>NC_088315.1:1277230-1914596 GCF_910592395.1 Lineus longissimus
TTTTGTTGAGAACACCCGCACCAACATTCAACAGTGGTAAGGTAGGGTAATGCCAGTTCCAGCACGAAAAAGATACTCATCCTGAAAATCCTTCCACTTCTTACGCGGGCAATCATTCAGGGAATACGAAGCACAACAGAAAGCATTAATGATTGGCATTGTGGTTGGGTATCTGATCCTATGGTCTGAAAAGTTCCAAATAATTCCCTCAGTTTTTCTTCAAATACCTTGAAGCGTAATGATAACTAATGGTGCCAAAAACAAGCTCCTTGTTTGTCACTCCCTAACAATGCAGCAGAAACTGATATTTCTGCCTTACATACGTAGAAACTAGGCCGATATTGTAAATACTCATATTCACACTTCAATTTTGGCCAAACTTGTTACCTCAAAAATATAAGCCTGAAGAGCACTTACGACGGCATTACTACCCCATCGACAAGTTGGCAATTGTTTCCTCTGCAAAACAAGCGGTTTTTGTGAATTTCTTTGGTAGTTTGGTTAGACGATATTGATTTTCTAGGCCTTATACTTGAACTATATAAGTGCTGTTATGTCTGTAACTGCTCCGGATCCAGTTTGGTATGAAGAGCAAATCAACAAACAGAACATACATTTGTTTTCTTTTGTAGGACCGGTAGAGTAACTGGGCGTAGTGAACCGTTTCTCTGTCCCGCTTGTCTGTAGTTGCTCCGAGAGGTACCCTCTGCCATCTCGGACCAAGACTGACCATTTCCTCGGACATGTTTAGTGATTTCCTTGCCCACTGCCTTGCTGTGGACCATGCAGCCGAGTGCTCGGACATGTCCAGTCATGCCAGTGGTTTCCGTGCCTTCTCCTTTGCTAGGTGTGGAGTCGGACATGTCCAGTCATGCCAGTGGTTTCCGTGCCTTCTCCTTTGCTAGGTGTGGAGTCGGACATGTCCAGTCATGCCAGTGGTTTCCGTGCCTTCTCCTTTGCTAGGTGTGGAGTCGGACATGTCCAGTCATGCCAGTGGTTTCCGTGCCTTCTCCTTTGCTAGGTGTGGAGTCGGACATGTCCAGTCATGCCAGTGGTTTCCGTGCCTTCTCCTTTGCTAGGTGTGGAGTCGGACATGTCCAGTCATGCCAGTGGTTTCCGTGCCTTCTCCTTTGCTAGGTGTGGAGTCGGACATGTCCAGTCATGCCATTGGTTTCCGTGCCTTCTCCTTTGCTAGGTGTGGAGTCGGACATGTCCAGTCATGCCAGTGGTTTCCGTGCCTTCTCCTTTGCTAGGTGTGGAGTCGGACATGTCCAGTCATGCCAGTGGTTTCCGTGCCTTCTCCTTTGCTAGGTGTGGAGTCGGACATGTCCAGTCATGCCAGTGGTTTCCGTGCCTTCTCCTTTGCTAGGTGTGGAGTCGGACATGTCCAGTCATGCCAGTGGTTTCCGTGCCTTCTCCTTTGCTAGGTGTGGAGTCGGACATGTCCAGTCATGCCATTGGTTTCCGTGCCTTCTCCTTTGCTAGGTGTGGAGTCGGACATGTCCAGTCATGCCAGTGGTTTCCGTGCCTTCTCCTTTGCTAGGTGTGGAGTCGGACATGTCCAGTCATGCCAGTGGTTTCCGTGCCTTCTCCTTTGCTAGGTGTGGAGTCGGACATGTCCAGTCATGCCAGTGGTTTCCGTGCCTTCTCCTTTGCTAGGTGTGGAGTCGGACATGTCCAGTCATGCCAGTGGTTTCCGTGCCTTCTCCTTTGCTAGGTGTGGAGTCGGACATGTCTAGTGATTGCCTAGCCCTCTGCTTATCGCTGCTCTCTTCGAAGGAATGAACCTTACTCTTAGCATTTGCCTGCTTCAAAATGGATTATGAACTAATTAAGCAGTCGACGGTTTCCACAAACTTAGGAAAAAGGATACGTATCCTGATAGTCTCTTATGCTGCTGTTCTTCTGCTTGGCGACCAGTCCCCTGAGTCCCTTCACCCACTTGTCTCTGACCTCTTGGTTAGTGGCGACCAGGTCAAGGGTTTCTCGCTTGATGCCGTGGACGAGCGAGAAGCATTGATTCTCCTGAAAGAGAACAAAATGACATCTGAAAACAACAATATAATGCTATTCAATTTTTTCTCGATCAGTTCATCTTTTAAGTGGTAACAAAGTGTTAAAACAATGATATGCCCAAATGTTTGGCTTCACGCATTTTGATACCACATGCACAGTACATGCAAATGTAGCAAGTGTGCATATTGATCCCTCACATGAACGGGCGAGATTAGGCGAATGTGGTGGAACGTAGAACGCTGAATTCTACTTGTACAAGGAAAGCCGTGTGGGTATTGAATTTTTACTGTTGACTCTGCTGTGCTTGTCATGCGCTTGTTGCACGAGGAACTCCCAGACGAAATTGTTAAAAAGAATCAATCGATCGATTTCAACTGACCCATGCCAGTGACTGGTTGTTACCGAGTGGGTGTTCTCTTGCACTATTGATGACGAACTTGTGAGTAGAGGAAGAGGGAGAGGGGCTATTGATAGGGGGGGGGGGGGGGCTAAACTATCAGACCATCATTGAGGTAGGGTTAATAAAACTTGAAGAGATACTTTTAAAATGAGAGCGGTATGCGACACTTTTCAACATCGTGGAACAAACTATAGTCAAAGATGCCCGTTTTGTGGTACGGTTGCTACATGTACCTTCGCGTTCCAGATTTGTTCGAAACCTATTGATAATTACCAGAACTTGACCAAACTTTCCTCGGCCTTTGCTTTTATTAAAAGTCTCCGTCTTCATTCCAGTGCGCACCTCGTGTATTTCATCAATGGTAACTGAAAAATGAATATAGAACTAAATGTTTTCAGCTGACTATTGATTAAAAGAATGGCAAAGAATCGATGCCGTTGTCCAAATATCATTTTATACTTGTACACAAGCTTCAACTGATGCTCCTCAAGTACCGACCTAAATGCCCTGAAGCTCATGATTACTTGTATACACTTGTGGAAGCGTTGAAGCGTAGATTTATACCTGCATATTACGCCAAACTTTTTACAGGTTCAAATATCCCTGAACACAGAGGTAAAGGTTCCTGAGCTACCGGTTTTAAGAAACCCCCGAAGACCAAAACTTCGGCAAAAACCCTCGGTTTGTTTCTCGATATGAGCTTTTTAACAAGGTCAAATATCCCTGTGCAAAGTAAGGCTGAAACAAAAAGGCAGATCATGAAGCTGCTATGAAAAAAACGCAGAAAATATAATGTATTATAGGATTTAATAAACGTAGTAAAATATGGTAAAAAGAGAGGAGGGGATCCTACCGGCATTGTCGCTCAGACACATGCATCGTTCCCCTGAAATAGTAAGAAAGCACAGTTTGTTAAAGAAGCTCTTAAAAAGCTAACCAATATGAGTAAGATGAAATGTACATAGCAGTGATGGAGATACATGAATTGAGTCTATACTGCAGATAGCGACGTCATGGCATAGGGACAATCATACCGTCATTAACTATCGCGGAAGCGGTATCCGACACCCGGATGAGCTAGCAACAGGAAGTCATCATCATGCCATATTTTCCCCAACCACGGTAACGAGGAAATCAGGTGTGCTCTCCTAACGAAGACCGTCATTAGTGATGGGACCATTCCTCTCGGGTCGAGCTTTATTCTTTGTTGCGGAGGTGGGAATCGACTTGCCAGGGAACTAGACTGCTGATGTCATACTGAGGCAGATTATTTATGATGCGACCTTTTGTTGGTGGAAAGTGTAGCAACCAGAAGGAGATCAGACCCCGGCTGCAACATCCTTTACTCGCTGCTATTGTTGTTGGTATGGTTGAAATTGACGGCCCAAAACCGAGCACTGACGAGGAGGTTGTCCCCGTCTGCTCGGGGTTTTTTTCCGAGGGTTGTTCATTGTTATCAACCCTAACCCTCTCAGACTGTGTTTCTCTGCATAGAAAGTTTGATTACATTGAAAACAGTTTCTAACTCTCATCCCCAAGGTTTAAATATGTAATGCATGCTCTCAAATGGTTAAAGCAAAAAAGTGTTCCACTTCAATGTAACCTTCATTGTAACCTTGAAGCCAACCAGTTGAAGTATGATGCATGTGCCTCGGTATGCATAACGTAAACATGCCAATGCATTGCATTGTGAATGTGTGCTTGTGGAAAACAATAATGCAAATGTTTCATTGAAGGCTTGCTGAATATTTAATATCTCCTTGTGATGAATTGATTGTGTTGTCTAACACTCTCCGGGGCATTATCTTCAACCGGGATCGGGATGCCGCCAGAATACTTGAGGCGGATATTAAAACGCATGGCTGACATTTACTTGCAGATGAGACGCGATGTTGTACATTTATGTACCGTAAATCCATTCTAAGAGCTCAATAATCAGGCCTATGACTTGCATGCAAGGATTTTAGACTATGAAACTATTCTGTCGTGTACAGGGTGCAACAATTTTTAAACCAACATGCTCGGCAGGATTTACATATGATTCACGTTGTCACTTGTCATGGTTCACGTGTTGCCTGTCACTTGTCATGAGCATGGTCTTTGAGCTCATGACAATAGCTTGAAAAGTGACGTCGTGAATCATATGTATCCCGCTCTTTGGTTATTGCTTGTTCGTTGTTAAAGTGACACGTTACATACAGGTGGCAATGTGAACTGCAAGTCTATGTAAACCATCCCAAAGATTACAGTAAGCGCATGACGTATGACATGAGCAAAAAATCGATCACGTCTGCCGGGTTCACAGTAAGGCAGGATATCACCAGGTCTATTTTCCCCCGTTTCCAATTCTTCCGTCAAGTGACCTCCTATATGCAGTAGCACATGATGGCTCTTAGAGATACATGACATGGTAATCTATAGCGGAATCAATCGTTGAGGCGAAGGGTACCCTGCTCAAAACATCCCATGACGTCCACCAATTTCATTAACTCGTCTAAGCCCATATGGTGGGTACTTAAATGCTCATTAAAAGCTGCCTGCCAGTGAGAGCTTGTCACTAATGATCCTTCAGTCCCGAATAATTACATGGTAGGAACCTTATTGGGGAAGCTCATAACAATCATGGCTGTTTAACGTCATTGCTCGACCCCAAAGAGGCGGACGAGATACGCCAAAGGAAACACACCAATCAGATAAATGTTTTTGACAAAATGGATCCCTAGGGATGACCATGATGAGATATCGTTACAGTCTTGCCCTCATAAGAATCCTGAAAAAGTCGTGTTTATACTTTTACATCGTCCTTTTCTCGCTTCTTCATTATGGCAGTTCATCCGTCCCGCAGAATGTTTATCGGGAAGTTCTAAACACAGAAAATAGACCAATAACTTCCAAGCCACTGGCCCGCTGCCTGTTTGCTCATATCACTACAAGTGGAATATTGAGCGTGAGAAACTTTATTACGGAGAGGTGATAATTCGTCTAGCTATTTCGTTATTCCTATTTCCCACTAGACATGCACGAGTCGGTTTTATGTCCCAGTACGAAAATTGGAAGATAATGAAAAAGTACTTAAATCAGTTCTCAGTGTTGCAGTACTAATTCGTATTCCTCTGTACAACATAGTGCATGATTTAGGCTCGCAATAGCTTAATAAACACCCTTCAATAACCTTGCAAATGATATTTGATCAACTCTGTGTTAGCTGCTTGGGAAAGATAATATTTTCTATTGGTTCTCAGAGTGTTTTGTATTTCGATGAAATGTACTGCCATGAAAGAGTGCTATTTGCTCTAGCTTTTTGCTAATAACAATATCCAATTCAATTATTTGCTTCAATTATGAGTAGAATGCCTCCGGTGTGTTGGGGGATTACATGGACTTGCTCTGTCTTCCACTGCCAATAAAACCGAAATCTCTTTAGTTTTATCAGCGGGACACTATAGCTAATTTTTAGAGGACGGTGCGTAGGAAGTAAAATCAGAAACATTTGCAAGTTGATGGTTTGACCAACACTCGATTAGAAACCGAAGAGAAATGGTTGCTTATCAAGTAGAAATAGTGATGGCATGGCCTGTCAGGAGGTATATGATAAAAGATAAGATACTTAGGAATAAATCTACCGGTCAAGAAAGTGCAATCATGACTGTTAGAAGAGAAAAATCCAGGAATCAGTGGGGCGACTTTGATCTGTCACCCAAGGTTTAGCTAGCGTAAGGTGTCGATTTACTCGGCAGATGATTCAGACGGGAATCTCTTTTGTTGGTCAAACATGACCAGAGAAACAGAATGGGAAGACCCAGATCAAGGTGCCCCGTGTTGCTCCAAGGCCGATGGTGATCACTGACTGACTTCAGAAGAAAATCAAAGTGATTATCCACCAAAGTACGGTACAAAGAGAACAAAATATACTCACTGTTTTTCGCTGAGGAGACCATCTTGGTGGACCCCTCCTGGACGATAGTCATCCCATCCTGCACCCGGAAATGCCTGTTGTAGAGGGTACCCTTCCTTAGTTTCAGCAGGGCTCCACCCGCCGAGAGAGCCTCAATGCATTTGTTGACTGCAAGTATAAAGTAAGGTGAAGTGAGAATGAAAGGAATGGTAAATGAACTTTACCTAACGCTCATTTTGGTCTCAAGCGGAAACTGAAATGGATGTTTTCTGTGTTTCATACATGTATCATTAGTAAAGTAGTCGAAGTAATTTTGTCGGATTCGAGTTTAAAAAAACCTTGGAATCTTGGGAAATAGAAATACATGTAGAACCAATGGACGTCATCGATTAACGCTCCAATTGGCAGTGGTGTCCCTGAAATCTAAAAAAGCCTGGGCAATGAATACATATTTTAATCGTTTAATGATGGATGGACGGACGACTTACAAACCTACCGTCTATTATTTCTAAGACCGACTTAATCACCATCAAGTCCTGCATCCCGCCTAATCTAATCGGAAGCAGTGGTTCTAATAGTGATGCTGAATCAAACAAATATCCGAAAGAAATTTGAGTTGCGAAATCATAACCGGATCCTTCTAGTTTTTGAGCTTTTGAACTTTCGATGGAGTACGTATTTTTCGCTATTCATACCCCGTAGAATTCCTCACGATTTGATTATACAGGCCATACTCCAACACATGTCGCTTTAAATATCACATGCATATTCCCTATTATAAATTCAGCTTTATATTCAAGTATCCTCGATATTTCCTAGGCTTTCCCCATGTGGAGGTACGCCTACGATGCCACCTTTGCACTGATTAATCAATTGGAGGGTGAATGGAACATTGCTGATGAGTTCGTGCCGGAATGTGGCGATATTTGCTCTTGATGTTTCCCCAGGTCGAAAATCCTGATCTGAAATCTTAGCATAAGATTCTTAGTTAACAAATGATGTTGACGTGGCAATTTGGTGTCCACTGCGCCTGCATGACCGCAACTGAATGAAGAGATCATTCAGGGACTGTCTGACAGCTGTGATTGTTGACCCGACGTCATGATATCACGATGACGTCATGGCATCCTTGTGACGTCATCAGTGACATCGTAGCCTAAGCCTACATGCTCTGTTGCTCATGGCAACAAGAGAGGACCAAAATGAAGGATTCTTAGTTAAGATCTTATTCAGTTTCGTGAACATGCGAACAGCCAGGCGATGGCGATATGAACCTTGTGTGAAATAGAGCGACATTTTTATTTCACACAAGCGTCAGATCGCCATGTTGTTGAATTCGTTACGAATCTTATATGAAACCTGTCGAGATATTTGACCTGGGCTATAGGTGTGCATTAGTAGGCCTATAGTAGAGGCATTTGATATATATCGAGCAAGATTCCAGTGACAGGTAATCTAAGGTATCGTTTCGCCATGAGAGAAAAATCCGACATTGTAACTCACCGTGGATTGCCTCCCGAACCACATCATGAAGTGACGCGAAGTCCGTGGGCATCTTCTGGTTCTGCAGGTCATGAATAACACAGTATAAAGTTTCTTCTAATACTAACGTAGACCCATTGCAATAATCGCCCGTACCCACTGTATAGCAACTTTTGGTTATGATATTAATCCAAATTTATTCTAGGCTAGTTATTGCAAAGCCATGACACGTATAAAGTAAAGCACACACGGATTACTCTTATATGTATTTTTCACACCTCATGTACATGTCTTTGGGTCATTCTGCGCTGTCATCTTTTTTCCTTCATTTGTAATGTTTGTTTCTTATACAAATATCATATTCATTCGAGAGTTCAGCCTAAGTGAAGAAGCGCGGTCACAGCTGACCTAGATTGGCCAAGGAATTCCCAAAGGAAGTGGTGTTTCAACAATCAGACGAAAATAGGTACGAGCAAAGCACCAAATCTCCGCTGTTAAGAGGACTTAATTTGAATTATGATACTCGATCGTCGATACCATACTTATAATTAATATATGCCTGACTTAATACATGCCTAACGATCTTGATTGCAGTTTAAGAAGTTTAAATGACTTGTCCCTGGTATGAGTGCATGCAATGAAGGGGTCATGTAGGTTATAGGGTAAATATGAGCATTATGACCCGGACAGTCATTGAAACCTCTTGAAACCTTAAGCAAAATGTTGAAAATTGGCGAAAGGACCGTGCAGTATTACAAGAAACTTTTACCGTGCATGATGACAGTACACCCGTGCGAGCCCATCCATGCTTCACTGATCTTGGTTCGGTATCTCCCTTCGACAAAGTCTGACCCATCTTCTTGAGTTATACAATGTGAAATGAATGTATAAGTGGGGATTTTACAGACTTTGGCTTGTTTGATCAGATGTGTAATCATATGATAATAGATATGGTATACTTCATAATGTAGGGCAAACTATGATCGTGATGTTATTTCTGGCTGTTTGTTTTCATATGCATATTGTTTGAAACTCTGCACAAACCCCACCCAATGACTATATTACGTAGCAAGCACCAAATAACTAAAAGAGCGAAAATACAAGTATGTTTATATTGCTTACACTGACGTGAACGGTGGGCTGATCTGCCTTGATCTAAAGCTAAACACGATTCATCAGCACAGGCGCCCTTGGATTTCTAGGAAGTCAACAAAAGCTTCACGCGAAATCAATTGATGATCACTGCTGGTTTCCGATAACTGTCGCAAGGATTTCTGATGTATCTCACAATATGTGCTGATGACACAGCAGCTGTCGCTTTCGGACAAAACCATGCGCACATATGAAATAACATAATTGCAATCATCCGCTCCGGTATTGTCTAAAACTTTAAAAAAACTCTAACCTTTCTGGAAACTTTAACCTTTCTAGAAGGTGTATATTATGTCATCATATAGCTTATTCGAACAACCAAACCAAGGCTAGCACACAAAAATAGTCTTGCGGAGATTCATCTTTAAACCAATGGGATGGTTAGGCGCTGCTTCACTTAATAATGTCCAAGAGCCGTCGGGAAATGTGTACAAGATATGGAGGATTTAAGGGCTTGTCGAAACTTATCCAGCGAACATGTTCGACCAAAGATATACATGTACTGAGCATGCAGGTTCACGCCCTTCACAAGTATAATTTCTATAAAGTTTTGACTTTGGATTACGGAGCAGTTATTTGTCAAAGAAACATTCTTGACACACCTGGCCCGCGCAAAGGCTTTTAAATCCGCCATGAATATGCACCAATGTACATGTTGACATATTGATACCATGTCCTGTATTGAGGGTAAAGATGTTATCATTCGAGAAGCCTGGAATCCTACTGATTACATAGGCCTACTAAGTGAGTATGAGTGGTCATACGGAGTGGTCCAGCCCGAGTGTGGTGTGTTGTATTCGTATGGTCGTCCTAACGATTGGAAGTCGTAAATCTCCGCACGCGGCTTCGTGAATTCGCATTCTTCAGGCACTCAAGTAGGATGAACGAGAAGGAACTGGAACGCTTGACCACATCACAAGCATCAATTCTATGTATCTAAGCGATTCTGGTCGATCTCTCTGTCGACATTCATAGAGTCAAAGATAACAAAGCCCAAGAGGCCCAGCTCAAAGATAACAGAGCCATGAGTCTATGAGCTATGTAGTAAAAGAACTCTTTGAGTTTACGTTGGACGTTCCATGCATTGCTTCTTTAGGAATGCACGTGTTTCACAGCATTATAGATGTGTTTACCTGCAAAACCCCGAAACATTATATTGATATACAGCCAGCATCGATTGATTCTGGCCGAGTTACACCGGAACATATACAACATAACGCTGAACGAGCAAGTTGCTCAGAAATGCTGAAGTGCATTAGGCGAACACTACTGAACCCCGGTAGGCGGTACACGGTGAGGAAAACACAAGTCCGCTAATGTCATGTTGATATTTTGCAGATTAATGACATGGCATTAACGTCATGTCCGCCGGACATCAACCAGCGGATATCAACTCGACATCTGAGTGGATGATGATTAGTTGATTAAGGATGAGACTAATGGTAATGGTTAGCATTAGAATAGCATGACAATACCATTAACCTTAACGGTCCGCTACAGCTTAGAATGGAGATGATGAAAACAATTGGTGTTCCAGAACTCCTGTGGAAATAAAACTCGGCCGCCCGACACCAAGTATCGGACATCCGACGGACAACGTCCGTCCGTGTGAATTTGACACCGTTTTTTGTGTCTTCCTCTTTAGGAAACTGTCAAAAATGAATTGGAAAACAGAATAGAAACACTCAGGTAGGACCTTCAGTGATGAAGGAAACACGAAAATGCGCTAACAAATTTCAGAAACAAGTTTCATGCAATGAAGGACAGTAAAGAAATCTTGTCACTTGTCCTAATCTGCTTCTTTGCTTGAAAGAATCAGCTATGAAAAGAGAATAGCATTGTACACACGAAAAGCAATGAAACAGTTGAAGAGTAGGAGCCAGAATGAATTCAGAAGGCTCAATGAAGTATTTCTTTCAGTTAGTATCAGTTAAAAACTCAATGCCTATCAATAAAACGTATATAATATTTACCAGAGGCAGCCTCCAGGCGTTGCCTGTCAGATGCCGATGTCTTCATGTCTGCAGCCATCCCCGAAAAGGGACAAACTCCGAGTCGGCAGAGCTCTCCAGTAGAAACTTTTAAAGGGTTAAAGTAATTCCTTATTCTATGCACATATCAAACCATAACCGCCGACCACAAATCGTCAATGTGGTATTTACTGGCGAGATTATCCAGCCAAACCCTGATGACATAACCTGGCATATATCCGATTGTCCCAGGGCTAACATTCGGTGTGTTCATACGATAGATTTTGCACCAGTGATATTTCACGGCAGTTCACCCTGGTGGATATTGGACAAACTAATAGACTCTCTTCGGCCTATACTTCAGGCATCTTGAAGCTTGAAAGAATAAGGCCACGTAATTTTGATGTGGTCATCATCACTCATGGACCAGATCAGTTAACCATCAGTGGGTAAGAATACGTGTTTATTCGCTATTAAATGCATCGGTCTCAGTCGATGTACCAAGCGAATACAACTGGCCCAGTAAAACAATTTTGTTGATATAAGCTTACTACCACGGAGCCAATCTATTCAGTGCCGTGATTGATACAACATTATGGCACTTCGAATCATCCTTCGAAGCATTTGTAGTATGAAAACTATCAAATGTGCTTACTAAGGGAATGTCAAACTGAGGACAGTCTCCTCCAAGAGCCGATGAATGGAAATCCTTCTGAGACAGCAGACGCCAACCCGTGCAAGCAATCCAATCCAGGGAATGCAAGGATGGGAGCACAGTCACGGGACAAATGTATCCTATTGGCTCTACTCTCTAGGACAGTCTTCTCGGAGACGAAGTTAATGGGTTAAGGTAAAATTAAAAAAGCAATCGGCTACACTTTGTACCAGGAAGAAAGTGCAAAAAGAAAGAAAGTGCAGTAAGTGCAAGAATGATAGTGCAAAAACTACGGCGGATGCACGCTTGAAATGGGTCGTCCTTGTCTTCAACAACAACTAAAAGAAAAGACAGAATCCGGGTCAGAGCAGACGATAGACTGCAGCAGACGATAGACTGCAGGACCAGCACTCAGCAGACGATTGAGGATATTATCACAAAACCAACTTCCATCAGGTAGGCGAAAATTCGCTAAATGATAATATTGTGACAATATCAGGAATTGCTTAATATCTGTAATTATTATTTCTGTGTTTCTCTCTAGCCCTGGTGAACCCAGACACCCAGGATAGTTAACCGTTATGAGTTTCAACACCTTCCTTCTTTATTGCCCCTTTCCATTGTTTTGTAATCTCTATCTTTTAAGCTTTTTGACACCTTTTATGATCTTCCTGATTAGCAGCTGGTTACTAGGCCCCTGCCCTTGGCCCTGTCTGATAATCTTGTATTGACGCTGCTGTGTACTGATTGGTTGTTTCCTTAATTACTGAGTGCTAGTTGGCTCAGAGCCTGATATTTGGGCTAGGCTATTTACCCATTAGGGGTGGGTGTAATTAGGTATAAATAATGATCCTGGCAGATCCAGAAAGCCAGCCTTCACGCTCGCAGTTTTCCTCTCTGTAACACCTCTTTCTTTTATGGAAGGCTCTAACCAGGATTTTTTCCACCTTCAGTGCTTGCGCCATGAAGCTCTTCACATCGTCTTTGGTGGTTCTCTTTGCCGCTGCCGCCGTAGATCTTGGACACGGCAGTATTGTCGCTCAAGTTTTCGGAAGGAGCGCAGGTACTGTATAAACCACCAAATATCTACACGATGAGCACAATGGCCCCTGGCCGTTTCATCTGTATTGCTATGACACCTCGCCAGTTGATTCCCTTTTAAATTTGCAGCTGCTGTTCCAAGGGACTCTATAGAGGTGAATGCCGCAAAACTGGACCATTTCCTCATGACTTCGTTTGGCAATGAAGAGGTTATTGATGAGGAAGGCTTGGTAATGAGTTACAGCTACAACCCTGAGTTCGACGAGAAACCAATGCAGAAGATGCATGACATCATCCTACTCCTAGACAGCAGCGGCAGTATCGGGGCCGATGACTTCCTCAAGGCAATTCAATTTCTAGCGGTGAGTTGAGGCGGGGTATCTCGGCGCCACTACCACTGAATGCCTTGACATTGGGAAGCATGACATGGAATCGGAAAGATATCCTAAGAATGGTATTACGTACCAAGTTTGTCAAATAGCGAAGCCTTGGTTTTTGAACATGTCCTTATGTCACCTAAGAGAGATTCCAAGAGAACAATGGTTTCTGCCAGTTAGGTTGGTGTTCCACCGGTTTCCCTCCGTGTTCCCGATATAGTTCAATACAAATCACTGTCAAAAGGTCAGTTTCATTTGGGACATTTGTTTTGGATTAAACTTAACCAAGTTCCGGTATGCATTCATTTTCCGCAGAACTTCGTGAATCTGATCCCATCGACTATCAGCCCTGCCAACACCAGATTCGCCTGTATTTCATTCTCAGAGGCTGATAAAATCATCACAGAATTCAATTTCCATGATCACTCCAACAGAAGTTCTGTGGTTAAAGCCATCCAACGGATAACCTATCAAGGTGAGTAGGCCGAATACTCCTCTCTGAGAAACTCTGCAAAATCTATAAATGAATTTGTGAAATAAGAGCCTCTGCTTGGTGACATTCCTTCCTACACCTGCAATTTGAAGAACTACTTCACTCGCATTTCGTCATGTCGGATCTTTTTGGTCTCAAATTACGACACACCACGTACAACAGTCGTCACGTCGTGATCTGTTCTTCATATGGTTTCAATTCTCAAATTGTAACATTGTCGTATCTTTTTATGTGTTTCACCAAACAGACGGGGCATCAACGCACACTACCAAGGCACTGCGGAGAGCCCAAGCCCTGTTTGCGAGCAATGGCCGTGATAATGCAAAGAAGTTTGTATTCATGGCCACTGATGGCCGTTCAAACGGCGGTGGAAACCCAGCTGTTCCTGCCAACGAGATGAAGAACACGGACAGAGGTGGTAAGAAAGATATCAACTACAATAATTAGAAAGTATAGATTAATCTCTCTTATTTGAAACCTGCCAAGCAACCCAGGGCGTGGTTTGGCACTTGAAGCTTACGGGGAGCTCGAGGGAAACGGAGCACTCGGGAATTTCGTTAAAAAATATTCCCAGAAAAAACCTTCCGAGTACACAATAGAAAGAGAGGCCTTTTGTTGCAAGCACCGTATGGTACAATCGGAGTGAAAGGTTCCAGAGAGGCCATCTGAAATTCGTGCATTCCGGTGTGCAAGGGATAGTAGTCCTAGGGCTGATAGTCCGTGTAACAGTAGCCCGCATTGCTAAATGTTTTGGTTAGGGTTAGCGGTACAATAGATCATGCTGCTTTATTGGTCAAATACAATGCTACCGGACTATGACTCCAGGGGGACTATATCCGCTGTCACAGGTATAACGGATGGCATCGTCCAAATATTATTCAATCACTGGCCTACTGACTAAATCACCAAGCGTCTCATCTAAACATAGTTGTGCAAAGACCGGTTGAACAAACTACAGGAAGCCGCTTTGAAATTTACACCAGCAAATCACTCTAGTCTCTATGGTGCGGTGTCGGTTGGGGAAGAATGGCTGAAAGCGCGTCAGGAGGAGGTACATCATCACGAGTTTTAGTCACTAAAGATGGCGTTGGTGCGATCTCCTCATGCAGCCCCATAAACCACTAGGCCAATAGTACATGGTATAATGCTCGGTACGTTATTAAAGGCCTTTGCATTCTTGTTCTTTTCAGACGTCCAAATAGATGTGTTTGCAGTCTCGGACAACGTGAATAAACAAGAAATTGATGCCATTGCCTCCTCTCCCCCTTCACAGCATGTGTACGATGTCGAGACTTTCGCAGATGCAACCAATATCACCGAAAATGTCAGAGGGAAAATGGAAGCAAGAGGAATCATGATTCCACACTAAACGCACACGTTTCACATTTTGCATGCTATTTGGAGAACCTCCTTCATGACCTATATACAATGTAACCCAAAGATTAAGTATGCAGTTGATGTACAAAGAAGGCTGTAACAAGGAAATATCGCTAGATGTGGGCTGCAATAGCCATGACAAAAATTCCTAGGGCAACTTTGCTCATCTGAAAGATTTGGACTCTCCTTGAACTTGGTCTGTCTTTGTTCCCGGGTGAAACTGACATTAGGACATTACACAGTGAAAAGCAAGTAGACTCGTCCCTGCTGAATCTCTCCAAGGTAGCAAAATCAACTTCGCAAAGCGATATGATAAAACCGAGAAGGTCGTTTTTCTATTCCATCATTTATCGATTTAATTCGAGTTGTCCGGGATGCTTTCGTTGGAAGCTCCTTTATAAGCCTTATCCGAAAGCTTTCCCATGCCAACGACGACAAAAATATGTCACCTTGCTTACCAATATATAATTGCTAAAAAAATCACTTGGCTGCATTATTTATTGATACATATGTGTTCCGGATACCATGCCGACGACAGACTAAATGGCCCCCTTGTTGTTACCAGATCAATTTGATAATGTGGTTCGCCTTGATAATCTCTCTAAAAGGCGCCTAACCATTCTAAATCAGCTCATAGGAGAGGTATTCTGACGATTGCTTGATATTGCAACTTCCAGTCATCGTTACACCTTGAATTCGATGATCGCCAAATCGGATCTTGGATGGAGGCAGGGAAGAAGAGCTTGTTGGTTGCCCTGTATAAATAAGAAAGAGAATGACAAATATCCGATTTTGCACGCGTCGTACAGCATTGAACCTTCTCGGGAAAATCATTGGATTTGACCGTGGAAATCCCCAGTGCTGAGAGACATGTTCTTTGGCAAACGACATCCCCTCCTAAATTCCTGGCTATGCCACTGTTATAGCTGAGGTGCCTTATGAATACTAACCTCCTCCATACCAGCACAAATCGTATATGGCGCAAACCAGCGTAAACGAACTGCAGAATGTGCAAAGCAGACTGTTCCCACTCGATCGGCTCACCTACCCATGACGTCACAGACTACGGCATCTGCGTTCCGCGTTGGTGGTGGTGGAAAGTTGTGGCTTGCAGTCATTGAAGATCGTGCCACAGCCTTCGAGAAGCTTTCAAAAGCATAAATTGTGTGGTTTGCCAGGAATAGGCCCAGTTTCGAGGTAGCGAGGAATACGATAGGATAAGCACGTTGTTTGCTGGCTCTATCCACCATCCACAATCTATAAGTAAGTATCAATGCTGTGTCTCTGCCGGCTCTCTGTGTGCTGTTTATTAGTGTCACATCGATTTTTCTCTAGGATCAGCTGGTGTAAGCTAAATACGACTGCATCGCATGACCAGGCTCTGTCAGCGATTCGTATGTACGCTGCATGTAGAACAGCTTTTCAGCGTATTTTGTTATCAGGTTCTGTACGAAGTTTTTGTTCCTGTGATATTTTGCAAGGAGATGTCCCTTAATGCAAATGAACATGAGTTGTTAAAAAAGGGGAAAATCTCCAAGCCCCAGTACGGCAGTAGGTTATGACGTTTCGAATCAGGAAACGGTAAGGTTTAGGCAACGTGGACTTAACAACGCCCGCGAGGCTACTTGCTTGGGCCAAGAGAGTAGATTATAAATTGGAGATATTTCCTTAAATACTATTAAGACTACCACTTGATTTATGGAGAGGAGGCATGCGAGTATTGGCCACCACGTCCGCTGTATCTATCCATATCCAGATATCAGGGCAACCCCGCTTAGATTATCATTTTGTTTACTTGAATTTGAATTTGAATTTGAAGTTTACAGTTAGAAGTGCAGTATCGTCATATTTTTGCCAATTTGAATTTCAGATTTTATTTGTTGTAAAATACCAATATATTTCATTTTCACCGCGACTCCTTTGATTACTGACATTGACAGGGGGCGGTAGCAAAACGTTCTTCGACTTTGCTACCTTGTTCAATATCAATAACCTGCTTCCATACAGAACGTGCATGGCAGCATAACCATAACCCAGATGCATACGTTTATGGCTATGGAAACGTCGTGTACACGTTCATTGGCAATAATTACAATTTTGTTGCAACACTCAGTAGCTGAAGCAGACGATATTATATTTGAATTCCCAATCGTTCTTTCGCGGTCTGCACGGCGAACTTCATTGGTATTCGCCTCTAAGCATCCGTGTGATTACTTGCCCCATCAAGACTCCCTGAAGAGATTGAAAGGCAGCGTCACAAGCGATCTGCCACTTCCTTTATAGTTTCTCACTGAGAAACACATCTGACCAGCATACACAGTCGGTTTATTTTCGTTTGGGTACTGCAGCCTCCTTTAAATTTCGTCAGCAACATGCACATGTGACAGCATTTTGTAACAGCGCCATAGATGAAATGAAATTCGTTTCCTTCTTTTATACAGTTGCTAGAGGTTTAGAAGCCGTTTGTTTCGATCGATGGAGATTACATTTTAACTAATTGGGGCATATATTACTAGAAGTAGAAGTATCGATCTCATTTACGACACTACTTCATCAGTACAATGAGAAAATTGGCTATTTATAGCTCATTTTGATGTATTAAATACGCCCACTAATTTATTATGGACCACTTTCGTAATCACTTTTTGATGTTTGTATTTCGAAGTGAGGTGATTAATGGTACAGACTTGTCGGTGGTACGCGCTTGAAGTGTGGAAGTCGCACGCATATACAAGAAATTATCAGCAAAAAAGTATATAAAATGCTGACCAAATTCACCTCGGCGGGACCGGTACCGTACTCAAACATGTCAAATTGAGTATGGTTTATACTGGCGAAACGGTAACCCCTACATACACCATCCCCAACCTTGTTACTAAGCAACGGTAAGGCAGACTATGATTTCTCCTAGATTGATTATGGTGACAAGCCGACCGTCGAAGTAGGTCAGTGTATTACCAATGACGCGAGGCTCACAGTCATGCATTTGACGATATTGGAGACATCGCAATATTAGCAGCGGGGTCACTCGATGGATTGAGATTGCTTTACCGTCTGTAGGCAGAATGTGACTGGATGAACTCGAGTTCTCGATCGGGGATGTGAAAACTCAATGTCATTGGTATTCCAGTCTTCTTCCGAATCCTGAAAAACGTCCGTATCAGAAGAAAACACCTGATTGTAATCTACAAAAATTTAGGTCTCTCTGGCAATAAATCACTTAAACGTTAATTGAAAATTATGATTATAGGACCTGGATTCCAGGCACATATCCGTCCTCACACAAGCTACATGACCTTTGCTCTGGTTAGTTTAATGAGGCATTCCCCATAGTATTGTTGTTGCACTGGCTTCACTTGCCTGCGTTACTAATTCTGACTGATGTCTTAATCAATCTGATAATCCCCGCCATGATGACAGCGTTTACAGTTCAACCACCACAGCAGACGATACCACTCATGCTCTAGTGCGCATGTCAGTATCGGATCGATCTCCATGCTGAGGAGATCCGAAAGGTGATCTATCGTAGATTGATGAAGAGAGCGGAGAAAGGGATAGGACGATGTTATCTGTCAGCTTGACTTAATGTCGCGATCTAGAATAACTTAATGATATGGCTGCTACTCAATCTTTCATTCACTGCTTGCCTCAAACACTCCTGCTTAAAATTTTACGCCGTTTCGGATATAATAATAGATTGAATCTTCGATCAGAGGTGTTTATCAAGCGCTAGAACGATGACCTTTTCGTTTGAACGAGTCATCCTTCTTTCCCATTCTTTTAGTGAAAACTGAACTTAACATGTTTACATGGACAATACTCTACCGATCAAAGTGTAAACGGAGATATCGGCCTTTAAACATTCATCTTGAATGGGGTCAATTGCTTTTGAGAGATCACACAGATTTCTATTAGGCCCATTCGTACTTGTTTTTATCGAGGTTGAAAAGGTATTTCGATTGACAGTCATTTAGTTACAGTTTCTGCAAAGACTTTGACGGGAGGACCATATACTAAGAGGTTTGGTAAGTCCACATCTTGAACACACCCTCTCGGTCAATGATTCTCTGGTGCAGTTTCTTATAGGGTCTCATTCCTTTTACCATCTCACTTGGTTCATTTCACCCTCCATTTAGATCATGTGCCTGTGAGGGTTAATTGGTTGGAACGCCACGTTCCCTCTATGCTGGCCAGGATCCCGATTGTATCAGTAGATGTTGATATTAATTGCGGAGATACTGATTGCAATATGATAATCTTGACATCCTCGACATGATTTAACCATACAGAGAGTGATACATGCACCACCAACGCTCTGAATCAATGACTGAATTAATGACTTCGATGTTTGATGTGCCGGAAGGAACATGAGTGCTCAGATACGGCGATAGATCCGCGGACCTTCCTATGGTATCCCCATCTTCGTTGCTGGCCCTCTTACTTCGCTTTAAGGAATTGATGCCTCACGTACTGTCGGTATGGGTTGTCTCACAGAACACTGCTCGGGTGAAACTTTCTTTCCCCGCGATTTTCGGCGCCGCAATTTCAGTTCTGAAACATCTCACGCCAAACATTGAAATGTGATTTAGACTGCTCTGTGACTGCTTCCATAGTTCATCAACCCAAGCGGTCATGGCTACCTCCCCATAACGGCTGCCACCAATACGAGGCACAGTTCATTATCGACTGTACGGAGTGCTGCATTGTAACAAACGTATTTTAGAATTCACTACTACACCTACTGCATATCAGCTTTTCTTCTTCAAATGTAACTTTAGAAGTTTCTCCTTGATTTGACCTACCATGGCGATAAGCTGCCGACTACCTGCGATAGATCAATTCTTTGACTCGAAACTTGTAAAAAAATCTGTTGGCGTCTGTTTATATCCTTGCTACAATCGTTATGGGCCCTATGGATGAAAACTGATGTCTTCTCATCTCTATTCCGTCTGTTCTTCTGCTCTGTTGTACACTAATGTCTTGTTGAACAAAAGGTTAGGATAAGACAGTGTGTTTCCCAACCGATTGCCCAGAGCATCCATCATCCGCCATTATTGATCCACTCCCAGAGCTAACCGTTGAACACGAACCGTACACTAACGCAGAACGTGTAGCGTCAGCAGCAATGTAACGTTGCCTTCAGTGTACTGTGGATTAAAGTGAGTTAGCCAAAGCTTTATATCTTTAAACAAGGTAGGTGTTTTCCGTTGGTTTACCGTTAGTTGTGGAATAAGATGCTAACTGCTAATTTTAATTGCACTTGGACCCTGGGTTATGAGTCAGTCAGTCCTAAAAAGAGTAACCAGCTATTTTCATTTTGGGAGGACAGTAGTGATACCGGCAAAGGAAGGTGTTTCTATCTTCTTTTAATGAACAAAATCCTTGCCATATCCACATTGACCCACAGGATGAACAATTTTAGGCCTATAGAAAGTAGGTCGAATTGCATTTCACTTACTTTGCGAGTTGATTGCTCCTTTGAAAAACTATATATATCGATGGCATAAGGCTACTCTTTTTTCATTACTGAATACTGCACCTTTGCTTACCCAAGATCTGCATGTTGCCATCAGCCGGGGCTGACAATTCATCCATCTTCACTTCTTCTAAAAGCCACAATAAACGTTTGTATAAATCAATCGTCAATATCTCATCTTTGCATATTTACACCCAAACTAACACTCTCCTGGCTGAGTACAGACATGTATATATTATCAAAACATTAATGTATTTATATATTTTGTGAGCTGCAACTGCCTTTTACATGATTTCAAAATCTGCATTTGAAAAATTTCTGTGATGTACATGTACACTAACTATGTACTATCGACTGCATTCAATGACCTTTACACATGTTATAACTGATGTACACAAAAGCATGCTCTGCTGTCAGCTCCTCCACACTATATCGATCCGATCAATAAGCTACTTATGGTGTCACAAGAGAGGAGAAATAATGGGTTCAGGATACTAGATAAATAGACATAAGTTGTTCAGTGAATAATACATTTTTGTACTTTCGCATTAGAAAGATAGTACTTCGGGTGCATAACCAGTTTTGAGTGTTAACAGCTCTTCCTTCACGTTTGGCATTGATACCTCCGCGTTCATTCCCTACCCAAACTAATCTGGCCATTGTCTGGCGTCTTTGTCTTTTGAGATGATGGCTTATACTTCTGCAGGAAATAAGTCTCCATGGTGATTTTATTGGCATGTTTCAGTCTTTGATATTATTTATGGGCCATACCTCGGTCAATGTACCATCAATTCACCGCATTTGCATAGAAATTGCTACTCAGAGCCGAGTGTGTAGGAATGATAATTCCTAATCGTCCAGGATAGTCAGCCAGTGCATGAATATACGAATGGATGCAAGGAGTACACACAAGAATACTAAAGAAAGTTATTCATGTTCAAGAAATGAATGGATTCTTCTCACTGTACGAGTTTATTCCTTCGTGACATTTTGTGAAACACTGATGATGTCAGTCGCCAAAGAGTCAGAACTATATCAGATAAAGGAATTGACATGTAATAAACAACTACTTGTAGGTCAAATGCCACGGTGACCGGCCTTGAATCGAAGTGCCCTGAGATATAAAGTTCACAGTGTTGAAACAACCAACTCGTAGGCTGACAGTCATGACAGTTATATACCTACCAGACCATGTTGTAGTTTCTGGTATCATGTATACATGACTGGTATGGTCGAATATTCCATATAGCTTCTCATTCCCCGGCGGGGAGAACACAAACCGTCCATCATCTTTGCCATACTTCGCCGCGATATTGCTCCCGAAGGAAACATTGACGGAGGCAATGGAGGCTTGCTGTACCACCGAGATATATAGACATGTAGTGCCAAGAGTCACAGCTGGTGCCTGGCTGTCTCAATTAGGGGCCTCACGCTCAAAGGTTCTGAAGTGATCACCATCATTTCCATGTGCTGAAGTACAGTATTCTGTCTTGGCGATGCAGTATCCAAGACCAGTACTTAACAAGTATCGTAAAAAGGAGAAGTATGGTCGTGGTATGATGACGAACTGCCCGCCATACCCTGCATGATGTTTAGAGAAATCAGCCTTCTTGCTTTCTCTGAGGTCTATGGTAATGGTACATTATCTGAGTCTAGCACCATGAATGAAGCCCAGGCCAGGTATCACTGATATAGTAGAGATAGGTATGAACATAATACATGTTACGCTCGGGATATTTGTATTTTCGGCGAATAAATATATCTCTGGCGTACTTAGGGCATTCCATTGGTTTTTCTCTGTTGAAGGTGCATTCATCCTGCAGTATTGCTTCTGTTCGTGAAGGCGCGGCATCATTGGTATAAAACAATTGAAATGAATCTAATCCGTTTATTAGCTTGAGGAAATATTGAAATTAAAGCCAAATACAGTTTCATCGCATCTTTACCACTTGAACTGATGCAATCGCGATGGCTGATCATTTTTCGTGCGAGATGAGCTGCCCGTCGCCATTTTGGCCACCCGTTTCCACGCTTGCCGGGTAATCACCTGTCGTCTGCTCATTTTACGAATCTTTCATGAGAATTGACGGCCATTTCTCATGATAATAAGTGTCGTCTGTTTGACCGAGCACGGTGATTATTGCCAACCCGGGTTCAGTAATTGTGAGATACGGGATAACGACTGATTGTGGAAGGCATTCGGGAAGATTTCATGGTGTTCGATAGTGAACCGCTATTCATCGTTCGTTGTGTTGGTGCTTAGAGTAACCAGTCTGGTTACTCTAAGGTTGGTGAGGTTGAGCTCACAAGGCGATTCTCAGGTCTCTACAGTTCACGGTTTGCTGTCGTACAAATGTTGCCTCTGTTCATTTCATTCCGGCAAACATGCAGTTGTTGCAGGATTGCACAATAGGCCAGTCTGGTAATGAATCCGAACAATAGCACAGATTGTTGAAGTATATACATGTATAGGTTAACCTGTTAATTCACTCCGACTTGAAATTCTTGCAGAGATTCTGAACATAAAGTCAACATGTCAATTCACTCAGACCTAACATGTCTTGCAGTAGAAAGTTTGAATAAGCCAAGCAATAACTTGGCCCGCAGGTCCTGCTGAAGGCCAGCCTGCAGCTTCCCTCAGCCACTCGTCGAAAGTCAGAGTCGAGCCGTAATGTGAGAATACAATTATAGTCATCTCCCATCGCTGTGTCAACAATGCCTTAGGCTACATTCTTGCTCTGTAGCAATTTACAAATATTTCTTGAGTAGCTTTAGAATGACGTGTATTTGCACTTTGCCATCCGTTTTTGGAAGAAAAAAAAGTACGTTCGACTCACCTTTGCTATCCAGGTGATCGAATAACGTTGATTGATGGAGTTATTCAAGTATCGTGAACTGTGTTGAGGTGCATTCTTGGGGGAAAGTGTGCAGATTACTGAGGATGCAGGTTCAGACTAGAGAATACAGATGGCATTTACCATCATCTGATGGTGCGTGCTGATGGGTCTTGGACCAAATACATACAGAAGGCTGTTATAATATATGAAGGATTCGGGAGTACTTTACCGATCGAACATCGTACAGCAAGCGTGCGCTGAGAGTTCCGCGGGGAACGGGTCGGGAGGGCTGTTTGAGTAGGGCCTGTATTTGCTACGCTACCATCACCAGGACATACGTGTAAAGTGGAGAGATCGCAGAGACAAGCACGCTCTGATGTCGGCTCCCCCGCCCCGCCAAAAAAATGAATGCATAAATGAAGAAGAACAATAAAAAAATGAACATATTTACGTAAGAGAACTGTCATTTTGACCAGTCTGCCTCTTGCATTTTGTGGTTTGAAAAATGTTACTTGCATCGGCCGGGAATCGAACCCGGGCCTCCCGCGTGGCAGGCGAGAATTCTACCACTGAACCACCGATGCTTGATGTGCGATTCCAACTTCTTCACCGAATCGTTTACGTGTACTTGGAATTGCCCATTACACCTCCGATATTTCCGTATACTTCCGCTCAGTTTGAGGCTCTTTGTGACTGATTACTACTTGGGGAAGAATAAGAACTGCTTCTCTCTGTGGATGATTGATTACCACCAGACTACTTGCCCAAGATTTGGTCCATGCCAGACAACTAGTTGACGAGGAGGCTACCAGCACCCTTGCCACAGAACTGGAGAGGCATATATCTCACTACGCCCCCGCAGAGTGGGAGGGAATAAAAAGTCCATTCTTCGCATGTCTTCTTGATTAGTGTTGTTGCAGCAGCAAAATCTCATCAGCGGAATTCCACCACCACCTGCCTCGTTATAAGCACTCAATACATATACAAGCCGCCAGCAGTGGTTGGATGTTGAAATCCTGAAGAAAAATGATTGTGAGGAGGAAGGGTTGAAAGATAACCTACTGGATAGGCTACACCAGAAACCACTTAAATATATCGATTTGGCCTACCCTCCTTGTTCGAAATGCTGCCAATAATGACAGTGCCATGTCACTCGATTCGGCCTGGGATGAAATACGATATGGCCCTCCTTGACAAACATCATAAAAGTTCTTATGGTCGACTACCATCAGCAGTGAGTAGCTATATTGTCGGTCGAACAAACTCCGATAGGTTGTCAATTCGGGTCAAGTAACCGAAGGAACATCCCATTACTAAACCCCACAGATGGAACCCGTATGTTCTTCATCTCATTAAAGCAGAAGTGTCATCCAGACTATATGCTTCCCTCATGATGAGGATGACCTTCACCTTCGAATCATAAGAAGGCAACAATAAGTGTTCCGCCTTTCCGGAGGCCTTTCTCAGTAATTCAATCTATCCTATCGCCGACACGCTCTGCTTAGAGAGAGTTCTGTTGATCGCTATCTCTGAGATGGTGTTCAGTTGTCTTCAGTAGAATAGTACATGAAAGTCTAATTCGATTGGTTTATCTTTAACATTCAAATGACCTTGACCTGAGACCAACCTTGACCTTGATATTTGCAGTCATGCCAATCATGTGTTTCTGTGGTCTTCTCGCATCACTACAAGCTTTATGGTACGGTGGTCAGGCGAATTCCCACCGGCTCCCTCTGTTTGAGCTTGTGGGAGAGACCTGGTTCAGGTGAAAACCGTACGTCGGTACTGTGCTTGGCAATACAGAAAGTTCGCTGCAACTCTCGTTCGTTGTTTGTCTGTATATGATGTTTTACGCGGTCATTAGATTTGAGCTCGGTTTGCTTTGGGAAAGCGATATATACATAAATTATAGTTAAATCAAAATGTTAAGGCTTGGCTGTCGCGCTGAGGGTGTTCTGTGGACAAGATACCGTTATATAGCAGCCTCACTTCCTGGCACTTCGGATGCTTTTGCTAATTATACATCATGATGGAATATATGTTTATTGTTTCGACGTAACCACGTGGTTGAATAAATTACCTTATCCCCTCCTGAAGAAGCTGAGTGCTAGAACAGGTAGCGTTCTACAATAGCCTCGAGTAACATGGTATGCCAAGATTGAGTTACCTGCTCTACAAGCCATACCTGTGCTTCGATTCGATTATTCATCATGAGACTAACGAAAACTAGGCCTACCTTCCTACTCAGAAGCTATGGCTTACATATCTACGACATATAGCCGATTCGCCTAACAGTTTTGGAGATAATTCGTATTTATAAGTTAGCGTCCATCAGGCAAATAATCACCAATATCGCTGAGCAGTTGATGACGTAAAGGCAACTTATTCTTGGATGAACCTTCTTGGGATATAGTGTAGTTATTTCAGAATTCTTACGTTCTCATCATGACGTTTGTTGTAAGGTATGTTGCCCTCTTCTCTTCCTATTATGAACCCTGTTGCTTCTTGCTCTGACTTGGGTGATGCAACCTTTTACCACCCTTTACCGCTGATTCAGAACATTGCCGGGTTGCCCAGATTGAGCGATTGGCGCCTTTGAGACCAATAAGTAGCGCCCTTCAATGATTGGAATGAAGCTAATGAACCTATAATTGCACATCGGAAGACGCAGATGAGCTGCGATGACAAACGCACCTTGTGAAAACCTTTTATATTCTTACTGCAACCGGTGGAAGTCAACCTCGACGGTGTTCCTGCATGTAAACCCAAAACATCATTGAATTGGTAGCGGGCATCAACAAGATAGGTTGTATCCAACTTTCACTCTTCTTTATCCCGCCAAGGCCGTTTGGTTTTCATTGTGTGTGTTTGAATAGTGAAGTGATACACAGCGAGCCTGGACTGACGAGCTTCGCTTTGGCTCCACTTTCCCCAAACAAGATTAGGCAAACACCAGTTGAAACTTGAAGAATCTGCAAACATCCAGTTGAAACTGGCTGACTGTTTGCATCATCTCACCTGTTTGAGTCAGAAACACATCAGATGTTTGGAGGCTGCTTGATACCACTACCACGCAATGATGCAGTTAGTTTTCAACAAAATGTATAAAATGTACTAATTACGTGACTGTAATCAAGAGTTTGTTGTAGTGTTATAGTGTACAAAGAAGCTATACAGGTCATACACTGCTGATTCGAGAAAGGTACTGCCATAGATTTTATTGAACAGCTCAAACTATTAGATGGAAGAAAAAAACATCTTCCTTATTGCAGGTAGCTGGTATATCGAAGAAGCATACCAAATGTATTTATCCCAAAGCATAATGTCGAGTTTACGTAAGATGGACCATAAAATATGTAGTATGCACGTAAAATAGCTTAAGAACCAATTACTGTTAAAGGCTGTCAGGTTAGTTAACGACGCAATAGGCTAATCACGCAACTTCACTTCCGGTCATGTGATTGGATGAATACAGAAACTTGTTGGTAAAACCTGGACGCAGGAACGTTTTGAGGGGTCCGTTTGTAATTTTGAGTAGGTTTGGTTTTATCTTGGTTGCATTCCTTTACATGTTTCCTATGGCTATTATGTCTATGGGTGTGGGTGTAGAGTACCATCATGGATTGCTTCTACCTGCGTTCAACATCACTGTTTCGCACCCCGTCTAGCTACACTAGCATCCCGGGTACCATACGAGATTAGCATACAGCTTTCAACGTTGGGAAGACTCATCACATTATCATGTCTGGCAGGATATTGAAAGAAACTAACAAAGCGGGTTCTTCTCATCGAATTCCTCACATCTGCCTGAACAATCCTGCCATGGTTTCTACCCTGTTGTCAACATTTCCAGTTGGGAAAAGGGATAGCAGACAATTCAGCTTCCCAACAGTCCTTAGAGATTTTGGCCTGCAATCGACTTGCGCAGATCATATACTTCTGTCAGCGTATTTCATGGGTGTCTTCATACAAAGCCTGGGCTACTTGATCAGTATGATATCTGAGATCGAAAATGAAATGGACCAGACGCTCATTCAATTGCCTCCGACATTCCCCCGAGGTATCGATCCAACTATTACGCGGCTGTAAACACTTCAATAGCTGCGAATGAAGCTCGGAACGGCTTGGCCATTATCATGGAGAGCAGTCGCTTTCAATATTTGTTTGGCTCTCCTTCATACATGATCAAAAATATGCGCCACCTTATACATGAACCATGTTCTCTTCGACTATGCTGATCTACTGATGATGATGAAAATGCGGATGATCGCGTTGTTGACCGCCGTGCAAGTTTGGCTAAGTCGAGGAAACTGACTGAAGAGTACACATATGTACCTAGTTGGCACAATTCCTCAACTTATCCAAGATAACCAACAGGCATTTGAACTTTAACTTACTATTTAAAGCATCTTAGTCAGAGTTAGGCGAACGCTCAAAGGAGAAGTGAAATGTCTCCTGTTCCTATCAACAAGTATACTTTATACTTGCTAACAAATAAGAAGAGAAGCCGATGACCTTGGTAGTGAAATCCTGAAATTTCGCTATCTTGCACCTGCAATGTATAACTGGTTGAAGGAATGTACGCACTGCTATAAACTGTTGAATGAGAAGGGATAATGAACTTGGTATGAAAGACAAGATCGACAGTGCTGCATCATGTATTCGGCTCGTTATTGGCCACTTTTCAGTGCATCAATCTTGTGCATCAGTGCATCAATCTGAAGAAGTTCAGTCCTACTCAAAGGCGCGCCGCCCGTCAGAAGCATCTTGAACAGTAGGGACTTGGCTCGATTTTTGTTGAGAGTCATTTCCACCATATGGTTCGTGTCGCTCATTCTCCACGGGTTCTTGTCCACCAAGTTTCCATTTGCAGAAAAGCATCATTTCCTCATCCAACCCAAAGAAGCAGGCTTCCTGTCAGGAAGATCATATTGAACCTCAGGGAAAGCTTGATTTGATTAATGTGGCGGACCGATATCCTCACCTTGGTCTAAGTAAGCAAATCTTCATGTACATCAATGTTGCTGCTATAACTCAATATTGCTGGAAGAAATTGAGAAAAAATTGCTGACTCAGTGGATACGCGTGATTTCTTTCGGCGTGCTGATCTATCTAGCTGTATGCCTGTACAACTTTCAATCTGTACTCTTATACGTGTATATACGTGTAGTAAACTAATAAGTCCGAACTTTCTACTTTTTTCAGAGTGAGGTACGCCAAGCAGCCTGCAGCATATATATACATACTCAATTTTTGGGAGTATGGTGTAAATAATTCAACTAAAAACGAATCTTTGTTTTAGCGTCGCCAGATGTCTCACATCTGTCTTCCGTAGAAATATGGTAGAATGGCAGAACTCATCCTATGGTAGCCACGTCAGTGTTAGAGCCTTGACTACGACCTCTACGTGCACCCTGGCTCATTAACCTTCTATGAATTGCTGAGTAGCCGCAATAACGGCCATCTTGAATTTTCTGATGAATCCTCTCTTCGAATTCTGACGATGTTTCCTTTCTCTCTATTTACAGAATCGGCACACAGCAAGCGAATTCGCCAACCGGGTCACCACCGCTTGCAAGCCGACCTACTGTCTCCATCATCCAGTCAAAACAGCGAAACAACCGTCAGGGTACCACCATACAGTTTAGGCAACAACAGACACCGCCTCCGGTCAGCGAAGCGCCGCCATCTTACTCTAGTCAGTTGGCAGTCCCCCAGGAGCCGCCACACGTCGTTCGGTCACCTTCGCCGGTCTCTTATTCCTCAGAATCGTACGATCCAAATACCGCGATGACGACTTACAGGAGCGAGTTATATATCCCCATCAAGCCAGATGAGATGACGTTCGAGGAACGCCAGAGGAAGATGTGGGGAGACATGGATCTAAGAATGGAGCAGAGACGCCGAGAGTGGGAGTCGGAGATTGAGCACATGCGGAGAGAGTTCTTCAGTTTGAAGCCAATCGATTTCGGCAGCTCTCGGATGAGCTCCATTGAGCGCGTGGATAATTTGAGGACTTGTTTCGTGAAGGGTGAGGATGGCTCCCCAAGGTTCAAAGTACGGTTCGACGTGCACGAGTTCAAACCGGAGGAGATCTCAGTGCAGACGCAGGACAAGCGTCTCGTCGTGAAGGCCCGTCACGAGGAGAGGACGCAAAACGCGACAGTAACCCGAGAGTTCAGCAGACAAGTGGACATTCCAAAGAATGTCGATCCCAAGGCCATGCAGGCGTCCGTGACGAAAGATGGCGTCTTGATCATTGATGCCCCGCTGACGTCACCAGAATATCAGATGCTGACGGGCAGTGGCAACAGCTCCGCTCCGACGGGATCGCTTATTGAGTCTCCTTTCTCCCTCCCTATGTCTTCGTCAGGGCTGGGCCCCGGCATCGTCACCAAACCAGACGGCACCCGCGAGCTCCGCCTTGAAATCGACGTTGGCACGCAGTACAAACCGGAGGAGATTACAGTCAAAACCGTCGACAGAAAGATCTGCATCAGTGCAAGGCACGAGGAGAAAATGGGAAACAGAACCTCGTTTTCGGAATTCAGTAAGGAGTATGAGATTCCTGAGAGTGTGGATCCGTTCACGGTCAATGCATATCTTACGGACACTGGTAAACTGATCGTTGAGGCGCCGCTACAGAGTCAGCAGCCCCCTTCACCACCTCCTAGGGCGACTGGGCCAAGGTTTATCGTGACGGTGCAGAGACGATAGGTGGAGGACGTATTCAGTATTCAAGTTGTTCTTATTCCATGCGCCTTGATGGGACTGCACGTTATCAGAGGCTGGAGTGGGAGGTGTCATGGACGTTTGGTCCGCGGCGGTGCTGCTGCCCTGCTGTTGATGCGCACCTGCCATGCAGATATTGCTTTCATCGGTCACTATTTTACATTCATGCAAATATTACAAACTTGAGGGATCGTGGTGACATATCCTTAAATCAGATTTACTCGGATTTATCTTGCAATAGGTGATTCCCTGCGATTGTTCATGCCTGACGTTGCTCTCATATGTGGTATCAGAAACTGTCAAAGCCGTCTTCAACAGGAACATCTCGAATGGAACCTAGTATTCCCTCTCCACTTTAATAAGGTTTGAGTGTCCTACTACCAGGTATGATCTGTCAAATGGCGAGGTAAATAACACAACCTTGAGCCATTCGTGTGGAGAAGTATACTCTACGGTTGCATTGATGCAGAGCAGTTGGGATAAGTAACATTAAGAGCTGGCCAACCAGGCTAGTTACCACGAACGGAATACAGTGCTGTTGATAGATGATAATATATTCTAGAGACTTTTTCAACTGTTGATTTTCATACACTTGTACATATCTGCTGGTTGTTGTTTGGGCTTCAGATGATCTTAACACTGTTATAAAAGACATTTCGGCCTGCCATGTAGTATCTTTTTAGATTTGGGATAGCTCTCTCTTTAATAGGCCTACTGTACGAAAGAGAAAAGATATTGGCAACCAAGTTGGCGAAGAGACTTCCAGTTTCCGGGTGCGGGTTCTAGTTGTGTTATCCAAACGGAATTGCTGACAGTGTCGACTTGAAAAATTAGCCTATCACAAGGTTTTATTTTGGTATGACACTCGGTATATGTCGCTTTCGGAAATTGGTCGAATAACATCCTACTCTAGTCAGATGAAACAAGCAGTGATGTGCATCTCACCTTAATTAGGTCTGTGGAGTGGAGTTTGAATGAAAACATGCGCAACAGATGGTATAATATAAGTCGGCGACTATGTAAGCTTCTTCTTTTTCAAGCTTTTCATTACTGCTGATGTCGTGAGTTGTACAGCATATGACATTCTCCTGGTAACAACAAAAGATTCAGTGACCGTTGGGGGGGGTGATGGGGGGCTGAGCTGCAAATTTGGGAAATCTTCAGAAATGCTGTATTAATGGGACACAATAAACCTTTTTGAATGTTCACCACATATCGATGTTACTCTTTTTACCCACAGTGGTGCAAAATTACACCGCTTTCCGCCTATTGTATTGACTTCAAATGTGGTTGATAACAAATTTGCCTTTTGAACTAGGATGGTGTGTTATGTCTGGCTTGCCACGAAGTGGAGGTAGAAAAACCTGTCGCTCCAGCCACACCTCGGACGGAAGGAGCAGTCCCCATTCTCACATTGAGACGCTGGGTTACTAATGGACCCGCTTAACTCCGAACTCGGATGTCCTACTCTCCGGATTCGTCCCTCACCCTATCGAGATCCAATTAGGATGACGCAATGGACTGCCCCGGTGGGAGACTAGCATGTCCCCAATAGGAATGATGGAGTCTCCCTCTATTCAAAACAGAGTGTGCTAGGCCCGCAATAGCTGATAGCCATGCACTGCAACTTAGTACATGACATATGTAATAGCCACCATCCCGTCGGCAACTCGCTTGCAAGCGCAATGCTCCCAATCGTGACATCATGAGAGACATCTATCGCCATGCACTGGAGAGAACTCAGTACATGACATATGTAATAGCCACCATCCCGTCGGCAACTCGCTTGCAAGCGCGATGATCCCACTCTTGACATCACGAGAGACATCTATCGCCATGCACTGGAGAGAACTTAGTACATGTAATAGCCACCATCCCGTCGGCGACTCGCTTGCAAGCGCGATGCTCCCAATCTTGACATCACGAGAGACATCTGGTGCCAAATCAAGAAAATACAAAGCCATATGTCGCGGACAGTGAGCTCGAGAGAAACCTGGTTGTGACAGCGCCTTTGAACATCTTGTCTTCGGGTGAACCCGTTGTGACGGGAGATGTTACTCATTGAGCCATTCGTCTTGAAATTTTATAGTCCAGCTCCAAGAGGAGTTCATTGAGTAGCAGTTCTTCTGTTCCCGGTCAAGTTGTAACGGCGTCCTTGAGTAAAGCATCTTCATTCCTTGAGTTGTAGGTGTCACTTGGACCGTCTGTCTTCAGGTATAAAACAGGTGTAACGGACGATACATGTCCCCGGCGGGGCAAACGTCTATCTATCCTGTGACTTCATTGGTAGGTCGTCTATACCAGTGTAACGGGCAATACTAATTCCTAGAGCGAACCTAATTGTGACTCCATTGGCGTTGACGAACGTCTGTACCGGTGTAACAAGGAATACTATCCCCTGGAGAAAACGTCTAGTTGACAAGATATTGTGATTGAACTCGCGATCGTCTATACCGGTGTAACGGGGAATACTACCCCCTTGAGGAAACATCTAGTTGACCTGATTGTGAACGATTTGGCAGGTCGTTTGTACCGGTGTAACAGGGAATACTATCTCCTTGAGCAAACAACTAATTGTCCTGATTGTGATGACTGCACTGGCAGGTCGTCCGTACCGGTGTAACAAGGAGTACTGTCCCCTGGAGCAAACCTCTCGTCCTGATTGTGACCGTATTGGCAGGCTGTTTATACTGGTGTAACAAGTGGTTGGCTCTGACCATCATTGTACTCTACGTAATGTGTTGTGTTTTAGGACGACAATGTGTCGATGTGTTTTGTGAGATGGCCTGGTTGTGACAGGTCCCGTCTCTCAAAGGAGCATTTAATGGGCGGTTCCTGGGATTTTCCTTTCTGACAGACTCAAGAGTACTCTGTTCATGCAGAGAGGATGAGCATTGGCCTGCCAAGGCCTTTGGAGTTCCATTTCATTTCTGCAGTGTCTTTCGGATGAGCAGACTAAAGAAGCAAACTAAGTACTTACAAAGCAAATCCCAGTCGAGTATATCTTTGACTAATTTATTACCGGTATATCATCATCTGTTCAATAAATAGACCAATCTAAAAACGCAATGATTCTAGACGACACTGCATCACACTTCACAAGAACAACCACGCGAAACTGTGCTCAGGCGAATTACATACAGAATTGATGATAAATGTGGAGGTCTTAAGGGAGAAGGTAACACTCATTTGAAGGAGCACTCAGCTAGAGGAACACTTGATTTGAGGAACACTCAACCTCAAAACTGTCATTCTCTGCCAATAGTGATACAAATTCATTGATAATTAGTCAGGATATAAACTAGAGAGAAAACACGACTAATGGCTTAACACGATATCACAACATACCACTACTAACAACCATAGCATCATTTCACAGTATTTCACAGGACACCTTCCTCAACAAGACAACAAACCAGCAGAGGAACTGGTCGTCAGATGTAGCGACAGTAATAGATTACTGCGGCTATCAACTGCATGTTGTGTCTTTCTCACTGACATGGTATATACAGGATTCATGTTGTCTCTTGTCACTCTGTTCACGTAATGCTTGTCACAAGCATCACAGAGTTGGCCAAACTGATATGACACGACAGATGACATAGTGATAACATACATGTATTCATTTGAAGTCATGCTGTGAAGCTACCCTGATCTTACGAAATACTGTAAATCAATACCCAACATCAGCAGAACAGAAATATATACAATAGATCACCTTCATTCCCTAATCATAAAATAGTCATCTTATTTACAAGCTATTCACAATAAAATCACTAAGGACAGCCTTCTAGTCAGCTCAGTCAAAAAATATAATCCTTACACTAACAGATTAGGTAACCCATTATGTCTTACTGGAACTGAGTATCGAATCCAGATAAGCCCCACATATTTATGCAAGTATCAACTTGTGTCTCATCCCCTCCCCTCAAGAGATCAATCGTTATATGACAAGTAAGTGGTTCCCCTCGGGCATAATGGGCAACACAGGTTACAACACCAACCACAAGTACAAGCTAGCTATTTTCGTCAAGATCACCAAAAATTCAAATAACATAAAACTAAATCACTTGCTAAGGACTAATGTGAATCGATCAGATCATTGAAATGGTTTAATATGACCTTCCAAAAGAACAATTATAACATGACAATCGCTTTAAAAGTCGCTAAGACATAAATTCCGAATACACCATTCTCACAAGCTTACATGTGATAAGGTGACAATCTTATAAAAGTGACTTCTGCCCAACATAAAAAGCAGTATTATGCAAGAACAGCCTTCAAACATTTCATTTCTCACACACAATCATAACTTTTTAAAAGAAGGATCTTTTTCCGAAAAATATTGTTTATGTAATTTTCTAGTCTACTCTGTCCACTCTGCCTAAACCAGAAAGACTGCCGGATAGCCTTAAACATTTACGGCAGCTGCATGAACAAGAATATTTCAAATAAATCTCCTACATCTGCCGGATTGCTTTAAGCATTTAACTGCATGAAAAAGTGCAGCTGCAGGCAGTTTTATAAAGCAACTCTTCAAAGTGCTAGGCCTATATCATTAAGCATTATAGTCATATGTAAGCACTGCAAGCAGGAATTCTAACAGTCATGGACTTATAATCACATTAACAGGTGGGATAAGATATCGGCAGTAGGGTATCGCCATGCAAAAAGTTGCCACTGATTTTCAGTGAAATGACGTCAAAATACAGACTGGACAAAATCGATGTCAGTATCAAAGTTTTGAAGTTCACAATACATCAATGCAATGCTGCAAGCAAAACCCTTTATCATATAAATCAAGAAAACAGTGATCTGTATGATGACAGTGACTAGAATAACATGGGAATACTTGGTTTACAATTACAGAATCAACAACTACATATGTATATCTGTCATGAAATAAAGTTCAAATGCAGTATGTCAACCTACTAGGCCAATGACACACTGTATGTTCACAGCTGTCCAATCCATGAGTCTTCTAACAGAGAATATTACTAATGTTTATCACCCCTTTGATATAAAATCATTTGATACAAATCCAGCTTCTCAAATGTTCTCTTGTGACAAAGATCATCCATGCATGAGCCTAATCCACTTCAAACACAAATGTCTTGCGAATGAACTTAATTACTTAATGTACAAAGGTTGTAAAACACACATTTACATAGGGGTCAAAACATTTAATTTTACATATGAAATTAGAAATCCAATGACCGCCACATGTACACCTTTGAATTCATAAATGAGCCAATTTTGAAAAAGAATTCTCAACAGACTAATTTTGTGGTAAGAAATCAATAAATGGAGACGTGATATATTCAGGTTTACAACTCAGCATTTGAGGTTATCTGGGTGGTGACTGAATATTCATGCATTGATGCAACCATTTCTGTAAGCTCAAGAATGGATAATTTCTATCAGGTTGTCTGCTGTCGAATGCTGGACCATATATGCCTATTCACAGCTTTGCTAGAGAAAACCACACCAGACACACCGACACTGCAGTCTGTACAACCTCTGGCAAAAGCAAATAACCTCAATTAAAGCCAGGGTAAACAATATTTCCAGAGAAAGAGACAAACAAATAAACTTGTACTTGTATTTTGCAAAAGACTATCATTCTTTTTCAAAATTGGTTCAGGAAAATTAACTGCTGCCTTCGAAACGGGAATGAATGAATGAAAGTTGGAAAATGATTCAAATGTTGGGCCTAAGCTGAGAAGAATGAAATGCTACAACTAAGACCATTCGTCAATATACATGAGCTAATCCTATGGCCAAACAATTCAAGACCGACATACAACATGAACAGGAATCACACATCAATGAAGCTAATTTCTCTAGAATCAGGACGACCATGACGCATCAACAGAATGGACACTACCAGTTATATTCAGGAAAATACATACAAGACAAAATCAACATGATTTGCAAATGGAAGTTTGAATGATTGCAACTAAATGTGTGGTCAGTAACACCAACTTTCTCCTCGTCATTCACATGGACTTCTTGGCCACTGAACGCGTGGTTCGTCGTGTCGTCATCGCCTGGTCAGCACTAAGATCAGCATGATCGTCTCCGTCGATGTTATCGTCGTCTGGCTGGACTTTCATCTTGAAGCAGTAGATATCGAGATATTCACAGATTTGAATACACACTGACGCAGAATATCGAACAATGTCCACTGTGCTGTACAGCTGCAAAGCATAACCAGAATGATTTTAATGGTATACTACACTTAGTTACCGAGTCAAGAGATAAGTGTCAACTGGGACATTATTACTAATATCAGCATATCTCAATACATAATTAGGTGATTAATTGAGGGTAGAGAGAAAACGTAGTCCCAAGAGGAAAACTATGCTGCCTTATAGAGTTGAAGATGAAGTAATGTCACATTTGGTGTCTTGCTGATCAAGGCACTGAGATGATTGTTGATCCGTCTGATGGTAGGAAATTCACAACCTCCTGATGAAGAGCCGAGACCACCACCTCAATGATCTCAATGGATGACCATGCTTGAAGTACTTACACAACACAGGACAAGAACGTAATATTCATTGACAAGCGTGTTGAAGTATTGGTTGAAGAAGAGCATCCCGGGGCCAATCAGGGCCGAGTCGAGGAAACTCATCTCACTCTTTGTCATGTGCGCCACCTGCAAGAGCGACAAGAATTATGTTTCAAATTATTAAAACTTTGTCAGCAGATATAGAACAAGAACACGGATTTCACAAGTTGTAATCTGTCACACTCTCCTATAGTCAGACTGCCTTCAAAACATACACATTTAATCTCCGATTCTATCACAGGTTTTCCAATTAGCCTAAAGATGGCATTTGTGTGAGTTCTACAACACACCCCATGACTGAATTGTATAAGACCTTCCGATCGATGCAACTTTTCGTTTGTGATCAGAAACTCTCTATAAAGTGGGTATGCCCTAAAAATGTTGCATCCATTGAAAGAAAGTAGCAGCAATTTCACTGCCTTGATGGAATGAACTAGAGCAGCACCACTTACCACCAGCTTATTGGTTATTTTTGCCGCGACCAGTCCAAACGACAATATGTATAAACATGGATGATTCTCAAAGATCTGAGTGGTCGATTTTTTGTAGATCATCAGGGCAAGAAGAATGACAGCACCGATGGGGAACGCTGGGAATACAACACTCGTATCCTGCAACACAAAAACAGGTTTGAAAAAGCAAGAACCTTTGAATTGCTTTCATTACTGTAGTCACAATTTATATAATTAACTAAGCTGATTTCAGCTCATGTATGGCTACATCGCCTTGCAAACTTTTGGCATCCTCGTTGCTGCCAACAACAGCTCATTCAGTGCTGATTATCAAGATGTGGACTCGTGAAGGACAAAGGTGACCAGATCATTCAGCATTGTGCAAACCCAACAAACCTTTGGATTGTGAAACCATGTACATGTACTCAATTCTCTTCAAAAACTTACCGCCACGGTCGCCCCATTTTTTCCTATTCCTCCTTTCATAAATATAATAGTAAAATTTTGATGACATGTGATTGCTGCAACAGCCACGCTAAATAAAACCATCACAATCTTCATCTCAAGCCCGATCACTGGCACCTGCAACAGAAAATGTAAAACTGATAGGAAATGCATTACTCTGAAGACAAACCCAGCACTGAATCAATGGGCCACAACAAAGATCATAGACTACGAAGTTAAAGTTTAGTTTTTTACATCAGAAGGTCTGTGAGGCAATCAACATTTGCTTGGAGCATCACCTATGAGGTGGGATCAAGGTTATCCACCAATGTCTAGGTTATTCTATAAGACTCTGATTTCAAAAAGAAGTGCCCTCTTTCATGAGTGTAGAACAGGTTGTAGCTGTCTTCCACTCACCTTCAAGGTCCAAAAACTGGCTCCAAATATGGCCGACACAATGTAGATAAACATGATACTGAACTGAGCTTCAGTAACGTCAAAACTGAAACAGGAAAGTGAGATCATTTATTCATAAACCATGAACAACAATGTTCAAAAAACCATCAAGTATAATCCTTCAAGGACTTTGAATCAGCAGAATACAAAATTAGGAACAATTGCTCCGGTCTGTGGCCCTGGTTCAAAGTTCTTCAAGGAGAACAAAACAAAATCGCTGTTTGTTGAGTTCAATTCTATTTTAAAGTATGTGACTATTTTACTTGAGAACACTAATAATATTTTAAAAGTTCTAGGCAAAACCACAACACATGGGTTCATGGAGAAGTTTCAAAGATTTGATCAATCAATCATTTTCATTAATCATGTGTGTTTGTTAATGTTAGAAACTAGAGATATTATGTTCTCAGTACACGATATGATTACTGATTACCAACTTAAAGAGTTAACATGTGAAATCCTATTAAGACATCTAAAGTAATCAAAAGAGAGAGATAACAAGTTATTAGGATGTCCATGGTCTGCTTATGGATCGTAAGCGGATGAAAGCATCAATTATTCAATATCATGAAGAGTATTCATGTTCACTTAGAGTAGTATGTTGTCATTGAACGGGATACCGGTGGAGAAAGATGGAGCAGACAAACATGTACAATACAATCGCAAACGAAATTTTGAAAGCAAGCTAGAGCAAGAAACTTCCTATGATTCTGGGTTTTAACAAGCAGAATTATTAGGCCTACAATACGATTACAGCTGACTTGTTAAGAGTCTTTCATAATACGTCATAACTGGCAGATTAGACTTGGCCAATGTTGAATTAAGGCACTTGCCCTATTTCATGTGGAATCAAGTTCTCTGGTGGTTTTATGAATGTCTGGTTATCCAATTCAGAAGCTAGGCCTATTGTAGTCTCGAAAGGAAGCCGTGTAAGGCAGAGTTATCTATCGACAGAGACTTCACCATTCTGAAAATAGTTGTTGTCATAAAATTTAATTGCTAACAGTTCGGTTGAACTCTCAATAACAAGGCCTGGATGTCATCTCAGTGTGACATCTGTTTTTATATATCTGATGAAAGATCAGACTTTGTCCCACAAATGTCAAAGGACAAACTAACTGCAATCAAACTACATAATCATTTGTAATAAATTGGCATGTTGACCTGAATTGTTAGCATATTGATAATGCATTCAAAGATTTCTACAACAAAACACAGGGAGTCCCATACAATTCAATCATATTTCAGCTCATAAAAAACCTCACATGTGAAGTTCCAATACCTTGTGCCAAATGGTATTGAATACGGTCACATATCACAGACACAGTTCATATGGCTATTGTGTGGAATGATCAAGTCCAATGAAAGCTGATAGGACCTACTGGTATCAAGGACCTAGTACAACTCAATAGATATTGCACAGCTGCTCATACACACAACCTTGGCGGCAGCAGGCGACGATACTTTCATTAAAATTAATTGATTTCATTGCTGAATGATATTATTTTAATCACAAGCTCACCAACTGAATATTCAGACTACGGTACATACACTCTACACACCCAATCCATGCAACCTGGGCACAGTCTGATATCCCTCAGATGAACCCGTAACTATAAACTGCTCTAAAGTATGACTGTCTCACTGTCTCCCCTTTTACTTGAGGGAATCTGCATTCTTCTCATTATCATACTACTTGGGTCAGATTGCCCACAGTTCTGAACAAGAATAATCCAAACAAGATCCCTTTGCCTCATGACATGACAATGCAATCTAACTTGGTGAGAGGCCACATGAAAACAACAAGGTCACTGCATGCGAGAACACCTGAGGACAGACAAATCATGAAGATGACCACAAATATTATTTTTAATATCATGCACTGGAGCATGCGAACCAAACAATAATAGGATAACATTAAAAGGGAAGAAAATGACAGACATTCCAATGCTGAAACTAAGGATTAGGTATGATGATGAGCAGTATTCCATATTGGGCGGAAAGCATATGGCCATAGATAGCGAAATGACCACCTCGTGAAAAACCGCGATAGAATGGAAAGCTGTATTCTGTTTTAAGGAATGATAACTATTCAATCACTCCTATTTTTGAATCTTACCCCAGGTTTTCTACATAAATGGATGACAAGGTACACAGGGGCAAAGGAAGCAAAACACACAACACTGACTACAGCACAACATGCATTGCGGGTCTTACGCTCCAAAATTGAGGGTTCCAGTAACGTAGGTTTGCCAGTGGGCGAGATAAAACATGGCAACAGAGGTGAAACCGACGAAAAACATAAGACCTGGCCGCATTCCTAGTTCCATGGCGCAACACCACGCCACTGTGATGAAGACTGAAATAAAATATATTCTGGTCAGACACGGGATGCAACCAGTCAAGTCATGTGAGTGCGGTTGATGAAGGACAATGAAGGTGACGGCAATGATTCTGATGATTAGGGACAAGTATCACTTGTTTCAACAACCTTAGAAGAACAAACCTACAGAATCATTGCCAGTCTGTCAGTGTCACCTGTATTGCCCCCATCTGTGAGCATGTTATAGATGTGCAGAGGTTAGGGAATGCAAAGGAATGATGGCAAGGGGTCACCTCAAAAGAAGGAGGCCCTCCCACATCACTGCGAGGTGCAGAATAAGATGGGTTAGATGGTTAGACGCAGTGGGCTAAATTCATGCACAGTAAGTGACAGGACAGGAGAGCCTGAATTGACTGTGAGTCTTAGTATTAGTAATCATGATGCATTGCCTCATCGCTGGTCTAGGGTAATAAGGACCAGCAATGATGTGCCACCAATGATTTCTGACACATCTTACATCTTAAGTTCCCATGCCAAAAAGCAGATTAAAATACCCAGGCTATCATACTGAGGTGAAACAAGCATCATAAGGAACTGTCATCAAACTAAACAAGAATTAGACCCACATCAACAGACCACTTCTACCGCAACCATAAACACACACAGGTTACCATGGCAACACCAAATCAAAGAAGTAATTCTGACTAATTGATTTTTCAAGAACACAGATCATGATCTTACGCTACTTGTCAAAATGATCAGCATTTGCTCCAACGGTAACAGTATACCACATCACTTGCCAATCTTAGCCTTGCTTTTAGCATGTTCAATTACTTATTAAAATTCACCTAACTTTCAATTCACTTAACCTTCAATTTACAAAGTGTGAAAACATTTGATCATTCAGTTTAGCCCTGAGGACCTTTCTTCACTGATCAGGCAATGAAAACCAATTTTTATGAATTTCCTCTCTGTATTGGAGTTACCATTGTCAAGACGGCTGTTTCTGTGCCATGTATTGACGAACTTTATTCTTACATTGCAAACCTGAGTGTACCAGTCACATAATTCTGCCAGTGGGCTAGGTAAAACAGGGCAATAGCGGAGAAACACTCAAAGAATAAGACATCCAGGTTTGTTCCAAGATACATGGCACTGCACGAAGCTAAAGTTACAAACACTGAAACAAACACAGAGCATGGTTAAAAACGCAATTCTTAACTCAATATAATGTATGTCTTAAGGGTTGACCACAGGTTCTGCCATTTTGGCTAGAACTTGAAATCAGTAAGCAATTAGAAAGAATCTGGAGGTCTAGCCAAAATGGCGGTACCTGTGGTTTAAATAATGGAGGGGTGAGGGAGTGAAATTGACCATAACATGCAGGAACTACACTGCTAATTGCTCTAGAAATAAACATCATAAATAGGAAAGTGAGCAGGTGCTTTCAGATAAAAACAACAAAATAACATTTACAACATTCAGAGGAAAATGAGAAACTAGGAAACAGAGCAGCTGACTCAAGAGTCAAGTAATCCTCTGATCATAGTGCAATGTCACTCAAAGTACGAACAACTCAAATTTACAGTTTACTCCCAGAAGTAATACCTGGCCAAGGTAGTTACTTAGTTCCACCATTGTTAACTTTATGAATGTATCACTCTACACACTGATGAATAAGTAGATACATTTTGATTATTTTACTTGAAGTTTGCTACTGGAATTTCATGAGTTTGATTATCATTGTTATAGATAGATTTTGCTACAGCACCTACCAGTAGAAATCGAATCACAACCATGGTCAAACATTTCACCGAGGGGTGAGCTAGTGTTAGTTCTTCTGGCCTGTTTCCCATCGAGGGCATCAAGGGTTTGATAGATAAATAGACCTAGTGCGCAGGTCAGGAGAGCCCAGGCTGGAATCTGAATCAAAAATAACAAGTTTCATTTACAAAGACGGTTATGAGGACAGAAAGTTTGGATGTGCCATTTTCCTGTGCACGGTGACAATGCTTGGATGTAACATGACATTATTGCTGATATTGATAGGCCTATTGACTATTCAAGTCACGTCACAACCTGTGCACTCCTGGGTCGGAATACTAGTACGGCACGCGCGTCTCGACGTGGTGATATTTAAGAAGTGGCGATATATTACAAGATCTTTATTCGTCTGCAGCAAGCAGGAGCCTCATTGGGCAATCAGGTGAACTACTTTCCCTTTCAAATTCTGACTATCACCTTGACGAGGACGCGAGGTCATTAGGCAATTAGCCATGTTCTTCTGCCTGTCTGGCCTCTCATGGGAACATCAACATTATCACTCAATTGAATTGTCATCAGGAGGCTACCATCATGAAGCCTATCTACTAAAACACAACAACCCAGCCGCTGCACTCACCGGTGACTTTGCATCTGTGCTATAGTAACAGACAATAAGGGAGGTGACAACATTGATGACAAGCCCGACGAGAGTGATGGAATTCGGAGCCCATGATCGAGGAAGCAGTTCCACAAGCCATCGCCAAAATATTTGCATCACCGGTTCGGTGATCGAACTCCCCAGAGAACTGTACTTATGCTCCGACAGTCTTTTCAGTTGGGCAGGGGAGAGAATCTCGGTCATCTTTAGGCTCCCCAAAATGCCTTGATCACACTCGCCCATACAAGTTTTCTGTGGAGAAATTCAGTAAATTTGTGGACGTCAAAATCCACGATCACAACAAATTGCTTGTTGGCTGATCATTATATTAGTCCCCCAATTCTGTGGTAATTGGTTGTGTTCATGGCGCATGCGTTGACGGACTGAGGAATTCCCTATGTCAGGTGACCTCCTCATTCTTCTTGCGGGAAACCATGAAACTAAAGTCTATCGAGAGGACGGCCGTCTGATAAAGTGTCGTTCCATAACTTTATGATGGCCAATCAAATTGGCGACGTCAAGGGTCACCGAGGAGAAGAGGATGACAAATATCACGATCTTGTTTTTAATATCTTTATTGAACAATAAATTATTAGAGTAGAATTTACAACTTTTTTCTGGGAGTTTCTACAGCAGGGGATAGAATGTCCGGGAACCAAGCATTCTGTCACTCACTTTAATCTGGAGCTATTGGCGGTCATAGTACAGAACCATTTATAGCATAATCCGACAGAATACAATAGGCCCGAAAACTTTTTCCAGTACACCAGAGTTTTTCCCCCGACTCTGTGAAACTTTCAATCTAGCATTTGAAATGTTTAGGACAAATTCAAATGTTCAACTTGAACTGGTATCTTCATCTGTCGATATATAAAAATCACTAATAGGTTTTACAAAAAGATATTTCTAACAAAAAGCTATGAAGGCACTACATTTGTGAATAGGTGGCGCTCCAGTTTGGTAGGATTCGTATCCTAGTGTAGCAGAATGGAAAGACCACTGGAAAACGTGTCCTTCCCTGGTTGGTGACGTCGGGTTAAGGTATGGTTCTACTGAGACTTGGTCCAGAGTTATTTCTGTCTCCATGGAAGTCTTTTCACGGAGGGAAGAGTTGATCCATGACCCTGAAAATGAAATAAGATACATCGATATTATAGGGAGCGTCTCAGAAGCTTAATTGTTGTGCCCTAAAGACCAGTCTCCATCTCGTATGTGTTGTTTGTTTCCCTGTGCGTTTCTTGCGTTTCTTGTGTGCCACGACTACGATTCTGCAAAAATTGCAGTTATAACCCTGGGGTATCGATCCGATGAGTCCGTGCTGAACTTCCAGCACTATTGCCCCCGTAGCCTCCACCCATACGAGCGTTGTCTCGAAGCTGAGCGATGGCAATACATTTGAGGGTCAAGATGGAATAGACGTTTCTTTAGCCTGCTCTGGATATACGATCATATGCATCAGGTGGATCTGAGTCGTATTTGGTTACACAAGTTCTGCATTCTACCTGCTTAAACTGGGCATTGCCACCTCGTCATTCTGAAGACTGGTACTCATCATTCTCGCCTTCACACCTCATGGGCCAAGGGGTCAGTCACCTCTGAAATCATAAGACAGCTCAAGTTAATGGTCAAATTCAGGAACACATGTATTAAAAGATCAAGATTTCCTTCCAACAAATGTTCAGCAAGACTTACCTTTCACTTGGACAATCGCAACGTGAATTAAGACTATAGAGACCTGCCACTTAAGTTTCCTGGCAATATGGTCCATCAGAATAGCACCAGGCAGCATACTAATGCTGTCTTTATCATACCTTTAAAGGCACTATGGCAAACTTCCATCTCCAATCACATCAAAGTATGTTGGATCAAACACCCACATAGGGTCTCCTTATCATCATGATCATATACATTATCAAATAATAACATATCACCTTCTTTTCGGCGAAACTGAGACTGAATTATCCACATTGTGTTCAACTGCGTTCATTTTGCAGTCAATTCATTAGTTACCAACGTATGCCTTAGAGGGGGCAGAATGGCACTGTTTAAACAAGAAGTCTCATCAACAACCTCAAAGAATATTGGCTAGAACGGCACTGTACTGGGTCCCAGTAATAAATATTGCCATAAAGACATATGATATTGTTCTGGGACTTATGTAAGATTAGTTCTCTCCGCCAAACCAAAGACTGAAGGATTAAAATCTTGTGTTTATAGGCTAACAAATGCAAACACTTCCAATTGAACCCCCTACGAGAGACGAGTGGCTCTTCGTCTCTCCGACTTTGACACCCAACTGCGAACATATCAATAGATCAGCCAGCGGTCCTTGGTGTCGCCGCGTGGGTTACGTCCAGTGAAAGTGTTTGCAAAGGTCAGGGAACCACGATCTGACATCCATAACCAGCGTATCCCCTTTTCATGCCAGTTATAGTCGGGTGCTACACCACAGTCGGGAGAGTGGCCGCCAAATGAATGGTTGTTGAATTTAAAACTGTTAACTGTTTAAGTCAATTTACATATAATATAGACAAACCTTCATGAATTCAGTGGAGATTTCCACATCACAGGATAGAACAGCAGTGATGGCATCTCGCATGATCACTTCCATCTTCACCATCCTGACTTATAGACGTGCGCCTTTAGTTTCTTTGAGCAAATGGTATTTGATTAGGGATGGCAATTAAAATTGCCGTTGAACATGTACATGAAGTACATTGATGTACATAATTCATACATGTCTGGCTTGAAATTTCAAACTGCGCAGTTCATTCCCGCCTTGATTGTACGACCATTTCTACAATAAAAACCCTTTGAAACCAACCCATACCTTTATCAGGAATAGATACTGTGCCTTACCTTCTACTGCAGCCCTTTTGATTTGTTTCGGAAAATTTGAAGGCATTTTTACGTTTGAAATCGGAGAAAGTGTTCCCGCGATGTTCTCCGCATCTCACACACCAACCGACTGGCGTTCGAATCAACCGCGACCGATCATGATCAAAGACAATACATTTGACGTAACAGCATCCGGGTACCCCCTTCAACCAGGCCGGCTAGTAGTTATCTGCTCAAGCGAGACCTTTGTTCTGTCAATGATCAATATGACAATTAGCATTGTCAAAATGTGGGATTTGCTTTAGCACACATACTTGTACATGTACACTTGCCGAGCTGTGGAAGTGCATTAGGCAGGTTCCGTAAGCCAAAAGACGATGCAAATGCATTTTATCGACGATTTTGTTTAATCATTTCCCCAATTCCTCCTACAATCAAGTATAAAAGATGGTTCAGTGTCGTGTAAATCAATTAGCAGATATTAAAACCACCGATTAAGTCAGGATGATACCAGTATGCCATCCTTCTAATATAGGGGGACCATGGGCAGGAGCTAAATGAGAAAATCTCATATGTTAAAGACAATCCTGGGGAAATCAGGGACCCTTCAAGCAGCAGCTAGTTTTATACTAATATGTACAGTGCAAGCTCTAGTGAACTCACACAGCTGTTCGACATAGGGGAGCCGAGCCCCCAAACCCCCGTCCTTCCGACATGTTTTAGCCAGTGCACTGGGGGAAGCCCAACCCCCGCCCCCCCAATTATACAATCAATAAGTCCTTCTGAGACGCTTTAAACCCAGCCCGGGGTTTAAATCTTGATATAAGATGCAAAAACCTTGGTGGTCAAGATGCTACAGGCCCTGAGAAGCAATAAACAATTAAAGACACTTGTGAAGGACTCTATGATTTGAGGGACTATCTTTCACTTTACACCACCCATGCACCATGTACACAATGTGCAGCTGATGTACGCCATGGGCATCCCCATCTATTAATAGACTTCAGCCCCAGTGACGTATATTCGACAAATCCCAAAACGAGGCCGTACCACAGAATTGGGGGACCAAAAGTATGATCAGCCAACAAGCCAACAAATTGGAAATATGGCGAGGAATGAACTGTGCATGCGCAAATCTGGTATCCGGTCGTTTTGCTCCCTGACCTTTTCGCCCCCAGTCGTTTCGCTCCAAATCAAAGACGTTTCGCTCCCTGGGACTTTTTGTTAGAGATTGAGTCATTAAGATTTGTTGAAATTCATAGATAAACACCACAATGTAAAATATAAAATAATATTCGATGAATTTGCGGGAAAGTGCAAGTGTCAAAGTAGATGTGCTTTCCAGCGTTGTCGAATCTACCAAAAAGGAATCGTTTGGCCATCCCCCTTAGCCTTAGGAATGTGTCTCAATTTCAGTTCACCATACTGACGGCACTTCACCATGGTTGGGAAGGTGAAATATTTTACCATGGAAAATTCTACATTCACCATGGTGAGCATGGTAAACTCTGATTTTACCACGGTAAATCTGAGATTTTTTTCGTAAGGGTCATCTCCATCCAAACCAATTCACCGACTTAATGTTGTCCTCTTTTAAGGCAACAAAATAATGAAAGTAGATGCAAAAACAGGATAAGATGGATTTAAATGTACAGCACAAAACTTTTTTATTCATAAAACATAGACTCTTTGTCGACAACAAAAACTCGAGAGAATCTTCCCCCTTCCGAGTACCGAGAATATTACACCATCAAGGACCTTTAATTCGAATGGGCCAGTTAGATGCACAGCTATTTATTCAAGTTTGCATTAAAATACATCAAAATGTTTCTGCAAATGAATTTACACCCACTTGACATTAAATACAGCAGTCAGTTCAAAGAGAGTTTCAAAATACAAGTAGGTCATAAAAGCTCTTAACAATACATGGCCTACCCTGAACGGTAAATCCAACATACTTTACAAAGTACAAAGTTTGTAAAAAAATATATATAACACATCACATCCTATGATATATTGTGCATTATCTCAACAGTTAGTTGTCATAAATACAGACTATCAAGTTGGTATGGGCCCAGACCGGGACAAGGCATGAAACAAATGTTGTGGCTAAACCCCTCAGGGATAGCGATTCTATGCACAGACAGAATTATATTTATCCAAATCCCAATATAGTGAGGTTGCAGTGCGGTTGCGGAAAGAGTAGTAGAAGGTGATACGCTCCATTGTACCCTGAGAATGCAGCAATTCAAGCGTGATGTTTTAACAAGCTTACTCATTGAATAGATTCGGCCCAATTCTAATGGGACATTATTATCACATATTCAGAGGGCAAGAGGAAAAATATGACCACTTCCTCAAGGGACAAACTAATCACCCAACTACATAATACTAGTTGTATTAGCACAGGACATTTTTTTAGGATTACCGTACTAATGATGTGATCTTTAATAAATCAAAGGATATGACCTTCAATGTTAGGAAAATCATGTTGATAATTATAAAATACCAAAGGGAAGGTTGAAATGGGCTTAGTGTGAACCTTGAAGAACTACTAACTTCTCAAAACACATTCAGCACTCAGATGCAGTTGCTTTCTCAGCTGCAAGAGTTTAATTCCCATCTCTAAACAGCCCTCCACAGGTCTGGAAGTTCATGTACACATTTTCCAAATTAGAGTGACACATCCGAACATCGATTGTGAATATGACAAAAACTCCTGAACCAGCTGAGAGTTTGTAAGGAATCTATTCACAGAGAAGTTCAAAGGTGCGAGAAGGTATTGTTGCAAACCCTTGAAGGGCCATGGATCACTTCACCTGGTGCTCTCTCAGGGGCACACAGAAAGGGACAAATAGTCTTCTCAGGGGTCCAAGAGAAAGCGACAGAAATACTCCACACCGTTCATACGCTACCAAAATAAACCATTGGGTAAAGCTTGACAAATTTAGCCGTGACACCGTCAGTTACCACATTAGCACGATTGATGAAACGTTCATGTTATGTAACGAGACGACAAAAGAAAATCACTGCACAAGGGGTGCAAGATTCGACACACAATTGCTGAGAAGTCGGATCTTTGTTGGAGCGATATATAAGTAAATGGAGTGAAAACTGATCAGAGTTAGACGTGAAGAAACACTCAGGGCTCTGAATACAATCCTCATTTTGTAACAAAAATATCTTGGTACAATAGGATAACATAGTAGCAAACATCAGTCGATGTGTCCCTTGATTAAACAGGCAAAGGGCCAGCTGCCCACATTGATGGGGTTGTTTGGGGGTACTAACAGCAGCCCATGCACTAAGGAAGCCATTTTCTGGCTGCGACCTTTTACATTTTGACCAGGAGGACACCAATGGCTCTTCAGGTACTGGTACTCTAAGCCAGAATACAGTATTAGGGGAAAATAACATTGTGAAGTTGCTGCAGTATATTCTGCAACAGAATCTAACTCACATCACTTGGGGAGGAGCTATAGTGTCCACGACCAGTTTTCACAATGAGAAATGAACTTCATATTGTTAGAAATATTGGTTATACTCCTCTTGAGGCTGCAGCCGCTATTGATACAAACATGATTGTCATGAAGGATACCGACACAAACAAACTAGTTTGACAACTTTTGAAAGATGGAGCATTTCTACAATTGCCCATAGAACCATGCCACTTGAAAAAGAACATCCTCCCCTTGACCCACAAGACCCTGAACAGTTTATGATGTTTTGATTGCAAAGAAACAACATGAAAACCTGATCCAAGTTTGTAATCGGCCATTTTTGTGGTTTATCAATAGCAATTCAAGCAGTGATGTTTTCTATCACACGACAATGATATCCACGACTGGTTCACCTCAGCAAGTTAACTTTTTCATCAAGCACAAATGTACTGATCTACACAGTGACAATTCATCAAGCTTATAGGGTGAGACCAGTCTCAAGAGGAGCAGGTTTTTTTGAGAATTGAAATCAGTAAATGAACGTTGAGATGAGAAGATGAGAGAGATTAGATTTTTCACAATGCAGCAAAGAAAAGAGTTCAGGAAAATCGTCTAGTGTATGAATACACTCATTACTTCAATTCTTTTCTCAACCATAGTCGTTGTCCGTCAATTTGACATCTGTTTAGCGTCTGTTTTGGCTACTGTCACCACATCCCTTTACTAGAGAGGTGGGTCCTGCGGGTCACAATATAACCAACGGTTTTAATGTTTTCAAAATAAAAACATTCTCAAGTCACACCTTTGCCTTTTTATTAAACTACTCAATGGTTGGTAATGAAAACTGCAATCAGTGGGGTTCTCAACTACCCTCAGCTTTAAGAATAAACCTGTAACTCATTGCATAACTTCCCTGAAAGACCAGGCACAAGAATAACATATCCGATACAGAATATTCATAATTTCCTCTAAAGACCCATGGGCTCTGCATCCAAAAATAAACCCACAACTCAAATTCTCAAACTTGACCATCGCATTAACAATGAGCTTGCCACAATGCGGTGAATTCAGCATTAATCTTATCAAATTCACACCAAAAATACTCTGGACGATTCCTGCATCCTTTGTGGTCCAGAAACCCTCAGAGTGAGACTTCCGCTTAGTCTGCTCGGTCATTAGACCACTACAACTTAAACGTGGCTATGAATACCTCGTCATTGAAACTAGCCTGACCACAAGATGACAACCAAAGGCAGATTTGATTCATTTTCTTTTGAAGGAGGTGTGAGGCGTGGACCGCCATTGTGTAATCGTCATTGATGATATTAGACCGTGAAAATGCATCAGCGCTGCTTGGTTAATTGTGCAACTTCCTTTCCGTAACACAAGTTCCTCTACAGATCAAGGCTTCTCATCACACCCTAGCATGCAGCTTTCAATAGACGTTTATGTCATCTTGTCAACTAGGGTATCTTTTCCTGCATCACAACCCCTCTTGCTCTTCAAAAGGTATCGACAAAACTGAATTTATGAACTTGCCTTTGCAACAAAATCGATAAGCACATTTTACTTTCAAGAAAACTGCACTTTCTTCAAGTTATTAAAAACCTAAAATCTAGTTATAAATTATAGAGTAATAATTACAAAATTAACTATACAAAACTGAGAAGGGCCTCCTGTGCCTCTCCTCTGAACCACAACAGCCATTTTGGTTATAAAAGCTCTAGTACTAGTAGCAATGCATAACATACAAAGAATCGGCCAAATGTTTGACACACACTTTTGGACTACCAAGTTCTGTGGAAAGTTATGGACATCAATGACATCGACTTTGACAAAGTCTGGTCCACTCTACAAGTAATATTGTCAGCAATTCTGATTATTCAAATAAGTCAAATATTCAAATATTCAAACAAGTCAAATATTCTCCTAAAATGATACATCTAATGAGGTAATAACTTGTTTTACAATTAAAGCAAAGTCTAATGTCCTCCAGCGCATGTTTTAAAACTATAATGCACAAAACTAAAACGATTCTGTGCTCATGTGACTCTCACAAAAAAAATACAGAATCTCCCCTTGCAAATTTCCAAGGTTCCGGGCCACCATATTTCAAGCATAAAGTAAAGTTCACCATGCACCCATCATAGCAAAAAATGCCAGTGCAAAAACTTTTTATGAAACTTTTTGTCAAATTCTCTTAAAATACTTATGATGTTACAGTCACTAGTCCAACCTGGAGCAACAACATGCAGACAATCAATGGAAATACCATCAGTTCTTGTCAGCAGATTACAGTATTTACAAAAACCCACTTCTGTCTGATGAACAGACGTGAGAAAACTTCCCATTTTCTCAAGACACAATCAAATTATCACCATCACAGTCAAGCCAACATACAACACAGGTCATGGAAGAATAATTGCATAATTGCCGCCAAAATATATTATTACAAAGAACATCATCACACACGATTTCCTCTCTTTGGACACTTGGAATACTGTGAATCCATGACGATCATACCATTAGGTGTCCATGAAACTGTCGTGGGTTTATTCGCCGATAGATTTGGCACAAATATCGGTGGCTGAAGTGATTGTGCGCAACCTGGTCCACTGCTGGATGAAGGGGCCACCCCAGGAGTGTCACGACTGAAAACCTCGTCGATATATTGATGACCGTCTGCACCGATAAGCACCCTTGCGTCACCGCGACTGAGTTGTGCTTCTAGTGACTCTAGAGCTGATAGGTGGCGTTGGTGTTCGGTCATGCTGCAGCGATCCCTTGAGAAGACGCGTGAACGTCTGGCTAACAAGTCTGGAAAGACAAAGATCATGGCATTGTTCAGATGTCTTTTCAAGCAACATGTTACAAAATACTGTGGGCCTTCTAAATCTTAACCTATAACTGGCCTACTCAAATTGACCAACCTTCACCTTTTAATTCATTAAATATGACTTCTTCCTCAGCATTCACCTGCTGCCCCTTGGCCTGCAAGGAAGGCCTACACAAAGGTAGGCGGGCAAGGAAACCCTACAAGTTATAACCATGTTAATTGATGTAACAAAGGGTTAGTAAGCCCATAGGAAGCTAACATTTGATATTGGGCAATGAACAGTTAGAATACCAGGCCAGCTGCACATCTATAGGAATGTAACCTACATGAAACTCCATCAGCTTCTCTAGTCTAATTACACACCTACACACAGATTGTCTGCATCTTCACAGGAGGTTTGAGATTGGCCTATCAGTCTGATCAATGTAATTCTTGGCCCATCCTATATGCACCCAAGTGCTCTCAAGGCTGGACATCAAACATCTTCCTTACATTGGCTCTATAGCTCTCTCTGGTCAATGTCGGGGAGTGGTGGGAGTGGGAAGGATGGCATAGTGGTAGTCTCATAACCGGCGGGCCATATTTAGCAATACAGTCCTGCATACCAGAAGGCCTACTCCAATGTGATTCAGTCATTAGAAGCAGCCTATGTGTTATGGCAGGAAACCACATAAGGAAAAACTTTTGGCGAGAGAGGCAAGGTGAAATTAACAGTATCCTTGACTGTATCTGCTAGCCTGGCAACCTGTCCTGAAGGCATGGTAACCAGTGACACCAGGTGACCCGAGAAAGGAAGGCCTATAGCTGGGCACAACACATAGATATATGTGGAGGTCTTCTGTCACCACTTCAGTTAGCGTTTGCAGATTCAATTTCTTTTAGTGTGTGTTCCAAGAGCCCATTGTTGACCTTGAAAACAGGGATTGGACCATGACTTTGATAAACATGGTTCCTTATTAAATTCGTCCCCTGCCCTGCCCGCAGTGCCATCGAGGCCCAGAAGTCAAACCAGTGGCACAGGCACTACACAAGGAGAAGAGTTGAGTGTAGTCAAAGGAGAGGATCAACATAAATCAGACATTCACCACCACAAAGCACAAAGTGAACCATCAGTATTTTTAGAATATAGCAAGACCACGCAACAACTGAATCACCAGTATGCAGAGACCAAGAGATCAGTGCATGTAGGCAGCAGTTCAAGGTATAAAATGTATATTCAGCATTTTCACCTCGGCTTATAATATCTGATGAGATCAGATAGTTTTAGTAATGAGCCATATGTATCTTTAGTCTATCACAGCGCCCAAGGAGATTCAGAGAATTTTTGTATAATTTCCGATTTCATCATCATTAGCAGTGTGATTACCTCAATGGCAAAACCACATTGATGAGCACAGCAAAACCACGAAGTAAGCAGCGCTAGAGTAATACCAAGCATATTATGCATAAAATCCTGCATAACAGGCATCAGCCTGGCTCCTGCTTGGATGAGCAATGACCCACTCCAGACTTGCAGGGTTTGTTAGGTCATTTAGGTACTGGCAGCACTGGCTATCTAGACTAGATCATGCTTGTTCTGGTGTTCTGTAAGCCGGAACCCTGCGAATCTTACATCAAATCCAGCAGCCTGTGAAATGAAGCAGTAGGCCAACCCAATGGTCTTCGGACACTTGTCACTTCAGACACTGTTGCTTTCAGATAGCAAGTCCTTTGGACAGTGATTAATATTCAGACACTTCGTCTTTGGGTCCTTCATCAAAGTAGTCCCAACCTCTGTCATCAACCTGTCATGATGCATACTTACCAATGGTCTTGTAGCCTGGTGAGTGTTTGCAGGATCTGGCATATTGGACGGCCAGGAAGATGATGACACAAATAAGGACACCAATGACACCTATGAGGGCGAATGACATCTCCTTCCAAAACACAGCGGATGTCACAAGGTTTACCACGTTTTCTGCAAAGAGAGAGATAGTCATGACTTAGAATGTTTTATTCTGTAAATTGCATCAGTAACCTGATGGATGATGTGACCATGACCTTTGATACAAAGATGGACATTCAAAAGTCAACCACCTCTAAATGTAATTTGCAGTAGGAGGACCCCTTCCGTTCTAAAACTTGTAGTCCCTCTAGTCCATATGTCCCAAACAACCCTTTACCTTTTTACTCAAGCCAACCTAGGTTCAAGAGTTTAGATGGGAATGAAGCAGTGAGTGACCCTATGACCTGATGAACCTAGAGTCGCCTTGTTCCTGTTTCCCCCTGGGGACAAGTTGGTTCACACTGACCACAATAAAGAAAAGAGCCATGGTCAGTCAGTCATTGAAATGACCCATTCAGATACTGGACTCTTGCACCCTAATCTGCAGCTTGCTTAGACATACAGAAACAATAATCTATTTCAATAATTTCCGACCAGAAATGAAGGATTCAGGCAATTCAGGTTGTGAAAGGGAACAAACAAATGCCACAGAGTACAGCACCAGTTTTCTGATCCTCATCTTGTCAGGGCCGAGACACAAAGAGAACTGTTGTGACTGAGCAGAATGGGCATCATCGTCTGCAGCCCATATAGCCATATTAAATCTTTCTCAAGACTTGTTTATTTTTCCAACAGTGTTCCCCTTTACAAGCAACAACTTGGTAGCAAAGGCTCCACAGAAGCTCTGCAATATCTTCCTTTTCCTATACTTAGCAAGGTTCCAATACTTTTGGATGACTGATTTATACTAAATAGAATTGCTACATCTCTTTTGGTGAAATTTTCACTGCAAATTCAGCAATGGGAATATGAAAACCCGATTTTTAAGAACATCAGTCCTGTGGGGTTTCAAGCCCTCCTCAGTTTAGCTCAATTAAGTTTCAGGGGGCATTGAGAGGTTTACTGGTCATCTCCCTCGAGTAAGAGCTTGGAGTTTTAGATGCCCTTGATGAAACCCTACCACGTCATCAAACATGAGTTCATCGCTAAATATAGCCAGCAAATTGATATTGAATTGAAATAGATAATTGTCAACTTGCTCAGACATGTCCCCATTGTCGCCTGCCCGACAACGGGGGAGTAGATTGGGGACAAATAAAGACAGTACCAATCCATGTCCAAGAGGGTATTTGGACAGCATTATTCCGACTCCAAACTCAGTAAACATTGCTGAGTGGAATAGTTGATGCAGTTGGTTCGGATCAAGCTTTTCTGTTACAAGCAGTTGTCCCTCGGGCAGCAGCGTAACATCAGTTTTCTATTTCAGGTTACATCAAACCCGGAATGAACGAAACGATGGAATGAAATTATGGGGAAATAGTCAGCCAAGTTCCATCAGTTAGCTATCATCCACTTTCCGAATTTCTTATGGGTTTCTTTATTTTATTGACAAAGTACTGACTTGGCACTGACCAAACGTTTTGCCAGACTCCAGAAAATTTTCTTTCCAAGTTTCCCCACCCTCCCTCAGCCAGCTGTTCCCTTCCTGCTCTCAGGAAAACACAATGGGTAAATCAATAATCAGGCCAGCAATTTACCACACTTCTCAAAAGAATGGTTTACACCAAACAAATACCAAAAAATTGTGCAATATTGTTCAACATCACTTCCATGAGCTGAACATTCTTTCTATGATCATCAAGACCAGGCAAGGCCACACAAATGAGGTTTCCATCCCTGAATTCCCATAAATGGGTGGGTGGGGCCGGGGGGGGGGGGGGTCATCACTATTTAGACCTGTGGGTCAATATAATGCTTGTTAAAACCTTTCCATGACTGATTCAAACACACAGGAACTCGACTAGTGACCAGTAACGTTGTAGGTCACATGTCCAATTTGCCAGGACTTGACACCCCAAATGTGGACAAAACCTTCACTTGAAGAAGGTTTGTTTTGTTTATGAAATAAAAGGCTAGGCTTGATGAGCACAATTTGGTGAACTAAGGTGCAAAAACATCTCATTGAGATAATTTCACCCATTTTTCTCTTCTTCAGATATAAGACATCAAAAACTTCTTGTACCCCCTTTGATATTCAATCCAGGCAGAAGAGCTGGTAAAATGCGAGCCACTGCATTTGTTTAGCCTAAACCTATGAGCTATGTGGGGGAGGGGTGGAATGTGTAACAAACCCCAGGGACTCTGAACTTGCTCTGCGCCTTACAGCAAAAGTCAACAAGGGTAGATTAAAGGAAGGGAGGCTTTCAACAATGACTGTACTAAGAAGTGAAAAGGTCATCCATCAACACAACAATAGATTGGCCAGCCAATTTTTTGAAGAAAAATTCTTGCTGGAATTATGTTTTTTAAAAAGAAAGATATATTCCTCGCAAATTTCATCATTTTATAGAACTCCATCATGGAGTTTTAGAGAACAGAATAGGATATGGTGTTTTTTGGTGATAACAATTTGGGAAAAAGATGGGGATTTCCATTTTGTAGTCCACCACAGGACAAGTCCACTCCAAAACAATAGCCCTGAACACAATGCCTTTTGACCATATTCTTCATAAAAAAGATTACCGTACCACCAACACAAACACAGAAAAGGATGAACTATTGTTGATAAAAAATACACCCTTTTGAAAAGCACTTCAGTCCATTGACTGAGCCAGACCTGCCCAGACATGTCTATGATAGCCTTTTGAATTTTTGGTGCATCTATTATCTTAGTTGTAACCATGAGAATTTTTGTTAAGAAATTGGGTCCTTTTGAGGACAAGTCAGTTAGTTCATGAAGGATGGTGCATTGCATCACATTGGTTATTGATGAGACCTGGATAAAACATACGAAATCAAATGTCAAATGTCGAAAATCATCAACATGAATATCGGCTTTTTCAAAAGACAGCTTTGATAATGCAAATTGGAAGTTCTGCCTAGCTAAGGGTTCATTTCGTTATTCATTTCTTGTTTCGTTTTAGACACTTTCGTTTTGTTTCAATGGCGCTATTCTTGGTTTTATTGGTTATCAGCATCTCAAAATTCAATGATGCAGTAAAACGAAATAGATAAGGCTGTAAAAAGAAACAATTCAGAAATATTACTATTAGTCTCAGGTTAGGTACATAATTACCTCTTTTTTGATTTCGACATCGAATCTCCCCACTCATCTCGTCATCTATCTCTTGCAATGTCTTTCTATCATCTCCAGATGGGCCAACATTAAACGTAGAAATCAAGAATGCCTCACATCGACTATCTTTTAATCCACCGCAAGGCTGAACAATCATATGATTTGGCGGACAATCTGAACATTTCGTACACTTTCCTCCTTTGGCGGATAATTTGAAAAATTGTCCCGGTTTGCATTTGGTAGGTTTGACTTCATTAGCATTTGAAGCGTCAACCAGCACCATCGATAACATCAGAATTGGAATAAATTCCACCAGCATTTTCTTGATATCCAACCACATTTTTACTGCAACCTGAAAGATGAAAAGTTATACATAAACTGCTCTGTCTGTCGTTTTATGCTAGACAGTAAATCAATGTGTGTCATATATACCCCTTTTTTTAAAAGTAAATGAGCAAGCACCATCACATTTGCCTTGGCTAGTCAATCCTTGGAAGGACATAGTTTCATCCCAGTGTTAAAAGTGATATAGGCCTACAGAAGAACCTCTCTATTAAGGACACCCTCTGGACTGACAAGCACTGTCCTTGATAGAGAGATGGCCTGATCAGAGCTTGTCCTAAGATCAGTATTCAGAGGTTGCTGGTCGAGGCAATATTATTTGCCAGTTGGGTTATCTCACTAAATTCCCTTTTAGAAATAATGCTCCTGTATAGGTTAGAAAATAATTCATTTTTTGATATTGAGGACTTTTCTTCGGTACATGGGATGGAGTAGGCCATGCCTATAACTTGATGGCCGAGTCAGGAGGCCTAGATTAAGATTAACCGTTTGCTTCAGACAGGATTAGCCCTCAGCCTCTTTTGTGTGATTGATTGGGGATTAGGCTATAGACTGCTGTCAAACCCGTACAATTATTCCACTTAGTTTCATCACTTCGAAAGTAATGACTTCATAGCAACCCTTTCAACACCAAAGATAGGCCTAACGACGAGTAGGCCTATAGTCAGATAGTGCAGCACTCCGCGCGTCCCATCTCATGATCTCGGCTCCACAGAGAAAGCCCGAGACACGGCGCAGAACGTTTCCACGACGACGTCGGCGGGATGGAAAGTCGGGAAAACGGCATAAATCGGGAATAACTTACTCAAGAAGAACTATATATAACAAACAAGTATCCTGTCACAAAGTTGTCCACGATAAGTCCAACAGAGCTGGTCCGTCTTGTTCAGATATTGCGAAATAAATGGAATCTTACTCACTCACGTGCAGACCGACAAGTTCTGGCACGTCGAAAGTGATAAAGAATGTACCTCGTGTGACGTCATGCAGGTGCGCGGGATGCGAGCCAACCAACGGGCGTTTATTTATAGAGGGATGCAATTTCATTCATAACTTTCTATGAATGGACTGATGGTGCTTACAATCAATGGGAAAATCTCACACGCGTTGGGATAAAGGAGATTCCGCACCCAGCCTGCCAGCTGCCAGGTTCGACTGCACCTGATCAGTGCCCCCACGATATCGCTGATGATGAGGGCGCGAGAGACAATGGGTCATGCATTTATAGGCCTACAGATGGATCTAATATCGAAATGAATTGTCTTACTAAACCTTAAGAGCATGACAGTAACTACTCTAAGGTCTAACTGATCACTGACAAAATTACCGGTGTGCAAGGGATAGTAGTCCTAGGGCTGATAGTCCGTGTAACAATAGCCCGCATTGCTAAATGTTTTGGTTAGGGTTAGCGGTACAATAGATCATGCTGCTTAATTGATCAAATACAATGCTACCGGACTATGACTCCAGGGGGACTATATCCGCTGTCAAACCGGTACCAGAATCATTGACTGTAGATCACCCCACAGTCCCGAGGGTCATGCACCCCCTTTTCATATTATAAGTAATAGGCTTCTATTACCTGCACTTCGAAGTAACTAGGCCTATTGTTCTAAGGAAGTCAAAGGGTTTCTTTGTGTTGTCAGTGCATGGCTGCAGAGACTACTAATGAGTCATTAATGGATGAAGAGAGGGAAATCACAGGAGACTCACTTGTCCTTTGTCAACGAAAATCCTGGCTAGCTAGCTGGAGATGATTTTTTCCAGTGAAAGAATTGTCCATTGACGAGTATATATCAACATTCTAGGGGAGTTATCTATATGAATCTAGTCACTCAAGTGGCAAGTGGTTGGGGCAATGCGTTATCTTGGGGCAAGTTGTCAATTGGGACCCATGGCCGAGGCTGCAGAGGCAATACCACTGGAAGTTTGGTATGAATGCTTGGGGACAATCAAATATTGTCCTCCCGTCCCAGTGGGGCCAAGTTGTCCCTGGAGTGACTTGGCCTCGGGGAGGGTGGTCAAATGGGGCAAGTTGTCTTTTGGGATTAGCGACTTTGGGATGTATAGTCCAAGAGCGTAAGTTGTGCATTGTGCATTGGTCCAACTAGTGTTGTGCACTGTAATCTTGATCAATCCATTCTCTGCCTGTCAACCATTTTTCTTTTTCGAGAGCAACAGGTATATACCATCACTGACCCAACAACATTGAAAATGAAAGAATGCAAACAATGGTTTAAATAATTCGGCCTTTTTTATTTATTTCCCGTGAACTGTAAGTTGTTGTTTTCATCTTGAAGAAAAGGGAAAAATCTTGTTGCTCATATCAAAGTAAGAGCATTGCGAATTATACACAGATATCACTGATTTACTGATGTGTTTAAAACGCTTTCAAGGCCGAGGCTCTCAGTATCTGTCTTATCGACGGGCTCCAAAGAAAACTAACTGGGGTTTCAAAGAGCAGCTACAAAGCGATCAATTGAACTCAACCAGTAGAATCATTGTGATAAGAAATTCAGACTGAACCGATACACATACACAGGAAACATATTTCAGCCAAATATAGTGGTTTTCTTTTTCTCTCATAGTATCAAACCTGCAACAACAACATGCGACAGGCATTGCTATCCTGGTACAAATTCTTGAATATTAAATATTGTTCATCAATTTATCAATTCATCATGGTACATTTTCAAATCATTTTGAAATTCTTAATGAATTACAGACACTTTCTCCTCCAAATATCCATAAATTCATCTTACATATAAAATGCAGTAGAGTATAAGATTTTCGTTATTGTACAAGACAGGATAGCATTTATGGCACATGCTACATTTCAGGTTTTACTCCAGTCCATGTTTTGAAGTCAATTATTCAGATCTCATAAGTTCATGCAGTTCATTTAACGAATGCGACGAAAAAATAATTTGATAAGTTACGGGTGTCTATTAAAATTTCCTTGGAATATTCATTGTGCCATTTGGAGAAAATAATTAGAACATGCCTTTGGTGTTTAAAATACCTGACATCATCTCGAAATAATAGTTCTTATAACTTATTATAACTTATCAAAGAGAAATAATGTGTAGAAATTAGAAATACAATAAACATTCAAAATAATTTATAAGGCATAATCAAGATTTCAGAATAACTGACATCAATTTTTGGAGTCTGGGTGAAAAGTTCCTCCAGATATGGTCAGTTGAGCAAGGGCTATTACAGAGTGTCAAGAGAGCGATCATAACCAGGTATAAATATAATGCATGCATTCTTTTGTTCAGGCCAACATCGCATTTTGATATACATACATGCACTAACTGCTGAAAGCAGTCAGACGCAGAGACACAAAAACATTTCCTGTGAACGTTTTTATCTCAATTTCGAAGGCATATCTGTGGCGATTTTGTTTGTTTGTTGTCATAACCCGATTTAGATACCAACACCTGGAGGAACATTTCAACCTATGATTGTATGCTGGACATTTTTTTTTCTTAAGAAATGAAATATAATTCTAGAATGGTGTATTTTTAATCCAGAATGTCTATATCATCTCCATCTGGGTCGAGATCTTCGCGAGATGTAGCGGGCGTCGTAAGAGACAGTACTTCCTCCTTCTTAAACAAGCCACTCCTGCGTTCCTTCATCATTTGGCGGTATTCTTTCCGCTGGCGTTGACGCAACTCTTTCTGCTGTGATCGTCTTTCCCGCGACTGTTTCTGAATAGCAGAAAATAAATGAATTACAAACTACACTTATACAGTGCTATATCACTACTACACTTTTACAGTGCTACATTTCAAATTCTGTAAATATCATTTTGTGCGGGCCTGGCAGGAATGCCTCCCACTCCTTTAATCATAACCGGTCAACCTCAAGTTTAGCTACACAACACCTTTAATTTTGGGTCATTTTCACAGTGTACACTTGAATTTGTAACACAACCACTTCTAACTGCGTACCACTAACAGATGTGTTGAGCTGTGATACCTCAAGGTTGTACTGACCTTCGTGTGTTTCTTCTGTACCGGCGAATTTGTTTCATTACAGCTATCACATGACGTTAGACTGTGGCGATTTGTCGATTTCGTTTGTTGTCGGATATAGTCCCGGACTTGCTGTAATTTGTCGTCATCTAGGTAGTCTAAGTCTGGAAGATAGTGAAATGTGGAAATAAAAAACAGGTGAATACCACTATGAGCAGGATAGAAATCATCATGGAGATCAGAAAAATAACCAATTTATGTCCAAACATGGAGGCTAAAGAGAAACAAACACATAAGTGCACCACACAACAGTTCTGAAAGCATTCTTTTCCTTTGATAAATCAAGTGAACTGTCCAACTCAATAACCTGCACTACTCAATAACTGATGCAGCACATTCTCAAGAGTCTATTTTATCTTGCACGATGTCCAAACATGGAGGCTAAAGAGGAGCCAACACGTTTACTTAAAGTGCAACAACCAACAGTTCTCAAAATATTGTTTTGCTTATGTGAATAAAAATGGATCAACTGTCCAACTCAATAACCTGCACTACTCAATAACTGATGCAGCACATTCTCAAGAGTCTATTTTTTTTCTTGCACGATGTCCAAACATGGAGGCTAAAGAGGAGCCAACACGTTTACTTAAAGTGCAACAACCAACAGTTCTCAAAATATTGTTTTGCTTATGTGAATAAAAATGGATCAACTGTCCAACTCAATAACCTGCACTACTCAATAACTGATGCAGCACATTCTCAAGAGTCTATTTTTTTTCTTGCACAATGTCCAAACTTGGAGGCTAAAGAGGAGCCAATATGTTTACTTAAAGTGCAACAACCAACAGTTCTCAAAATATTGTTTTGCTTATGTGAATAAAAATGGATCAACTGTCCAACTCAATAACCTGCACTACTCAATAACTGATGCAGCACATTCTCAAGAGTCTATTTTATCTTGCACAATGTCCAAACATGGAGGCTAAAGAGGAGCCAACACGTTTACTTAAAGTGCACTGCACAACATCATAAAACTACTAGCAGTTTGGCTTTCGCTTAGATAGATAACGTGTCACACTCAATAACCTGCACTACTCAATAACTGATGCAGCGCATTCTCAAGAGTCTATTTTATCTTGCACAATGTCCAAACATGGAGGCTAAAGAGGAGCCAACATATTTACTTAAAGTGCACTGCACAACATCATAAAACTACTACTAGCGGTTTGGCTTTCGCTTAGATAGATAACGTGTCACACTCAATAACCTGCACTACTCAATAACTGATGCAGCACATTCTCAAGAGTCTATTTTATCTTGCACAATGTCCAAACATGGAGGCTAAAGAGGAGCCAACATGTTTACTTAAAGTGCAACAACCAACAGTTTTAAAACATTCTTTTGCTTTGGCAATATTATCACATTGCAAAAAAGCAGTTCAGCGGAAGTCAAGATGTTGGATACATAAAAGAAGAGGGGCAGGATTTTCCTATCTGGTGATCTAAGAGTATAATAGAGTGCTGAATCGTACCTATAACAAACTCTGTGTCGGCAGGACTGATATTTGCCTCTGGGTAGATGATTCGTATAACATCCAACTGCTCCCGTAGACCCAACTCTCCACTGATCATTTCACTGAGCTCCTCAACAGTTGTTATCTGTTCTTCATCACACATTTCACACCTGCAAACAGAAAGCAAACTTAACAATGGTTTTAAAAGAGATCACACAGGTGTGGAACTGCCACTGGATGCTTCTCACTCTTCTGTATGCTTTCCAAAAACTGTCTCACTCAATAACCTGCACCGCTCAATAACTGATACAGCGCATTCTCAAGAGTCTATTTTATCTTGCACAATGTCCAAACATGGAGGCTAAAGAGGAACCAACACGTTTACTTAAAGTGCAACAACCAACAGTTCTCAAAATATTGTTTTGCCTATGTGAATAAAGATGGATCAACTGTCCAACTCAATAACCTGCACTACTCAATAACTGATGCAGCGCATTCTCAAGAGTCTATTTTATCTTGCACAATGTCCAAACATGGAGGCTAAAGAGGAGCCAACACGTTTACTTAAAGTGCAACAACCAACAGTTCTCAAAATATTGTTTTGCTTATGTGAATAAAGATGGATCAACTGTCCAACTCAATAACCTGCACCGCTCAATAACTGATGCAGCGCATTCTCAAGAGTCTATTTTATCTTGCACAATGTCCAAACTTGGAGGCTAAAGAGGAACCAACACGTTTACTTAAAGTGCACAGAGGACAAATCAACACTTTGTCAGATAACGGAGGCCAAATACAGCGTACACTCACCACAACTTTGTGTCGTCCAGAATACAACACTGTTTTCGTTTGAGCGGCCGCGACAACATTGGAGACGGTGATGGTGACCTTGGTGAGCAAGGGGAGCATGGCATGCTGGGAATGATGATGGCGTCTACGTCAACATTTATTGTCTCCTCTGATGATGTTGTTGTATTGGTGGATTGTGAAGGGCTGTCGTCCTCATCATCTTCCGTCCAACTCAACAGCATGTTGCCATTTTCTGGAATTCAAAGCTTAGAATAGAAGTTGAAGACAAATGACAAGTAAGTTCAAGTACAGAATTTTGCTCAAGACTTAAAACAAATTGGCCGGCTCGGACTTAAGACTGTACTGTAAGCCAATCACTGGCATCATTTCTGCATTCAGTTTAATGTTCTCCACAAGCTTATTGCACAGTCCGAACACTTGGGAACAAAGGCTCTGAAGGGCAACAAGGCCCATTCTGCCTCATTCACAGAACTAGGAAGGAATTCAATGCTGTCATTGGAAGATTGAATTGTCCCATCTATTAACACCAACCTGCAATTGTCCCTTCCAACAAGTGACTCAAAGATGAACTAAGGAACTCCTGTTCCTCGGAGACTGGGAACAACTCATCACTGACATGTTGGTCGACGTCTAGACAAGCCTCATCACTATAATCTGAACCAGCAACACTACAAGATGCACTGTTCAGAGTGTCATTCATTAGTCGCGTTTCTACACTGTTATTACTGTAGTTCTTTACTCTGAAAATAAGAATACAAGAATGTATCAATTGCTATAAGCTCAGATTAAATTTGAAATGTGTAGGCCTAGTTCTGCTCTTCCTACGTCCAAATTTGTTGCCCTCCAAAACACTCTAGGCCCACCAGTGTTTTCTACTTGAGCCTTCAGGAGCACAGCTTTTTTAGGTCATGTCACCCTCCTTTAACTAGTCTTAGTCTAAAGAGACAGATTAATGGAGGTAGAGTAAAACCAATTCACATCTAAATCGGAAACAACTAGTATCACCTAGTATCCATCTACACACCTCTCGAGTTCAGCCTCTAATGTTGCAATGTCCATATCGAGACTGTAAGCATCCACCTTGCTCTCATTGGCTTGGTTGAACATGAACAAGTCCTTGTTGAACAGCATATCCGAGCCCCACGGACTGAAAATAAGGTCAATACCGTATAAAAAAAATGTCAGGATTAAATCGTTTAAAAAGGTTTTTATTTAGAGCCAAACACATTTTGATGACGGATAACTGAGAGACGAGGCATGTTCATATGTACATACTCTCACCTGGCTATCAGAATCCCATAGTTCAATACAATAGTTTGGGAATTTGGCCTCATGCCAACCACGTTGAGTGGGCATGACTTCAAACCAACAGTGCTGCCACCTTTATGAAATAACCCAAAAATTGACCAAAAAAATGTTATTTTCGGTCGTCCAAAGAAGTATTACTCAAAACACAACACAGCCCACGATGGAATGTATAAATGAGAACTAAATGACATCCCTTTTGTGGGGTATAATATGCAGTTTCGCCGTCAAACAATGGGGACAAATGAGCAGTCGAAGGACGGCAAAATGGGCCGGGCCGGGAATGCGTGTGCCAATGTGGAAATGCCGGGAGTTTACCTGGATGAGAACACCGCCGTATCGGCAATCATTTCTGTCTTAACTACAGCAGCGTCTTTCGTAGAACTTCACTGGTTACTCCAGTTTAATCTTGTGAATAAGTGTGACAACGTTTTATTAATGTTACAACGACATTTGGGGCAAAAAGAGGGCAAAAGCTGTCTTCAAAATTGGAGATTCGCTTCAACGTGGAACAAAACGATGTGAAGTACGTCATCACTAAATGAGTAGTTCGAAACCTTCGCCGATTGGCCAGATTTGCTAATTAGATTGGCGGGAAATTTAAGCAGATACAATGTTCCAGAACTGCCACACCTCTTGCAATAGATCCCAAATGATTCACGAGTTCCATTTTGTAACAAAAGCATTGCACACCCACACACAGCCCGGGCTAACAGCATGTTGAGCGGATTCAGTCCTACCTCTGGGGAGGGGGCTTCATGATCTGTTTCAGAGACAATGTCACAACCACCAGACAGCACAGAGAGACACTTCTCTCAGCGAATCTCATCAGTTCATTCTGTCATGCAGATCTTGTGCCCTTTCAGCATTGTTTCATCAGCGAGTTCAATTAAGGGAAGATATCTTAAAAATCTACAACTGAACCTAGTACTGGTCCTGGTACTGGTTACAAGACCACTTTCTCAAAGTCAATAGCCCAAAGGATGAAACTTATACTACTAAATCCACACAGGAGTTCTTTCAAAGAAATTTTATTAAAAAGTATCAGTTCTCTTATTAACAACACTGATGTACAGATATGAAGTGAATGAATTTGACAGAAAGGAACAACGCAAGCACAGGCTAGAACCATGAAGACCACAGGTTCAGTTCTGGTAGCTAAGAGCATTTTATAATCCTTGCTCATACTTCATCGATAAAATCTATCGTAAATGTTAAACGAACAAATTCTGCAGCAGAATTATATACAACTCAAGATTCTGTTGGCTATCATGCCTACACACGGACACCAAGTTAAAAATTACAGTTATTAAACAAAACCAACCCCTATGCTGAATATGCATGCCTGGTCTCCCACAGGACATCAATAGAAAATACTCCCGATCATTAGCAGTAAAACTTGACAATATATAACATCACACCAGGTTCAAGTTATTGCGAATAAAAGACTAAGTACAGAAAAAGCCTTGATGCAGTGCTACACAGAGTTAAGTGCCAGATCTCTCTCCACCTTTGTACAATTCGTAATACTGGCCAATTAACAACAATTAGACACATATCCCAGCACATAAAAGCGAGAAGTGTGCGGAGGAAATATTTGCCAGGATAACATAATGTTTTGTTTTTATAACAAGCGATGCACATACCAGTACTGTTTTAATAAATGCTTTCGCAGCAACTACTATCACATATCTCTGATACACAAACTGCCCTGAGTTGACACATAATAAAACAAATGCAAACAAACTTATCTCCAAAATGCAATTGAAGCACCACGTAGCAAGAGTCCCCCTGACCTCTTCTTTCCGTTTAAAAGTCAGCTTGATGAAGTCAAAAAGTTCAACACAAGTTACTTTCCTGTTGGTTTTGTACCAGGATTAAATGGATTTGCCGGAGTTGTGTTTGGCTGCCCACGCCCAAGCGGCTGCATTTGAGGCATCATAGGATTTGACATGCCGGGATAATTCATCATAGGTGGGAATAAAAATGGTGCAGCCCCACGACCTGTACTCATTGCTGGCATGGTTGCCTGTGGCATCATGGCCCCCTGGGCTTGTAACATTGATGCCATGGCCAATATCTGCTGTTGCTGTTGAGGTGTCAGTAAACCCTGGTTCAAAGGGAGCATGGAAAGCCCTGGCATCCCCACACCAGCCCCTGGCAAGTTCCCCGCCTGGGTAGAGAGAGGCAAACCTAACCCAGGAAATCCCATGCCGACTTGGCTCGTCATCGGCATACCGAGATTACCAAAGCTGAAGTTTCCTTGAGTTGAAGGCAGAGCTGCTCCTGCCATTGTGGCCTGGTGACTGGAATCACCTGTTGTGGCAGCACTTGTTGTCATCGTGGTAGCCATTGCTGCATCCATAAATGGTGCCACACGATTTATATTTGGTGTTCTGGGTTCCTCAAATTTGGCACCGTACTGAAAAACAGATGAAAGTATCTCTATCTGTGAAGAAAGTTTGGTACAACTTCACATCAAGTATCTGTACATTTCTACCATAAGAGAGAGCAGGGCAGAAAATGCAGGTATCTTTGCATACGTACATACTGATGGCCCCTTATTTGAGACGGTGTTTAAGATAACCTTTACCGAGTTTCCGATGTGATGTGCATGTGATGCATCAGACGGAGTTCTATGATGTAACGAGTGTTCAACCAAAAACATGCCATGTTTCACAAGAAGGAAAAGATCATACCTGATTTTGATGATTTGCGTCTCCTCCTCCAACTTGGAAGTTATCCAAACAATTTTGTATGAACTCGTCAGAGTCTGCTCTCACTATGTGGGCTGCAACAAATCAACACAAGTCAAACAAAATCCAACAGAGATACAAGGAGTCTGTGCATATTCAGGCTATATCATGGTTAAGAAGAGACACTGGGTGGTCATGAGCCACCACATCATACAAGGCTCAACAGCAGATGGAAACTAGCTGAAAGAAACATGCAGACATTCTGTTGGGAAAGACATGAAGGAGAGCCAACTGACAAGGGGAAGCTTCTCTAAACTGGCCCAGAATCTCGGGTGGATGCATAATGCATGGAAATGTATGAATTATGGTAAAATCAATTTGGATTTTGTCCATGTCGGTTGCTACTTCACCAAGAATAAAACATACATGTAGCCTTACTGGTACTCTCACCAGTCATCTTCAGTTTCTTCTGTTCCTTTCCAGAGACAGACTTGATCTTCTCCTGGATAGCATTAATCTGGATCTCGACCTCATTCACCTCATCAACGGTCGTCTCAGAGAATGTACTCAATGTACCCATGTTCTGCAGGAGACGATGTCTAAAGAGGAGGAAAACACTGTTAGGAAAGTTTTGTAAGATAGCAATCTCTGTGCATGTGCTTTCTAGTGAGTGTTTCTTGTGGACCCAAATGATGTTGTATCTGTTGTGTTCTTGGCCTTTCTAAAGTGATGCCATATAAAGGAGTCCATGACAAACCAGAAAGAATTCTAATTAAGACAGGGTCTTGCCATAGCATTAGCACATGGCTAACAGAGTCCCGAGTTTTACCTCTAAAGTGAAGGTGTTCTTGAATATACATGTACATCCCGTTATAACATATAGCTGCTCTGCGAGTTCTGATCTCAAGACAGACCAACGTCACAAAATCAAGTGCTCCATCTCTGTACACACCTCCTAAACTGCATTGCCTTCAACATGAGGTTGAGATCCTCCAAACTGAGATCAAATGTCATGGCATCACTCTCCGAGTCATAGCTGATTTCAGGCTCATCTCCTCTCCAATACGAATCCTCGGCATCAAACTTCTCTATCAAGTCCTTGATGCTGTTCTTCAATTCTAATGACGGGTGTTTGAGGCCATCCAGAATCACAGGCACACTGAAATAACCAAGGGAGGTTATGATGTAGATATAAAGAGTCCGGCAAATAACCCCCAAGTATATTCTCAACTATTCAATTTTAATGTAACAAGTGGACCTGTTGAGGATCATCAAAAATGCAACTGAGCTCTCAATTTTATCGATCACACTTGCAAACTCTGCTTAATCTCAATACTTTAAAGTAGATATGACTTACGAAGATAACTCATAGATGGTTGTATAGGGCTTCACCTCTTCACCTTCCATCAAACCTTTCACTTGGAAACTGAAACCAATCAGATCATAGGCTTATCAACTAATTTCCTACCATGGGAAGCAGATATGATTCATCGGGAGTTTGAAATAAGTATACATGTAACACAAGTGACAGCTGGAAGAGTGATTTCATACAATAGTGAGACATCCATGCATCAGTCTACTGCTTATATCATATGAGAGCTCTAGACTGCAGACTGATGAAGATCTTTTTCAAGGTGCAGAATTCGATACATCGTCCCAAGAAAAGAAGAAAGAATCATCACAACATGGGTGATATGAATAAAGGCTAGCAAATGCTTTTACTTCAATTTTGTACAGAAAGGCCAAGTGTAAATGTACATGGAGTTTTAGATAAAAGCATTTACTACTCTTTATTCATATCACCCATTGACATGACCATTCCTTGGGAACATCTGGATGAGCACTTTCTTCTCCTACCATTAGTACCATGATTCACCTCATCAATGGCTGTATAATAATCTATCCTCTTGAAGTTCTCAGAAGAATCAAAATGTGGACTTACTGCTTGAACTCTTCAAAGAGGTCAGGATCATCCTCCTGGCAAACAACTTGATTTGGAACAATCAACTTCTTCGCACGAAGCTGTAAGGTAAAGATGGGGTTGATAGTAGCAGTATAAGACCGACTATACCACACAACAGAAGACAACTACGTACAACCAAATTGAGGGCAATATCCTTTTATACCACGGGGGGGGGGGGGGGGGGGGGGTGCCAGAAGAAAGAGGAAAACTTGACTGGAAATGACACAATTGGAAAGCTGTCCACTCCTTCAATGAAGACACAATTGGAAAGCTGTCCACTCCTTCAATGAAGACACAATTGGAAAGCTGTCCACTCCTTCAATGAAGACACAATTGGAAAGCTGTCCACTCCTTCAATGAAGACACAATTGGAAAGCTGTCCACTCCTTCAATGAAGACACAATTGGAAAGCTGTCCACTCCTTCAATGAAGACACAATTGGAAAGCTGTCCACTCCCTCAATGAAGACACAATTGGAAAGCTGTCCACTCCTTCAATGAAGACACAATTGGAAAGCTGTCCACTCCTTCAATGAAGACACAATTGGAAAGCTGTCCACTCCTTCAATGAAGACACAATTGGAAAGCTGTCCACTCCTTCAATGAAGACACAATTGGGAAGCTGTCCACTCCTTCAATGAAGACACAATTGGAAAGCTGTCCACTCCTTCAATGAAGACACAATTGGAAAGCTGTCCACTCCTTCAATGAAGACACAATTGGAAAGCTGTCCACTCCTTCAATGAAGACACAATTGGAAAGCTGTCCACTCCTTCAATGAAGACACAATTGGAAAGCTGTCCACTCCTTCAATGAAGACACAATTGGAAAGCTGTCCACTCCTTCAATGAAGAAGCAAGGATGTCCTCCAAGCCTTCAGCCATTGCTTACCATAGCCCTAAGCTTGTTGGTGTCCCAGAAGAAAGCTGATATCTCTGTCCCAGGGAGGTAGGCTGTGTTGTTATAGTTGACTAGATGGACATCATACATCAGGTTCAAACGCACACTGCAATGACAGAAGAGAACAGGAAAATCATGCAGCCAAGTATTGTTGAAAGGCAGAGACACACAGAACATATCCATGGAAATTCTGATTAGCGCTGTGAAGTGAGAGATGTTGGCAACGATTTGGATAGAATTTGGGGGTGGGGAAGGGAGTCGGGTGATTTGGAAAAGGGCTAAGTATTTTCCTGGTATTTCATACTCACAATTTGATGTAACGCCTTCCACTCTCCATTTCCATTGCCTCCATATTGTTGGTGAGTTCTTCCATGAGTGGAGTAGGGGCTTCTATTCCTGCGTAGTCCAATCCTTTCTCAAGTCTAGGGATAAGAATAGAAGTATATAAACACAAACATCTTCTGTGAGTAGATTTCTCTCCACGTGTATATTGTTGGACTTCAAAAAACAAACACAGGAGTTCAATGCAAAGAGATAACAAGACAGACAGAACTGTTCAAACTATTTAACAATTCATTCTAAGTAGCATCGCCTAGGTTAGGCAGCAAGTTGGTTACATGACTATTTCGTTTGTAAACATACGTGAGATCTTCTTGCAGATCATTCAAGACTTCTGTCGTCATGTTGTCTGGTTGGAACTTGGCGTGGCATTCCTCAATCAGGAGGTCATTAATGTGAACGTCTTCTTTGCCATTTGTGTCGCACAGACAAATGGACATATAGTCATACTGGAAGAAAAGATTACCATTAAGTATTAAAGACATCGACGACTGCATAATCAAAGTGCATCACCTAAAGCGATACACTTTAATTTGACTGAGAACCATCTTCACTAGCCAAAACTACTGCCACCTACCTTAAAGTCTGTGACATAGGCAATCAATGCCTGGTTGGCAACCAACTTCAACAGGAAGTTTTTCGATGCCTCCGTCCAAAATTTCTGAAATGACAGTAAACTTATGACAGTGACAAATCCATTACTTTTTGAATTACTATGCAATTTCAGATTAATCTTGTTTCCGAACTTAGAGGCTTATGCCTGAGCATTCAGCCCAGTCCACATCCCAGCATCATAGGGGTTACCCCACTGTAAGTTAGTATAACTTTAAAAATGAGGACATATCAACATTGTCATTGCATCAGACAACTTTGACGTCGACTTCTTCACAAGTTGTAAAGTCCTGAACAACAGCCTCACACAATAATGAGATATGCCAACACATGATGTGATCCTTACCCCATTAGCCATGGTGATATTAGCCAGTCTTGCTTCAATAGCTTGCGCCGGAAGCTTCATGAACTTCGACCTTTAAAACAGCGAAACAGAATGTAAGTACGTTTTGCTTCAAACTGTGCTTGGTATGTTTTATTAGAAATACACTCAGATTGGATTGCGATTGGATCCTGGACTACCCATCAAGCAACGAGACTATGTCTCATACACCAGCAGGAAGAATTTTAATTCAAAAGCAACTTTTGATATTTGTTTCAGTCAACTCTTTAAGGAACCTTACTTCAGAAAATGGACGGCATTCCTGTGGACGCTGCACGTGTTTCCATAATCTTCGAAATACACCTGAAAGTAAGAGAATTAACAATCAAAATGGCAACCAAATAAAGAGGAACTCATATATTGCTCAATGACCAGAGACGCAAGCAGAGTAAGATGCCTTACCCAAGGACACAAATTAAGAGTTGTGGCCACACACTCAAGCCTGTACACTATCTGATCAACTTACATCCACAATTTGCTGGTTCTCGGGTGCCGAGGTGATGGTGCAACGATGCCAATTCTGATCCTCTGGGAACACTACAGCACAAGGCATGCCCACCATGATGTAATCCTCTGGCATCTTATAAAGCTCAAACTCGTTGCCGCAGTAGACCTCCCTGGAAACACAATCAATTTTATATTTGCATGTATTGGGAGCACAGTCAAGGTATAAGGCAGAGGTTTGCTCTTGTCTAATGCCAAGTTTAGTTTCGGGAAGCAAACGGAAAACGTTTTAAATCGACTTCAGGGTGAATGCAGCAATAACGTTGTTAATTCCTAGCTACTGTAAGATATTCGCCTGGAGTGAAAGATTTGAAGGATGAGACAGTGTATTTACTGAAAAATCCAAGGGTTATGGCTCAGAATCCAGCAATGGTTGCCACAGTGTCCTTCACAGTAAAGCTGAAGTGACCTGTTGTTGCTGCGACTTACTCTAAAGCATCCATGAGTTCCTCTAACGAATCTGTGGTAGACACTCCCTTCAGCTGAACCCAGATCTTTCCGGGATGCGTCACGTTCGACACATACACTTCCAGGTACTCAGGATCCTTGGGTATCCTTTGTTTAATAAACGTGCTACCACTGAGCACGGCATCGGGAGGGATATGACCATGGTGACTAGATGATGCCTGGACCGGTGGAAGCGGCCTTGGGACCTCTTGCTGGGGATTTGGCTGCACAGAGAGGAATATGAAGGTATGATGGATTTTTGAAGACATTACCACAAGGTGACACGTTAAAGTGTGTTCAAATCTTAAAGATTGTTACGAAGAGCTTATACACATATCTAACACCTAAAGCGAAAAAACCAACCACCCATGCCTTGAGTTTTACAGTAATAAGCAACCAGTGCAGTCAACACCGCCGCATATTCCCATTCCTACTTACCACAGCGGACCTCAAAGGGTATAAAACACAACGACCTGAAGGAGGGACAAGAGTGTTATTATTCATGTCATAGTTTAGATACCAACCTGTGAGGGCGCTGGGTCTGGAACACCTGCTGACTTGTTCGAACTCAGAGGAAAGATATAGACGTCACCTAGAATGAATAGAAGACTGATACATGTAGCAGGAGTCAAATATTGCCTGATTTTTGAGGTTTTTCAGAGAACTTTTGATGGAAAAACTTCATTCTTTAGCTAATAAATTAAACAGCCTGAAACAGTCACATGCTGATGATGACAGTGAGAGGGCAACCTTACCATGTCCTTGATAGGATAGTTTCAGTACACGATCTGCAAGGCTGCGTATCATAGCATCAATAGACTTGAACCTGTACCATTCTGGAGACAGGGCCTCGCCATAGGCTTGCTGGAATATTAATAAATGGTCAGTGGGTACTGGTACATGTTGTCAACACCAGAATATAAAAGCCTTCTTAGTAGCTTTAATTTAGAGTTGTTGAAAAAGTATTTGAAACCAACATAAGGATTCAAACATCACATACAGATTATTGTGTGTCACCATCTCTGGACTATTATATCGCCACCAGTTCCTGGTCCCCAGTCATGGTATCTAGTAAAGGAACTGACATAGCTGAATGAAATGGTCATGCAAGGAACAGACACTTTTCATTTCAAACAGTTTGGGTAAAGAAGGAAAATAGACCAGAGAGTTAAAGTTACCTTGTACACCTCTGGGAGCATGGCTGACAACAAACCATTGGGATATGTGTTGAGGAGTTTTACCAATCGCTTCTCCAGTTCTGTATTGGCCTTGGGTTGTGAATCTGTAAGAAGTGCCAAATATATGTAGGTACCTGTACATCCACAGTAGTTCTTATCTCATCACACTGTATTAAGTGGCCCACTCATGATTTAGTTCACATGTCTGTTATGCAGTAATGATCTTATCTCCTAGGAAGAATCTTGAAATGCACAAGATTCTGAAAAGGGACTGTCGTAACAAACTTTCATGGACACAATTTGGACAAATTTAGGGTTCATTGAAAATGGCCATGAGTAAACGATACGTTCAATCATACAACACCCTGCAAGGTTCCTTTCACTCCAATGAAATAGCGAGGTAAATCCATAAACTCTTAGCCTTACCCTTCTTTGGAACAGGTTGAGTATTTATAGATTGTGAGCTTCGGCTGCTGGTCTCTGAATCATACAGCACCCAGTCCCCTTTGGGGTTCGGTCTCTCGATCGCTACGATATCAGGCAGCGCTGACACAAACTCGATGATGCTTGTGAAACCAAACTTTTGGAACGGCAGTTCCTCGTTATGAAGGTCCTGAAGGAAATAAAGTTAACTCTTGAAGGAATGAGGCCTACAGCCAAATTGGGACACATGCATTGTCTGAAACGAAAAGGACAGTCAAAGCCACTCTTAAAGGTTCTGACATGACTCTTGATGAATTAACAGTTTCTCATGTTTCTGATGATAAAAATTAGGGCCCTTGTTGACTTCTCGAGCAAATAATGGTAAAAACTGAAGTGTCCATGAACAACCTGCTCAGGGCTGACCAGTTAATATCAGTGTTGGTAAACTTAAGATATGATAACTAAAGTGTTTCCACTGTATTTAATATCTGACCTGTTTGATATGTCACAATACAAACCACCTCAATAACCTACCTTGAATTCCCTCTGAAGACGACTGGAAAACATTCCAGCTTTCCTTCTTTTCAACACCTGAAAAAAAGTAAAAATTTAACAACGCCATGATCATAGGCTCTAATACTATCTCACCCACCAATCATTTGCCTTTGGGCAGCTTCTTGGATCAGACAATGATCTGCAGATACCAAACAAGTTCCTCAAGGGTACCACTAGGGTTCCCTTCTGTTTTTCCAGCACTTAAGAGGCGCCACCAGCCAGAAAAAAGTTATTGTTCTACCAGAACCCGCCTTTTTAAGGATTGACTATTCTCTGACATGTCCTGACAAATCACACCTTCGGAATAGGATTGAGGAGACTGGCAAGGAGTTTAACTCTGAGACAGGAGTATCAAGTTTATCATAACTCAAGTGCAGTCTACAAAGTCCTCCTGGTCCTTAGCATACTCACTGCCTGTAACTTTGTCTTCACATCAGCAGGAATGCCATCAGCATAAACAGGTTTCTCCCTATGGTGCCTGTGGCCATGAGATGACTTCTCACGCTCACTTGGACTACTTCGCTTAGCAAGGGAAGATGTCTGAGGTCTGTGGTCCTTATCTTCGACTAGTCTGCTGGAATGTTCTGCAGTTTTGCTGTAATCTTGAGAAGCTAGGCTGTTATTCTGACCAGAACTCTGCAGTCCTCGTAAGTGTGGAACAACATATTTGCCTTGTTGCTCAACTGCTGAAATTTAACAAAGGATACTGCTATTCACAGTGACAATGAACTCACGTTAGAGTGGACACATCATCATGTCCTTGTAAAATATAGCTTCCATTACTCGCAGAGGTTTTGCAATGAGTTCATTTTTCATTGAACACTACAAACGCTTCTCAACTACAAGAATCATTCATTACTTATTCAAGTTGCAACTCTGGGCTACTCAAGTCTCAACACATCGACATCAGCACTTTTGTTGATACTGTTTAAACGCTTCTCAACAATGAATGATGTTGTGACAAACTTACCTGGACGCGCTTGTTTACTTTGCGGAGCCATGTCCACGCTGAATATCCTTATGCCTCCGGAAAATATTGTTTCAATGTGGACAATATCTTGAATACTCTGCAAAAGTTCCTTAACATTGTTGAACCTGAGACGATTGTAGTCTATCTGGGTCCCAAATCGTCGAGAATATATAGCATTGAATGAGCTCCCTGAAATACCATCAGGATGTTCTTTCAAAAGCTGTGATATATTTGTCCTTATAAACGGAGGGACATATGGCTGAGCCAGCTGCATCTGTCTTTCCAGTCTTTGTTTTGTCATCAGAGCTTGCTTCGTTTTCAATGGCAGCACCCGTGATCGCCCACCAGATTTTTTTGACTTTTGTTTCGACACCAACTCTGCGATGTGTTGCGTGGTTTCGTCGGCAACACCCCTGAGTTTGACATCGCCATTGCGTTGGTGCTGTATCCAGACAACATCTTTCATTTCCTGCAGGCATGACTCTACCGTCGGGAATCCAATCTCACGATATGGGAACGGCTGTCCGATCAGATCTTTGTAATCTGTTATAAATTCCCGCAGAAGCAATCCATTTTTAGCAGACAGGAGAAGCGCCCGTACTTTCTTCTTGGTACTCGAAAGGAGATCTGCCTTGCCCTGTGTTGGCATTATTTATTCCTTGCCAGTACCTATTACTGTATATCTGCACCACTCATTCAGGTACCGGTACCGTATCTGCAACGAAAATTCGAAAATTCTTGAATATTTGACATGTTTGACCGGCTGAAGTGAACTTCAACTTGTGAAGCTGAATCTGATTTGACAGCCGTTCAACAAAGTGCACTTTTTGAGTGAAAACTCACATTTATCAACAAAAGAACTCACATAGTTTATAAAATAATGTAATAGGCTCACGATGGTTAGACGACTTTGGGAAAATATTATGTTGAAAGTGGTGAAAATGACAAAAAAATTCTGAAAATGTTTACAAGCTCAAGTTTTTCACACGGCTTGAAATGGCATGAATGGCGATTTGTTACATCCTCGATGTACACATTGAGGGATGTCGGACATTTTTTAGAGAGTTCCTCCAGTACAGCGCCTCTAGTGTCAAGATTGACTTTGCTGCTCATCGCAGCGCCATCTACAAATTCGAACATTGTGTCGCGACAGTGTTGTACTCAGTGCGACTGCGAAATCATCCCATAAAAGACGACATTTCTGTCGATCGGCACAATTCTCGTGATACATAAGCCATCATATTGACCAAGCTTTTATTGCTGCTTACCCAAAGACCTATATAGTTAGTGTTTGGCTTTTTAGACGTATGTTTGAACATTTTCTGACTGATACCCTATTTCGCCATGTTCCTAACAGAGTGTATCAAAAAAGTGTATGGTAGGCCTTATCCTGTGTAGAACTAAAGAGAGCATTGTTCCAACCATCTTGACCATACCTTTGTCTGACTCTTGATTTCTGGCTCTGTGGAAATCATGCCTTTTGGTCAAGACATCGATCCATTTGTCCGGCCGAGTTGTTTCAGTTGTCTTGTTGTGCCTCGGCTCGAGTGGTAGGCCTAGTACCATACACTATTATTCTCAAGTGATTGTTTTGGAACCAATATCACCTTAAAAAAGAACTGGCATTGGAAGTGCATGCCATTAGCATGATCAAACTACTAAAGTATAGGTGATCAATATCATGTGTTGAATTTGAATGTTTAAAGTGTTCTAAATCTAATGTAGGCTAACAATGAGAAGATTATGTTTGCAATTTCAGATATTCCCCAGTGAAGATGATCATTCCAATCAGATGTTTCACATGTGGTAAAGTTGTGGGCAACAAGTGGGAGGCCTACCTAGGACTGCTACAGGCAGAGTACACAGAAGGGTCAGTAAAACTGGGAATATCATTCTTCTTATCTGACACAGCCCAAAACACTTTCTGCGAAGAAAAGTTCCCTTTCCTGTCAGTGCTTAATTTAAAGATGCCAGTTACCAGTACCAGTAGGGTAGGTGCTCAAAGATCGCTATTTATTTATTCAAACAAGTCATCCCTGACGGAGAATACGAGAAAGAGTAGTTTGTTCAGTTTTCGTTCAAATATTGTTTTATGCGTTTTCTTCTCTTACAGGGATGCCCTTGATGCCCTGGGTTTGAAGCGGTATTGCTGTCGGAGAATGCTGTTATCACATGTGGATCTCATTGAAAAACTCCTCAATTATGCACCATTAGAAAAGTAAGAACCGATGGACAAAAAAACCTGGTTTGAGTGACAATGCCAATGGAAGGATAGGCCACAATATTTCTTCACTGGTTATTTTGTGCAAACCTCTTATTCTGACAGACAAAAATGGGTATAGCTTAAAGTATTGAAAGGTTTTTGATGTAAGTGTTCAGATTCTCTGGTGATCAGCTGACTTGGAGATGTGTGCAGGGCTGATGAGAACTTTTCCCGAGGACGAGCATGATGAAAATAGTTCTAGACTCTTGATTCTGGAGAATATTTCAAAAGACACACAGACGGAAAAGAAAATGCATTTATGATTGGAATACATTGTCATTTTGATAAAATGTAAATACAATCAATATGATATATCATGTTATTGTTCCTTTATACTGGTATTTGCGTGATATATGTAATGAGCTTGACTTCTTTTAGGCTCATTGGAGGTAACTCTTAATTGGTTGTCCAAAAGTATCTTTCAGAGGGCCATGTCCAGTCTAGAATGATGAGGATATCCAAATGTCTCTATCTGATCTCTGTTCTGGTTTCTAAATGGCTGTCCTAATGTCTTGCTGACATAGCTGTCCAAATGCCTCCATCAAATTTGGACATGGTTGTCCAAATCGAATCTCTAATAGACTGGTTGTCCAAATGTCTCCATCAAATCTGGACATGGTTGTCCAAATCGAATCTCTAATAGACTGGTTGTCCAAATGTCTCCATCAGATCTCTGAATTAGTTGTCCAACTGTCGTCATTAGACCTGTGATATGGTTGTCCAACTGTCTTCATCAGATTTTTGGATCATTGTCAAACTGTCTCCAAAGTCATCCAAAGATCTCCGTCAGAAGACCGGAGTCGTCAAGCATTTGTCACAATCATGCACGAGACCAAAGACACTCGTTTGTTATTAGATAGTTTTGCCATCTATCGGGCATTCTATGTTGCAATGGTAATGAATTTTCATTGGATCCGTACTGTTAAACCAGATTCTTTCACTGGGTGTGGTGGTGGTGGTGGTGGGGGGGGGGGGGGGGGGGCATTTAATACTGTCCGTTTCTGCTACACATGTGATTTCTCTACCCCTGCGGCCTGGGAAGGATAGATATGAGACTGGAGCGCGTATCGTACGCCTTCAAGTTGGTCCTCCTGACATCACAGCAGGCCGGCCTACATGTACGTTTTTGTTGTGTATATTAGTTAATATTAGTGAGTGCTGATATAACCTTTCGCTCAAGGCTAAACACTATCTCATGATTAAACACACCTTTCCACTGAACCATACTTTTGATATGATTTGTCGCTCTCTCAGTGGCCTGCAATACATTCCTTGGCCAACCATTGGCTTATCACGGGCTTTGGGAAAACCTATCAGAACAATAGTGTTTACGAAAAATTTAGGGCTATAAATAAGCCTTCGCCTTTGCATTACTTCTTTTTGATCGTCAAATAATGAGGCAGGCCTAAAAGAAGACCAACTACAACAAGTTTTCAATATGAATTATGTGCCCATGGTGGAAATCTAGGGCCACTGCCACCCTGGAATTATGAGATCAAGGGCCATTGCCATCTGGGGCCGGAAGACGTCGTAACTGCTGCCTTATACCCAGATACCAGATACTTCGCCTACTGATTCTGACACTGATAATATGAGCCCATCTAATTAAGCTTAATATTGAATTACCGCAAATGATTTTTTTGGTCACTCGTTATGCATTTCAACATCTCAGATTTCAAGCATTTGGGATATCCCCTAATCGGTCTATTGACTAGTGCTCAGCCAATCAGAGGGCCTTCTAATCACCTTATTCAACATGTAAATCAAATGGCATTATCCTGGGCATTAAGTCCCCATTATATTGAAAGGCTCGAATTCGAATGATATCGCATACCAAATTTAGTGGCAATCACTGACAGAAGGTATTGATAAGTTATTTTTGCTCATTTATCACCCAGTGCTGGTTTGAATGTCGGAAAGAATAGCCTAAGGCATTTTCAAATCATGGAAGTGTTGGGTGTTTCCAATTGTGATTTTAGATAATCGCCACCAAGATTGAATTGTACCGATGAAGAAGTAAAAAATGTCTCCCTTGAAAAACTGTATGACCATATTGTATTTGACGGATTATGGTAAATGGTTCCATTGAAGCCACCAACGTCTAGCTCAGAGATTTAGCATAATAGAAGGCTTTGCTCCCCGGATTTCCCAGGACGTGTCAAACTTCTAAACCGGTACGCATTATTCACATGAGACGCCACTTATAAAATGAGCACGACGAGTTCTTATCGTCCTGAGGGGAGTCAATTCATTTACCCTTGACAATCAGTGCATGTATTTCTACTAAGACGGATTAGACCGATGGCTACAGAGACCAAAGGCGTTATATAATATACCGGACGTCCTTGACATGGATCCAGAATCCCTTCTACATCACCAGCAGCCTTTGACACCATTACACTAACTTCGAAACCAGAAATAAGATGCGATATAAAACTAAATTTGAAATCGGTCTCGGGACCTTGAGAGACCTTGACTGGAGTATTCTGCGAATCCAACGCTCATCCCAGGTGAGCTTGCATGAAAAACACAAAGACGATTTCCATCTTTGGGTCTCAAGTGTTTCCAAGAGTGGTACTTTGAGATTTTATCAAAATCGCACGGCTATGTCTCTCTTTACTGACACAGTAATTACTGATGTTGTTTTTGGTAAAGCGATAAGTGTTTTTGGTAAATGACATGTCATGTCTTTTATTGTCACGCCAGACGGGGGGGGGGGAGCAATGTGCAACCACGTTTGTCTGAAGTTGTTGGTCGCATCATTTTTCTTCTTCGTTTTCGTCTTCCATCATTCCATTTTTTCATTAAGTCAGTAAAAATAGCCTACTAAACAGTTCAAAAATATTTCAGAAGAAACAGTCCCTGTTTTGATATCGGAACATGCAGAGCTGGGTCAGGGCAAGACATGTCCCGTTGGTGCTGTTGGGTCAGGCCCACCCTTTAAACACGGCATGACCATATTCTATGGGAGATTTGGGTTATCGAGGTAATTGACCTACCAGGTGATTTGCAATCTTTAGCAGTTGCACATGGTGTCTGCATTGTCAATCCATGATAAACCAATTAAGCACTTGGCATTACCCCTCATTCGGGCAGGTTAAAGTGGGCTATACGTTGAATTACAGAGCCTGATTGCAATGAATTTGGATCCAAGATCAATGACAGTTTCAATTACTCTCCGTCCACAACCGTGTGAAAGGCCTGTTACAGCGCAAACTATGAAGGCATCTCGCCCATCCGATGCCGAATATCTTATATGAGAGCGGCAGAACAAGGTCCTTTACATCCGCCTCCTGACGGAAGGCCTTCTTTGTCACATTTTTCTTCCAGGTGTTGACCGGAGTAGGAGTATTACGATATCCAAAGGATCAAATATGGACGACACTAAAGTACTATGATTCTAAACGTCCGCCAGCGGGTTTATTATGAATAGCAAATATATCTATCTATAATATGAAACATTACAAAAATACTCTTTATTGAAATGAAATATGACATAAAACGGGTTTGCGAATTACAGACCAAACCGTTTGAATTAAATGACAGAAATGAAGCCAATGACTGTCCAAAACTACCGATCCAATGAAGTCTAAAACTACACCTAAACATGCTATATCACACGAGTTCGATGATTAAAGTGAAACCTCATATACAATGAAAATAACCCCTTTTTTGAAGCATGCGAGATTGAGATTATCATGAATTAAAACATTCCATTAGTGTTTATTCCTGCAGCAAATCTAAAGATAGACGACATGACCAAATGGCATCAAGATTTGGGTTTCGAGGAAACCGACTGGCCATGCAGATTTGCCGATTTATTAGTGGTGTCACATCAAGTCTAAAGATAGACATGACCAAATGGCATCAAGATTTGGGTTTCGAGGAAACCGACTGGCCAGGTTTGCCGATTTATTAGTGGTGTCACCTCTTCTCAACATATATCTGTATCTTGCGAGTCAAATTTATCACCAATAATCACGTATTCAGAAAATGGGTCGAGATCCAGTCATAAGTGCTATTTCTTTCCATTTCGAGACGATGGACAAGAGTCACAATGAGACTAATGAAAAATCTCATCAGGTTACTTAATCCTTGTAATGCACAGGCCTTTAGATCGATGCAATTGACCTTATACAATTATAAACTATTTCTAATGATTTATAAAAAAAGCGTTCATATGCATGTTCCCCAATGGGATTACTCATAAACCACGTGTACCTGTGATTCAACATTTGACTCCAAAACGAATCTGTTTTGTACAATACCTATTACAGCCGAGGACAAGCAAACATTTCTTTAAGACGAAGCTGATACAAGTAAATATGTAACCACTAACGCAATTTAATAGCATTTGCCACCTTCTTGCATCAGCATCTTCAGCAGTTCATAACTTCGGCAATATCGAACGAGTTGATTAAAATTAAAACTGTACGAATATCAAAGTAAACCTACCCAATACGTTTATAAATTTTTTGCTTAATTCTCTTATTTACAGACAGTGTCATTTCTCGTTAAATATATTAATTTCTTTTTGGAGTATCTACATCTAAAACTATGCATCTAACATTGCATCGGCCCAAATATTCTCCCAAACTGGAAACAAGTACATGTATACACTTTAATTTCAACACAAACGTGTTCACACAAACACACTTTTGATTATGGAGGGCCCTAACTGGTTCCAACTCAACTTTGCAAGAATGTGCAAAACACTGTACAACTTGCTTCCAGTATCCGGCAGCTGACTAGCCTGGTACCACTGGCCACCGTCAGACGACGCTGTATTGACGGGACGTCCGGTGCAGCTGACGACCCTGCTAGTCACATGACCATGACGTATCGTCCAATTCACATGACAAAACAGTCAATTTGTCGTGACGTCAACGCTTTTGAGTCAATTGCCGGCGTGCGAGAATTCCAAAAATTTTATCAGTTCAGCCATACAAACGTATACTGAAAAACGCATAGCTGCCTGCAGCCAGCGGGATCTCGGTAAAAAATGTCCAGTTGGCAGTGTAAGGCGTTTTATGAGAATTTGGTCAAGGATATTGTCCAATGCAATCACGGATGGCTTGAGGTAAGGCTGAATGCCTGTCGTCTCGTCTCGTGTCCCATTTGGTGGATGGATTGTGAGATTGCAACGGCTGTAATACCTGAAAATGAGAGAGGAAATTGAAATCGATATAAGGGAAAGAAAGACGTTAGATTGTATCGATGTTTTGTAATGCAGACCTGTCAGATGACCATGATTGCTACTATTATGCTAACGTCTTCTTGGAACTAAATGAAATGTTGCTAAAGGCAGACAAAGGTCTGCTACACACAGAAAACTACCCCACCGAGAGAACGAAGCCGAAAATAAAATGAAGACGTGTCGATGTCTGGATTAATTTTTTGCCCATCCGGATGTTTATCCGAAGAGAAATGACATTGCAGTCTTTAACATGGGCTGAAGCCGAGTAAGGAAGGTCACGGCGAATCTCGTGCAATGCATAGCGTCAAACGCACCTTTCAGACTATAGCCATTAGAAGTCAATGATGGCCCTGTCACCAAACTTGAAGCAAAGCTTCTTGGGGTAGCGCCCATCTTTAGGTACGTCAGCAAAGTAGCCAGCGGTCCGGGAGAATCTGTAACGAAAATGGATGACAAGGAGTCAGACAAAGGCAACACAGAGACGTCGGGGAAAGGCTAGACTGGAAACTGCCTGAAAATGCAATTAAACCAGCTTGGGGAACTTTCTTCAAACCACTTTGTCTTGTCATGTATTTCTTTTTATAACACGTGTGCTTCGTGAACGACATCCGGATTACCCATGGAGCTACCGCACGTGCCAGTCTCCACTGCCAGACACGCGTGATAAGTCTTTCTTGGTAATACATGTAGTTTATGATTCGGGGTAAATCGCAAATTCTCGGTAAACCGCAAGTATCTCAGGCCTCGAACAGTTTTTTTCTTCTGTTCTTCTGGCGCGTGTCAACGATGCTTGCCTGTATGAAAAAAGTTATGCTTGTCCAAGTCAACAGAAAGACACGTGTCTCAAAAGCTCGCACATTATCCCCCCCCCCCCTCCCCCCTCCATACCGTAGTTCATGCATTGTGAACAACCAACTTCTGAACGTTGGGATCTCCTCGCCAAGTTTCTTTAGGGTTGGCAAGTCGATTGGGAACTTCCGCTTTCTATTCTGAGATTCAGTCACGATCTTTTTTGATAAACAAATATTTTGATATCAGAATTCGGGAAATTCCGTCACGCACAGGACATGACACTCGAGATAGTTGAACTAGACTTGTATGTGTCAATATATGAATGGGATCTCACCCCCGGGGTCAACTGCTGGGTTTTCCCAACCATAAGCGTGACAAGGGGACACAGGCGCGTTACAAATAAGTAAAGTGGCACCTTTGTTTGCAACAGATTGATAATAAGGCACCTGTAACATATCATATCTATTTTTATAACAAAAAAAAGTACATGTATTGTTCGATGCATCACATTCGTCTAGATCAATGGCAAGTGCACGCCAGTGGATTACAATGAGCCACATGTACTAAAATCTTGAAGCTGAAGATGCACACATGATGGATTCTCTTTTGAAATGAGAAGATGGCATGGGGAACCATTCCCATGGACGACGCGGCAGATTTGAATGAACAGAGCGATGATCTTGAAGATAATCATCCACTCTTTTCAGCTGGTAATCATCGCAGAGTATAGGGGTTAATGCATGGAACTCAGGGGAACTATGATAATACTAACAAGTCATTCGAGCCACATCTTTATCCCAAATATTCCAATCTCCAGCTAAGTGATTCACTGGAGCTTGTTCAAGAGATTTGTGTCTCAATCTCAAAGCTATCACTCCCAACAGGCCAATGGCTCTGCGCCGACACTTGTCATGAAAGCAGTTGGTGTTTACCAGAGGAAACATACAGGGAACATCACCAGCGGTGATAAGAAACCTGTTCGGACCATCAGGGATAACGCCAAAGTATATAAAACATGAAAAGTGTTCCTACCTTAAAGCCCTGCTCAGTTTCTCGTACGTCATGCCATCATTGTTCTTTTTGCCTCCCCACATGTTTGCCACGGTCTGAGACTGCACGATCCTGAAGATACCATTGGCCTTGTCCTCCCATTTAATGATGCGGGGGTTGCAATGGCTGTTCTTGAGGAGGCCCGCGATAAACTCCCACAGTCTGTTACCCTTTCCTGCAAAGAGAAACCAGATCGCATATGAGACGAGGCAAATACAGGAACTATTCAATGGAAAGCCTGAGCAAGGGCAATGCACTGTTTTGGGTAGCTACTGTAACATTCTCAAATCATCAAGTGCGACACAGCTTTTTTAGAGGAAACTGGTTCATTGACCCCAGACAAGGCCGTGAGCCAAGATCGGCCGAATCGGCAGCCATCTTGAAGAGCGGCAGCGACCCCATCCACCATTCCTTGGCAGACTGAGTCAAGGGCACAGGCAACACTCATTCAGAGAGAAGCAACAGCCTTGTTTTCTCTTGAGAACCGTTTGGCACGAGGACTCAAGACATCTTCCAATCCCCATACGAATGAATAGGGCAAATTGGAGTTCATAAGTCAGAAGACTCCATCGCTTTTAAAGGAGGCTAATATCTCTTACCTCTCTTTGTTGGCTTGATGTCCATCTCACTATCAGAACTCTCATCGCCTGAGGACGAATGGAAGGAGGACTTGTGTACGCGGCCCCTCGGTTTCTTCATGGGAACACGCCTCGACTTTCTGTCAGTGCCATGCTCCACCTTAATCTTCGTCTCAAAGGGAGACGGGTAGTAACTGGACTGGTGCTGAGAGTGAGACCCGAAGGACTGAGAGTTCGTGAAGGGGTCTTGCAGGGGCAACTTGTATTGAGACTGTCCTGTAGGGACTGAAGGCATGGTCAGTGGCAGATTCTCCAAGCTTTTCGGGTTAGGGTTGATTGGGTAGGCGTAGGTCGTGGCGCCGATCTGCACAGAGAAGTCGATGCTCTCTGGTGGGTCGTCAAAGTCCACAGGGTCCGAGCCAAGGTTCCAGAGGTATTCTCCTGCGTAGAGTTCTTCTTCCTTGGTGGCGGGGAGGCCGAACATTGGACCGCTTCCATCCAAATCTGCAAAGGAAATGATATGAAACGGATGAAACAGGATAAAATGTGGACATGCTTCTCGACACACGTTTATTCTGCACACTTGTTTTTTCATTAAGATTGTCGGGATTTCTTTTCTCATAAGGAAGTACGGTGTATCTCTGGATCAGAAATTATGTCCGTGGTCAAAGCCATGGGCGAGCAAGATGTTGCAGTCTAAGCCGTGAACTATCAAGTCTTTGAAGTAACTCTGTTTTTGAGTTAATGATACCGAAATATGTTTTTGACGATGCTTATGTACAATGATGAATGTGTGTGATGCACGAACGTTATTTAAATTGTTAATTAGTAAGAAAAAGCGTGAGAATGAGTATGGAGAGTGAGTATGGAAACTAAATCTTACAGGAAGCATTTGGACTTTTGATTGCCATCTGATCTGTCGCCATCCTTCTCAAAAACGTGTAGATATCCTCGCCATAGTTTGGGTCCTTGGCCAGAAGGTCTTCCTTGGTCATGGCGCACAGCCGCTCACCCGTGACGTCTTGGAAGCGCTCCCCGTAGAAGTTTCTGATGTCGAAGCCAGAGAGCTCGCCGAAGTAGTGGAGGAAGCCCATGACCTCGGTCTTGGTCCAGCGCTGGGGATGCTTGTATCTCCAGTCGTCTAGGGATCGGTCTGAGGGAGAAAGGGGCATGTTAGGGACTCCCGAAGTGAAAATTGGATTGGGATGAGGGTTGTTGACTACGGGTTCTTTAGCAATTGATCTTCAGGTAGCCACTTTGGGTATGTCTGAAGAATGGGAAAGTTGCGACCAAGATATCTTTCTAGAGCAACGGGTGGTAAACGAAATTAAGCAGCTGAGCCATGAGCTTTTTGAAAGTCAAGACTTTAAATAGAGAAAAATCCCGAATGCCTACGGCCATCAACTACATGCATTAAGATCATTCCTCTCAATTTATATGCAAAATTGTGGGCCCCTCCAGAAATACTTTTTGAATCTGAATGAGGTCACTAGTTTGGCGACGGGAACCAATCAAAGAGAACCGAAACAGGTTTTGGGCCGGCAAAATGGCGGAGCTTTTTGTTTACATGTACTTATACATTGTTATGACAACGTGCTTTCTTCCATCGCTAGGAAACACTCCTTAGAAGCATATCATTGGTAAAAATCAATCAGATAAAGATGACAAAATATAGCGTTTTGAGATGGTCTTGAGATGTAAAACATGAACTGAACTGATGAGTAAAGGGAGAAAAAAAATGAGAATATATCTTAATGAGCAGCCATGCAAGAGGTTTATGCAAGCATATGCATTCTTTGACACTGTTCAATGTCACTTGTGGTTGCATTGCTGCTTGGGTTTGGTTTAAAGATGATACGATGTTAGATGTTAGTAATTTCAACATCATCAGCAGAGAAAATGTCCATACCTTTTGTCTGCATGTACTGTAGGACTGTACTCGGGATCGAGTTTGAATCGTCCGAAGTGAACACGTCAGAGCAGCCACTTGACGACTGCGAAGACATGGATGTACCAAGCTCGGTGTACGTCTTCTTGTCGTCTGAATCACACCAGCTGCTCTCTGGGGTCGAGTGTTCGGACATACTGATCACTGGTTCGATTTCAGCGGCTGTCCAGCGCTCTGCAAAGCTGTAATAACTGTTGTTGTTGTAGACCATTTCCTCGGTCTGAAATCAAGACAAGTTTTGGATGAGTTCATGCTAGTTAAAGACGTGCCCTGACTTGACGTCGTCCAATTGTACTTTTTTGGAATTGAATTGCAGTACCGCCAATAGCTCCCTGAAATTAATCATTTGTTTCCACCATTTTACCCTTGATAACCAGAGTACTCGCCAAAGGTGCATCAACATTTAGTATGGATGGCACGACCTTCGTGTGGATGAACATGCAGCGAGTCATTTAACAGCTGACCATTTTTCCATACAGAGTGTTGACCATGGCATTTCTCCATGAGGAGGATTCGCATTTGCCGTCCATCCAGCTGAAGACGGTTGCATTCAACTGCCCTAGACTTCATCAATGTCACCAGAACCCTTATAAATCATTGATTGAACGGTTTGGTTTTTTAGAAAGGAGGGTAATGATAAAAGGATAATGATATTTCGAGACATACGGTACAATGCCATCACCCGCATTTTATCTAAGAGTAAGACCCTATTTTGCATGCTGGAAAATACCGCACCAATCTATTTCAATTTCAAATTTCTCGACATCTCATGACTGATGCCAAAATTTTAATGTATTGTATGAATCGATATGGTTTCCCTTCTCAACAAACAAGAACTTATAATCATGATTCGTTTTTTACCTTTGTTTTTTCGAATAATCTCAAGATCTAGGGTTTATTCGTGTCGGATATTTAGGTTAGATATCAAATATCAAAATACAGACGAAAGATAACATCATGTATTCATGTGTCTATTTTGATTCCATAACTTGAACATTGAACATTGAAACTATTGAATATTGAAACCTTTCAAGAGACTGCCAACAAGGTTCCACCAGCCAATGGCACCGAATGACTGAAGTAGTTCCACTTTCTGCGAAATGGTTTACCACAAAAATGTGGGCAACAGCTAACGAATGTTAGTTCACAATATGTAGGAAAAAGCAGAAACTATCTGTTTTTGGTAAATGCCCAGTGGACTGCTTATTAATAATAAATATCATGACATTGAGCAAGAGCCTAATTCTGTGTAATTATAGGCCTAATGGACCACATGATGAAAATCAATAACAAAGAGCATTGGTGAATTAACCAAAGGGGAATCCCTCTTCAAAAAGTGCTTGAATGCTGTTATGTGTGGAAAACTGAAATCACAACTTGGCAGTGGGACAGACAGGGAAACTAAGCTGATGGAAAACTTTCCCTCAAATGAAAACACCTACGAAATGTATTACTTGTACTTGAATAATCACTTGTTGTCGCCGAAATTTCCATTTGGCAAGAGATCAAGAAATGTCAGAAAGCCCACATTTTGAATGACTCTGTACAAGGCGCCGAATGGAATGGAAAAACAATTTTTTTTGCAGAAAGCTTCAATAAAAATTGAAGTTTTATGGAATTTAAAGGCATACGCCGTTCGTAATTATTGTAGCCTACTTTCCTGTGGTTCAGGCAAATAGGAGTCAACATTGTCGTAGCGCTGTTACGATGTATTATGCAAGCCAATCCACTGAAACTTGTCATTAAAGGTATATCGGTCTACGTAACGGTGTTGTTGAAATGTATATTCAGTACGCATTCGACACAAATGGAAATCATCAAATTATCGAATTCAAGTTTAATTTTCAAATTGAGCGTATGGCGGAGGCCTTTAAGGTTATCTCGTTATGAAAGTTTATGGCCACGTTGGGTTTATTCTCTGTCTGTTTCATTTTAGCTTGTTATCGGATTTACGTCTCTCTATATATTCATTCCATGCAGAAAGACGAAAGACACGCAGTGGGCCTACCCCATTGTCCAGGCATGTCTGGAAGTGTATGTCTCATCTCTCATCAATCAATTTATAGTATCATGAAGATAGCATGTTGCTTTTAGCGGCAGATTATAAAATTCAATCACATATTCATGCACAATAAATTCTTTTTTAAAGATTGGAATTTGAATTGCACAATTTATCGATTTCAAACATTTACATAGATAATAACGAAAAGCAATGTTAGCGATCACGGAGTGAAACTAACCAGCTACTATTCATTGCCCGTTATCTACTGTTATATTGAACATATATGTCTAGTAAGGGTCTAATAAGTTCATCTTGCAGGAATAGGCCTACAATATCATGAATAATCCAGGCCCGTAGCTTGCTTTTTGGTGGTGATGGGCCATTCGTGATTTTGATCAGATTTTAGTACCTCCTTGTGGTGTAAGGTACGAAAGAAACATGGTAGCATGATATTGAAATAACCAATGAAAAAGTTAAATAAACGCTGCTTCCAAAGGAAGACTCATTGCATCACCATCACTCAACTGTCCACTGTTAACAAAATAACTGTTACCTACCACAGTAGCTTGATAAACTGGTGGTGCCATTTCGTACCGTCTGCTCAGTAAGCAATCGATCGAGCACTGGAAGAAAAAAAGGAAGTGTTGTCAAACTTTGATAAAACCTGGTCTAAATTGATAGGTTGGGCCGACCGGTCGTACCTAGTGTGGTTTCTCTAAGGTTGGACCGGAGACTGGAGCTTCCTGCAAAATTTTGAAGAAATTTTTAATTTCCAATACTCGGCAAGGTATAACAAGAAGGCAAATGCTGATCATCAAGACCAGTTGGAGAGAAAGTGGTCCAAGCTTTCCTTTTCCCTTGGAAAACACGAAAGACCGGAAATATGCCATAAATTGTACAAAGATTCCCAAGGGCATCAACCAACAACACCTGCCCATCCTTTTTTCCTTTGAGAAAAGTTACTAAGGGCTGATCACTCATATTTCGAATTAATTTGTTATGTCAAACAAAGCAATAGATTACGTTAATCCCTTTATCACCCTATCGCCACTTGTTTGAGTTGCGGGGGCGGATAGAGGAAGGGAAGAAATTCATCAGAAAAAGGATATGAAACAGTGGGGGACGCGGCCAGTAAAGCCCCTCCTGCTCGCGTCCGTCGCGTGGCATCTCTAGAAGAAGATAAGGCGCAGCGTGATGCCTGCTTTGCTTCCTGCGGAAGGGAGGGGTGATTATGCAATGAGGATTGCATTGCAACATGGTTTGATACATAAGGCCCCCCCCCTCCAAGTCTCATGGTCTTTGACATCGCAAGAAGCTCCGTCACCCGTGTGCTTCTCTAAATATCACGGAATATTAGTGATACAAACCAAAGGGAGCATAGACGAACCGAGCCGGCCGGGCCAAGGCCCTGTACGCGTATTCTGATACGCTGCCCTCCCCCTGCCCCTCCCCATCTCCCCCTACCCATCTCCCGCGCCTCTTGCCCTGGCGACACGTTGAATGACATACATGCATGCCTGGCAACCTACCAATCATGAAAAACATCTTCATAAATAAATAGGCCTTCAACAACTGGCTACAGAACACAAATCAAAGTACAAAGTGCGGGAAATTTGGAAATGGGGTTAGAAGCTTACCTATGCAATATGCAAATATGGTTTGTTTGTTTGCTAACCCGACTTCTACTGGTAATTAGCTGTCGACTGCTCTTTGGCCAACAACCTCTTTCTTTGACCGCAGCTCTCAAAATGACTCAAAGCAATGATATGCCATAATGATATGAGTGCTTTAAATAGCGTATCGGCGGGAATTCCCCTACTGGGGCTGCGAAGAGCATATCGCGCGCTGATTGGTCTGTGTATTATAATGGCACTCAGAAGTTTTTTTTATGGTGTAATTTATATCAGTTGTTGTCGATTGCTTTCAATGGCTTTCCCAGTAATGAGGTCGATATCATGGAATTGAATACTGTTTGGTTTATTAGCATATTCTCTGACAGAAGTAAATTGACGATATTGATATCAAAATTGATTTATATCTCTCTGATCGAAAGGAACTGGTAAGCCAGGGAATAAACCAATTGGGTGAGGCAAATGCCTCTCATGTTTGAACCAATGATCTCGCGGGCCTCCCATGCCCGGCTCTTGTGTTGAAACTGAAGATCCAGCGCGCAAGCTGTAGATATTAGGGAGTTTTCGCAAAGCCTCTGAAACGTCAACGCTTTTAACGTCTGTCCCATCGACGTCATTGGGACAAAAACTCGAAAAGGCCGCGTTCGCGACCGACTGTCGCGTTGGCGGGCGTTTTGGAGGAATTGCGAAACTCTCTGTTATAGGCGCTCGTCATTCAATCTGTATATGGTTGGTCATTAATTTCTTGGGTACAGTTAACGAGCACACAGAATAACCAGCCTGACACCATCTGTATGAGTTTTCCCCCCTCGGATGGCAATTTGTATCAATAATGCTGGGATGGGGCGGGCTGGTGAAAGTACGTGGTTAAAGAAACTAATGATCTGGAAGCGTTTCGCTGAATCCTCGGATCAGATGCTACGTTATGGGGTGCATGTGCGCAGACCGGTGAGCGTGAAATGGTGTGTATGTATGGGGGAAGTGGGGGATAACAGCAGATCCTCGAATGCACAGCCCCTGACTATTACCGACTACAGAGGCCCGTCTGTACAGAAGGCTTTCCAAGGAGACATATTCGAGACCAGTGATGAAACCTTTGTCAAATGGTCACCCCTGATGAAAGGACCAGTCGGATTTAGAGATTTGCCCCAATGCAACACTATTTTCAAACATACCCCTCTCTCTATAGTTCTGTAGACACACGAGGAAAATGCTTACATAAATACTATATATATTTTCATTCTTTGTTCCCGTCAGTGTCATCTAATTGTTATCATAATTTACTTGGTGAGTTGACAGCTATCAAATAATTGGGGTAAATCGTGTCATCTGATCTATTTATAGTAACATATAGCTCATTGTGACGTCAATGGACGGCGGAAGATAAGCTTTGATTGCTGTTCTTGCTTAAAATAGAAATACATGTATCTATATAAATATCAGGAATGTTTGGGTTGGGCCATCCTCGGCACCCAGTGGTTTTCCATATGCTCCAGCTCTCGCTATTACAATGTATGGGACGTAGGAGTATCAAAAACCTGAAGCTCAGGATGGGGTTGGGCCTACGCATTCGGGCATCCAGAGCGTGGGAGATCTCAGTGGGGCAATGTACTGCTGGTCATGTCAGTGTCGATGTCTTCAATCATAAAAAAGCGGCACAATGCACTACTACTAGCAGCCAAGTCCCGAACGCAGACTCGGGTCCAAGGGGGGGGGGGCGCACCGGCAGCACGCCCCCCCTAATTTTTGGTCATCAAACATTTTTTTGTCGCCAAATATGTTCGCATCCCGCGTGTACATCGTTCAAATGCGCAATTATCAACACAGAAACCCGTCTTAAAAACAATCATTTGTTTCAGGCAAACGAAACCCATAAGTTGTTGCCAGATACGAGGAAAACGCACCGAAGGCGAATAGGGGGGGATGGGTGCACCCCTGGAACGCTATCACTGACAAACTCCCCTGTGTCATTCGCTGAACCTGGACCTGTAACAGGCAGCTTCTTCAATGACAGCCTAGATACCATCTCATTTTCACATTAAGAGGTACTAAAAGCTGTTACACCTGCATCGAGTTCCTATAGAAATCCACAGCTACCTGCTATCAGCCACTCACCCAGTATAGTACAAGTTATCAATAACATCGGAGAACTCAGCAAACAATTAGTTAGGAGGTAAATCAACCGAAAAAAATGGAAATGGAGAAAAAGATTCGTTTCAGAAAACCGCTGCGCTCTCTATTCAGTTTGGACATAACTACATGTTCCATGGTCAAATCATGATGTCCCCAACTGGCTCGATGGTCTAACGGTATGATTCTCGCTTAGCGTGCGAGAGGTCCCAGGATCAACTCCCGGACGAGCCCTTTTCCATAGTCTTTTTTTTATGCAAAACCCTTCTTTGGATATGTTTAGGAGAAGGGTACTTGTTTCCGACATTACAGTGGGCTAATGTATTTGTCGCGACGACACTAGAGGATATCAAGATAAGATGAATTAGAAAAAACTGTTTTATTGATTATTATTTCAAGTTTTTATTGTTACATTAATCTCTGGTTCTCTATAATACCATCCGTAGTTCTAATTATCTAAGAAATGCTTTAACATGATCACAGACGTTAGAAAACAAACTCATTGGGTCGAGTTACCGTAGCACTGGTATCCAGAATGAAATGTGATGTCAAACGACCTCAGACACTGCATGACTGATGGGAATCAAAAGAAACCCTCAAGTCCAAACCCTGAGTCCAACCCACAACAAAAACCTCACAGTGATTGGTCGAAGCCTTCTCTACAACAGCTACCTTTATAGATGGATAGAGCCGATGGGCACTGTACCCATCTAAACGTGTACATTTGGTCCAACGTTGACCATGGTGACTAAAGCTTGGATTACTCTCTCACAAACATAAATCTTTTTAAGCACATCCAAGTAACGTCTCGTTTTGAGACGAAGTAAAACTTTTCATCACTTGGGCTTCAACATTAGACCCGATGTTGCCTTCAATCCTTTTTATCAACCGTTTATAAGACTTCTTGGGGTCGTCTGGGAAAGAGGCAGATTTGGGCTCCCAATTCTCCACCTCGAGGACGATCTGGGCAGCACGCAAAGGAACAGACAAGTCCTCAACCGCGATCACCGGGACAGTTCGCCTACCAAGCCCAGCCGAGTGAGAACGGAACTGCGGCATGTTTTCCCGTTTGCTGTCTTGACAGCTGTCCATCATCTTGTTTTCCTGCAGTTTAGTTTTTGTAGTCGAATCTTTTCTTGGCCTGTCCTTAGGTTTGACGTATTTTTTCGGGGCGATCTTGTGTAAATATTGACTAGCTTGTTTGATATATGACTCAGCTACTTCGCCATCGTGCCCAATAGACATCTTTGTGGGCGAAACATGCCTCGAAGAGTTGATTCTACGGCCACTTTCAGAAGGATGTTCAGCGCGTTTTTGTTTCAGTTTTGCTTTCTCTAGCGTCTCTTCGGCCTCCGTGCTTTCGATAATACTCCCCAACAACGTAATCCTACCAACTTTGCTCATCTCCACAATCTTTGGTTTAGAGTATTCTATCTTAGGCGTAAATATCTCTAACCTGTCCACCGGGCCATGGTCGTCAACATTCGACACATTTTTTTCAAAGACGTCACCCCTGACATCCCTCTTACACACGGCCTCCTCCCCATCGTGGGCCCCTTTCTCATCTTCGTGGACATTCGCGTTCCTCTTATCCTTCTGCGGGCTCCCCTGTGTCCTCCTGTCTTTTTGCGGACTTCCAGGCGTTGATTCTCTGGAATCCTTGGTTTCTAAGAAACTCTCGAAGTTCTTCTCCTCCCGTTCTTTAGCCTCAGCTGTCCTTTTCTCTGCCTCGTTTTCGTACACCTTTTCCTGCGGTTCTTCCTTGTACATTTTGAAGTCAGTGAAGGACAGAGAACTAGCCTCTGAGTCTGCCCGGAGGGATAAAACACCAGTCGACCCGTGGTGTCCGCTAGTGGCATCAGTATTCCCTACATCATGCCGTCTCTTGTCTCTTCTATCGTCTGCTACTGGTGATGCGTGACTAGATATTAATTCCGGGGCAGTAGTCGGACGGACTTCCTTCAAAACCTAAGAAATGAAGAAAGAAAGAAATGGTAGTATTCGTAGGGTATGTTCACGTCATCTGCCGAAGACAGCTTGTTCTAGAACCGGAACCAATTGAAAACAGTGATGACAGTAAGACGAACCAAATGGCGATCGCACCCAATTCCGCCCACGTTTTCCATCTGCCAGTTAAACACGACCCTAACCCATAATTCACCATCATTTTACAAGATTTTGATTTGTCATGTTTTACCTGATTCCGTGGTGTATATCGATAGATATAATCATTGAAGGGTCTGTTGAGTTCCTTGTCAGCCTTCTCCCTCAGTGACTTGAACAGCCTCCCCTGGTAGCTGTCCACGTGCGTTGGTGAGGCCAGGATGAAGTGGTGACCTTTTCTGTGCGGCACGTCTCGCCAGCCGCGGAATCTGGAGAAAAAGGTTGCAAAGATACTAGGATCATCCCAATGTCATGATTACCCAGTATACAAAGAGCGTATCCACCTCATGCATATCCGATGACTTGTAATGCTACAGGTAAGAACATCTTGATCGACCGCAGGGACTGAGGCGTTGCAATACGTAGTGTATTAGCAACGGACTGTGGCAATCCGTGGTGAGGCGCCACAGAATATTCCCAACAGAGCAAACGGCGTAGAGCTTCTGGGAGAACGTTTCTAGATTCCTCCATCACAACACCGAAGAGTACTACTAGTCCCTTTGACCATGTAGCTGACCATCGACCTTATAGGTAGGTGATGGTGTAGATGTTCCGCTCCATCTAACCAACTTATCACATCATACCTTGCATCGCAGGCCCTAGCATGGGATGGTAGTGGTGACTTTGGCTGGGCGTAGCCGATGAAGTTCAGAAATTCAGGTGATGGCCTTGGTTCAACTTTAGGCTTTGCTTCTGGCGGCGGCGATGGAGTAGCTATAAAGTCGAAATAATACAAGCTGGCGTTACAAAGGATGTCCTCGGAGAGAACATGCACAATATAGGTGAAGACGTAGCTAAGGCCAAACCCTCAGAAACTAGACTGACCACAGCGAACACGAACTAACAGAAGTAGACACATCACTGAAAATAAGTCATCAAAGCCATTTTGAAGATGAACGTTAAACTGATATTGGGTGAAGTGGATATTTGGGCGTGACACAAGCGGTCTGTACTGTATGAGACTTGTTGGTAATGTAATGATTAACAGTGTTCTTCTGACCTCACCTGGTTTGGGTCTTTTCGCCAATCTTTCCTTGAAGCCTGGCTTGACGTATTCCATGTCATCTTCGATCATTTGGTGGTACTTCTCATCCTGGAGTGGAAAGGCAAATTGATTATGAAACGTTCACCATCTCACGGACGGATCAGTGTAAAGTCGACCTGTGCCAAGTGAACATTTCCGCGGCTTCAGAATGCACGATGTATCTGTGTACGTGTGTAAACCGCGGACACTATCCAAACCAATCAACACATGTTCTTACCATAGTTTCCATCTCAAAATATAAACTCTCGATCACATTCCCTCTTTCTGTAAATTCCTCCTTGGTGACGATCTCTGCATTTCTGGGACGTTGATATTCGGTCAGTATTGGCCTTGGACAACCTAGAGGTACTTCTGAAAAGGAAATTGATTCTAAACATAGTCAAAATGCAGTCACCACCAGTTGACTGAAACCTCTTCGGCTCGTTTTGGAGGAACGTCTCGGTCATCAGCGCTTATGCTTCTGTTGACGAGATTGGGTAGGTCCCAACGCCTATCTGATGATTAAGGAATTCGTTGCGGCTGGAATTTCACAAAACAGAACAGGGGTAAGGGACCTTTCTCAGGAAACCTTACCTCGTTGAGTGGGCCGTTTCTCCATCCTGCATCTAATGTAATCTCCGATAGAAGAGTAGACAGTGTCAGGTCTTGCCTCGTGCGCAGATTCCCTGGCCGCTATCTCTGGAGTGTTGTACATGACAAGATCTGGTGCCGAGATCGGCCGCCCGCGGACATAACCGGCGTGCACATGGGTGACGCGCTTCTCCGAGTTGTCTACTTCCGCTCTGAGACGAGAATACCTCCTTTTGTGATAACGCACCTGAAGGAGAGGAAAACTAGCTGCAGACAGGGATTTTTGCCAAATCTTCTTACAAAGAATTGGTAATCTTAGAGTTGATAGATTTTGGCACCTTGGTAGCTATCTGTCTCCCTCGCCCACTCTTCCTCGTTCATTCCACGGTCAAGATCACCTCCCCGCTCCACCCCCATTCAAAAAAGAAAGAGATAAAGACAGCAACCCACCTGCTCTGTCCTAATGCCCGTCTTGACCGGTGGCTCCTTGGACGCCCTCCTCCACCGTTCATCCTCCTCATCATCATCCTTATCCTCGAAGTTCCACTCATCCTTCAGGTACTTTTCATCAAGATGGAGGGCGAGGCGCTGGTCGTGGTGGGACAGCAAGATCGCAAAGTTGTCGAGCTAGAAGAGAGAGGTGGTGTCAAGTTGCGGGTTCTCCAGTTGGTAAATCGAAAGCATTCTTCTTCTCAATTCTCCATCACGTCAAAGCTCTAGGTGGTTATGTTTGTTGCCAATATGAGTCATGGTGAAAACCATTTCGAACCGTTTGGCAGAAACGTTCATCCGGAACTGTACTCGATCAAATGAAATCCTTCAGATGGCATGACAGTATGCGCACCCACAAGGAAGCCTTGCAACGAAGGCGATGCAATGCAATTAAATTGCGATGCAAATATTACGATAACGTGTAGTTGAAACGTGATCTGTATCTCTCACCAGGCTAGTCCAGCCTCTTCCCAATCATTCTCTAACCTACCTTGAACAGATCTCTCTCATCCTTCCCGCTCACTAGAACAGGGTCGTCTAACTTGAGCTTTTCATACAGATCGCACCTTAAAGACAATGGTTAAATCTTGATAAACTCTTAAATAGTTTGGCCAATACCATATCTTTGGAGCTATCACATGTATGCTTGAACCGTCTGTTTAAGAACCACACTCACCACAGAATAAGATCTAGATACTCGTACAGCTGTATCCGTCTCGGTTCATCGAAGTTCTCCCTCATGTGTTTGATCCTGTGCATCATCTTCAGAGGAGCTATCGTACGGTTACACATCTGAAAATGATAATGAGTTTGCTTTTTTCTTTCTTTCTTTCTGTGACATTCAAATTTGGGAATACAGTGGAACCCCGGTCGGCGACCACCTCAGTAACGCGACCACCCCGCGAACACGACCAAAATTCTCCGGTCCCGAATGGTTTTCTCTCTAATTCCCATTGAAAATGATAATGAGTTTGCTTTTTTCTTTCTTTCTTTCTGTGACATTCAAATTTGGGAATATGTGATATTTTAAGCAATTTTATTGATCGAGGGCTTTTTGATCGGACCCCAATTACTTGGATTTCAAGTTGGGTGTCAATGAGGCGGTTTATAATCATAATTACGCAGGCCTACATTCGTGTATTTGTAGTTCTTAACAAAAAGTGTAAAGCTTTTTTCCTTGGGGGAGTTTTAACAATCCAACTACATGTACACATTATACCACTTATAAATCTCTTAATGTTTTTAGGCCTTGATTCCTGTAATTGCCCGTGGTAATACTTTTATCCGAATATTTCATAGGCCTACTGTAGAATATTGAGGATTATATATGCAGTGCAAGTTGTGTTGCAAATTACATGCAGTATATTGCTCATAGCATTTTGTATGAGATAATTAGCAACGAAAAGCCTGCTGTGAGTCATGAGTGTGATCATCAATAATTACTAACTAATTCTGCTAATTGTGGCATCTCTGTAAAATCGTTATTAATCGTTATCCAAGCCACCCCGATACTTTCAATCGTTTTAGTGCCATGCATGTTGTAATAGTACGACTTCTTTCTTCGCTGTCATATCATTAGATTTCAGGTCTCATAGACAGTGGCTATCAGATTCCAGGACGAACTTGAATCAACGAAAACATTTGTATGTGACAAGAAGGAATTTGGTGAGTTGGATGATAGCCTGGGTTTGATGGTAGTCTCAATCAAACACCAGTACAGCTTTTCTCTCTTAAGTCTATTCGCAACCCGTACCTTCAGCGACCTCAGTAACGTCCGCTGGTCCAGTGTCATCCCTTTCGTATCAACCGCCTCATATGTTTGATAAGCCATGCGGACATTTTGCAACTCGGCAAAGCTGAAAAACGAAACATCTTGTTACATCTTTCCCCTCCTCTATGAAACGTGTGCTTGCTTGTCACACCATTCTTAAGACTGCTCCATGCCCTATACTTGACTTCATTAGAGGTATTACAACTTCATTTCGACAGTACGCACAAGAGAAGTACACTCCGTGTTCCGTTTGCTGTCGAACTCGATGTTCATCCCAGTCTTACCTAAGAACCTTATGGCTGAGTAGACGGACTGCCTTCTTGATGACGCACAGGTTCCAGTCATCTGTGTGGTGGTTGAATGTCCTGTCCAATGCTTTGTGGAAATACTTCTGGTTGCACAATTTCTCGAGCTCCTGGAAGGAACGTTAACATTGATGAGCTATGATGACATTACTCGCGCCCCCCAAACATTATCCGCCCCCCCCCCAAATAAAATTGTCAGAAGGTAATCATCAAAACCTGTTCCTATTGACATGACCATTCTCTGGAAAGCTCTTGACCAGCACTCTCTGATGGTATCATTATTTTTCATATTTACATGACCATTTTTTGGACAGCTCTTCATTAGCACTGTCTGGTGGTTCACTTGCAAACCTATTGGCATGGACATTCGTTGGAATGATTTGTTGGAAAGTGGCATTCCTAGCCAGTAGCCAGTGACCGAATTAGTCCTTCATAACAGCCCTAAAACTGGTTTTCGAATATATTGACTTTATTTATTACTATCGAGGAGTGAGATTTTAATTTGTTGTAGTTAAGTTTGCTGTATAAATGGTGATCATTCGCAGAGTATTGACTTGAGAAATCACACTTTTATTGGCGCGTTGTTAATCCGAAGCCAAAGCGAATGCAGTGTTTTGATAGCTTTTAGGTTCTTTTTATTGATATTTTCATTAGGTTGGTTAAATGGAATAGAAAGTGGTCATTATCAACTGAAAAGGTGGCCGCAATCGCCAAGGTAGATAATGGCAATAAAACACCAATATTGGAGATTATTTCAAATAAATCGAGCCAAGCATAAAGGCGTATGGAAGGTGACCATTTCCTTCAAGCACATTGAACTAATACAATATCAATATGCCTCTGGTTACAGTGACTATGAGGCACTTAAACACATTTCAAAAAAAAGGTACCGGTAATACGTTTGATATTTCCTGAGACGGTCTACTGACAGACAGGATAGACGAATCGTATCAATGTAATTTTGATTTTTCTTCCACATTTGACCAACATAGATACAACCAACCAACTCCAGACAAAACCCTCAACTTCTATTGCATGAAGAGTGGTAATTACCCCAACCCCTGTCGGGAAAAGCGCCATGAAAGCCTCGGGAGGGGAAAAGTAATCGGCCAGGAATGGAGACGAGTACACTGAAGCCATAGTAGATACTGAGAAATCCCACAGCGAAATATATCAAATGAATTCATTGTTACAGACCTCATTACAAACAAGGTGCCTATTACTTCTTTGATATTATTAGTGTTATAATAACCGAATATCGAACAGCGTATTTAGGGATTGTTGGCCAATTTGTAAGAAACAAGTCAAGCATTCAGCCATAAGCGGTTTTCTATTCACCTTGCCACCTGTCATAGACCAGATATTAGGACACTGCTGGAGTATGTCATATTCACCAACATTGTAACTAATAAACCACTGTGAAGTATTTGAACTTGGCAATCATAGTGCATTTCCATTCCTCGTGGTGTTTTTCCTCTAGAAGTACATACCTTGAAATTGAGACCATCTTGATCCTTCAATGTTTCCTCGGGGATGTTGTTCAGTAGTGTATCTCTTGGAAACTAGAAGAAAGGAAACAATATGAATATCATCTTCCACACCAGACAGAACATTGTGGAGAAGATAATGATGAACATGAACCCATTATTGTTTGTAACAAGGCGTTTATACCTACATTTCATCAAGACTGTGAACAACTCGAAGCTCGTCGGTTACACCAGGGAAGTTTGATAAAGATTATAGTACAACACCCTGGTTAGAAAATATAATATTAGTACCCTCCCCGTGGATGGACCCCGTGGGGCAGTGTTTGTATCCCCGGAGCGCCTTTGGTTAGAGTGGGCATCCCTGTACATGGACTCCCTTAGCTAGTGTTTGCATCCCCTTGGACAGCGGGACTCCATGCCAGTGCCTCAGAGTTCAGCCTGCTCAGGGAATTTCAATGATTATAGCCTTTGGACGCGGTTTCTTTTAACTGGGACATACACAAATGCACTTTACCAAACTCGTTACAAAGTTTGATATTCTTACCCAGACAATATCATTTTAACAGATAAACACATTAGCCCTTAATCCATTTCAATTAGGTTTGAGCAGGCCTATCACGCTACAAAAGAACGTAGGGATTTGCCATGGATCATGTCTTGGAGTTGGTATAATATGGATCAACTGAGGATCAAATGGGGTTTCTAGGCCCAAGACATGTATTTAGATACACCTTAAAATGAGTCACACATACGATCACAGAAACGCTTACAGCCTTCATATGCCTGGACCGGCCTCGTCCTGTTGTGTCGAGGAAGGACGACCAGGATGACGAAATGGGCGGCATATGAGTCTATCATAAACGTACATTTAGCTGACAGTGTTTGCTAATAGCAACACCATTATTGATTAATCATTAGCCTATACGTGTCTCATTTATGGGATGTTGATGTTTGTTTTTTGTTTTGGCTGTAACAGGTAACACGTGATGGAACCAATGGAAACAATAAATCCACAACTCCACAAGGGGAAAGCCAATAATACGCAGCGTAAAATTCCTCACTTTTCCTTAAGCATGTTAGTCTCAGTTGTCTTACATGTTCTATTTGTTTGCCCAGTATCATGTTTCCCACCCGACACAAACATGGATATAGTTCACACATACTGACATTTACTCTGTAATGCAAAATGATATGTTGCCTTGTGCAAATTGAAATCTTAATACTCGTTCGTTCAAAATACCTGAATGATGATTTCGCTCTTGTAATAATACAGAGACTAGAATCTGGGGTAATAGTAAGGAGAGAAACTCAAGGCTTGCATCGAAGCAGTAATCAATCAAATTCTAAGTTTTATGTCAGAGTAGAAAAGAGAAAATTAAACACGAATCCAATCTATGAGGTCTTGAACTTGTTGTATTTTCCAATTCAATAGTATTGGTCATATAGATTGCTTGCCAAGAACGGTGCAATATTAGTGATCAATTTCGAAACTTTAAACAACATTGCAAGAAAATGTTAAACAGAGTAGTCAGTCTTCAAGAGGGCTAATCAATCAATTATCAATTTTATCAAACCGTCACCATAACAACCAAACTTGTTAGTATACTACAGGCAAATTAATAACTTCCGTCAATTACAATGTTCCTGGTGATACCAAGAAAACACGTTTGGGTACCATGTCAATATTTCTTACAATTAACTGCCATTTGCTGTAATCAACAACCCTAACAACATGATGTTAACAACCTACACAGCATGCTACCGGCCGTCGGTGTTGGTTTAGTTTTCAATGGAGTTTTTTTGCCAAAACAAGGCGTTCGAGAGGTTGCGCATCATTCACTATGAGGAGGCGAATCGGAACGGTATATAGTGCGCAACCACTCTATTTTAGCTTTTATCACTCGATTTTACTAAAAAAGACGATTGGCTTTTCTGGGCGGGAAAATAGCTTCAACTTGAACAGACACCTGGCCTAGACATGCATATACCACCAGTATATCAATAAAATAGTGTTTCTGTCAAATCGTCAATTGGAGTGTAATGGTAATGTTCGCTATGCGTGATAATTGTGTCATTAGTGATCAGTGGTGTGCACCAATGGTTTGTAATGGTGTAGTGGTGCATCTTCTTCATGTCCTTCAATGGGTATAACGCATCATGCGAGCGTTTCAAGAGACTGTTGATGTTTTCGATTGCATCTTTGTGTGTACACATGTAATGTAGTGGCCAACTACTCATAGCTTTACAAAATATTTCAAAGCAATACATATGTATTCGGGAATCGCATCTGACAAGGATTCCAATTGGTGTTGAAATTGTTTGAACGATATATGTGTGGTGTCCTCTCTTCCATCTTTCTCTACAGCAATAACTCACCCCTAATGCTCTGGAAAGGCACCTGGAAAGACAATAAAGCTAACATGAGCAATCCTGTGATGGCCAGGTAAAGCGCCGCGTATAGTCGCTGCGACCGGCGACGGGGCCACGACAACATGATGATTGTGGTTGGAATGTGACCGACGATCGGATTGGTTCACTCGTCTTGCTGTCACGCTTCCGTCGCAGGTCGCAGCGACACAAATCGCAGTTTTCCACAATTCCTCGAACTAATGCATGAGCAATGAGAGACAATTATTGAACTGAACTACCGTCCATCGATCACACTGACCTAGTCCTACTTTTAACTATAAATCAAATACTTAAACAGTCTTAGATAAACTTCATATTTTCAATCTTTAAAAAAAAGTATGCCGCGTACATACCAATATAGGCCCTATAATCATAATCATAATCATCATGATAATGTGAATTCGATCAATCGATGAACGCGTAACCAATATACATATTTAATCTGAATTTCGATTGTTTTGCACCCATGTTTTACACACGTATGCATGCTATACGGGAATGAGCTTCTGTGTGGGGTGCAAACGCCATTTCGTGAAATAAGTAAAACAGTAAGGCAAGATTAGAACAAATACAGTTCTTGAATTAAGTAGTAAGCCCAATATATAAATGCCATATAAAGACTTATACAACTTAAAACTGATAAAACATCGTGTAGCGTTTATATCAAAATGTGAGATATTGAACTTGAGCCCGGTGTAGAAGTTTGAAAGGTCCTCGGATAGAATGTCCGGTGAACAACGGATGTTCAATCTTAAAGGCATTGATGGCTATGATATGCCATAATCCGGCAGAATTCAATAGGGCCGAACACATATTCTAGGGGAACATATTTTACTTCTACATCGGAACTTAATCATAGCCCTCAATCCAGCTCAGCCAGTGACTCAAATCGGCTTAGTTCATGGATATGCATTCAGCTAATTGGCCAATTAGTCAGTCTTTCATGTCTATGTAGTGTTGCCTAGTAGCACTCATCAGCGTGACAAACTTTCACAATGTTAAAGAAATGAATGGAAGTATATATATAACCAATGTCAACTCACCCTAACTCATCCCAGTTGACAAACCCCTTCCTTTTGGGGTAGGTGAGATGAAACATCGCCATCCTGAACCTCCTCTAGCATCTCACATTCAAGATTCCAAATTTAATCCGATCATTTTATATCCATTCTACCAAAACCCATGCCATGCCAAGCGCCAATGGCTTTCTGTTTTGCCATGTTGTGGCCGTTCCGGTTTTTAGCACAACCCAACGTAAAGAGCAGACGACAGACGACCTCGTCTCCAGGATCACCAGCGAGAAATAGAAAACAGCCTTTAACAAAGAGCCGCGGCATGAACCGTATTAGAGGGACGAGAGTCGGGTATTTGTCACAATTCCCACTCAAGTGGGTGGGAGATCGCCCAATAGATGTAAGGGCATTAAAACATTAAAGGCCTGCAGTACTTGTATCATTACGTGGCAGTAGTTACCAGTAACAACCATTGATATTGATAGATTAGTCGGCAATTTATCGGGGCTTATTCTGGAAAAACTAACTTTGGCTGAGCTCCAGGATGACATCTTGATGAGGTATTTTGCTGTTGCCCCATCCTGACTCTCATGCGTTTGCGTCATCACCATCGAGTGATTTAGCGATCCCAAAACATTGCTGGTCAAGAGGGCTGTTGCCCATGGATCAAGGGATATCATAACTCAATATAATGAGTCGTGGAGTAATATATGTCTCGTATCATGCATTAAAAAGTAGTGCTGGTGATGAATTGAATCGTATTGCCATCTAGCGGATGACAGCAACACAACGCCTCCGCATTTCCTACCGAGAGTAAATAAGAAATATAATATCATGCCTCAATGACTTTTATATATCGCAAAAAAAACTATCGACCAAACAGATTGATGATTCCCTGACGTAGGCTTAGTTCAGTGTCGGCAGCCATGGCAACACGTACCAGTGTACATTGATACCGCTACCGCATAATAAGACTATACCTAATCAGGTCAATTCGGCGAATCCTCAATGTATGCATAGATGATGTACACTCTTTCGACAGTCAAACACACGACAATGGTGAAGTGTTGATGGAATTATCTTACGACTGGCCAGCTGGAGATGTGATCGGTTGTCCTGTGAAGTGTACTTGAGACATTGGAGACGTTAGGAGCACACGGACCGATGTTAGACGGTAAGGAACCAACGCCACACGAATACGAGGAACTGCACTTTCATGCACCCGGTTGGCGTATCCGCTAGAGATCGTGATAGGTCTTCTTCAATAGAAACAATTTCACAGTGTATATCAAGATGTTGTATAACATGGACGGAGTTGCGGAGGAACTGAAATCGGCATTAACGCAATTTCCGAGCCATTTTGATGTAGGGGAACAAGCTGAAACGAAACAAAAGCTAAAAGATCTAGAGTGGCCGTTGACAGCATCAGTCATTAGACGGATTCTAGATCGAATCAAAGACGGGGAATCGGAATACTTACATGATTCTCAGTTCAATTTACGGGAACATTTCAAATGTCGGGATCTTAATCTGACACTTTTCATGGAATACCAAATGAGCATGCTCAGCGCGCCGGGGACGGCCCAGCAGATGAAAGTCGTCCGAAAGATGACGCAGGTGAGTCAGGAGTACCCCAACAACATGATTGCATTGTCCAATCTCGCCAACCTGAAACTTCAGCAACAGCAAGTGGACGAAGCTCAGATGTGTCTGGAAAAACTGGAAGTATTAGGACCTTGGGAACGGGTTCTCGCCGACGCTGAAATGGCTTATACCTACCGGAGAATTGGGCCGCGTGGACATTTGTACGTCAAAACCCTTTCCGAAAAGGTTGTCAATCTACGTGGCTACTCGGGTCTAACGGAAGGGGTGCAACCAGAGTGGCTTGGTGAACTGAAAATCGAATACAGTTATGAGGCAGCATTGGCCATACAGCGATTGTTTAATTCATCTTGTTGCTCCGATTCGTTCAGACATGCAAGAAATGATCCTGAGGAATTGATGAAACAGTCTGCCCTGTTGCTCAAAAACGTTGTCTTCTCAGGGCTGAGCATGTACGAGACAACAGGTATGCTCATGTTAAGTGAAACATTCAAACTTTACAAATGGACAGCTCCTAAGGACCAGCGAACACTGAAAATTTCAGATTTCGAGTGGCCGGGTCTCAAGACAGTTGATCAGTGTCTCGAGAAGGCTGTTGAAGCAGTCGAGACTGCAGGTCTTGCGAACGTATCTTTCCGTGCATTGCACATGCTTGGCAACCAGTTTAGGACTATTAAACGAGGGCCAAAATATGACCTTGACAAGGCTGAACGATATCTGAAACAGGCTGCTGAGCTGAGTAATAAGCCAGCTATTCAACATCACCTGGCTTTGGTATACAGAGGCAAATGGCTCAATGGGAAAGATGCCAGTGAGAAAGGTTCATGCAATGCCAACATTAGAGATCCAGGACATCCATTGCTGAAGAAGGCAATAACGCATCTGGAAAAGGCAGATGAATACAGTCATGGGACGGGCGTTCTTTTTCGTGTTGAGTTGGCACGTCTTAAATTTTCATACAGCGAGGAGCCAATTCCTGAAGAGAGTCGTGACGCAATCATGGACATACTAAATGGGTGTATTCTGTACACCCATCTTGGCCTAACGTCACGGAGTATTCAATCATACCTTTTCCACGAGCTGGCATTGATGCATAAGGAGTTATTCAATGACTGGAATAAGTATCGCAAGTATCTTGAGCTGTCTGTTGGAAAGGCTTCGCAAGCTAAAACCTACAGTCCAGCTTTGCTCGACCTCAAGAAATTGGTCAAAGCAGAATCACAGACGGAGTCAGAAAGATACAAGAACCTTGGCAAGATGTACACGATATTTGAGAGATACTCCAATGCCCGATGGAATCTCGAAAGAGCGATGAGATTAAATCCAAATGATCCCAACATCTTGGAGGATCTAGTAGTTTCCTTGATTGGCTTAGATGAATTCCAGGCAGCGAGGCAATGTTTGATAATACTGCGGGACATTGACCACGCATATCTAGAAAAGGATCCGAACAGAGACAGATACATTCGTGTTAGCCTGAGAGTAGCGCAGCAATTCAGTGCTGGAATAGCGGCGTCCATCTACCAGGAATTGATGAGGGACATCAGACCAAAGACAGCTGAAGAAAACATTGTTGTCATTTCATCTGAGGAATCATCTGATACCGTCAGAACCAAGGCTGTCGTTGACATGATTCGGCACGGGCTGGGATTCACTGAGGACAACTGCATATTGCCTATGGAAGCAATTTGGAAGTTCTATGGACAAGACACAACAAGACATACATCATGTCATGTTGAGTTTTTCGTCAAAAATGCTTGGTGTATTGTTGTCCATCTTACGGATACCATGTTGGACCTTGATGCATTACTGTTTGATGTTAACAATTCCATTGAAGATGTTCGTCAGCGAAAGGGACACGTTGTAATCGTGGATGATGTAAGGAAACAGAATGATATGGACTGGAAACAGTCTACGGGAAATATGCGAAGGTGTCAGCCATGGATTAGCTACAGTGAACTTTTTCATCTGAATCTAGAAGTGGTCGGACCGGAGAGGCCAAATGCTTCTGATGAGGTGCTTCAAGATGAGCAGGCTCTGGAATTGGTCGAAGACTGTGCGGCAGTTCTACAAGACCTGCATGTTGCTGGTCCTCCCAGCAGCACTGCACCAGATGGAAGGGGGGTGCCACATACTGAGCAGAGGCAAAGCACCGGAGCAGAGGGATCGCAAGCCAGGGAGCAAAGCGAGAGTACTTCGAGAGATGAAAGGGAAGTGCCGTTCCCTGAACAGGGGGATAATAATGCAACGGAGAGAAGGGAGGTGTCAAGCAATACCCAGAGTGGCCGCATTGTGGAAGAAGGAAGAGCAGTGTCAGCCAATGAGCAGGGTGCCAGCACTGTAGCAAATGAACAGTCGGACTGTGATCAGAGCAACAGCTTTGCAGCTGAGGGAACAGATGGAGGCCAGTCCGCCACGGAAGCAACTGAAGCCACACGTGGGGGAGATGCGCCCGATATACAATCCTGGACGCCATCGGCATTGGAACGTCTGTTTCGTGCAATGCTTTCTGCCAACGAGTAAAACAGTGTAAGGCCAACATTATCTTCAATACGAAATGTCATTTTCTCAAACAGGTATTCAAAAGGTGCCCATCTTAAACAGGTATAGTACTGCAGGTCGTACCGCTAGCATAGTCCTCCAGTTTTGATCTGGGAGACCATTCATTGGTAAATGACCAGTAGTCACGATCATCGACCTTTCGTAGTCAGATCAGATGGAGCACATTAACGCACACGGATTCTGTCCGTGTTCATTTTATAGGATATCCTTCATCAATATTGTATCTATTGCCGCTTGTGATCCAATTTGGGGAGTTTAGTTTACCACTTTCCATAAGAGCTTCCCGACGAAACCTACATGTATGATATAGCTTGCCAATTGCATTGTGAACACGTGATATGGCAACAACTATGAGCTAGCTTGTGGACAATTTTCACGTTTGATACACGTCTTTTAAGGAAGACTGGTGAAGGATTCTGCAAGGTCGGATTAAGTTACATGGGGTTGACAATAGGGATCTCTCCCATCTCTCAGTATTGCTGTACCAACACGACCCCAGTCCCCTTACTGTGCATATTAGCCACTAGATGACCACCAATTGTTCCCCTCCACTCAGATTCAAGGAATGTTACGAGCTAATGCAGCGGGAGGGACCGACATCTACTCTGATTACAACGCCGTTAAACATGTTGAATCAACAAGACTCGGCTATCCTGGTGGTCATTTGGCATTCCCTCACTGTGGGCTGAGTTGGTGACGGCGATCTGCTGGGCGACTTGACCGCGGGGAAAGCGAGTCATCCTATCAAAGATCATGTTCATCATCTGCTAACATATACTTTCCTACCTTTGTGTCAATCTTTGAGTTAACATTGAACCCGGGATTGGAAATGAGGATTTGTGCCAGGATTAACTATTCAAAATAATGTTTGCTCGATATTTTCTCTTAGACTTGAGGATACATATCACGGATCTGTTAAAATTTCCGATTTTGTTGTAATCAGTTGCGTTCGTGCCGTAATTCCGCCTTCGGATACCCAAATGAATCCAATTTTCTATACTTGTAGAGGCTACTTTAGAACTGTGCTATCTCGGAGCCTTGTGTGTCACGGTGCGATTCCGCAGACGTTTTCCGCCGGAATCTACTAGAACTTCCCGGCCAGTAACATGAGAAGAACTGAAGCCCTGCATGGGCAGCGCCAACAAAGTGCTTACATGTAGCAGCTTCGAACCCAGTAAAGGGTGGCACTATGGTTTTGGGCCGATATTTCCTTGCACTATCATTTTCAAAGTGACATTAGGGAAAAAACCGTGTGGATAATAGACCTTCGGGCGGAATTTTAGACATTTGTTGTTCTTGAGTATACATAGATGAGATACGTTGAATGAAATGGATGGCCGACGCGACCAACGGTTACAAGAGGGGAGGATGTTCAAAGTCTTCTTATTGCTTTTCCTTTACACCAGCCACAGTGGTAAGTACGCCAATATATTCATAAGGGCGCCAGAAGCTAACTCGTAGATGACATTAGTTATTATCATTTTTGTACGATTTCGAACTAGATTTTTTATAGGGAGTGCGTGTATCCAAATCAAGTGTATAATGTTTATACACGTAACTGTGATTGATGAGTGCCAAGGGAGACTACATATCAATAAAAGTGACCCATAAATGGGTCTCTATAAAGAATTAACAGTAGGTTTCGCTAATTGTACTAAACTGCAAGCCCTAAGAGAGAAACATGCTTGCTTTTTACAATAAATGCTAGATATGCGGCTGGCGCAGACGGTCTTTGACACACATGCCAAATAACTAGGACTTATCATATTGGACTTACTCATAAGTTCAAAATTCTTGAAGCTGAAGATGTTTCTTCATTTTGAGCAGAAAAAAAACAGGTGAAAAAAAAATTTGTCACGGGCTGGGTACCGAGGTGGTCGAGTTACCGGGGGCCTCGTAATGGTAATTAGAGAGGAAACCATTCGGTACCGGCGATTCTTGGTCGTCATAGCGGGGTGGTCGCGTTACCGGGTAGGTCGTGTTACCGGGGTGGTCGCCGACGGGGTTCCACTGTTCATTAAGGATGAAGATGATCTTTTTCAGTTGTTTCAGCATCAATAGCAGAATTTTATTTAAAGAAGAACTTGACTGCTATCTACGACCCGACCAACCGGCCAGTCCTGGACCACAACCGCACAGTACGGGTTGAGTTGGACGTCGCTTTGCAACAGCTAATAAGCTTGGTAAGTCAGTGGGGTGTAAGTAACGTTTCGATATATAGAAGTTCTAACGTTTAGTGTAGTGACCCTCCTTGCAACATCCTAAACCCTGTGTGAACCCCTCTCATGCCTATGCAGACACCCAAAGGTCATCGTTTATCGCTGTGTACTAGACAGATACCTGCCGGAGCTAATACCTACTGAAGGATTCCTCCTCGGGTTGTTTTATCCTACACTCCTTATGAATCTTCAGTGAAAGGGGCATACTTGGCAGGAGCTAAGTTTCACGGTTGTCTAAAGCAACCTCAATCAGGGAATTAGTCTGTTGACCTAGTGCTTTATGAGAGTCAACGTCAGGCCGGCTCATCCAAGAGATGATATATTGTAGTCTATCCTGAGTATTTACCTTTAGGTTGACCTTGGATGTATAACGCTTTGCATGTATGGACCACCACCGTATCGTTGTCATAAGTGCAGAGAACTGAAGTCCTTTTATTTACTTGTCTGAGTAAGTCATGCAATGTTCTGTGACATATTGCACTCATTCTCTCCAAATATTTGCCATAATCGCACGACTTTGCTTTTGCTGATCCGAGAATCAACAAATCAGTTAATGAAATGTCCAGGCGCATGTGACCTGAGTTGCTCCAAACGAACGATGAGTGCAGTCATTGGTAACGTCGAGACAAGGTCACAAGGCTTAGAGGTAAACGCACGAGTTGAAGAAGCCCATACATCGATTTTGTGCAACCGTACATGCAGGCCTAATTTTTTATTTGCGTTTTAAGTTAGAAAATCCCAACAAGTCTTATTTTGTTGGCACCACCATTGAATCCAGGCTCTCTAGCTTATGAGCTAATATCCCCGAGCAGTCTTGCGGTGTCAAGGCCTTGGTGGGTCAAGATGCCAACACTTACCAATAAATCTTATACATCACGGGTAAAACTGCCAAATTGATATTGACCTTTGCTCAATTCATTTTGTTCATTCCATTCCGCCGTGATAAAACACATCTTAGTAACACTGGCGTTTACGTTCCATCGTCGATCTTGCTGACCACTCTATAAATTGCTTGCTTCATAAATCAAGTTGATCGTTTTGAAATCAAGTTTAGGGTAAATGTAGGGTACACCAGAGATGATTGCATGATATATTTTGTAACGGCTCCATTAGCACTCGCTATATTCATCACTTCTTGACATTCAGAGTATTCTTCACACCCACGTCATCTTTATCAAGAGGCGGAGCGTTTTGAAAACCCCTGGTTTCGTGGATGAAATCCTGGCTGGCGAGTCCTGTCGATGTATCGGTTAAATCGGCAGTTTGGTCACCTCAAAACCTTTTACGATTTCGAAACATCGTTTTTGTTTATTGCTCGGAAACATCAATCGGATGAGTGACAAAACACGACACCCACATGGGCAAGATCCTTGGAGACATTCCGTCCGTATCGGTGCATATTTTGATGGACAGTCGCCTGTTTGTAAAATGAATCGTTTATTTCGCTACATTTCAGGAAGAAAAACTACAAGTGCTGTTTACAAATTGCTGGATCAGACTGGTGGGTAGGAACAGAGAACAAACACGACGTTGTTAGGGATCGCCCATAAACATCAACGTGTTTCACATTCCTAACAATGTGCTTAGTTTGACCCTCTCCCCTGGTTCTAACATAAAACATTGTTGTTAAACTTGTTATTTCATGGACCAATGTTTTACCGAAGACAATCTTACCCCTCATTGTTAGGATTGTGAACCACATTGATGTTGTACGATCACTTAGTCATAGTAAACTTCTTCTGATTGTCAGTATAGTCTCAGTATGGTGAAGACAGTTACCATTAAACCTTTTTAGAATAATGAGTATGATATTAAGAACATGACTGTTAGCTTCAGCAAGGATGCAGAGTATAGTGCTCTACATCCGCGGCTTCAGCAAGAAAAGATTCAGGAGCATAAAACGTGTCTGCTATTTGGACGAAAGTCAGTATTCTAATCTCTTGAGCTCCGATAACATTAGTCTTGTATCAGATGCAGATAAAATCTGCAACGAGTGTTGGAACCAGCCGTTGGCTGATACCATGAAGCGGGAGAAACCTGATTGCCAATTAAATCGTTTTCAGAGCTGGACGGACGAGCACCTCAGGTGGAAGCCCGGGGACTGGTCAGGCATAGATGCAACGGCTTTTAACAAGCATGCTCTATGGGTTCCGGACATACAAATAGTAAACTAGTAAGTCATTCTTTCGTTATATTTTGAACCATCAAATCGCAAATGGGCACCAAAGGCAGCGCGTGACCATCAGTTTTAATGGCGATACTTTCCACTATTTATCCGCTCCAGCAATGACCAACTCTTGATAGTAAAGTAAGCCTTCTTCGTCGTAGTAGCTGGAGTCTGCGCTCATGATTGGTAGTCACCAAAACTGGTTTCAGAGCAACATGATTTGTCCATCGGTAATGAGCAAATAGCAAAGATCTCAAAAAGCCTAAAATAGCTGGGGGATGTTGCTTGACTTACTCGTTCATTCCTGGTGATGACATGTCCGGTTGACCAAAGTGTATATTCTTTTAGATTCTTTGAACTTTTGAAGATAGTATTAGTTGAACTTTATTCTTTTGTTCAACTTCCATGTTTTCGGTGTGGAATCACCAAAAATATGAGTGCCATTCTCGTGAAATCTTTCAGTGCGGCTGAACGGCCAATAGACAACGAACATTTCATTGCAACAGTGGATTACAACGGCCAGGTAAAATGGCTCTACCAAGCTATAGTGAAGAGCACGTGCAATGTGAACGTGCAGTACTTCCCCTACGACACACAGAACTGCCACCTTGAGTTCTCGTCCTGGAGTTACCTCACCCCGCAACTCGACTTATGGAATGCTACGGTGTCCGGCGACACGTCCGTTTTCGTTCGAAATGGCGAATGGCACCTTTTGGATATGCCAGTAAAACGAGAGGAAGTGTACACGAACTGCTGTGCTGATCCATGGAGTATTGTGACGTATAACATTGTCATTCAGCGACGCCCTCTATATTATGTTTACAACTTGATGGTGCCGTGTGTTTGCCTGTTAGGGACTGCTATGACCGGATTCCTCCTGCCCCCAGAGTCTGGTGAGAAGCTCTCACTGGGGGTGACCATCCTGCTATCTCTGACGGTGTTTCTGCTACTTGTGGCCGAGATCACACCGACACAATCTGAAGTCATTCCTCTACTTGGTAAGTCTTAATTCAAACGATGCTGGTCATCCAGTTTCAAACGACTATATCCCTGAAATGAATGCAGGGTACCTACGCTTTGGTCGCGCTTCTCAGAAAGTCATTCACAAACTGCAGAGGATATCAGTCAGAATTTTTCAGTGAACGCATTCGCTTGGTCTTTATTCGTTCTGCCGATCTGACATATTCCCGTGGCCCATCACTCTTTTTCATCTATTTCAAGGCCAATTCTTCGGCATTTCCATAATGCTACAGACCTTCTCTACCGCCATGAACGTGGTGGTCATCAACGTCCACTGCCGTGGCGGGCATAACATCGACGTGCCACCCTGGTTGCGTGTGTTTGCCTTCGTTTTCCTTGCTAGGGTTTTCTGTACGTACAGTAAGGTCAGGAGGCAGTTGAAATATGTTCAGGATAAGCAGGACACGGTGAGTCTTATTGTTGGATGGAGGGAAGGGAGGGATCACGCAGGAACAAAGCAATATAGTGACTTCCGGGAACGACCAGCTTCGGTTGATGCAGGTCACGGAGAGACTCGACAACAGCAAACAATGACATCTCCAGTCAGCTTACTGCAAATTAAACAATGTCCAAATCAGCTGGAACAACTGACGGCTGGCTATAATGTTCATCAATGACAGGGAGATAATTCGTGTGTTAACATCATGATGTCGGCCATTGAGCTCCTTACGATCACTTTTATTGGCAGTTAGGATCATTTGGGTTGGCTTGCGTGACACCTTATACAGTAGCATGTTTTAAGTCCATTGATGTTGTAAACTGATGATCGTTTCTTGTTTGCAGCCAATGTAGGGAGTTTTTGCTGAGCCCCCCGAAAAGGAAAAGCCTCAGCTACTCCATTGTCCGATATCCAGATCACGATTGCCAACAGTTTGAAATAAGTGTTCTCTACTGTTGACTTCCAGGTCCTGATCCATGGCAAAAACTCTCTCGCGGAGGAAGACATCGACAGCAATCACGGACTAATAACCGTCAACGAAATAGCCAATCATGATTCGCCATCAAAGGTCAAACCAAGGCAAACATCGTCTTCGCGTTATCACTCAACTCTAGCGTCCATTCTCAGAACAGTCCGACATCTGGATGAGAAAATATCAAATCGTCTCAAAGAAATTGAAAAACATGCAATGCATGAGACAGAATGGCGGATTGTAGCTGTTCTCATCGACAGGTTGTTGTTGGTGTTGTTCGTCTTAGTTGTTGCCACTGTGCTTTGTCTATTTCTCCTCAGCCCGCCATACAACACAATGCCTTGATGATAGAAAGGGTAAGCAATGGCACGGATAGTTTGCAGAGGTCTTTCGAGCGAAAGAAGCATTTGTTTCAGCGTTTTCCGGTTACTGAAGGTCAGTTAAGTTCCGCTGGACTACAGGACTGGAAACCTACAGCTTTTTTCCCATTGGGATATTGTTTTAAGACTGCTACACTGGCAATGTAAAGCTAAACAGCCCACCTTCTCTCAATGCCTTCATACATAAATACATGTAGTAATGAATAAACAGGACTCTCCAATTGTCTAACAAAAACTTCATCTTTTATTCATCCGTCTTTGAGTGAAGTATACATCAACTCAATGCCACATTGCAGTTTGTTCCATGGACTTAAAAAACACGGCCCCCATCGCTCACTGACAGTAGATACGCTAAAGTATTACAGCGACATAAGATAACACCGTAAATGTTCACCTGGCGTGAAACTGGGCACTGATATTTCCCCTTGCTGACTAAGAATAGACACTGCATGGGTCGTTTTGATGGCGAAGCTTGGGGCAGGAATGAGATACATGTACTTCAAAATGTTGCTTTTCTCCTTCCGCAAAGTTCCGTTCCTGTTACGTTACATCTACGCTTGGTAGCAGGGATTGTCGCCGGCGGGTGGCAGCAGGCCGAGGAGATCGGGTTATTCCCGTTTTCAGGGATTGGCTTCGGTTCATGTCTGCAAAGATAGAGATTATCATTACACAATATTGGATGGGTTGCAGCATGCAAACCTATCAAAATTTGTATCACCATGGGCAGTGCGTTGGGTTCGGTCAGTGACCTTAAAATGTAAGTGCATGACAACAAACGTGGTCATGGATACTCAAGAAACTCAATTACAGAAGCTGAGTAAACTTGAAACTACAATGATACAGATTACAAGCCCGTACACTCAGTGCCGTTATTGCCAAGGCGTTGCCTGGCAACCAAACCACGTGTCAATATTTTTATTAGAATCAATGCAATCTCATCTGCTTCTTATCGACTAAGACAAGTGAGATGGCAATTACTTCAAATCAATCCTGATCTGATTTAGTATTGTCCGACAAAACTTGCCTGGAAACTCCAACAAAATGACTACATATGTTCACTCATATATATAAAAATGAAATGATTCCGGTAACTTCTTATTACAGCAACTGTATCAGTTACACTGTTGGTAATGGTAATGGTAATGGCTATGCTATGGTAATGGTAATGCTTACAGCAATGACAATACAAATGGTAATTGTAATGGTTAATGATCTTGCCGATGGTAGTGGCAATGGAAATAGGAATAACAGCAGGAAATGCGAGTGAAGTGCTTTATAGAAAATGTCAGGACTAACACAAAGGTAACGGTAATGAAAAGTATCCTTGATGGTATTTTCGATTGAGAATGATGATAAAAATGGTTAGTGTTAAAGACAATGAAGACTGGCAAGAGTTGCGTTACCGATAAGATAAACGAACTTAACAGAGTCAGACGGTGCAAAATTGCACTGAAAACAAAGAGCATTCTAAAACTAAGTAGTGGTTGCACATCCTGATCGTTAAGTTACCGACTCGGGTTGCTTCCTTCTCAACCCGACACATTTCCGTCGGACTGTCAGCAACTTTTTGCGCTGCGTTATGCTGTGGTCATCTTTGGGATAGAGGAATTCTAATTCTACAGTGTCGAAGGGTGGGACTGAAGAAGGGAGGGTTGAGGGTAGGTTGAGGGAAGGCAACAAGGTTAATGAGACAGTAAGTTGTGTTTGTATTAACTATCATCAAAAATCGCGTCAATATATTTGCAAGCTTTTGTGACATAGTGATTTCATTGCGAATAGAAACTGCTTCATGCATACAGTTACTGGCAGTTTATGCTGCGTGAAGGCAAAGACACCATCTGTTCACACAACAGACAATCATCTACGCTTATATTCTAATATATCATAGGAAGATAAACTATGTTGACAGCAAGACATCCAATACAACGTTTGGTGAGACAACAGCATCAAGAAATTATTTTGTAGACGTAGATACAAACTTACTGGTCCCACCTCCTCCCAGCGTCCCATTTGGCATCAGACTTTGCCTCCTTGGTATGGCCGTCAATCGGTTGGTCCTGGCCCCCTCCTCACTAGAGGCACAAGGGTGGTGTTCTTCAGCAGGGGAGACCACTATCATCTTGGGATGTTCCGGCTGGCTTGGCAACTCCAGCAAGTCGTCTGTAAATATCACGCTTATGCCTGAACTAGTTGTACCAGCACTTGCTGAAATAGTAACAGAAATGTAATTTAGAAAAGTGTGAGATCATTATTTTGTCCATTGCTTCCTGGAGGGAGACCAAAGATAGCGCATAATTTGGGAATATCAGGAAACGACCCTTTCCATCGTAAGAGGGAGATGAGCAAATGAGCGTGGTACGTTAATGAGAGCTGTGCACTCGATAGGGCTTTTACATCAATCAAGCGATCAAACTCTCTCGAACTGATGAGGGCTTTCTCACTTTTTTTCAAGTTTAAGGAGAGACTAGAGTCGTATTGCATGAGCGGTATGAATCCGACAGAGAAGTGATTTTCTGGCGCTCACCCGTTTTGATGCCACTGTCCAAGCTATCCAGTGCACTCTCACTGCTGCTCTTCCGGCGAATCGACGTTTCGTCACGCTGGAAACTCTCAGTCGAACCTGACATTTCTTCAGAGTTGAGGTGATTCTTCAGTGCGTCCGGCGCCCCCACCAACACCCGTCTACGCTTCTTGGGCAGCTTCATCCGCGCCTGCGCGTGGGAGTAATACATTGCAAAATTACCCACAATGACCGGAACTGGAAGTGCAATGACAAGCACACCGGTGATTGCGCAGAACACACCAACAACGTATCCTAGACCTGTCATTGGATAGATATCCCCGTATCCTAATGTCGTCATCGTCACTAGCGCCCACCAAAATCCGATCGGGATGTTTTTGAACTTATTCTGTGGTGGTTCTTCCACTTGTTCCATGAAGTAGATTGTCGTTCCGTATATCAAGACACCGGTGAACATGAACACAATCAAAAGGAATAACTCCTTCAAACTTGCCTTGATCGTGTGAGCGAGGATTTTCAGACCACTGAGGTGGCGCGTCAGTTTGAAAATGCGAAAGATTCTGAACAGTTTTAAAGTCTGCAAGGCCGAATTAACGTTGGCGTCGAATTGAGACTTGATGATTTGTTCGTTGATAAACTGGATGTAAAATGGCAGCAGTGATATTAGATCGACACAATTAAGAAACGTTTTTGCGAATTGCAAAAAATTCGGACAAAATATCACTCTGAGGATGAATTCCACAGTAAAAAATGCGCCGCATATCCATTCCAAGATTTCGAGAGCGGGGTGTACGTCGGTTTTGTTGAGCATCACTTTGACTTGGTCGTCTTTCATTTCGTTCAGTGTGTAGTTGGGAAACTGTGGACGGGCCAGGCGACAGGCGGGCACTGTTTCGAGGCAGAGGCCGAGAATGGACATGAGGACAAATCCGAGGGACACCAGGCTAAATATCTGGAAGATAACAAATGTTTCAATTTGATAATGTTTTCCCATCACAAGTTGTGATAATATCTCGAGCCCCCGCCCGCATGTCCACTGATGGGCGTCGTTTGCGGTAGGGCAAGGGAAAGGGGCCCACCTCCATAATGGTATAGGTAAAGAAGTTCAGATTTCATTATCTTAGGTTGTGTTAGCGTACTGGGTGAATTACCTGACGAGACCGAATGTGGCAGTGAGAACGAAGGAAACGTCTAAAGCTGGTTGTTGTCGTGATATGCTGTCTATACTCAATAACGCCTTCGGAAGAGATGTTGGGGTTGTTTTTCGATGAGACTTTAGACTATTATGTCTTTCGGGTTCTTTCCCATTGCATATCTATAAAGGTAGGCAAATGGGTAACAGGGTGTCGATAGGTACTACCAAGAGAATGTCATATTCTCTTGTTACTTCTAATATGAGTTGCCCTTACACAGTGGCGGTTAATACCACACCCGGTCAATAGCATGCATACGATATTGTAGCCTCGATCCGCATCCAATAATACACTCTACTTTCCCATTCAAAATCCCAGTATTAATAATTAGCTATCGGCTCATCATTAATTCAGCAGAATTATAGCAAATAACCAAGTCTGTAAACTTGTTATTGCTTCCTTACAGTACCAGTGATGGATTGCCTATTGCTACTTCACAAGGTGTACCAGAGATTTTTGCTCGAAACTTTAAGGCGCGGTTAATTTGTCGGTGATTTCTCCAAGTATTCCGTGAGACAGGAAACAAGTCTTACTCTCATAATCAAAAGTAACGTCAAATATTCACGTGGTGTAACAACGACTCCAAGTGAGGTTGAAGCACAGCATGTTTACAAGATGTTCATTCGTTTCTTCATATACCAATGTTAGGACTCCCCAATTTCCTGTCAGTCTCTCTGCTATTAGATAATGGTTTTTCAATTTAATCTTGTCTTTCGATGGGCACAGCACGCATACAAACAAAACCGCAAGGGTTTTTTTCATATACCCGAAAAACATGCTGCATAATTGTGCCCGTAGAAAAAAACATGTTTTCAAATCTTCAAATGCCTATATGTTTCTAAGAGCGTTGGCGACGTAACGGTCTAGAAATTCACTAAGTGGCCATTGGTGTGATTCTTACCTGAGCACCCCTGGACGTCCTAGCATCTTCAAGAATATTCCATATTTTCGGCTTCCATACCTCCCAGGTCCCCCTCTCCGGGGCAGCATCCTCGACGATACCAAACCTCTTAGCAATATCACCATCATCATCACTTTCATTTTCAAAGTCCATGCCGTCAAACTCTGCCAGCGTCTCCTGGGCGTCTCGATGTGTCCTATAACTCATCCAGCAGCAGGGCTCTATCTGTTTCTCGTCTATACCCCAGAACGCTAGCTCGTCCTCGAATAACGGCCCACAAACGTCAGAAGGGGCGTGTAACTTCCCCGTCCGATAATAGTTCAGAATCATATTGAAGACACCTGGGTGTCTGTCAAAGAAGTATTCCCCCGCGACGGGGTCGTAATCCGGATTGTGCGCGGTTGTCTCCGTTAACCAGGACAACCTAGTATCCGGAATGTTCTTTAGAGTCGTCTTGAAAGTTTCATAGCGAATCCCGCCAACGTTTATCACAACTTTATTGTCCCGCCTCTGACTGGCGGAGTTTTTGTGGAACATGTTTGGTGCCAGAGAAGTGGATCTAGCAATCGGTGGAAACCCTTCTCCCAAGTCCGCAACAGAAAGACGCAGTTCTCGCTGCATTTTGCCTCTTACGCTCACTGAGTTACTTAACTACAGATAAAAAATGTATGGGTTTTAAAATATTGTTTTTGTGTTGCGTCACACGGTGGGGCATGACCCTTTGCCAGTAAAGCAGAAACTTCTGATAATAGACCAATTAGGACGGTGCACTTCCGTCAATACCATGTTTGGATCGTCGAATTCTAAGACATGCAGAAAATACGTTCGTTTGCTGAGACACTGTATCTCCTTTTTGTCTTCAACATTGATATTCGCCGTTAGTATCGCACAATATATACAAATACTATACAGACGGGCAAGTGACTTGCTATATATGGATACTCCTCTCTAAAGAAAACGATGCTTTATGAAGGAATCGGAACTTATTCGCATGAAGTATTTACGGCATAATTCCTCTAACGAAGTAAAACAGTGGATAACGTTCTCCATTTCCAATTGCGTCAAACTGTGTAAACATTTAACAAAAATCGCTGGTGAGACAAGAAAACTAAATGTTTCTAATCACTTTATAGGAGAATAACGTTTCATCATAAAGATCCAGATGAATCCTTTTATTATCTTGAAGTTTGAAGGCAAATGTAAGAAGTAGCGAACGAATTTGAAAGTATCCAATGGTCTGAAACTAGGAGTGTTGTTATATTGTCAAAGCATGGATGTCTTATACTTGTTCATCACCATGAACATATTACATAAACCTGTGGTTTCTTGAGATTGGACCAGTACATTATTAATCACCTTCTGATGAAAACTATTGGCAAAGTAGCCAAGGTTTTCGTTGCGCATGCGCAGTTCGACTCTCAGCGTGTTACCCGACAGGTGCGTTTAGCATGGACGTATCTGTAATTGTTATATTGACCGTCACCTCCCTGAGAGAAAACAAAAAAATGTGTTTGCCTACTTGTTATGTTGATAATTAGTCGCGGCTATGACGCGGCAACTATGGTGCGACAGATGAACCTGACAGTTTAGGGGACGTAACCGTGGCATCTGATGCTGGCGTTGATTGTCCTTACGTCTCTGTCAGGACGATTAGTGCCTATCCCTGAAACTTACTCATTAACCTGTGTCAGCAATGGTTAACTATCGTTTGGATAGACCACGACGATGACGTATCACGACGCTGCCAGTGGCGACAATAGCCAACTTTAGGATAAATCGTCGAGATTTATGACCCTGTCACTGACTTGCATCAACTTGCACGGCCCTGTCTTAGCTAATTGGTGAACGAGTTACTCTGACATGTAACATCAACGGAAGCTTTCGTATGACAATAGGAATATCCCTGCTGACAGAATCAGGATGCGATGAAGACAACATGAAGCATATATACTCACAACGACGGTAGATCGGCATGCTATATCCTCGAATGTCAGGGTCAGTTTTGCGCACCTCCCCTCGCACACATCTCAATTTTGACAAAATATATTTACTATGGGATTAACCGCAGGCCAGGAATCATGTCATGTCTCGGCCCGTATTGGTCTGAAGTATAGTAACATGAGTGACCAATAGCTGTAGACGCTAAGTCGGGTTATGGCACTGATTTATTGGAGAGGCCCTCAAGTGTCCCCTTATCTCCATGGTAATGAAGAGCAAAGTCACCATATCCGGCCAACCGATATGACACGGACAAGATGATTCGGGGATTTAGCGCTGTTACCAGGTTACGAGAAGGACGCTCAATTTGAAGACAAAGCCGATCCTATCCCCAGACTATGCTATAACCTGAACCATTCACCCATCTCCAGACGCCTGGATGGACGCAATGATATGTCATCCACCAACAGTCTAACCGTTCTCGAGAAACCCGTTACAATCATTTACAAACCCTTCTCTGTGTCTACAAGCCTCATGACCATCCTGTAGTCACGACAGAAGACTCTGTCGACATAGTTGTACCTCGGACTCTAGAATACCAGAGTGTCCGTGGTTGTGCCAATCACCAAGCCCTACCATATCGCCGTCCAATATCAAGCCACATGTCGATTTGTCGCCAGAAGGACGAATCTTCCAACCGCCAAAAATACAAGGACCCCCCCCCCCCCCAAGTAACTCTGGGTCGCACAAATTATATTTAGAGCCCTTTTGTATTCTTCAATCATCCGTATTGACTAACCTGACCTAGTGCAATGGCCACGCTCAAATGCCTATTGAAATATCATCAACACTATCATAACAATAACCTATATGAAGAAACTGTACATAAACCTCATGTTCATGTTGATCATCCATTGAGAGTTTCGTCCTAATAGCCACAGGAAGACATTGTCGAAACATAAAGACTGAATCAGAGTGTTGTGTATCATACGGACGGCTTTCATGCAGTGACATGGCTACAATATCAACGTCACATAACTTGTGTGTCTGTCCTGTGACAGTAATAATCTAGGAAAATCAGGTGGATGGAGAATACTGGTGGTGACTATCAACAACATCTCTTGGGCAGAACTGATTGAAGTACACGTACTTACTGGGAGAATGTGGATGTTACTTGTCCTAGCGCTTTTTACATCAGGTGAGTGTTAGTAGGTGTGGGGCACTGTGGCTGTCCCTGTGGAGAACACTGTTAGCAGTTATCATTGACTCTTGTGTGTAGGACATTGAAGCTCCTTATCATCATGGCCGTCATCGTTGTTGTCAACATCATCATCATCATCATCGAGGGCCTAGGAGGGACAAGGCCATCCTTGTTCACCAGAACGTTCGGTGTGATATTGAAATAGGAGACAAAACGTATAGGTGGTGTGTGTTAGTTTATTGATTCTCTTGTTAGGTATCCTATGTGACGACACCTTTGAGTGTTACAATTGCGGCAGCAGCGATACGGCGCCTCCAGGGACTGTTTTCCGCGGCCTGACAGCCATTGCCGGCTGCGGAGAGGGGAACTTCAGCGCATCTGACGCGAAGAATTACCGGAGAGGATGCGACACCAAAAACGGCGAAAATATGTGCGCTGTGAGTGGAAGACAAATAGGATAGTTTGCTGATGTGGTGGTTTTAGATACCATACTTTATTGCATACGAGTTGATTAAAGACACGGAGATATCCCGACAGTGACATGGACCCGAACCATTTTTTCGTGGATTGAGTAGGGCAGTTGTGACATCTACTATCATTGTCTCAGGCTGTAGTAGTAGGTTGAACGCACAAACTCTACTTTCAGACCGACAATGGTCTTAGCCCGACTCTATAAAGAGATAGAGATCTGTTAGATCGTTCGTTACCTTGGATATCGTTTGAACTGAGCCCCTGGTTTTGGCAAGTTAGCCTTCCTTGTCCATATATGTACAAACCACTCCCCGTCTAGACTAGCCCGAATGCCGCATCTCTCCTCATATCATGCCTCTCATTCCTTGCAGAAACTTGTCCTCAAGGACATACATGACAGGACATTCATAGAACGCAGATGCTGGGTCTTCAACGACGACTGCACAACCTCCAATACGACAGTGAAAGATACCGTTTACGGAGAGCTAACCGGTGCTATTCATTGCTGTAATAACACTAAAAACTGTAACTCTGCGACGGGACAGTATCAGACCCTTCCTATAGGGGTTATTTGTATGTATGGCGTTGGGTTGTATACTTTACTCCTTATTTTACAAAGTTTATGATGAATTTTTTCAGCCAGAAATGATCTCGCCGGACATAGTTTTAGAACAACACCAATCTTCCAAGTGTAATAGGTTACCTGGACAGGAACGTTGACACCAATGGTTCATCAGCAACCTTCATGATCTCTCTTAGAAACCAACCAACGTAAGGCCGCTGTTTCTCTCCGTCCAGTCACGGTGCTTCTGACAATGACAATGTCTTTTGACATTGTCTCTGTTCCATCCCACTGCTTGTGACATTGTCACTCTTCCGTCCCACTGCTTGTGAGATTGTCACTCTTCCGTCCCACTGCTTGTGACATTGTCTCTGTTCCGTCCCACTGCTTGTGACATTGTCACTCTTCCGTCCCACTGCTTGTGACATTGTCACTGTTCCGTCACACTGCTTGTGACATTGTCACTGTTCCGTCACACTGCTTGTGACATTGTCTCTGTTCCGTCCCACTGCTTGTGACATTGTCACTGTTCCGTCCCACTGCTTGTGACATTGTCACTCTTCCGTCCCACTGCTTGTGACATTGGGTGATATGAATAAAGACTAGCAAATGCTTTTATCTAAAACTCCATGTACATTTACACTACACCTTTCTGTACAAAATTGAAGTAAAAGCATATGCTAGACTTTATTCACATCAGCCAATGTCACACTTGCGTCACACTGCTTGTGACATTGTCACTCTTCCGTCACACTGCTTGTGACATTGTCTCTATATTGGTCATGTGTTGCTGAACAATTACTGGAAATAAACTGATTAATATAACTGACTAATTGTTGTAGTAATGATTTATTGTTATCAGGCAGGTAGTGTAGCACTGAACCTCTTCATTCATCCCACATTTTCTCTCCTTGAACAACTGTGGGGTGACTTTGTACAATGGGCCATCTTTGACCAGCAGCCAGAAAACGTGCCTTGACCATCAATGGTCAATTGATCTCTTCATCTCCAAAGAGCACCTCAGAATAGTGAGAATATCAACCCTTGAATCATACATGGAGTTTCAAGGTCGACAAACATCTGGCGGAGAGTGTCCAAAGAGGCAAATTTGCCCCCCCCTCTGCTCAAGATCACCCAATGTGACAGTGCCTTTTTCAAAATATAAACCTCACAGTTACAAGCAACATGTACTTAATATATTCATACACAAAATGTATTACAAAACCACACCAGCTGGGTGCCTCAGTTGCTTTATATATAGCACCAAGCAAATAGGAGATGAATTTCAATCTAATAGTCAGCCAACAGTTTCACAGTGGTGGATCCACATGCCCCCCCCCCTTCTAAATTCGCCACTGGTTTCAGACCCAATAATCGTCAAAGACTTCAGGGAAGACATCAAATCAGCTGAAAAATGCAACTGGAATGGTTGTTATCTCCAACACGACCAAAAAGTCAATAAATATAATTCCGTGTTCTATTTTTAAAATGCATGTAGCTGTTGGATTCAGAACTAAAACATTCATGCAGAAAGCTTACATACGGTAAAAGTTACACACCCATTGCCAATCACAACAACGGGTAATAGCATTGCAATGTGCCGAGCATGATTACTCTCACAAAGTTGACAGATGCCATCACAATTCATTTCCCCATCATAGAGACATAGATTCACACACAGCATTACAATATAAAACCGATTAAAAGCTGGAATCATTATTTTGCTCCTTCCAAATCAAGTTAGGCTCAATGCAATTTGGGAAAGTGGACGAATCTAATGATAAGGCACTTTCCTTAGATAAATGAGGGATGTTATAACAAAAAGATGGCAGCAAAAGTTAGGAGGCCAATACAGTATAAGTCTGACCATTTAAACTTCATACACATCAGGTCCTTTATTGTGTAAAAGCACAATTTATAGCTGCTACCTTTTGGTAATAAAGTCCCTCACTGCTTTCACCCACAGTAAGCGGGCCCCACCAAAAGGCAGTGCTAGTAAGATCTCTCTTGAGTAAAACAATGATAAAACAGAATGTGATATAAAATCTGACACTCCAAATCAGCTTCTCCAGAAATTGGGGTTCATTTCCATTTTCCTTTGAAAACTTTCATACCATTTATGTAATGCACTTAGTGGAACAAAGGTCTCATTTGGCTGTTGCGTCATCTGTGCTTGTGTAACACCAAAGGAAGATACATAATTGTAGCAATTCTCCAACATTTTCGTCGTAAATTCTACAAAGGAAGTCACCATTTTCGTTGTTGATTCTGTAACTGGTGTTTGCTGGGCTATCTCTCCAAGTGTTTCGACCGAGACACCGATCTGTGCACCGTGTGACAGGGCAGCATGACTCTCGAAGGGATGGGCACCAACTTCAGCATCTGCAACAACAGAACACACATCATTATTAGTGGACAGGCTATTTTTAGAAAATGTCAGCTTTGTATAATAGCCTTGAAGTATCTATATGACACCATCAAAAAGTGCTTTCAGGGGCTTCCCAAAGAAGGTTAAGTTTCTTGTGCTTTCTATTATTGGCTCAAACTCATCAAAATATGCAAGTCACTATAAACTTGATGTTAACTTTTGCTTACATACTTAATTTGCTTACATTACAAACATTTCTGCCAATTTTTTAAGAAATACACACCTTTCTTCAGGTTGGATATCTTGAATATTGCACTAGGCTTGCTATTTGTGATGTGACCAATGAGCTGCCAGCCTGGAGTGCCATCGGCCGAGGGCCAACTAAAGTAAACGGCTCCTCCCATAGTGTCAGGGAATGGTACCTGGCCTGTCATGAACACTACGATGTGGTTGATACTATCTGCATCAGGGATGTTGAACAGAAATTGAGTTTCACTGGTTTGGATGAACTCAGTTTGCACCTGGAAAAGACGATACGGACATGATCACTCAATCAATTCATCATATATTTATCATGAAATGTATTTTCATTTTGGACAAGTGGTATGTCGATGAGTCAATGTCTGCATTGTCAGGCAAATAGATTGATCATTCTCATCTTGGGGTTTGTTATTACATCCTACCTACAGCAGACCGTGTTACCGTCCATCTATGCCCTCCCCACCAAGCGACAATGCAAGCAATAGCAAGGCCACATCACAAGACACCCAATTCAAGGACGTCATGGTGATGGTAGGTTGTTTCGTCCTTTCGGTCAACTGCGGCAATCAATCTGACAGCTCAGTCAGCTGTATGTAATATGAACATATCTATTCACACCTCGTTGTAAAATGACTGGAGGTGTGAAGCACTGCAGCAATAGGCGATAAACAGTCACCTGCACCAATACATGACCATGTATAACAGGTATAACATCTAAACATGTATTGTATGTTTTGTGTATCACAACATGACACAATACATTTGCTTACCAAACGACCAGCCACAAGAATCCCGAACATTTGTGTGTGTTGATTCTGTGTAGCCTATATAAAAGTTTTAATTACACAGGTTCGTACTGGTATTGATATCTTCGAACCGGAGAATTTTGATCGGAAAAGCGGAGAACTTTCTACAAATTCTCTGAAACTTGTTTATTTACATCGCCTCGTTTTCAAAACCGGAACCACGTGCTTTTCATCATTCCATTCATCTTGACGTAATCAGTGGTTACTGGTATACAAGGTAGAAGTAGAGAAAAAAGCTGGCACCCGAGCTGAGCCTCCGTTAAAATGGGGGAGGACACTGCCTTATAAGGGGATTTGAACTCTGTAGTTCGCCTCAGTCTAACTTCACGGGCAAGCTACGAAAGTGGTTGTAACATGAAGTTATGAAAAAAGCTATTTTTTCTCAAGTCACGTCTTACTTTCATGGTTGGTGTTTTTTTAATTTCCGGTTTGTTTCGTAACTAAACTGCAATTTCAGTCACTTGCATTGCTCTTCTTTTTGATTATTTGGGTAATTACGATATCTATGTGTTTTCTTATTAATTGATTTTTTAGCATAAAAGTGATGTTGTATATTTTGCGTTGTTTTGTTTTCCCATGGGCAGAGTAATCCGTTTGACACTCCTCTCCTTTTCGTCACTGGACCCGTATAAAACTAGGTTTACAATTCCCTTACCGTCAACGTCGCCCAGCCGGAGACGGGTGCCAAGATTTTTATCGTCATCGGATGCGCATCCGACATGTCACTAGCTTTACAGTTGCCTTATCGCCGTCGCCGGAGACGGTTGCCACGAGATTTACAGTTCTTTAAGGGTTTCGGGGGACGACTCAGGCATGCGAGCCCCGTCGGCGGAACCCCAGGCCCGCCCTCTCACCATGGTGAGTTCAGAGTTTACCATGCACACCATGGTAAAGTATTTCACCGTCCCAATTCACTATGGTGAAGTGCTGTCAGTTTGCCATGGTGAAATTGAGACACATTTATCCTAAGGGTAGGCACCCCTACACCAACACCACTTCTCAACCCCAAGACTTGACCTGACCCAATGTATGCCAGCCCTTATCAGCCCAGGAACTCCCCAACCCAAGGAAAATCATGAAGGCCATCGCACTATTGTCCGTCTTCTGTCATGGTACAGGCAACGGCAATTGCGATTGGTGAAATCCCAATATCTTTCTGTCTGCATGGTCTGTGGGATGTGGAAACAATCAACCTCTGCCAGCTCCTTATCTATTCAGATTGTGAAGGCCTTGACACAACATAAAAACTCTGACGCGAAACAACTACCCTCTGCCAGCTGGTTATCTGGTCAGGTTGGGAAGACCTTGACACAACCTAAAAATTACACAAAGGTTACCGCTAATGAACTTTGGAGACGACAGGACAGCCTACGTAACAACCAACCTCTTCCAGCTGGATATCTGGTCAGGTTGGGAAGACATTGACACAACCTTCAAAGGGTCCTTTAGCTGTACAAGACAACATTACACTGTGATACAAGACAACTGATTTGGTTGTACCGTGTGGTAATCATCTCACAAGGACGGAAAATGGAACAACCAACCTCTTCCAGCTGGTTATCTGGTCAGGTTGGGAAGTCATTGACACAACTTCAAATGGTCATTTAGCTGTACAAGACAACTGATTTGGTTGTACCGTGGTAATCATCTCACAAGGACGGACACCCCCCCCCCCCCCCCACCTCCATAGTCAAGGGGGCCGCAGGCGCGTTCCCGATTTTTCGGGAAAAGGGGGTTAATTTTCACTCTTGTTTCGGGGAAAAATCCCCGAAAAATCAATAAAATAGGGGTGTTATTACTGCTATTTTCCCTTCAAAAACTGAAAATAGGGGTATATTTTCTCATGTTTTCCTTCCCTGGGTCTTCTGAGGATCCTCAGCAGCAAGGAGATGATGTTCAGGAACACGTTATGCATTTCCATGAAGATCCTGATGGGGATGTGAACTTTGCTGCTCCAGAAGTGCAGACCCACCTTAGACATGTTGCTCAGGAAGCCCTTGATGATGATGAAGAGGAAACACAGCCTGCTATCACCAAGGTATCAAACACAATCCTCGGGGTAGGGATCCAAGACTCCCTTCAATTAGGGGGGTAAGATCAAATCCTTCCTTCAAATAGGGGGTCAATTAATTTCCTCACAAAAGCCCGCAAATAGGGGGTACAAAAAAATGCTGTTTCCTTCCATTAGGGGGTGATTTTAAAACTTGGGAACAAGCCTATGTACCCCCTAAATAAGGGGAGTGGGGGGGGGGGGGGGCGGGGACGGACAATGGAACAACCAACCTCTGCCAGCTGGTTATCTGATCTCACGAGACTGGCAGTACACAATATCTACCTGACAACTCTTTAAGTACAACTTGAGTACTACTTGGGACCACAGTCATCTTAAACGTGCCACCAAAATGACGTCAATATCTACATAAAAATACTTTACTTGATCAATTTATCTGCAGTGTAATTTTGGAAAGAAGCCCTCAAATTCGTTGTCAGTCCTCGTTTGATTTTTAGCCGTAGCACTAGCAGCCAATAGCTGGTCTCAAATCATCCACAACAATCAACAGAACATTGGGTTTCTGGGAATGTGCGATACCTGAAACAAATGCCAACACAACCGAGATGAAAGTGGATACAGAATTGTGACAAAGATACTGATGATAACATCACACATGCCAATGGAGTATTTAATTGTGCTGGCTCCTCAATTAGAAATTACTCGAAGAGAAATTTGTCCAAGAGACATCTCCAATAATCATATGGGCAGTCTCATCAGTCAGTCGGTCCTAAAGACATTTCTAATAAACATGGGGACAATCTCTTCCGAGTGGTAATCTGTCCAATTGACCACGACCAAGTATCTGATTTATAGTAGGGGCCTATATGTAGACTAGGCCTGTGGTCTGCTGGTATGACCCATATTTTGGGTATTGTAAAATTGTTATGACAAATATATTTAAAAAACTCTTACATAAGAATATTAATTGGTGTAATAGGTATCTATCGATAAAATCAAGATCACTTTCAGGTTGATATTTCTTGAGATGAAAACGAAAGAACATATTAGTGAAGGCACATTAGCAAAACCAAAATATTGATCTTTCAGAAATTAGTTAGGTATCAAACTTTCGTTTATCTGCTCAACGTTTTGAAGTGGTCGTGATCGCGTAATAGACGAACGCCTGCTGACCAAATACTCGTAGCACAGTGACATGTGCATATCTTTGCTAATTTTGACTATTTTGTTATACAGCCATGTATATGCAACATAGTTAATTTATTCTAAGATATGCATGCATGCATGCCATGGTGACCAATATTGAGGATCACCGATTGTTGATGTCTGGGGCATGACCTATCCTCCCATACAGCCATTGCATGCCCCTACATCCTCTATATAATGGTACCGGTACTGTTTACATCAGTCAAGGAGACACATATTGATGGATACCATCGGTATGTGGTCTTGAGAAGCCGGTGTAACATCTGTGGTTGTTTCCCATGTGTCAGTGTTTCCAAACAATAGGCAGCTAGAGAGACCACGACTTTTCAATGGGGGGGATACACAGAAAAACTTGTCAATCTATTTTTGAGCGTTCCCAAACAATGAGGGGAAACACTCAAAAACAGAAACACTCAAAAACATTACACCGGTTCCAATGACCACTCGTACTCTGGAAAGAAGCTGAGATTGCTCTGGGACTCGCGAGTCCCCACGGGCCCGGCTATAAAACACCGGCACCCCGACATGCTCGTCTTCTATGAGAAGGAAAAGGAGGTCCTAATCATCGAGATAGCTGTCAGCTCCGACAGACACGTCCTAGCACGTGCGGAGGAGAAACGATCGAAGTACTGTGGCTGTGACTATCTCATCTCTCTCATCATGTTGTCAACACGGTGGAGCAGCCAGGACTGATTCGGCCTGGCTGTGACTTCCTCATCTCTCTCACCATGTTGACAACTTGGCAGAGCAGCCAAGACTAATTTGGCCTGGCTGTGACTGTCTCATCTCTCTCACCATATTAACGACTAGGCAGTGCGGCGAAGACTGATGCCGCCTGGCTGTGACTGTCTCATCTCTCTCACCATATAGACAACTTGGCAGAGCAGCCAAGACTGATTTGGCCTGGCTGTGACTGTCTCTCATCTCTCTCACCATATTAACAACTAGGCAGTGCGGCGAAGATTGATGCGGCCTGGCTGTGACTGTCTCATCACTCTCACCATGTTGTCAACACGGTGGAGCAGCCAGGACTGATTCGGCCTGGTTGTGACTTCCTCATCTCTCTCATCATGTTGTCAACACGGTGGAGCAGCCAGGACTGATTCGGCCTGGCTGTGACTGCCTCATCTCTTTCACCATGTTGACAACTTGGCAGAGCAGCCAAGACTGATTTGGCCTGGCTGTGACTGTCTCATCTCTCTCACCATAATTATTGTCAACACGGTGGAGCAGCCAGAACTGATTCGGCCTGGCTCTGACTGTCCCATCTCTCTCGCCTTATTAACAATTAGGCAGTGCGGCGAAGATTGATGCGGCCTGGCTGTGACTGTCTCATCACTCGCATCATGTTGTCAACACGGTGGAGCAGCCAGGACTGATTCGGCCTGGTTGTGACTTCCTCATCTCTCTCATCATGTTGTCAACACGGTGGAGCAGCCAGGACTGATTCGGCCTGGCTGTGACTTCCTCATCTCTCTCACCATGTTGACAACTTGGCAGAGCAGCCAAGACTTTTTTTGCCTGGCTGTGACTGTCTCATCTCTCTCATCATGTTGTCAGCACGATGGAGGAGCCAGGACTGTCAAACAGTTGTGTGAGCTCACTAGAGCTTGCACTTACATAATAGTGTAAAACTAAAATTTATATAATATATATATATGTATATAAAACCGTCATCGGATGCGCATCCGATATGCCACGAGATCCTTTACCGTCAATTCCCTTACCGTCTTCGGATGCGCATCCGATATGCCACGAGATCCTTCACCGTCAATTCCCTTACCATCTTCGGATCCGATACGCCACGAGATCCTTCACCGTCAATTCCCTTACCGTCTTCGGATGCGCATCCGATATGCCACGAGATCCTTTACCGTCAATTTCTTTACCGTCATCGGATGCGCATCCGATATGCCACGAGATCCTTCACCGTCAATTCCCTTACCGTCTTCGGATGCGCATCCGATATGCCACGAGATCCTTTACCGTCAATTTCTTTACCGTCATCGGATGCGCATCCGATATGCCACGAGTTTTTTTGTTACCTCACCGTCAATTCCTATACCGTCATGGATGCCACGAGCTTTGTTCGCGTTGTAAAGGTTTCGGGGATACGACTAATGCATGCGAGCACCGTCGGCGGAACCCCAAACCGCCCTCTCGATCTATCCGTAAGAACAAATCACTCTCGTGACCGTCACATTTACGGACTCCGGACCTCCAGACTTTAGAGACCGAGCTTTTCTTTACCTTACAATTACTGTATACTCGGCGCTCACTTATATGTGTTGTTTTTTTCACATACATTGTTCTCGTGGTTTACGGAAAAGTAGGCCTAAAATGTTATAGTGTCTAAAAACAATATTCAGTTAATGGAATTACACTTTTTTCCATTACTGCTTGCTTGATATTGCCCTAACAACTTTTTCATGAATCAATTTTGAGCATTATGTTTACAACGTAGTTATTATAGCACGAATTATGAGTCTAAAATGCCAAATACTTGCAACTATTATGTTAATCACTGAAATCTTAGTGTACTAATTGCTCGCTATAAGCTAGGTTATTGCGCCCCTAAACCAACGTACTGACAACGCTACCTCCCCGGAACTCAAACTTTAACGTGAGTTAATTGTAATCTTACTCTCTATATACCAAAGTGATTTAGGCCTACCTAGGAATACAGTTGCACTTCACTGAAAACTAATGATGTGTTGATGAGTTCAATGAATCCTTCGATTCCTTTGGTTTTCTTGGCGAACTGACGTCCGACAATCAATGACCCGTTGACGTGTACCTGCAATACGCCATTGCCGTAGTGTGTAAACAGATCTAATTTTGGACGAAACTCAGCCCCTCGCAAACTTTGGTCCATTTCGCCAATGATGACACTGCTCTCTAGACTGTACCACAGGACTTTAAGCTCTAGCAGTGCAAACAAGAGTCAAGACAAATGTCCGCTGCCAGCCGCTGCTGGACCAACCCCCTCGCCCGCCCCCATCATGATAATCAGATTCAGAGGCCTGGCTGAGCCTTGAAATTGCATGTGATGCCAACAGAATTGTGACGACGTGTAGGCTATATTATAGTGAGCTGAAAACCTCAATGTAAAACGACTAATCATGGAATGGAGTTTGTGGCATATGAACTATAGTCTTGGACTTACTTGACAGGTTGTAACTTCTGGCTAGCCACGCCTGGGCTACAGTCCTGTTTAAGTTTATTAGTCTCATTCATAGTTGACCTGTATTTTTCAGGAATTACCTTGATAAGATCTTTCCTATGAAAACAGACCTTAGATGTTATCTGCTGTCACAAGATGGAGTTCAGTAAACTTTGTATATGCTTTGCCAGGTGGTCAAGCTCCAATCAGATGACGGAACTTGTGCGGTTGAATAGAAGCAGACTTCACTCAACATTACGCACTGCTAGTCACAAAACATGGTCACTATCTGAACCTCTCAACTTGTCCTTTTTGAAAGGACTTGGTACATCTCAACTGTCTGCCAGATCATATTGTGCTTCCCAAGACAGAGAATTATCGGAACTTCGGCATTCTCAACCGAAAGAGAGCACGAGACGTACGCTGCATATTCCTGTCATGAAAGATGAAGTCTTGCAGATTTTGAATCCACAAAGTGGCCAGGTATGAGTATAACAAATCTACAGAGTTTGGAACATGACAATGGTACACACCTCACAGAATGAAACGCCAGATTGATTCTTTTGTTGGGTTCATGATACCTCAAATATTGTCATCCTCCTGTCTCGTTCTATGAGGCGTGTAAGATATTTGTTGCAGAGAATGACCTCTTTGTTACTAACGGTATTACATGTAAGATGCTGTTTAGTTGACTTATCATAGTGTGCAGGTAGAGGGGACCTTCAGTGAGCTGCTGGCAGTAGACACAATGGTGTAATCATAACATGCTTGCACTATTACCAAGTGAGAGAGAGAGAGTATGCAGAAGCAGAGAGTTCGAGACTATTGCACAATCTGTGTTCAAATGTCTCTTTCACTGCTGATTGTCTCTTTTCAGGTTTTTCTTGATATGACATTTGGTGCTGGTGGCCACACTCAGTCTATCCTCGAGACATATCCTGGTGTGAAAGTAATAGCGTTGGACCGTGATCCTTTGGCTTATCGAATAGGCACTGAATTGCAAAAATATTATGGGTAAGAATGTCTTCTTTGAAGTACATGGTCAGGGAGGGGGCCCAGTGCAAGTTACAGTCATTACAGTGAATATTGATGATGTGTACATGCCCTTCCTACAGGAAGTGCAATAAAAAGAAACCAGCATTATAACATTGTAATATTCAGATCAGAGAAGTCACTCTCTACATGTATTTTCATCATTTTGGTTTATTTTATGATTATCTTGAATATTACAGAGACAGACTCATTCCAGTCCAAGGTAGATTCAGTGAGGTAGAGGACTTGTTGAGGGATATCGGCATTGAGGAGAGTTCCCTTGATGGTGCATTGTTTGACTGTGGTGTCAGCTCCATGCAGTTCGAAACGGCGAAGAGAGGGTTCTCCTTGGTCAGAGATGGGCCCCTAGATATGAGGATGGACTGGAATAGGTGAGGTGATGTCCTTTTTGTTGATATTATTAGAAAACTCCAAGAGATTTGATTGACCTGAAATCAAGGGATTTGGCCGACCGGCATTTGCATGGTAGGCTGGAGCTCAGAATGAAGTGCATCTTTATCCTAACAGCAGGAGTGACTGTCTCACAAATGTTCAGAAGATGTTAGATAACCTGACCAACAGGGTTATAGCAGAGGCTGTTGTTCTTGCAGACCTTCAACTGGCAATCATAGTACTGTAATACCTATGAATAGCCATTTACTGGTAATGTTGCATAATCCTTTACTATTGTTCTAAACTTGTTCTTAGGGATCCTGCCAAGCCAACTGCAGCTGATGTAGTGAACCATTTAAATCAACAAGGTCTGTACGAAATACTGAAGAAATATGGAGAGGAGAAAAAGGCACGAGTTATAGCCCAGGCAATTATTGATGCCAGGTATACATATGGGAAGTTCAAGACAACAAAGGAGTTGGCTCAAGTGGTAGAGTCTGTCTTTATGGAGGGGTGAGTGTTTTTAAATGTTTTTCAATAAAATCTCAATAAAAATCAGAGCAATGATAGTTTAAAATAGTGAAATAAAGACAGGTTGTGACTTTGTCTCAGGTGGAAGTGGAATTTGTCAGAAACTGATCAACATAGAGAAAAAAGAACAACCAACCAGTCTTTTCTGACTGGGTTTCATTGACATAAGTTTCTCTAAACTTAGCAAGATAACACCATATCTTCCTACAACTTTTTCAGAGCTTATCGTAAAGACAAACTGATGAGGCATGCTCATGTGGCAACAAAGACTTTCCAAGCGCTGCGGATCTTCGTCAATGATGAACTAAATGAACTCTACAATGGTTTAGAACAAGTCTATAAACTATTGAAACCAGGGACAGGGCGGTGTGTGGCCATTTCCTTCCATTCCCTGGAGGATCGCATCATCAAGAGACATTTTCACGGTATCGATATCGACACGGACAAAAATATGACAGTGTCTGACCAAATGAGATTGCGGAGTTACGGTGTTTCTCATAGTTGGGACGAGATGGCTGATATAGTTGAATCAAAATGGACACCATTGAGTAAGAGGATTTCATTGGCTAGTGAATTGGAAGTCCATCAGAATCCAAGATCAAGGTCAGCAAAATTAAGAGCCGCTATAAAGACATCTTGATGACAGTCCTGAAAGAGTTTGTTGTGAATAAGGACCGGGGACAACTTATCATTTGTTAGATGAACACGATTTGTAGTGAACTTGTGTTTCATGAGAACTGATCATGTAGAAGTTGCATTGTTGTAATAAAACATTTTTTACCTTCAAATGTTTGCCTCAAAGTCTTACCAATCTTGCTGGTCTACATGTATATGATTAGGTTATTTATTGTTCAAGAAGACTTCAGATGCATCTTGAGCAAACACTAGTGGAGGTGCTATGTGATGTGTTTGGTCAGATCTCAAGCTTGTTCCTTTGTCATAGACCAAGTGACAAGATGGTTCCATTAGCATCTCATTTGGACTTTACTTTGCTGTCATACTTCACGACGTCAATGACAATGATTGGTCTGGGAAGATACAGAGAGAATTTCCTTTTGGATGATGGACATGTGCTGCACCTCCGCAGCAGAGTTGACTCGCTTGTCTTTAGTCATTCGTCACATCCTATGGACAATAACTGGGCAGATATATTGTCCCCTCCGTGCACCATTCTTTTTTGCCTGTCATGTCCTCCTGGGGCATTTACTAAGAAGACTAGAGGGATTGACAGCGAGATATCCCAAGTCCTTACATTTGAGTACAATTTCAATTCATCTCAAGTCTTTTGAGGACATAGTCGCAACCAGAGTGCCAGCCAAGAACCATAACATGGAAGAACTGAACACAACACTCTTTCAAATAGGACAACAAAATGTATTTACAGATAAAGCAATTTTTGACCATTAAATTCTAGGTTATTGTTCTATCCATTTTCTAGTGACCTTTTTGAGTTCCAAAGAAACTGAGAATTTTCAAGAGCTTTCTCTACACTGCTGAGTGAACTATAGTACCAGGACTTGGGAGAGCAAGTCTGTAAATTAGGGTTGATATTTGAGAGGAAATATGGAAGACTCGATACAGCAGAGATAGAAATGAAATAAAACTTCAATCTTGTTTTGCCTGAAAAACACACAGCATTCCAATAAACAACTGCCCTGGATGCTAGTACACATACATGTACATGTAAAAGGATGAACTCATGGTACAGGGAAATGACCTAATTCTATAATATCATACACTGCACAGTACATTGATGCTTCCTCTCAAATTGGCCTACTTGCTGTCAATGTAGCCGCACTATCTAATACTATATACATGTCCATGGGTTGATGAGTGGTCTATTAAGTACACTTTACATGTACACTCACCACATATCTGTGGGTATCATTAACAAAATCTCCTCCCATTATCCAAGCATACATTGCATACATGTATACATGTATACATATGTACATATACATTGAAACATAGACGTGATCTTGTCCTCGTTATCAGCAACTCGGACAGCATGGATGTACATGTACATGTTTGAGTATGCAAGACCACAAGTTATTATCTTGTTATCTAATCCCTACCCTTCTGAATGTTACTTTTCATGACACCTACCAATCTTTAAAGGAAGAGGAGCCATTACTCACGTGAAGGGGCTAAAATGCAACACATGGAACATCCGAAAGTTAACAAAACCAGGGGTTTTCTGTTTTGTTGCAACACTGACAATACACACAGACAGCATTCAGTCACTGTCAAGAAAGATGCCAAGACAATGATATCAAGACAAGCAATGGAATGGGATGTCATAAGGCTTAAGTACAAATGCAAGTCCCAGGCATAAGTGGTGATGTTTTCCTGTTAATCTTGAAATAGTATCACTTGGAACTATTCAATCATGCAACGTAAATAAAGAAGTCAAGATTATACACGTACAAAATTCTACTGAAGTAATCATTAATCATGCGCATGCATTTGGAATTATCAAATAATATCAAATTCTATTTCTACCACACTGATAGTAGTTGGAGCCATACATACCATACACATTAATGTACACAAGGATCATAGTCAGCATCATGAAGTCCTTGTGCATTGGTATTTCAAACAAATGTTTATAAGGTTTGTTGTGACCTGGTTATTCACAGCGAAATGAGAAAATTGTTCATCACAAGGGAGCAGAATAACTATCGCACGAGGAATGCACCTCAGCAGGATCAGAACCTACATCTATTCCAAGATTGGAGTCGTGAGGATCAGGCACTTAATTCTAAAACCCCTTGGTCGTAAATGTACAATGGTTTATAAATGTAAAGCACATTATTTATAATGTAAAGGCCTCTTTTTGGGCACAAAGATTTTGATGTCAGCATCACAACAGTTTGGATTATTATACATCACATATCAATGTACTTTTTGGTGGTTTAGAATAGAAACTAACAACGAACAAGAGGTATTGGTTGTCTATTGAAATACACAAAATGATGATCCTCCTGAAGAAAACATAAAACAGCTGAATTCACCATGCATCTTGAATCTGACAGTCGATCCTGATATTCCACGACTAACGTCCTCTTTGTCATATTCCAATTGGTCATATCTACACTGAGTAAAGAATCGTCTCTATTGTTCCTATCAACTGAAGATTTCTATTCACACTAACCGCATCAGAATAAAATGTTCATGCGGACATATTGGATAAATATTATTGTTGCATAATATTCAGTGGAGGGTGCTATCTTCGGTTGCTTTCATTTGTTGAAGTCTGAAATGAATGATAGAAATTGATGAAAAGTGACGTGAAAGAATGGCCCTGAAGATACCGTGGGATCTTTAGCTGGGCTGTGGCAATGGCAAAGGCACTCTAGAACTGAGAATCTCAGTTTTGAGTCTCACTCAAAAACTGAAAGGCCAGAAATTTTAGAACCCTGAAAGCCACACTGGTTCAATAAACAGAGAAACAAAACAGGGTATATCCCAGATTCGAACCTAGCCCTTATGTGTAGCACATGTAGATCAATAGGGTCAACCACAAAGGATGTCAGGTTCCTCGCAACTGTAAACTAACTGCATTAAGACTGTAAAATACTTGGGCTATAACTTTGAGGTAATTGTCTTAAAGCAAACAGAATCAGAACTTTAACAGAAATGGATGTGTAACCAAATAAACTGCCAAAGAACTGAAACTGGACAGAGGAGGATGCTTATTCACAGCAAGTGCGATACAGGACAGCTTGGTGACAAAGCAAGAAAAACTACACAAACACAGATAGATGTATGTTTAAGGAATTGCTACCAAAACCAGAGCTATTAGTTGTCAAACCAAACACTGCGAGGGAGCTAAAATTCAGGCCAAATCATAGGCGGCACCTGAGGTTATAGGTAGAAGGAAGACTCCACCAGAGCGAAATTCAGTGATGTTCAATGTTAGACAACGACTGGGTTCATTCATTGCACTCCCAACTATCCTATCCAGCAGACCAAGTTAAGAACTACATCATGTAGGAAAGTGCGTTTAACAACAGATAATTACCTCTGAAAATAAAACACTCTGGTCTGCTGCTAGAGTGTTCACTCCTTTTTGTCTTCATAGAAAGTTGGCTAAATGAAAAACAAACACAATAAGCAAACAAAACCAAAACCAAAAGACAAGCAGGACAACTCAAACTCTAACAAAAGTGTTTCTGTTGGCTGTACAGTGCAAAGGGAAAATACCCTGGCCACCAAGTGTGAACTTCTAGGCAGTTCACGACAAACATAAAGCGAGGTAGGATCATGCAGGTGAAAGGGATACAAAGTGAGGTACAGGTGATAATATAACATCAATCTAAATGTAAAGTGCATAAAGTAAAAAACACATGCAAACACAATGTCAAGAGATAGAAATTTCTCCAACATGAAGCAAAACAATTAAAATGTTGAAATAATAATGCCCTCATAACTTTGTATGGCAGAGAGGAAAGGGCACGGAGCACAGAATCTGAGTTACGCTCACCTCTGAATCCTTTTCAGCATCAGCCACATTGCCTGTCATCGCCCCATTGTTTGTTTCTTCCTCATCCTCCGACGATGAGCTGTCTGAGCTATCACCTTGCGTCACATCTGAAAGGTACAAATTATGAATTTGAGGTGATTTGAACACAAATGGTATCATCTGTGTGCTGACCAAGTATCAGCATGAAATGACACCCGTGGGGTTAAACATTGTTACATCATCTACTTCTTCCGAGTTGCCATATTTCTGTGTAACACGTACTGCACTTGCCACCTGAAAAAATCAACTCCTACTCTTCACATCGCAGTCTTTTATCGCCAGTAGATTCTCCAGTGAGATGACTCAATACCAATGGAACTAGCCTTGACCAATGGCTGTGACATACCGGAAGAATACAGTAGGCAAGGTCAACTGAAGTTTTCTATCCACGTACCTGACTTAGCACTCATTTTGGACTCGTCTGAAGCACTGTCATAACACTGGTCACACACTCTCAGTGGTTTTGTTGATTGCATAGGAAGGGACTGTCTCTTGGTGGAGCACATACCACAAACGACTAAACCACACTTTCTACAGTGGTGCTGAAAACAAATTGTGACTTAAATCATGGATGCGAAAAGGAAGCTGGCACTGGTAGCAGCACAGCTTTTATCAAACTGAGATTTAATCAAATCCATGATATGTAAAGCCGGCATAGATTGGATTTTGCTGGCCACAGACCTTTTTGTGAGGGCACTGAATCATGAAAAGCTGGCATCTTCATTAACCCTGTGACACATTTAGTGACCCAGATCGTGGCCCCCCAAAAAAGACACAACTTTCCTCCGTATTTCACTCACCCTTCTCTGGAGGACTGTGAATGCGACCTTCTTACACAGCATACACTTGGGGGCCTCCGAATCGGGGATCCAAACAGGTGACACATCGCTGGTTTGTGAATGACCTCCTGGATGGAGAAGAGCCACAAGAAATGTCAACATGGTACAACATGACAAGGTTGAGTTGACACAGCGTGTCCTTAGATTATGAAATACAGCCAAGATGATTGTCCAGTTACTTCCTATATCCTAGCATTTTTATATTGCTTTGGTTTCAACATTTTCGGGTAGGCTCAACACCTCAATTGCCCAGATTTAGACATTTTAGCTCACAGCAAGTTATACATACCCATGATTTACCCGAGCTGGGGCCCAGGGTAGGATATCAAACCAGCTGCGGCACAGACCTTCTGGTCAAGGTTAATTAAATCCAAGTGGCTTTCACTCATTTAAAGCACTGTCTAAAGCAAGTTAATTTCACACATGAAGACCACACTTACCTTTGGCTAACAAGTCCTGCACACACTTGTTTATATGTGCCATCCATTCCGATTTTTCTGTAGCAGTAGCAGCATAGACGGCAAATGACTTCTTAGGACTGACAATCTGCCAACCATTCCGCAGACCTTCAAATGTGAAAGAAACTTACTTGTTAGTTTTGTAATATGACTGAGTATATTAGGACAGCAACGACAACATGGTCCGCCTAAAAACACATTTACAAAGAGTACATGAAAAAAATTCCATCAGCTTGAAACCGAAGCAAGCATCCTGGGTTACTAACCATCTGTATCCTCCAATGACTTCAACTTGACATCCATCAGGTCAATTATATGCTGCATAGTATACTTTTTCTTGTTCATCACAATATTGCCATAAACTAGGATATCGTTCATGAGGAAGAATTGGCGGGGTTTGGGACCTTTCCGGCACATCTTGGTCAGGACTCCCTCCCCAACCAGTACTCTGCCAGGCACACATAATGGCTGAAATAAACAACATTTTGAGATTGTAAAACAATAGCCTCAAAATACCCACTGGGAATGCTTCCTCATTACTCCAATATAAGAAACATTCATAAAATCTATTCTAGGACAAACAACAACAGTTGATCAAGAACTTGACATCATGATTCGAGAATCGTCAGCTCAGCATACACTTGTAACCATCAGTTTGAATTTCCACTCATGTCACTGTACATTTGATAACCTCATAGTGTCATAGTCATACGGGACTGTGAATGTAGTCACCCTGGCTAATCAGTATTCTGTTATTCCCTCTCAAACATGAACAACTAATGGCATGTCCACTCGCTGCGTCACTCTCACAGGCATATGCCAGTGTATATGAAATACAAAATTAGACCTAAGATTGTTTTCAAAAGCCTTATTCCTTACCTGTCCAGAGCTGCCAAAGGCTTTTTCAACACCAGCAATTCGCCGGTTGTTGACCTCTGTGTTAACTGAAAGAACATTTTTGAAAAGAAATCACTTTGAGGCAGCATGTACATTTTTTTATACAGATTTATATAGGCCTTACGCATATGCCGTAGCAATTGAAAAAAGGGGCTCAAAGAAAGTATATATATACATGTATAACTATAATAACATGATATAAAATTGCTTCTTTCCTTGAAAACTGCACAAACGACCATAATAATCAACACTAATACAACCAATCTAATGAATGACTAACAATGTCAGACCATCATGAGTCGTTTATATTAACTGACAAAATAAAAATAGCCGCGGACTTGTCACCAGAGTCTTGACACTGGGTGCACTTGACACAAGTGATGTAGGATGTAGGCCTACATGATACATCGCCATGGGCCGAACAAAAGACCAGATGACGTAGAAAGCAAAAAAACTTAATGATTGTGTAATGGGGTCTAGGCCTACCGGTATACGAGATGTCATTATGATCATGTCGGACAATATTGATCTTGATGACATCATGATCATGATCATCATCATTCATGACCAATTTGGGATAGTCTGCTAACGCCAAAGTAACACCAAATCAACCCAATAAATCGCACATCTTCAGCAACAGAAAAGGTCTATAGATAAAGCTACGTCCATACTTGACCAAGCTGGCCATCATTTAGTCCGTTGTTCTGATGATTTTGATCAAAAACTACATGCAAAAACGATCAACACCCCTACCAAGTCTGTCCACCATCTTGAACTTCCTGCATCACGTGATGTCACACTCTCCAGTCGCTAGCAAACTTTTTCTAACGCTGCCAGTTGAGCTGGCGGTGGGATATCAGAGACTGTTTACTTTCTAATTGCTTATGTTTCACCGCGATAAAAATAAATCTTAAGTGTTTGCCAAAACATGATCGCAGAAAAAAACATTTTTCAATAAAAAGTGCAGGTCTACAAAGAACGTTGCTAGATACACACAGAACTTATTTTTTTGAACTGCCAAAAGCTCTATTAATGCCCACATATTTCTACTGCATTTGTTGGCAATTTTTTGACCAACCACAAATTTCGCACACGATGGCGGTGATTATTACAAAGACATAAATGATTCATGCAGTGTATTCGTAAAGAGAGATTGTCAAGTCACATGATTTTTGGTCTATTTCACAGGAAGAAACCTACAGATAGAAATTTTTGTTACAATTTCACCTTTTTACTCGCATTAGACTACTAAATCAGCAATGCCGATTTGCGGGCTTAAGTGCTCGATATGCTGGGTCGTTTTAGGAGTCTGGGGAATAATTCAGTTGGTTAGTATTCGAAAGAAAGTACATAAAATATGCCAAGCAGCCAAGCACTGAGGCTGAGCAGCCAAGCAAAAAGTGGCCTAATACATGCAAATCAAGTCACAAGCAGTGCAAGTGCAATGTACATATCACATGCACTGTAGTGTTATTTTGTAGTATAATTGCTGCATGCAATATAATGCCTTAAGATGTTCTATGATTATTTTTGTGGGTCCATACACGGTCACACTATAGCCTTACAGGCCTACTCTCATTTCCTCTTATTCCTTTCAGGCCCTAATGGGTGTCTTCCTCCGTGTACATGCTGTGGCCTTTGCAGAAGATTTACCGATAAATGATGCAGAGTGGGAAGCTAGCAAGTGGAACATGGACTATGTCTATAAAAAATACGATGCTGCTTCAAATAACTGTTTCGTTGCAGCTGGAGTATATGTGTGCATCCTAGTGTTTTCTGGAATTCAGTACCGATTGAACACGAGGCAGAATTATGTTATGCAATAAAGTGAGATGAAAGAAAAGACATAATAGTAAGACCCATCAAGTTCATCCTGCCATCTTGCTTACAATAGACGAGAGCTTGAGAAAGTCACACATTCCGAGTCAATGAGCCTCAGTTTTGAGAGAACAGCCTGCAGGTGAACATAAATGCAACTTTGCCTGGAGATCTTTTTGACTTTCAATTGATTCAAAAGGTTACATATTTTGAAATGCAATTCGTTAATTGACACTAGATGAAGAAAACTATAGAAATGTATTTGTTTTTGGGTGTTACTGATTATGAACAGTACTTCAGTCCTGTTTTCAACTTCATCTAAAAGCAAATCAAATAGGTGTATATGGGTTCATGTGGTAAAGCATGTATGAAGACATACTTTTGGTATGGTACATAGACAAGTAATGTGAATTCTGTAAAAATGTAAATTATGTTAAGTAAGGGAGAATACATGTAAGTGGGTTGTAATTATTTATTGTTGTCTAGGGGGGCACACAGATGGTGTAGAAATAGAATACAATATACATGTCATAACTATATTATTTTGTCACTTTTCTGTTTTAACTTCCAACATAGTCCTTGGAGTTGTGTTATGAGAGACAAATCCATTGCTAGGTAGATGAGACACACACATTTGTCTTCCTACCAAAATCAGGACAGAGCCCAGTTCAAACCAGTTATTTTCCTTTCCGAGATGTTGTGGCATGGCTTCCTGACACCCAGTCATACTGAGGACAAACAACCTGGGTATATGGAGGACAACGTCACAACCTGTGTATCCAGGCTGTGGGGGCTTCTGGACCAACATTGCTCTGGGACCTTTATTGAGAGGACAGTTTTAATAATCAGCAAAGAATATAGGACTACCTTCATACTCGAAATCTAATGCCAGCTTTTCAGGCCCTTCATTGTCTTTTGAGACTCTCATCACAAACCGAAGAAGTCACCAGATATTTTTCCAACAAAATCATTTATTTCTTGCCTTAAATTTACAACAAAGGTGCCATTTATCTAAATGCCAAGGAACCCTTCACTTCACATCCAGCAAACATGTTTGCATCTCTAGCAAGTCTTTAGTCACAGGATGAGAACTCCCATAATGACTGGTCAGAATCTTCAACGCTTTCTTGATCACCATCAATGCTTCATCCTCCTTGTGATCATTGAAAAGGATCTGTGCCAGTTTGTGAAGTTCATTGCCTAACTCGATGCTGCGAGATCCAAACATCTTCTTTATCGTTTGGATGCTTCTTTTCAAGTATTTGGCAGCTTCAAGAAAGTTCTCTGAAAAAAAGAGGGAGAACTTATTGACCACCATTGGACATAATGAGGGACAGTTCACTTAAAAATTACATCAAAAGGGCTCTCTGGTTTTGTTGTCTGATCTCATGTGCATGAGGTGGTTGTGCATACATCACTGTGTTCTAATTTTTTCCATTTGCGAGATATACCATCCTGACTCTCATGCATTTGCATCACCACTATATCGGGATCCACTTAGCGATCGCAAAACATTGGGGGTCAAGATGATGATTTACATGTACATGTACGTATTTTTATGTCTGTACATGTATGGTGGTTTGGAAAGGGCTTCTAAGTGAGCATGGGAAAACTGCCTACCTGATGTAGCATAGCACCTGGCGAGGACATCCTGGACTTCTGCCAGATCCTTGTTGTGACGATACATGACAGCCTCTCGTAGCTTTAGGCAGTCATGAAGTTCAGAGAGAGCTCCTGACGATTAAAAAGAAAAAAGTGATACACTCAGCTAATCTTGACTTCACCTTCCCTCAAGGAAGGATGAGAACACCGAGTAACTTATCCAGAATACATATGATGATCTAGGTTTGTCTTGACTAGTCGTCCACAGACAACAGATTTGTATGCACACTGCCGCCTGTCCTCTTACAAAAGGAGGTATTGAGCAAGAAAGGTCGGTTGCTTAACTGCTAATAACAATTGGTTACATCACTTGATCATATCACTGTTGACAAACATGTCTTGAGATGTATTTGCATTTGCTCTCTCACCTCCTATGTCATTTTTCTCTAGCTTGGTCACTCCATACACGAACATGTTATGGGCCAGAACAACCTTCTCCAGCATCTTGTCACTATCACATGCCACACGGCCGCACTCTTCACACACCATGTCTGGTTTGGGGAGACTCAATGGACCGCTGCAGTCTGGACATTTAAGTGCCTGAAATGAAAAAGATACTAAAAAATGGGCATGATGGGTCTTGGGTCTCTGCCAGATATAACTGTAATGACTTCCCAAACAGAACCCCATTTTTCAGAAACAAGGTGTACATGTACATGTTAGGATATCAATCTGCTACAGGCACATACAGCTAGGCCCCAGACAAGCCTGGTATACGTGATATACCTTACTACAGCTTTACCTTTCATTATCACTTTCTTACAAAGACATACCTGATAAAATGACCTGTCCTCTCTCTGCTGACAAGGCTCACATTTACAACTAAAGAAATACTGGTCTTTAAGGATCTGCTGCCTCTCAGATGTGTTCATCTTTTTGTGATGAGGGCCATAACAGTTATAAACTTGCTCCCCTTTTGGTATCTCTCTTGTGGCTCGTACCACCAGCATATCATTGTGGAAACTGGAACGAAGAACATTAAACTGAATATGAAACAATCAGAGAGTTGTCCTGGGGCAAGAAAAGTGGTAAGTGCTACATCTACAATATGCCAACAGGCGGCCAGAAGAATACATGTATTCAAAGAACAAAGAACAGACATGAAAAGAATCATGTATGAAATTGGTTTCCAGTATGACTCACCTTGAAATGATATTGGGCTTACAGGAATGGTTCATCAGACTCGCAGTAGGATAGATAGCAGTGGCAATGCGGACCTGGCTCACAGTCTCTACATCAGCAGTACTGGACAAATTGACATCGGGTTTTAAACCTGTAAATGCAAGGTCTTATACAACTTTCTGTAATAGGTAAATATGGGTACTCTAAGTACGTGTACGAAAACATGAAAAAGATCCCCCAGTGTACACCGCACAATTGAAGGAAGTGCAGCTAGACTATTGTGTAATCAAATATCTCGAGGCAACAGAAGGCAACTCAACTTTAATCTGTCAGTTGATCTACCAGACCAGAATACTGGGAGAAATGAAACGAAATTTGATCAGATACATGTTGCTCGACATTTGGTCATTGAAGGGGACAAGTTGCACTGCAGTTCAATTGAAATATTATTGTGAGGATGCATGTGGACAAAAGGAAAGAATAGGTTGGGACATCCTACCTGTGATAGCATGTGCATTACAGACTAGCTGCTGTATGTGCCTCAGCAACAGGCCGCCAATGTACTGCTTGTCCGGTGAAAGAGTGAACGCCCCGTCGAGTGTGGCATCCATGTCACTTTCTGGGAAGAATTGGCAATGTACAAGGCACTTCAGCAATAGAACAGCAGTCTGGAAATGAAAGGGTGAAAAGTAATAGAAATCCAGTGACAAGAATGAGGCTCACTGTTATGTTGACTCTACGCTCATTTCAATGGCTTGAATAAGTCTTACTTGTACAGTAGGAAGTGCAGAATGTGTGTACAGCCTGAAATCTGAGGACAGCTACTACTGCAACCGCTAAAACAGGTTCATGTTCACCATTTTATAAAAGTTCTAAAGATAGCAAAACAAAATCAACATTGAAAGCTTACCATGGTGTATTGAAAGACGTCTTCAACCTTCATCTTGTCTGAGTGTGGCATGAGGTGGTAAACGGAGGGATACCCGAAGTCATATACGCCCTCTTTGGTCAGCCCTGGGACTTGTTCTGTTGATTTATAATCATCCTTGGATTCTGTAATGCCAAATGTAAAGGCTCAGGCTGGAGACGATGAGTTCAGATACCTGCATCACTGGCCGAGTTGCATGTACTACTAGGCACTGACAATAAGCACAAATAGCATAATGTCAACAACTGGTTTAACCTTCTTTCATATCTGTGACTTACCAAGGAGGTATTGTAACCCAGCTGTCAGAACGATTCGTAGACTGAGATGGGCTATTCCAACCTGCAAGAATAATGAAGACTAAGTCACATTCACCCAACAATATCCAAACTGATAAACCAAAGATATGGGGAGCTTGAAATGAACACCACTTTAAATCGGACCAAGAATTAGTAGTCTTTCTTTGTTCTTGACCATACACAGTTTGGCCGATTGCTTCTAGTGAATGCAAGTTGAATCATAAGCTATACTTACTGAATGAAAGAGATTCAAGTAGCCACACTCATACTGATGATAAGTCTCCCACGACTTTGATTTGCAGTCTTGAGAACAGAATCGGACATCAGTGCACAGATCACACCTGCAATAAAAGCACAAGTTTGTATTACGACATTGTGTCTTGTGTCTCGGTTAAACAGTCATATTCTGTGCAAAACAAAAGAAGCCCAACCTAAACTGGAGGCCTGCACAAATCTCTAATATCTTTCAGCAGGGCCATCCTTTATCTGAGTTTTTGTCTTTATTTGTCTTTGGTAACACATACCACTGTGGCATCTAATGCCAAGCGACTCAGAATCTTACCCTATAGGCGCTAGGATGGGCTTGAAACAATGATGACAATGAGTATCGTAATGCGACGGAAGAAGAACCGCAGAGAAGGGTTGCTCAACTATCAATGTGTCTCCTGTCTGTATACTATCAACTGCCTGAAAATAACAATAAGAAACAACTTCATGAGATCAAGTTGTTAAAAAAAAGTGTGTTTCCTATCCCTTATTGAAGGCCTGAAGAACTAGAGGCAACTTCATCAGACATAGGTATATTTGATGACCGACTCAACATTTGAATGCAATGGTAGGTACATGTACTGACTTTCCGTTATTCTCGACACAATTATCAGTAGGCCTATCATAACTCACCACCAGGTGTCTCCCTTGGTCCTCATTAAACCCCAGCCCCACTGCTCTTGTAGCTTGAGTGATGGTACTGCTTGGTCCATAACTAATAACAGGAACCTCTGTTGGCATGTTCTTGTCCTCAGGTGGAGCATCGTTTTCTTCCCGTAAAACCTGGTCCAATAATTGTAATACTTCTTTCTTCACAGACTCCTGTCTTTCAGGAGTGAGCGAGGTCGCAGTGCCAATCGATTCCAATGCTGCCACCAATGCTATAACAAAGTGAAGAGCCATAAGTTGAAACCTGAGCCATTCTGAAGACAATGATATCAAAGCATCAGAGTACATTTTCTCAGCAATCTGCGAGTGTAAATTGTATTTCTTTGAGGGTGATGAGAACATCCAAATTTCACTGAGGCTACTAGATGTGCCAAAGTGGGCTGTAGGCCAGCGCCAACATCACCCTCCCTCACCCATAAAGTAGTCATTCAGTTCAAACTGAGCCTGAACGTTGTCACAGCATTCCAAAAATACCTTCTCTAATGATTCATGTATTGATTTACGTGGATCGATATCAGTTTTGAGAATCATAATGCATAAGTATGGCTACCTTGCCTTGCCTCTTCAAACTTGTGCAGTTCAATCAGACATTGTCCTTTTCTTTGGTACAACTTGTATTGAAGATGATCAGGATAACTTGCCTCCAGTGCATGAGCAATATCATCTAAACACATCTACATGAATGAGAGATACAGTCAATGATATCAAGCCGAAACATAAACTGACAACAAACCCCACTCTTTTGACATCTAGCTGAAGCTGACCCAAGATGGAAAAGGATGCAAGGGGTAAAACAAAAAACTAATTTCTTGACATAACACTGATTTCCAACAATGATTTCTGTATAAAATTCTTACAGATAGCTGTCTGAAATGTCTGATAGCATAAGCCCCATATGTCTGATTGCTATTTGTGTTAATGATGTTGTAAAAATCGGGCAACCTCCCAACTGACGAAGAAGACATCATCACTCAAGCTCATCCACATTACTTTTTATGATGCGATTTGTCTGGGGTATCCAAATTATGTCGACAGGGATATCGGTAAGGGTTTGACAATAAGGGCTCTTACTTGATACTCCTGAAGATGAAACAGAGCAGCACTTCTATTGGCAAACCCTAAGCTTTGTTCTTTACCATCGCTTTCTATTGGTGCATTCAAGATACTCTGAAAACAGAGATGGAAAAATAACCTCTTTTGATTGAGTAATGAATAACTCTGGAATGGGTTTGAGAAGAATAAGTATGAAAATTGAACTAAAATAAATGTAACTAAAGCCACATTTCGAATCCCTACGATTATTCCCAAGACACTTTCATTCATTAGTTCTAATCTTACAATATATGCAATTGCAAAGGGGGCCTAGATCTACCATATGATTTGGCAAAAGATACCTTGGTATAGGTTTCAACAGCTTGTCTATAGTTCTTCCTCTGGAATTGCTTGTTGCCATCAGATCTAAGTGTGTGGGATTTTGTGGACCACTTGGTTGACTTCCTCCTGGGTACTTCAGAAAAGTACCCATTCACCCATGGCACCTCTCTGAAAAAAACAAATTGGAAAATCAGCCATGTCACTTATGTGGATGCTCTTAATTTGGGCAAAGCAATTAAAACTAATAATAGAACTCCTTCAAAACTTACTGAATGCTCATTTAAAACCCTGCAGGCTGTTCTCTGCTGGAAAACAAAGTACAGACTCCAGCCCTTGAAATGAGCAATCACTACGTTTTGAAATAGTTCTAATTGCTTTAGGATTTGGAGGTGTGCACAGTGAGTGAGTGAGTGATATGGACATGGTCTGTCATGTCATGGTATTAAAGGGGAGTCTTGAAAGAGAAATGTAAATCTACACCAAGTGGTGACATACTCGACTAATTTTTCCCCCCAACAGGTTGCTACTCTATCTTCATTATCTCTTGAACAAGAAAACGCTTCAAACCAGTCACAAGTTGGGACATTATCTGTGATTTTATCAAGAAATTTCTGCCAAGGGAGCATTTTGGCCTCCATATCTGTCACCGGTGTAATACTATTTTAGGTATTTCTTTTTTTAAAACCAAACAAACACTCATCAAAACATATCAATAGGTATAGGCAAATAGTTTTCTTGCTCAAATATCCAATAAAATTGGTGATTATTTAGTAAAGAGGAGTGAAATCCACTTTTGGTTTGACCATTTCTGTTGCATCACAAATAAACTAAATTTGTTACGCCACCTAGCGCAATCTCCCGGGCGCCGGGTCAAATGTCCAATTTACATGCACCCGCTGAAATCGTCAGTAGGTCGAGTGATACTTGGCGGCAAGGATCACCGTTGACGACGCTTGGAGAGTTCACCTAGCGGCGTGAGTATCCGGTCGTTTCGCTTCCTGACCTGTTCGCCCCCAGTCGTTTCGCTCCAAATCGAAGTCCTTTCGCACTCGCAACTTCGGAGATGACAGTGTTATTCAAAAATGGAAAAAGACCAAAAAGTTGGTTCCTGTGCTGGCTGTAGTCCATTCCGCAATTTTATGGAGCTGCCCAGTGCAATGCATTCTCCAAACTCGCACACTGACGAAACTTGATGATAATCAAGCATATTCTCTCTGCTAGCACTGGCGTCCATGTTGGAAATCCAATGTTTCGGAGAAAATGGCGGCAAATTTAAGCAGGGGTTCAACGACGTCGTAGATAAATTGGGTTCTGGTCTTGCGCGTGGAGTGTTGAGCGCCTCCAAAATGGTGGACAGCTCGGAGATTTTTCAATCTTTTTGCGCTTTGGGCGCGTTTTTCTCATCAATGGAGTATTTTTGATCAACATTGTTCAGATAGCGCGATGTAAATAGTTAAAATGTGAATCCCTACAGTTTTCTTTAGTTGATCAACCGTATATTTCTTTCACAATTTGATTTTGAGTGCCGACATTTTTGTTTCTGCTCGAGTGTGTGTGGTGAAAATGAGAGCGATTTTCAAGATTTCTCAACATCTTGGACAAGACTATAGGGCCTAATAGGCCTAGCATAGTCTTTGATTGGTCTTGCCCTGATCCGTTGCTTTTCTTTATTTTATTCAGGTGATGGCTTCAGTTGAATGTATTAACACAGTCACAGAACTTACAGAAGTAAAGCAAGAGCCTGAAGAGGTAAGAAAAATTTTCGTCAGATCATTTGTGTTACTGTTTCTTTCGTACACGATAGCTTTGCCCTCCTTCCTTGTAGGCCTACATTTCATACCAATATTCGTGATCCATTTCAGTCAAGTAAATTATTGTTCTCCGACACGGCCTATAGCTTGGTGACTCAATGTGACGCAACACATGTGCCCCCCCCCCCCCCCCAGCTGTCTTCAGACATTTCCCCAAGTCCCCCTGTGCTGTGGAAGTTGGAGGTTTCTGATCCTGTGGCTGTGATGACTCTGGGTATGCAGCTGTTTGTGATAAACTCATTTCAATGTTTATTGCTCCATCCTTGGTGAAGGAGAAGGACTTGAGGGACATCCATCTCCAAGCACTCGTCTCATGATGAGAGGCAAGGTCAAACAAAACAATACAGATCATTGTCGAATTCAAAGTGTTTTTACATGTAAATTACATGTACTCCAGTACCTCGTCCTCCGCAAAAGAAAGCCAACTCATGCTTCAGAGACAATGTAAATGTTCCATCGACACGGTCTACTTCTTACATTTACAATACCTAGCAAACTGCTGCACCTCAATGCAGTTTTTTTAGCATAATATTGTCAGAAAGGTTTTCTTATAATCATACAATACAAATTCAAATTTCAAATTTCAAATACAATACATGAAAATGTCCGGAATGTGATTGCTGATTGCATGAGTTTTTCACTAATAAAACCCTGGGTTGTTTTCAGTTGTGCTTTGGATTGTGATACAACTAATACCCACTCTAGTCTTGGAGTTGGGAGTTTGCCAAGTCTAAAAATTTCTTTGCGCCCTTGACCAAGTGAACCATTGACATTGACATTCACCTAGGTTTATAACGTGTTACATAACATTGTCAATAATCAATATGTATCGTGCCAAACAACTATTACATAGACTGAACTATGTACATTATTTTTGTTCAAGTCAGATAAAAAGAGATTGAACCTGTCATTCAATTACAATCAATTAGTTTGTTTGTGGCTGGTTTGTTTTCCTTTTAATAATAGGTGCTACCATATATGTGGCATCTTTTTCTATCTTGCAATGCCTGCAGACAAAGGATTCAATTTATCACTGGCTGTATCAGAGGATAATTACTATCTTGTTTCCAGTGTCATGCTTTGCCTCAGCAACAAAAGGGTGAGTGGAGCATTTCAGACTCTCTACTGAATTGTAAAAAAACTTATATGCGTTGTAAAATCTTCACTTGATTCAACCCCTGGGTTCAAGCTTAGGTTCAAGCCACGGAAAAGTATTTCAAAAAAACTTAATACCAGGCCTTTTAACTTAAGAATAGTCATTCTTTTAATACATTTTTCCATGTGTTATTGTCCAGTTTTTTCTCAACATTCTGTTTAATGATTTGCAAACGAACAGCAGATTAATGGCTGAATGCCAATCGTGTTTATTATGTCACTGATTGCTTGATGTGTCACCGTGTGTATACTGACCATGGTGCTAAGAATATTACGTAACAGACTTGTGACGTACACATTTGAACTGTCCAGGAACTCAAGCTATGTTTTGTACAGTACAAGTCTAGTCCAATTGGGTAACTGTTAACTAGAAAACCTGGCCATTAAAATGGAACCAGGTACCGGTACTTCAAAAGCACTAGAGTATTTTGAGGTAAGTCATTTTATCTTCTATGGTTCTTGGTTTACTGCGGAGTGGACATGGTCTTGATATATGCACCTTAATCGGGCCATGACCTAATGTATTGGTTTGCGCATGCCCTGATTTCAATACCATCTTGACATACAAATTATGGAGTCTCTATGAAGACTACCAAATATGTCCCAAGTCACATGACGCACAGTAATACAAATTGGCTATTGTACATAGCCATTACTGTGCCTCATAATACTCCTCATTGATTGATGAGCCATGTCCTTAACCTGACCGATTTATGAGCCAGCGCGTGCCTGACCTACTGTGACGCTTGTCATATGATTGATCAGATGCAAACATGGTGGACAGAGAAATAGACCTCTCAGATTTTCTTTCTTTAGGATTAGATGTCTTTGATAATTTATTGTTCAATGAAAAATTTCAGGTATTTTCAAACATGAAATGATTTTGGATAAAATGATTATGTTCAACTTCTTTTTCTCTCTGATTTCAGTTACAGGGGTTGCATTCATTATTTTCAGTGTTAAATGTTTATTGAATGGATAGGCTGCACTTCTGAACCAAAACCTAACTTTTTCTCGTCCTAATCATTACAGAAACAAGCATTGACTCAGGAGTTAGAGATTTCTTCCAATGTCGTTGATACATCCATAAGCCATTCACCACCGTCGAAACCCTCATCATCTTCACAGCCATGGTTACCACCATGCCGAGTTTGTGGTGAGAGCGCATCTGGTTTACACTATGGTGTCAACACGTGCGAGGCGTGCAAGGTCAGTGAAATTCATATTTAACTCGGATCAACCAAGATGTTTGAGAGTTGTCATCTAAAGGAACTGTTCCAAACTATGTGTACTGATCATGAGTTGAACTGCTGAGAACATTCCAGCTACAGGTATTGTACATGTTCTCTAATACTGAACATGGTCCAGACAGTTCATAGATTGTCAGAGGTTGTCAGCCAAAAAAACACTTTGATACCAATGTGTTTGTTTTGCAGGGATTCTTCAGACGGAGTCTTCAGAGGAAGGAATCATATTCCTGTAAAGGAAAGGGAGACTGTAACGTTGGGGGAGGACAGCGTGGAACGTGTGCGGCATGCCGCTACCAGAAGTGTCAAAGAGTGGGCATGTCAAAAGATGGTACGAGCAATACTACTGAATTTCGTGAAATTTTGATGGAGTGTTTTGTTTTTGTGATTTCACAACGCACTGTTGAACACAAACTTGAAAAAAGTGTAAAAATTCAACTGTATTGTATTTACCACTAAATTTCGGCAGGAAACACGATTTTGATTCCATCGCCAATTGAAAAGGAGCAAATTTGTTAACAGTTAAAATCTTTTTTGCAGCAATCAAAACAGGTCGATATACTCATGAGAAAAAAACTAGAGACATTGTTGAGGTGAAACGTTTACGCTTGGACAAGGACTCTTCATTTATAACCATTTCACAGAAAGAAAAGGACTTTGAGGATATTATTGAAAAAGTGGTGCAACTGGACAAAATCATAAATCGACATGACCCAAACTTTGAGGAAAAAGTTGTGAAAATCCAGGAAGACTTTTTGGTAAGTTTTGGAAATCCACCACTTTCTCAGCCCTGGTTATTAAATGTGAAGTGTTATACTTGTTCCAGTCATAAAAAATAGCCTAGTAAAACCTAAGGTGGGATTAGATTCTCATTCAAGCTGAGCAGTTTTGAGCGCGAGACAGTGACAGTACTTGGAAACACCGGAGTCATGTTTCGTTATCATTTCACTTCAGGAAGAGCACAAACAAAAAGAACAACTGTTTGGTAGAATGCGGCCGATGTCGAATGAGGAGTACAAGACGTTTTACGCAACAACAGGAGTTGATGTTGATGGACGCAAGGAGATGATGCAGCGCTTCTCGACAGAGCTTGTCTCGTGGATCGAAAAATATATACAATTCGCTAAAGGATTACCAGGGTTTAAAACGTTGTCTATAGACGAACAGTCAGCTGTGGTCAAAGGTGGGTGCATTCTTTCAATTTTGAGGACAGAGGTGTGGACTGAAGGTCATAAAGCAGGGGTCCCCCTATTGTCAGATTTGCCAGCTCTAGTAAGAAACTCCAGTTCTGCTACCATTGTGCCGATCGCTGACCCATGCATGCGGTGCCCCCACTGTCTTGTAATGAAGAGTTGTATACTTTGACAGGGATTTATTACCAGTATTTTTGAAATTCAAATGGAGGTATAGATGGATGTGACGGAGGGTGGGTAAAGGCATAATCACACAATTTGGTTCATGATGCGAACCCGAGTCTTTATTCCACTTCATCCTCGTTGAGCTCTGATAAAGTATGATATGAGCAACTTGTTAATACCCTGAGATTGTTTCTGTAGAGACCTTCATGTACATGTGATACAGACGGCTGTGGTGAAGCACTTTGAGACAATCTCTTGGCACAGTGAAACTCGTGACACATGCACAATCCTAACACTTTATCTTTTATCTCCCAGCATCAAGATTTGAAGTGTGGTTCCTGAGCGCATATTTCGGGATACACCTCGAAGCCGACATATTCACAACATTCCGGGGACGAACCCTTCATCTTGATGAAATCTCAACAGTGTGGGACGTAGATTATTTAAAACTTTTATTCAAAGTCGCCAAACGATTAAAAAGAATGAAACTGACTGCAAAGGAGCGAGCACTGCTGAAAGCATCAGTTGTGTTGTTATCAGGTTAGTTTAAAGGTTTTATTGTCAAGATTATTCGGGATAATATCTGCCGAACCAGTTGTTCTGTCATCCACTCTTCTACATGTAAACAATCATAGCGTAATGATGACCATCTGAAAGGTTCTCCTTCAGTCTGCTCCCCACGGCTTCCAGGTATACAGAGGATCTGGTGTGGCTTGAATCTTTTGCTATGGGTGTGACTGAACCCAGTAAAACTGCTTTTTCGTGTGAACCTTTCAATTCCTTGCAGGATAAGAATGTCAATGTAGCTTGGTTTCCTCTTCTTCCAGATCGTGTGGAGCTCGCCAATCCTGCACCGATGGAGGAAGGACTTCAACTGCTCATTCAAGCATTTGAGTTCGAAGTGAAAAAAAATCACAAAGATGAACCAAACATGTTTGCCAAGGTTCTTGGTACGTTGCCGGTTTTGCGACATCTCAGTCACTGGAATATGAAAATCTTCAGTACGATGCAGCTTGATTTTCCATATGTTAACTTTCACCCGCTGCTGTATGAGATGATTTCAATGTGAGGTGTGTAAATGTGGATTATCTGTGATGAGACTATTCCCCTGGATCTCATTCACTATGTCATACTGAAAACAATGATGAAACATTGAAACTCTGAGAAGCCAAAGTTCTTGTATAGTCTCTTGGTATGTAGCGTTTTATCCTGGTGATCAAATGTGACATTTACATGTATGTTTGGTCATCCCACACAGACGAGTGTTAATGAAGGAGTGTTACACCTCCCGGTTACAATATTATGGGTGACATTGAAAGTGAGGAGTCGCAAAGTTGTTGTGAAGGAGCAGGTCAACAAATCGTGATTTTGATGGAATTTCTGTTTAAAATTGACTGTAGTGGACATACAAATGTAGTATATATTATACCCAGGACATGCTGCATTAAACTTTGTGATATTTTGTTGTAAATTTTAGAACCAACTATTTTAATCATCATTGTGATATTGTTATCTGTGTACAAATTATAATTCAAACTGCTGACTATTCTCCTATGTGTCGGATTTGTCTTGAGAGAAATACATAAAAGTTTAGTTCTAAACCTAAAAATGTGTTCACAAAGTATTATGAGTAATACATGGAGTAGAGTAATATGAATTAGATATGCCCTGATCATATTCCATGTGGCTGATGTGGTTTTGTTTGATCACAATTGGAACTCTTATGTATTTGTCTGGTGGAAGGGATATTGTGGTGTTAATCCCCTATAGGGGCAGTTACATTGAGTGATTGGGTATGCAGACACACAGGCAAACAAATATATGTCATGGTCATGAATCCATTGTGAAGCCATTGTTAACTGACATGTCAGTATACCATATAGCTCTGTGTAACTGCTTTACATGTACATGTATAATACTGGCCAGTTTGGTGTACTCCTATACAATATGTACTGTGAACATGTCGCCGACTCCTCAACCAGTGTCTTGCTGGCTGTTTGAAGATCATTCCTCCATTTGTAAACAACAGATTGCTCTCATGAACCTCAGGTTTGATCAGGGACTTTTGCATCACCTTGCCAATCACTGCTGAAGAAATTTATTTTGTACCGTTTGATAAATTGTTGCAAGTTGATATGGGGATTTTCAGTTTTCTTAGTATTTTCCAGAATGGAGTGGGTTTTCACTCCTAGAATATGTATACCGGTGTTTACAAATAAAGATAATTATTCTGACAAATTGATGTCTTTATTGCCCTTTTGTTCATTTGCAAAACGGATCGATTCGATCTGTGCCGAGTGGCTAGTTGATCAACACATTTTTCGCTTCTGTGTCCTTGAGAGCAAGACACCCAACCCGACATCGCTTCATTGTTGCATATGGGACAATTTTCCCTGTGCCCATGCCAAGGAAAGCGAAAGCAAAACTGAGGTGCAAGCCACTGTCCGGGTCTTATTGCCGTCATCTCTCCACCTCACAGAACCTGTGGAGGACGAACCGGTTTGGGAAGAAAACTGAAGACGACGTTTAATGTAAACAACAATCTATTTATTGTTAAACAATTTGATTTTTTACAAAGCATGATATACAACGTATACATAACCGGTAATTCTTCATTGAATGCATGGCAAAATATACACATACTTGTATCAGTATTGAAATTTGAACTGATTCATAGGGTTGATAATGAAAGATTCTATAGCGTGGCTTTAGTTTAGTGTCCTACTATAAGAAGCCAGGTATTCAACTATAAACAAATGCACTTACATGGTGAACTAACATTGCATTTGTAATGACCGCAAGGTTCATGTGACGGTCAACTACTCTGATCGAAATGATTGAACCCCTATTCTAACCTAGTGATTGCAACTGAAGAACCAGCACCACTCAGAAGAGGTGCAGTCTAAAAGGCTTTATAAAATGCTTTGTGGAAGAGACTAGTGAAGGCAGGATTGAATACTAAGCTGTACAACAACAGTCTCAGAGAGCTGGAATGAATAGCAAACACAGATTCCTAACAGCCTGTATGAAGGTAAGAGCCACTTTCCAATCCTGAAGAGTAGTTCATACTCGGAAAGCCAAGGGTAAGATTCATTCATATTCCAATGGAAGGCCAGATAAATCAGTTGTCTAATTTCATGAAAAATACTTTCCATCTCTCATGAGAACTCTGGACAACATCCATAACACACCACTTATAATTTGAGCAAAATGATTTTCAAGCTCTACAAACTCTACTATCTATTCAGTAGTAAACAAACTGGTAACCTCTCAAAATATCTGGCAGAACGTTACATCCTCAACAACAACACAATAACAACAAACACCTCCAGAGGTGCGTATTTTATTTTGAACCGACATTGGACACAGCTGATTTCATACGTCGAGGTATAGATATCGCAAATGAGATTTTGTCTGCTATCCAGATCGGCAGCAATGGATAAAACATCATAAAAGGTTCGACAAATGTGCCACAAGGGTAGCGCTCGCGCGGCAGCTTGGAGAGAAGTCCACTTCTCATGGCACGAACAACTGGGGAAAGATCCTCTGGTAGATTGGCAGACTCGGCTTCAAAAACACGGTACACTTCATCTAAGTGTTGACGACCATAAAGCTCACGCATCTCTGGACAAGCTTGCTGCCATACTTGTTCCTTTTGGGTGTTAATCATACTTGACATGAAGGTATCTGAAAGAGTTCAGCGGGTAAATGTCATTGTGATGTAGACATTGAAACATGTTATAATTCAACCACTGGTAGGTTCAACCATCGCCCTAGTTGGGTCTTCACCCTGCCCTGGCGTACACCAAGGAGTTCAAGAAACCAAAATGTACACACATCTTGATATTTTGAACTATTCTCTTTTTTCATCAAGCATGTCAACACTACAGGCTTCACTGTTTTTGACAAAGGGTATTGACTAAAGTTGTCAACGTACTTGTTTTGAATCCACCAGGTTGCACCACCGAGACACCAATATCAAACTTCCGCATTTCTATCCGTAACACATCAGAGAAGCCTTCAATGGCATGTTTTGATGCCACGTAGGCTGAGAATAATTCCAACGGAACTTTACCTGCAATAAAAGAAATGGTGAACTTGTAGGACTGTCAAACAAGACCTCATAATCTGAGTGGTGAACTTGTAGGACTGTCAAACAAGACCTCATAATCTGAGTGGTGAACTTGTAGGACTGTCAAACAAGACCTCATAATCTGAGTGGTGAACTTGTGGGACTGTCAAACAAGACTTCATAATCTGAGTGACAATTTGAAGATCATGTCGTGTCCATAATTGGTAACATCAATATTGTAAAATTTTGCATTAATTACATACTACATTCATAAAATCTCAAATTCAAACAACTTTTTCAATCATAGTGTTTGAATAGGCCATTACTGTCTCATGCTGAACTGATCCCTCACACCTTTTGGCTTACTTCTAGTTAGATGTGTGTCAGACTGTGCCCATGCAAACTCCACATCTTCGAGATCTAAGGATCACATAATAAAACTCACAACTCTGAGAGAGATGACATAACTTACCAAGTATACTAGAGACATTTACAATTCTACCTTTCGACTTTCTAATGAGAGGTATAAACTTAATAAAACTCACAACTCTGAGAGAGATGACATAACTTACCAAGTATACTAGAGACATTTACAATTCTACCTTTCGACTTTCTAATGAGAGGTATAAACTTTCGTGACATGCGGACAACACCAAAAAAATTGATGTTCAGAACTTTTTCATAAGATGCTTGAGATGTCAGTTCTATATCAGCCACCATCCAGATGCCTGCATTGTTTACTAAACCCCAGAGACCTGTGGATTGAAAAAATACGTTAGTGAATTGAACACTTGAGACATTACTCTTGAACACGTGGTAAATATTTGGCTTGAAAAAAGGTGCACAACCTGTTGGGTGAGCAGAGATTTGGAGAAACTCTGGCTGTACCCAAGGTCAGCCACAGTCTGGGTGATTACAGTATTGATCCTCCGGCAAAGCTGAAATTCACATGGAGGTCAGTCTTGAAGGATTACAGCAAGCTGCCTGTTTTCTAGGTCATGGCTTGCACGAATGTTACTGGATTGCAAAGTTGAGGCATTTTTGTTTACCTTCAGATCCTACGCTTGTTGACACAACATTAAATGCAGCATCGATTAAAGCTTGATTTGTCACATCAATGTGGAGAACTTTCAATCTGAAAAGGTTTTAAAAGTTGTAATAAAGGTGGGATCACTGCTTCAAAAGACATAGCAATTTTTTCTTCCAATACGAGCAACAGGGATCTTGAATTGAATTGAAATACTCACTCAGGGGAACAGGAGTTCTTTAATTCTATAGCACCAGGACCATCACTCTCAAGGCAACCAGCAAACACTTTCATGCCAATACTATCCAACTTCTTGGCAAGAGCATGACCAAATCCTGAATCACACCCTGAAACAACATGAAACAACATGAAAAATATGATGACAATTGTCATGTTACTATTCACTGTGACAAAGTGTTATTTTTCAAGTTCTGCAGTTTAGTCTTAAGTCCAGCAAGGCCTAAGGTTAGCCATGCCATGGCCTACGTTGTCAGTGGTAGGACCTAATCGACGATAGCCATTGTCATGCTGAACTATTCTGATAGTCGAATTTCAGTCGAGTGGTAATTTCAAATCAGTGGAGCGATCTCCACAACTCACCGGTAATCAAAACAGCTTTCCCGTGTGCTGGCAAGTGACTTGACGGAAGAATCGAGTAGATGAACAAACATCCTAGACCGAAGATGAGGACACCTGACACTCCCTTCAGAAGGAAATGGCACATAGGTTCACCGACAAATAAAACACCAAGACTTAGCAGGGATCGCAGGCCAAACCGAAATTCATGAGTGAGAAATTTGGACAAAACTGCCATTCCAAAAATCACTGTTATTGTGGAATAAATGACAGAATAAAAGAGAAATTCATCGTCTATGATCAATTCTCTGTCTTCAGACATCATTGGAAGATTATCATTCATCAGATTAGAAGAGGCACTGAGATTATCATCGCGGGGACTGACCATTACAAGGGTCTGATCTAATTTCTTTGGCAGCAGGAGCTCTTTTTAGAAAAATCAGTTTTCCGCCATGATGCTGCTTCCCGCAGGTTATCCATAACACTTATTTGGATTGGTTCGCTTGCCAAAGTGGTTTTCTGTCACGATCTGTGATTCGTTGAAATTTCGTTCCCTTCCCAGAAGGCACTGTAATCCAAAATGTCGCTGTGGTGGTGTCCAATTTTGCTCTTTTTGGGGATTCTTTCCTTCAATATTCCGTCATTACAGGTCTGTTCTAGTTCATTTTAATAAAACATCTTAAGTTTACATTGTTACCTAACATCAAATGGTTTTCTCTGACGAAAAGCTGCAGATAAATGTGAAAAAACAAATTTTTCAATCGATTTTGGTTAAATTTTAGTTTCATATTTTTGTAGGTGGCGCTGTTGAAAACCAAAAGATTATTGTTCCACTCCCTAGTATTTGGCAACACATTGTTTCGATTTCATGGGGGTGAGAAGCTCTGATCATTGATGTTGTTACTTATGCTATATCTGATATATATTTGAAAATGAAAGTCATGGGGAAAACTATGCCTAATGGCAATGCATTATGATTATATTAGCTACCTTGAATCGCGGTAGTTGTATTCCACCTCCTTGGAAGTGTCTTGATTTGTCTTCATGAGGTGTTTGCCAATCTGAAATTGAACCAGACGTACGAATTTGACCATTAAAAGATCTTCAGGATTACCTCCGGTCTCAAGTGATGATGAAATCAATGCTTTGGTTCCTTCAACTTAGTTGGCTGTAGAATGCACACAAGAGGGTATATTTTGTGCTAGATTGTTGGGATGGAAGGAAAAGAAGAAAACTTTCAAAAGTAAAGCTATTGCGATATTGGGTTTTGAAGATTAGGCAGATACTGTACTCACATGTTTTCCATTGCTTCCCAAGTTCAGGTAGATCCTTGATTGGTGATGAATGCAATCCACATTTGATCCACCTGCATGTTGCAGTGAACCAACTGTTGTTGTCAAAGAAAAGCTTTGGGACTGTGAGTTTGTTGTGTCGCTTTATAAATCCCTTTTGAAACAAATTTAGAAATCCCTTGCCTGCCATATTCATGCTGCAGTCAAACGATAAAGGTTATGTGGCTCGAAGTTGCTTCAGGTGACTGGGTTTATGACATGAAACTCTAAGACAGTCAATGATCTTTGTGGTTGATTAATCATATGTTTCACTCCCTCACAGTTGGAATTGCTGAGCCATAATCCAGAATAAATCGGTGATGGATGTAACAACTGAATACATTTTCTGATACTCCTGTATTTTATGATCTTCTGACTTCAGGCAGCTTAGACTGTGATTTCAAATAAATTGACAATTCTCTTTTCAATTTGTCTTTCAGGGAGATGATGAATTTGAGGGCCTTTCCCACTTGAACATTGAGCATAGTTTTGATCATGGATCAGATCCAGTTTTCGTCAAAAGAGGGACAATCACGATCAGCTCCATGACGAACAATCTCGCCCAGTTTATACAAGCGGAACCTCTGTCAGAGAATGAGCGCAGAAAGTTACAGGTATGATATCAAGAAAGACGTACCAGTATCGTGTCATTTCAACTTGATTAGAAACTAAACCTTTCCACATTTCACAGTTTCAGGCCATTTTGAAATCAACAGAAATATGAGCCATACTCTATGTCTTATGTAAAGTTGAGGCGAGTAGGTACCAGCCATTTTCCAGGCCACAGGAATGGAACAGTCTTGAAATCTAAAGATAGCCTCTCTACTCTTCTCCACTCGGCTTTACTTTCAGGACCTTGCCAGAGAGAATGGTGTTTATCGTATCAGAGTCCCAGTAAAAGTTGGTGGGCCACTGAGTGGCAATCCAAGTTTAGATTATGTCTCTACATTCATCAGAGCAGTAAGTCTTCTTGATAATTACCATGGGAGTTGTTACTGCAAACAATGTGAAGTCCTAATGACAAATGTGTCAACAGACAAATGGAGTTTCCACATGATTGTACATCACATCAAAAAGCGCAGAGCTATACTCGTAACCAATGCTGTGAGGACATCTCTTGCTCCATGCTGTTTAGAGCGAAACCAATCTTGAACCAATCCCTGTATCCACCCTCTGTGACCCTAATCATTTCTATTTACAGTGCTCCATGTATGAATCCCTGCTGTCTGATGAGATTACGCTAAATGTCGATCCGAACGGGAACGTGATTGGTGTGTCAATCACAACCAATCCTGCTGTGTGCGTAGGACGGGATATGGATTTAGAGAACCTGAAAGAGTTTAATACAACTGTGGATATAAGGCAGACCATTGTTGCACCGGTGTAAGTTATTTTTGTTGACTGATTGATTATTACAATTCAGTTGGACTCGAAGAGACAACTGAGAGCAAGATAATTTTCAGTAAAATTTAAATACATGTATGTGAACTCAAATTCATCAGTTTTGATTTGCCTCTGGGATACACATAGGCAGCCCTTGAAATGCATTTGGACTGATGCATTCTTTGTCCTCCAGTATTTGTGAGACAAAACAGATATCCATACATTTAATGTGTACTTAACATTGTATCTTGCAGACCTGACACACAAAGTTACATTGAAAAGATAGAAAATGAGAAAGCCCAAAAAGCCAAAGGAGAACAAGGAGACAATAGATCATTCTTTGCAAAATATGTAAGTTTTTCATGCTGCAGATGAGATATTTTCAAATGACAGGCAAACTCTTGTTAGAAACACATCCTATTAAGGCTGCTAAGGATAACATCTGTGACTAAGCATTCAGTCATTGTATCAATCAAATCAATTCCTCTCACAACACCATGGCAACATGCATGGAGTATTTGTGATCCCAAGTTCCTTCCTGGGATGTCATGTCTGATTGATATACATGTAAATGACTTGTCTGGACAATGAATGGCTGAAAATTCTTGGGTATTCATTGTCTAATGACTATTTTGTCTCGTTTCAGTGGATGTACATTGTACCAGTGGTCATTTTCCTCATGATTGCATCTAATGCAGACCAAGGTGGTGGTGGTGGAAGATAATGTTGTCTTTTTCCCGTAGTTTTTTATTGTAAATTTTTACTGTTGTATTAAATTATCAAGTAAAATTGGCTTCATGTTAAATTTGTTCTCAAGTAGATCATGTGGAAAATGCAGGTGGTTCAGTTGCTGCCAGAATTGAATCATGCTGCTTCAAGTCTTGTCTCCAGAGAAAAATACTGCACGATTCATCTCATGCACCAGTGGGCAAGACATCTTGGCTCAATAATGTAATTTCAGGGAGGCCTTGATTGATCTGAAGGCTCACCTTGTGACAGTACAAATGTACATGTCAAGTCCTGAAGCATCCTGACTCATGCGTGTGCGTCCTGAAGAGAGATGTGCCATGAATAAATGAATCGAGTTCCTGATTCTTTTTCATTATTTTACTATAAACTCTTTAAAAAATAACATTTTTTTCACACAATAAGTTGTCAATCACCAAGTATAACAATATAAAAGAACATAATTCCCCAATACATTTATATAATATCAGTATCTCCATGGTACATGTCATTTGCCAAGATTACAGCAGCAAACTTAGAGGAGATCTCCTTGGTGGTTCCCAAATCTTGGTGGCAGTCTTTGCACTGTCATGTTATCTTCGGTTGTCACAATCTGCAGGAGATGTGAATCTCTGTCTTCTTCACTGCTCAGGCCTGTTACTCCACCGGTGTCAACAGTCTGTTTCAAGCATCATTATCAAAACAGCATAGTCTGCAGCGATTTGCGGACATTTGCCATTTCTTGTTGTTGCTGGAAAAAAAACATAAAATGTGTTATTTTGGTTAGTTAGTGCTATGACATGTCAGATGAAGACCTACACAACTTATTGTCTGAGGTTTCCCTTCACAGGCTGTCTTTGTGACTTGGTCAGCAACCCAAAAGGATTGATTTATTTGAACATGATACTTCAAGTTGAGATGGCTAATGTTTATGAAGGTTACCAAAATCTTCATTTCATAGAGTAAAAGATATCTAATAATAGGAAGCTGGACTGAAATAATTTGAATTCATTGGCCAGCACTCACCGTATCCATGAGTATTCTCTTCTGTAGCAATGACATCTCCTTCTTCAGCTCACTCTGAACACTGCTCTGCTGATCCTGGTGGCACTGGTCTAAATCTTCAAGGCTCTGAAAAAACCCCATTGTACTTGCCAATGATCTGCAATAGCTGCATGTAAAGGACTTTGTGGATGCAATAAGATCCCATCCGATTTTCAGGCTTGTTTGTATTGAGCAATGACGGCAGAATTTCTCTTCCACCTGAACGTTTTGCACAGAAAATGCAGTTATACTACTACATGTCCAGAAGACAAGTTATCTGCACCTACCTTAGTGTACTGCTCATGCAACTGTTTGATTGTCTTAAGCCTCTGACTCTGGACAACTCGTGTCTGCTGGAACAACTTCTGCTGCTGACGGAGAAGGTTCTGTTGGAAGAATAAATTGAAATCAATAATATCCACCCCGTCTGCCATGAATCATACCATCCAACTAAGATCAAGCATTATATGTGGAAGAGAAAGACTGGTTAAGTAGATCACATCTTGAGACAATCGAATAAATTTGTCGTTGGTATAATTTACACCACAATCCCAGAAATTGTCACGTTGCAAACTCACTGTCAGTTTGTCTTCTTGATCTTTGACTTTCTCCAGATCAGTCTCCCACTGGTTGAACACATTCACCACTTGTTTGCAGTATTCAACGTTCAACTTTTGTCTGAAAAAAGCATTGATGATTTTAGAGTAGCAAAAAATGTAAAGATATAGAGAAAGGGAGGGCCGTCACAACCTAACCTGTATCATCCTTTAAATAGGCTGTCTTACGGAGAAAGACAAAGTCACAACCAGCTACATGTACCTTTCATTTTGCTGCACCTTCCAGATATCTTCAATCCTCCTGTTACTTGTCTTTATGGTACTTTGTGTGTACTGTTCAAGCCTCTTCCTCTTACTTACTAAGGTCTTGCTCACATCAGCTGAAGTGAAAAAAAAAGAGTAAGGGTTTTTGCCATAAATGGAAATGGAGGACATTGCAAAGAGCTTTGCTGAATTGCAAAACAAGTAGGGGCCTTACCTACCGCCAAAACTGTCTAACATTTTCTGCATTTCTGCCCCAAAATCATCATTCTTCTCATTCTCGGATGCTTGGGTGAAACTCCTTTTCCTTCCAACCTTTGGGGCAAGTGGTGTTTCATCTGGAATGAAAATTAAATTACATTAATATCTTAAGACCCATGTCTTAAGTTTTATGTTTCATTTGAGAGAGTTTTGTTATAGAAAAGACAGTCACAATGTCAGGCTTCCACTTGACCTACCCCTGACTGAAACACGTCTTTTTTACCATTCAGACTCGGAGACAGTTGGTCCAGCGTAAGCCCTTAGCCCTGGAGTAGGCCCAAAAACCTTCTGCTCCGGCTGTGGCCCATCTGCTGATAGTGGCCTGGCCTGGTAGTTGTAAAAAAGACACCACTAAAGATTGATGGTGAAGTAAGTCCTTACTCCTTGGGCTTAATGGGCTTGTCCTTCACCAATCATCACCTTACCCCTTGGATCAGGTGAAGTCTGTGAATCCGGTAAATTCTCTTCCTCATCATCAAATCCAAACTGATTGAGAGTAGGGTTTTGGTTCTTTGCTGTCTTCTGAGCTTGCTCTGCTGCCTTCTTTGTCAGTTTTCCCATTGTGGAATGAAAGACAATGTTCAATGACTGCAAATAACCAAGATCTTGGTTACCATTCATTTCAAGTTGAAAAGAGGGCGTGGCATTTTGTTTTGCTCGAGGCAAAAAAGTGGGCTAAAACAATATTTCCATACACTTTAATCACTCATCATTTATTCATAGTCAGTCTATTAGTGTTTATTAACAGTCTGAAGGACAACACAGACATGAGAAATTGTAAAACTCACTAAAATAGCAAATGAAGGGAGAGTAAAATTCGTATCTCCCGGCAAAAAATCTTCGACTTCGACTCGAATGCAGACGACGAAATTCTTCCCAAGAAACGATGATGTCACCAGTTTTTGTAATGTGTGACGTAGTACGCAGTGCCTAAAGATTTTCATTGTTTCCCAGAAAAACACCCTTCAAACTCAAAATTAATGATGTTATAACCTACGGTGGGTAGTTTGAATGTTATCTGATAATAGTAAAATATATAGAGCATATATAAAACGTATCTATTTATAAATCGAAGCGTAATTCGTATCATTTTAGTGTCGTTTATCTGGAAAACTCGGTTTTGCTGTGTCTGCTTGTCCTGACTAATGCATTGATGCATGTATATCTCTCTGTACCTCTGTGATTGTTGACAAATGGTGATATTCTAGGAAATACAGTACTATGTGGTCTAATGATGTTTCTGAATGCAAGAACAAGATATACCTTTTAGCACAGCAGTGTGTGATGATGAATGACGAACAATCACAAGATTTCCTAGCCATAATGAATGAGCCATTATTATAGGCTAGGGCTTGCAATATTGCGATCGAGTCTTTCATTTGCGGATTTGGTCATGTCATTGGTAGAGTTGGGAACGAGAGTGATGAATCTGCAAGCTTAGGCCTTCTGACGTGTTTTGAGTGAGCGCTTTTGATTTGTCATGGCTTTGATTCGTCTTTGTCGAAAAGACGACATGATTGATAGTAATAGAATGTACGTTCACATCTCTTTAGATTTTTTTGCCTCTTTTTATTTTAGGTTGATTGTGACCTGATTGTTGTTCATCATGAGCAGACAATCGTCTGCCACAAGTACAAAGAGCAGGGGGGTCGTCGGTCTGCCTGCAGCAGGTGAGTGTGAATAGATGTTTAGATGGTAAAATTGATTTGCATGACTAAACACAAACAGGTTGAATGTTTGAAGTTTGCCAACTTACTATCTGAAACCACGTGTATAGAAACTAGCATAATGCTTTCTCATGTCGGAGATGAATCAGATCCAAGTTGTATGCTCGCTTCCTGGAAAGTTGATTTCATTACCTCACATACATTCTACCTCACCTGAGCCTACCTGGCATGCTGTTTCTGTTTTGAAATTTGATAGCCTCGGACTTGGAGTCTCTGACTCTAACATGTCTTGCATCTCAAATGAATAAGAATCATTTGTTGGAATCATGATGGACGTTCTTTCTTCTTTACATGTCTGCCTGTTTTTCCAATAAAAAAGTTAAAAATTTTGCTTTTGTGAATCTATTAGAAAAGAATAAAATATCTGTGAAAAGTTTGCAGTTGTCAGTAGCTGGCATGGTAAATAAACATCTAAAATACTAACCCTGGCGTTGTTACCTCCCCTTTCATTTCAGTTGCTGCATCCAATAGTAACAATGACTTGGCTAGCTTGTTTGAGTGTCCAGTTTGCTTCGACTATGCTCTACCTCCGATTATGCAGTGCCAGAGCGGCCATATTGTCTGTTCGAGTTGTCGCCCAAAGCTGAGCAGCTGTCCAACATGTAGAGGACCATTAGGTAGGTATTTCAACAATCACCAGACAGTCTTGGTGCTAAATTTTAACATCCAATTTGAAATCACCCTGGGGTGATGTTGTCCTTTGTGATATAAGTTGTGACTGTGAGTGTGAACGTTTGTACCAAGTAGTCTTCCAATCGCATAATAACGTTGTATTGATCCACATTGGGTGAAGTCAAATGTTGAGAAGGTTGGTTGATCTGGGTTACTTTTACTATTCCATCAGTACCTTGAGTGAATGTTCGCCCAACTTTGGTCCCTCAGTTATTGTTTACGCTTGTCATGTTATAGGTAACATTCGTAACCTTGCCATGGAGAAGGTGGCCAGTACTGTGATGTTCCCCTGCAAGTTCTCCACGACTGGTTGTCCTGTTACTCTCCTACATACAGACAAAACAGAACACGAGGAAACTTGTGAATTCAGGTATGTGGATTTGAAGGTTCTGTTAACTGGTTCATAAAAATTACAGACAACTGTATGTTTTTGGCATCAAACTGGACATACTATGCCTTTTTCTGCCATACCTATCAAACTTAAACTATATTTGTCTCTTCTTCCAGGCCTTATTGTTGTCCATGTCCTGGTGCTTCCTGTAAATGGCAGGGTTCTCTTGAACAAGTCATGCCACATCTCATGCACCAGCACAAGAGCATCACGACGTTACAAGGTAAGCAATACCGGTCAGATTAGACAAGTTGTTGGTTGAGGCAAGAATGATATCGTCTTACAGAGTCTTGATGTACATGGTCAATGGTGTGGTGCTACTGCAGTGCTTGTGAAATAGCTGTTGAGATAAGGATGTTGGTCCTTATCCACTTGTCTAGGTTTTCAACCAGCTCACAATTGGTTCACTTTAGAGAAAGGGTGGGACAGTTTTTACTTAAGACACAATAAGCTGCTCTTCTTTGATTTCGTGATCTTGTTTTGTTTCAGGTGAAGACATTGTGTTTCTGGCCACGGACATCAACCTCCCCGGAGCAGTTGACTGGGTGATGATGCAGTCATGCTTCGGTCATCATTTCATGCTCGTCCTCGAGAAACAGGAGAAGATCGACGTGCAGCAGTTTTACGCCATAGTCCAGTTGATCGGGACGAGAAAACAGGCAGAGAGTTTTGCTTACAGGTAGGGTCAGCATTCTCCATGTGATATTGATGACAGAAAGAACAGAGCTCATGCTACTGTTGATGGTGTCCTGGAGGTAACAGATTTTGTCAAAAGCGTGAGAAAGAAATTACTTCAAAAGTATGATTATGCTGATGTTACATGTATCGTTTGAAGGTTGATGTTTCTTTGCAAACTCTTTGTTGATTTCAATTCCTTGATGTCCACCTCTCTTTTCACTTTCAGACTGGAACTGAACGGCCATCGGCGGCGCCTCACCTGGGAAGCCACACCACGGAGTATCCACGACGGCGTACAGTCCGCCATCATGAACAGTGACTGCTTAGTATTTGACACTAATATTGCTCAGCTCTTTGCCGACAACGGTAACTTGGGCATCAATGTGACGATATCCATGACGTGAATTCAGGGCTGTCTTGTCATCAATTACAAGTTCAGAATGTCACGTCTTTCTCAGACTGGGAAAATAGGATCTGGTAGTGCTTCATTTTGCTGCTCTTCCTCCATTACTGAGCTCGAGGTTCGGTGTTCTTGTGCTGGGAGAGAGTGGATCTAGCCACACTTTGCTGTGCTTTATCTATTCTTGAGTCCATTACACATGTTACTCCTGGTCTTCTTTAACTGTTAGTGAGTGGATCTGCCCTGAAGTAGCAGCACTGAAGTTCGCTGCATATCATCCATTGTGAACAATCTTATTCTGTCTTTCTGGCTCGGGAAGATATGATCTAGCCGCAAAAAAATTGCTGCCTTTCCAGAGCTTTATAGAGCCATTCACTGATTCAGTCTTTTATGGAACTGTGTGTTTGGTTCATTCAGCTGTTCTAAGTTTGCGCGGAATTTGTGCTGTGATGCAAATTGCTAAAGTTGCACAAATAAATTCCCGGGTTTCTGTTTATTTATTATGTTGCAGATTTCTTTACTACTGGACGTTATTTCAAGTGAAAGCTTGATGGACTATGTCAATACATGTATGTCATGTCATGTCATCTGTTAAACACTAAAGCAGGTTGTGGCAGGTTGTGCACTTGTACATGAAAGTGTTAGTGAATATAATAATGGCGAGAACAGTGCTCTGAGTCTAACACCTAGGACCTGCTGGTTCTTGTTTGTGTGACATGAGTTTATAAGTTGATTTAGTTCATTGAAATGAAGAAGAATAGTGGGACCAATCACAATTATCTACGTACGTCTGTTATTAGATTTGAAGTTTGCATCATCGAGGGAAATGTGTGTCCAGCGAGATGACGTTTTTACACAACTGAGGGTGTATTTCTTTGACTTATATTTTCGACCACTATTAGTCTGTGGCCGAGAGAATATTACATGTAGTCAAGGTGATATTCCTTTAGTTTTGTACATGTACATGCAAAAACGAAATCTCTCGGGATATTCTAACCAACTGGATGAAATCATGGAACATACAAGTCACTTGAATCGGTCAATGTTGATGTAAACAACTTCATCTTAGGACATACCATGAGATGACTGTGGACCAATTGTAATATTTATGATTAGGTAAGGATTGAACTAAAGGGCAACATAGAATGTTGGATCCCTTGATTCACTTGTACATGTACATAGAGCTTGTTCAACTAAGCCTATAAACTCGAACCTTAGATTGATAGCACTGTGAACTGTGGTTGAACAAGGCATTCCACAGCTTTTGTTTCATTTCATTTTGTATTTAATGCTTCATTAAATTGATTGCATTGTCAGTTACGATTCATCTTTATTTCTTTTTTTGGATTTGAATTTCACCGGATGGAAGCATCTTCATTTGTGTGTGGCTTGTTGAGATTGCCCATGAAGGATACAATGACCAGTGCGGCTCTGTACCATTACAGGTATGCATGGCCATATGGTTGCATGGCCAAATGGTTGCACTCAAATGATTCATTCTCGCTGGATTATGGTGGGTGTATCTGCATTGGCTGCAGTGACTCAGTCCTCATTTGGAATGGAAAGGTTGGCTGTGACAGGAGCCATCACATCAGCTTGTGCCAGAGTCTCCTCAGGTATTGACTACAAGATGGCCTTTCTGGCCAAGACAGAAGCTCGGTCATCTGGTTGGGATGGAATCTTGCTGTAAACAGGAGATCCACTAGTCTTGCCTGTCTCTTTCTGTTGTATTGCTACTCAAGTCTGAGACTTGGACAGACACATAGAATCAGACAATGAAAGAGCCAACCTTCTCGCAAGGCGAGCTATTTAGGCCAGGAAAGGAACCAACTTGGCCATATAACAGCAAAAGAAATTGGTCTCCAGGTTGTCGCTGGAAGCTCCACTGCGGGAAGAGCCGAGTCCAGAGGCTGTAACAGGAGTAGGAGCTCCATCATTTGGTTTTGAGAACATGGAGAACCTTGTTTCATCAGACTAATCAGGAGCTCAACGCTAAAGGTGTTGGAAGTCTGTCATCTTACACCAAAGGGGCTCATACATGTACATGTAGGCTGGGAACGGAGCCAAACATGTCCCACTGTGACTGTGACTACTCAATGCTCTCCCATCGTCACTAGCTCTCTTTTATGACTGCTCGCTGTGACAGGTTTATCATCACATTCAGGGTCATGTATGAGCCAAAGAAGATCCTTGCATTCACACTCTGCAAAACCAATAACATTTCAAGACATCTTTCACAAAACAAATGTAATTTTTATTGTAAAATATTTGGAAGACAACTATTTCTAAGTTATGTCATGTTTGCGTAGCCTCTAAACCTTACTCTCACTATAAACAACGGACATTTTTCAGGCAGCAGACTGAAGTAAACATAGAATTTTATAGATACATTTTCCTACAACTCGTCAAAATCACAGAGACCATCTTGCAACAGATCAAAAGTACATGTGTGACTCGCTCTACCAAAACTAGGCGCTTGTCGCATCTGAACTCGACAGGTTGATACGGACTTGTTGTTCATTTCCCTACTGTAGACCTTTTGTTGAATGTGACCAAATCAGTTTGTAATAGATTTCACAAAAGGTCAACAATAGGGAAATGAACAACAAGTCTGTATCAACCTGTCAAGTTCAGATGCGACAAGCGCCTAGTTTTGGTAGAGCGAGTCACATGTAGTGTATTACAAACAAACAAAATCGTCAGCATTGATTGGACATTTACATTTGGACGGATTCAATAGATTAAAGATAATCAGCAGTTCCTGATCCTGCATGTCAGCCTAAGCTGTAAAATTCTTATCAGCAGCAGCCAAGTTTTGATCACGTCTTGATGCCTTGTTTTGGTTTTAGTGTTATACATGTAAACAGTGTCAAAGAATAGAGTTTCTGTTTATTCATTGAAAAATGACTCCCACCTGACTATCAAACATTACACATCAATTTTTGACTGAATCAATGGCAATTGACCACAACTGAAGTGCTATATCTCACACTATCACACTGGTATAAAAATATACTACAAATTTAACTAACAGATCAACTTCATTTGTGACCCGCTCTACCAAAACTAGGCGCTTGTCGCATCTGAACTTGACAGGTTGATACGGACTTGTTGTTCATTTCCCTATTGTAGACCTTTTGTGAAATGTGACCAAATCAGTTTGTAATAGATTTCACAAAAGGTCTACAATAGGGAAATGAACAACAAGTCCGTATCAACCTGTCGAGTTCAGATGCAACAAGCGCCTAGTTTTGGTAGAGCGAGTCACATTTTACTAAAAGTGCTGTACAAAATGTACAGTGTCTAGAGCCTACTTGATTGGAACAGGGCACTAGGTTTATACAATTCTTATACATACAATAGGGTTCCGTTTCACAGAAACTATCCCACCCACTTTACAAAGTCGGGACATCATCTTAGCTCACTGAGTTCATTGTGAAAGTAAATGCTCACTTCAAAAACAACTTTTTCTAACTTTGAAGTGTCAGGTTCTGCAAGACTGAGAGAAGCTCAGGGGAGTCCTCTCAAAGGTCTGTTTCCTATCTTGAGAGTCGGAAGTTATCTCTGGTTGCTCCAAATGGCAGATGATCCGTGAGCAGACGTTGTGTTCCGGCGTTTGATCCTCTTGGAACTATTGGCAATGAAAGGATGGAGAAGTAGCTCGGAAGCTTGCAGTCGATCCTCAACTTTCCTGGAACAGATGAAAAGACGTCTTGTCAGAAACGCAAAATACTGATATACTGAGATACAAATACTAATATGTATAGAAATACCAAGTTTCTGCTTGATTGAGATAAGAATTCAAGTCCAGGTCACCTCTGTCAAGGCACTTTGCTCTACTTGCAAGTCTCTTTCATGCAAACCTGACCTCTTACCTTTGTAAACAACAGTTGACAAATTGTCTAGCGTGCGGTGTGAAAGAGTTATCCAGCTGTGGTACTGGTCGATCTGATCCTATAGCAAAGATGGCTGCCATCGGGTTCATGTCAGCCCATGGGGGTTTCCTCGTGGCCATTTCAAAGACAGTACAACCGACACTCCTGCAAAGAGACAACAACAAAATAACATGCATACACTCCAATGTTGTATGAAGAGTCTCCTTGGAAACTGACGGTCCAAATATAACAAACTCACTGCATTTATCAAGTCTTTTCACTATTGCTTAGTGACTGAAGCCACATACATGTAAGTGCCTATCTAAGCTCTGTAGTCAGAGAGGTTTGAACCATTTTCTGTGTATGAATAGAGTCCAATGTTTACAAACACTTACCAAATATCTGACCTCTTCCCATGGCCCGTTTCAGCCACAACTTCCGGAGCCATCCAGTAAGGTGTCCCCCTCATCGACTTGAGCAGCTGACCTTGACTCAGACTAGAGTTCATACACAAGCGCTTGGCACAACCAAAGTCTATCAGCTTGATGATGCCGTCCTGGGTCAGCATGACGTTGCCTCCTTTTATGTCCCTGTGTATGACACCTTTGCTGTGAATATATTCAACTCCTTCCAAGACCTGTTTTGTATAGATGCTGAAGACAGCCTCCTCAAAGGCACCAAATCTGGCCAGCAGATTGGCTATTGATCCACCAGGGACGTATTCCATGAAGATCTGGACAGTGTGGTCCTCTAAACTTGTACCATAGAACCTGGAATCGAAAACAAAATCCTTCATACACGTTTTCAATACAATTCATGGTCAGGTGGTATTAGGTATCACGATTCATTATAGGAACTGGACGCCTCTTCCTCCTTCCAGGTCAAAGACAATAGCTGCCCAGCCACAGTGACATGTAACCTTCGCTCACACATATACCCAGAACAAAGACCAGTGATACACAACCAGACTCAATGTCTTTGAACCGGACACTTACCCCACAATATTCTTGTGTCTGAGCACCTTCAACATATCCACTTCTTCCTGTATCTTCTCATACTCCCGCTCAGCCTTCTCCATATCGACTGTGTTCATCTCGATCTGCTTCACAGCAATCAGGCCACCGCTGTCAGTCAAACCACACCATACCTGAAATCAGAAGGTAAACCTAAGTTATAACAAAACAACAAGTGGGACTGGACATGTACCACATTCTGACAAGTTGGTTTCAGAACTGGTGATGACTTCCGTAAGACTTAAGGTATCAAAGACTTTGCAACACCTGGCTCCTTCCCAAGAAAAACTAACTGAGCTGTGCAGCTCTCTTGACCACCAATGGAAGAAGAGCATTACTTACGGTTCCATAAGCTCCACGACCCAGCATATTTCCCTTCTTCCAGCAAATGACATCTTCAGAATGTACGCTATCATTGGTACAAGTACTACCGGCCTGGGAAGCAGCGCTACGACGTCCTAGCTGACTACGTATCGTCCTAGAATCGACAAGTTCATGATCCTCTTCTGTGAGTGTGCTACCTTCACTACATGGCAAGCTGAACTGGTCAGACCCAAACTCAGAGGCCAGGAATGTCGAACCTGAGGCAAGACTTTCCTGGAATCAAGAGGAGAATTTGGTCAGCAACTCACCACCCTGAAATGTTCCCTAAATGCAAGTTGTCATAGAACTGATTGCTATAGATATCATCACATCGAAATTTTGTTGATCTAAAACCAAAGAGAGAACGAATAGTAGGTGAAGATAAGAAATCAACTCACCTTTGAATTATACATCTCCCTGCTCTTCATTTCCTGGTAGACACGTTTCTGCTTCCTCGGCTTGATTGACCTCGGTGACTTTCCTGCTGAAGACTTTGGCCGATCAGGAATCGGAGGCTTCTCCTCCATTGACTTGTTGAAGACGTGCAAGTTTTCTAATTCCTGCTTCGAAGGTTTCCGACTGTGCTTTGGAGTCGTCGTCGAAGGAACCTCCACAACAACATCAGGAAGAACAGGGTTGACATGACGCTCGTCACCTTGTTCTTGACTCAAGACATTCATCTTTTCTTCCATTTCAGCCGCGTTATTAGCATGGAAGATTTTCAGCATTTCTGGCAAAGTGATATAGTCGTCATGGAGCGAGCTCCTGTCATCGTAATCATGTCCATCTTTCTTGACATTTTCAAGCCTTTTCACGACCTCTTCTGGATTCACACCAACCTTATTCAAATGTGTTAAATGCCCTACTTCTTCTTGTTTTGTCTCGGCCTCCTTGGCTAACCTCGTCAAACTATTTTTCCGCCGCAGTGAGTTCGTAATGGAGTCATTCAGTGTGGAATGGTCGGATGTTATTGTCAGAATCTCATCAATGATAGAATTGATATCTTTACTCTCCATCACTTCCCGCTCCAGGTGCTTGCGTTCTTTCCCAGCTAGAGTGTTGGATCGCTTCAACGGTCGTTCACTCGATCGCGGCCTATCCGTCCCCTTCACTCGCACACTGTACGACCGCCCAAACTTCTTCTCCTTTCTCTCAGCACTGCTTAGTCTTTCAGTCTTCTCACAGGAAAGCTCATCCCTTCCTTCCTTTGAACCAGTACCTTTCTTCTCATTCTCTTCACTGACCTGATTTTCAATCGCTTGCTCTTTCGTTGGTTCCTGCAGACCTTCTGTCCTCGAAACACAAGCTTTAACCATTGGTACTGAACTATTACGCTGCCTATCATTGTCAATAACATTCTGGGATTCAGCAACTCCAGAAGACGTTTTATTGTCACCCAACATCTTGTCAAGCTCATCGTCGTTGACCTTAGCATTAAACTCCTCAATAGCCCTAATAGTTTTTGCCAAAGCAGGATGTTCTACTTTATCACTACCGCTACCGAATGAACTAAATTTAGAACTGTCAGTATCAGCACTATCGAAATGAACTTCATCCTGGACGAGTTCCTCAAACGATGATGGCTCATCAATATCATCATCGACATCAACTTTTAGAAAGTTACTATTGCCATCCACGGCGGTCGTGGGTGATTCACTCTTGTCAATATCACTATCTGAGTCAGAGTCCACCATACCAACGGCCTCAACATCAAGATTCTCATTACAGTCGGCTGCAACATGCCAGCCAATACCCGAGATAAATGCGGTCTTCGTCAGGTCACGCTCGCCGAGCTCTGGTCTCTCATCTTTCTTCTTCTTCTTGCGACCTTTACGTTTTCCCTTTCCACTTCTCGGTTGACTTTGACCTTTCTGACCTTGACTGTTGCCAGGTGTCCCCACACCCCTGACACTCAGATCAGACTTGGTCTTCTTACCAGCAGATTTTGTGTCATTGCGTCCGCCACGTGCACTCCTCCCAGGTTTGTTGGTGGCAGAAGGTAGACGACTCGTGCCAACTTTTGAAGTGCCTCGCGAAACTTTGGATGGTTCACGTTTTGCCGATAATTTTGAAGTTTCCTTGTTTATGAATGGATTTTGGAAATGTTCAAAAACATCGCGAATGTATGGAGTCTGTTCTAGAGGCTTCTTCTCTTCAGATTGAGTTATCGTAACCTTGACAACCGCTTCAGGCTTGTTTTCATCTCCCACAGATGGAGCTTTGTCTTTCTCGTTTCTGACCACAATAGAAACTGATTTGTTACCATTATTTTGTGAGGAATTCAAGGATGATTTGCTTGGCGATTTCATATCCTCACTTCCAACAACAGCTACAGCTGTTGGCAACCTTGTTGCTTGATCCTCACCAACAGCAGATTTGCTCGGAGACTTCAAACCTTCCTTAGCCTTTGAAGTAGAATCTGGCCCATTGTTCACAATCGCTCTTTCCAACCTTGAAGCAACAGCTTTACTGACCTCACGCAGCATTTCACTGGCTCTCGGTGCCAAAACGACATCACCATCCACGGACTTGGACACAACTAGGCTTTTGTTAGCTGCAGACTTAATCTTTGAAAGCCTTGAAGTTGAATCCACTGAATTTTTATTTGTCACCAGGACAGTGTTCTTGGCACGTGATACACTAGGTTCTGCTTGACTCTTGGCCGGCTGAGGCACAACAGTAACAGCTTTAGCCTGGGCAGGTGTTGCCAAACTTTTGGAAGGCTGAGGGACTTTCCCCTGGGATGACTGACCAACTATACTCTTCTCTGTTTGTGGTTTATTCAATGTCGCTGGACTCTGCTTCATGCTTGGTGATGGTCCTGGTGTGCTTTTTCCATTGTTGTTTTGTCCAGCTGGTCTGGTTTCTTTTTGGCCTACCTGAGGTTTTGGCTGAACAACTGCATAATGTGGAGTAATTGATGGAGGCTGACTGGGCCGAGGGGGAGGAGTTTTCTTGGTGTTACTGGATGCAGGAACATCAGTCTTGTTTCCACTAGATTTCAGCTCTGTTTCTTTTGAAACGCTCTTATCATTAGAACCTGTTTTGTTAACAATATCTGCAGTTTTACTATCAGGTTTGCTAACAACTGCTTGCTTTGCATCAGTCTGTCGAGGATTGTCACTTTTACTCCGAGGTGAAATTTTGGAATTCTTTGCTGAAAGATCATCCTTTGTGCTAGCTCTCTTTATAACTACAACTGTTTTTCTTTCATTGCTTTTCTCTCTTCCTGCTGTTTTCTCAAGAGCTTTGTCACTAGAGTCGGGTTTGTTTACAGCTGTGCCAGGCGTTTTCACAGGAGCAGACGCCAGGGTCTTCTGCTCCTGAGTCTGTTTTGAAGGCACTGCCTTTGCCTCATTCACGTTTGTGTTTGTATTAGCTCTGCTGATTACAACAACGGCTCCTTTTGAAGTTTTCCTGATCGGAGCTTGTTTTGGTGTGTTACTGGAGCTTGAGACAGGGGGATTCGAACGGGGGCTTGTTTTCTTTTCAACAGAATTGATGTTTCCGCCCGCTCTGACAGGTTCAGTAGCACTTTTTTTATCAGTCTGCACAGTCTTTGGATTCCTAGCACTATCAACTGCCTTAGCTTGAGAACTCACCACACTCTCACTTGATCTTGTTTCAGTCTTCTGCGACGCCACAGAATTGGGCAGCACAGTTTGTGTTTCCTTTGGCTTAGCACCCGAACTGTTCTGATCCAACTTTGTAGCACATTCCTTAACCTGACCACTAGTCTTACTACTCAATATATCACTTTGACTCTTTTTTGTGTTCTTACTCTCTCCTATATTTATCACTGTCACTTTAGTACTACTCGTACTTTCTGACTTTCCAGATCCTCTCCCGTTTGAAGCACCAACAGTTTTCCCCCTCTCCACTTGAGTCCCCGCTTCCTCATAGACCTTCCCCAGCAAATCAGAATGCACAGTGATCTTATCAACTTTCTTCTCATTCACTCCAAGGTCTGGTGAGCATTTATTACTCTCTTGTGGATGAGCTGCATTATCCTTGGCTGCCTGCCGTAATTTTGCCATAGCTGACCCCTCGCTATCTTTCCTCTGAACATTAGCACCCGCACTTGACTTCACAGCACCACCCTGAGGTTTTGTCTTCTCATCTTTCTTAGAACTTCTCCGACCGCCTGTGTCGGATTTATTTCCCTCTGAATGAGAAGATGGAGAAGACAAGGAGCTAAAACTCGTAGACGTATCCGGTGATATTTCGGCATTCTTCGGCAGCCGACTGTCCTCAATGTTAAACCTGTCCTTATAGATCGACTTGCCACGGACCAGCTCCTTGGCATCATTGCAAGCTAACTTGACTGAGCTGCCACTGGACTCGTCCATGCTAGCTTGCTTGGTGACAAACGTCGAGGAAGGCACATTCTGACCCCGCGATGCTGTTGCCATTCTTATAGGGGGTTCTGTGGATAGTTTTGCTGTGTCTGCAAGACAGAATGAAACAAATTTGATAATAATGGCTGTTTTTAAAAACAACCTTATATTCATCCAGATAGAGAACAGATTTGTAAAATGATATTTTGTTATTTGGAGGTCGAACTGATCAAACGACATAGCTAAACGGCCAAGAAATGTCATAAAAGTGAGATCCTCTTCTCATTATTACCGTGCACAGGCTCTTCCAAAACTAAACCTTCACTCACCGAAAGTAAAGACCTTTCCCTCTCTATAACTCTGATCACTCTCCGTGATTGTATCTGGGATGTTGACCCTTCCACGGTCAGAGGACGAGGGTGTCAGTGGCATCAAACGTGGAGGTGGTGAAAAAACACTGGCATCTTCCAAATCTTCGATATACGTCTTTGACGATGACCGACCTAGGAAACACAACAAGTCAAATCTTGAGTCATGAGGTATTAGTTCATTCATTCACCACCAGGGTATGCATAAGTGGTGTCTTCTGCTCAACTTCAACTGCTGGTAACAATGTAAGTTCATATAAGGCTGAATTAACACTTAATACTAGTAGGCCTATACTGTGAATTTAATTCTGAAATAGCTAAAAGTATGATATTACCTTTAAAAATGCAGTCATCCATAGATGGACTCAAATCGTTGCCAGATGGATTGATATCAGGTTGGTGGCGTTTCTCCAGGAACTGACCATTCTGACCCTCAGGGTCAAAACTGACCACAGTGATAGGGATGGGGTACTCTTGTCCCTGCTTTGGTGGCTGGGTGATATCGGGATAGGCTGGAAAAGAAACAATATGTTTAGGAGCGATGTTGAATTTTGTTTACACTTGTGTCAGCAGAAACTATAGGCGCACTTACACCACCTGAAAATGGACCACCAATCTTGGTTCGGGAACCAATGCCGCACCATCGAAAATCCACCAAGGGCTTACACCAGCGCTGCAGCTAGTTATAAAATCCGGCTACAGATGGCGCGCAAACAATAAATTGCATGCGCAGAAAGCATGCGCAGAACCATCTAACTAGCTAATTGCCGATCCATTTGCGCGTACACCACGACAAAGCCGAGCTTTTAACAAGCCGGGCGAATTTGGACCATCAAGCTTGGTGGGACAAATTCGCTCGGCAATTTGTATCGGCAATGGATTGCCGAACCAATTTGTCGCGGCAATGTGGTGGTGTAAGTGCAATTGGTCCACCAATATTTCGTGGTGTAAGCGCAGCTTATGACCATCGGAACGAATAATGGCAAGGCCGTGTATCCAACGCGTCTGACTTCAAGAACAAGATACCCAATACCAACAGTCAAAGTCCAAAGTTCCTCTGCATCCAGCATTAGATGGTTCATTGAATCAACTTACATTTCCTTGAAGAGATCCTTGGTAGAGGTATCGGTGTTGTAGGTTCCTCTCGATCCTCCCCTCCTATAACACCTCCCGGTAACGATGACTGACGTTTGGCCGTGCTCTTCGTCTTTGGTCTGATTGGGGCAAGGTTTCGATCAGGAGTCTTCGGAGGGTTAGCAGACTGGGTCCCAGGTTGTGGGAATGTAAGAAGACCCTGGGATTTGGATAGGGAGGCTGGCGTGAATCGCCCATTCTCTTTTTCACGCAGCATTTTCTCTTCAGCTTTGTTGGCTTTCTCTGCATTTGTCATTTGGCGCTGTCCAACACTTGGTCCTGAGTGCAAAGAAATCATGTTAATCATAATAAGGAAGCAAAAAAGAAACCTGAGTTGGCTTCAGGATTAACCAAGAAACATAGCAACAACTATTACTTATATACAATTTCCTATGAAGGCTATTGATCACCCTTATTCCAGGCCAATAGCTGTAACAAATCCTCTAAAGAAAAGAACTCAGTACTTACGTCTGGTAGCTGACGGACTACCATTCTTCTGACTTGGAAACTGACTACTGTCCATTCCCTGGAAAATTTATGGAAAATATTGTCAGATAAAACCGAAACTGTATAGGAAAGATTACAGTTATAGTTCAGCATTAGCATTGGCTTAGTTATTTTATCTTGTCTGTGAGGCTCATTCAAACTATATGACATCAGTGTTCGTACATTATTGGTTGGACTTCATCTTTCACTTGGCTGAATCTAACTCAAGTAACAGGCCTTCTGAGGTCACGGTATGAGACTCACCTCGAATATGACCTCTCCTTTCCTATCACATCTCGGGCTTGAACAGTCTTGCCACATTGCTTCATCAAACGACATCCTGGAAGACTCCCTCGTCGGCGGTCTCACCGGTTTCAGAACGACTTTCTCAACTTTTTGCTGCGTTGCCTCAACCCAAGCTTCCCGCAAAGTTGTCTTGACTTTCTTGTTCTTGGCTACCTCAACAGGTGTCAGGCCACTGTCGTCCACCAGGGTGACGTCGGCACCGTGATTTAACAGAGAGATAGCTACTTTCTCATGGCCATGGATTGCCTGGAATTATACCAAATAGACAGACCTAAATCTTCAAGTTTGTACTTGAAGTGTACTTGTACACCAAGGCTCTAGCTGAGAAGGAAACAGTCGTCCAACATTGAATAGACAAGTCCGGGGTAAATTGCCTCTCACACAAGAGACTTTTGTCACAGGAATTAGCAATACGTAATGCCAGCCTGACTGACAGGACTTACCGTAACATGAAGAGGTGTATAACCAGCATAAGCCCGACTATTAACATCAGATCCTCCATCGATTAGTGTCTTGACCACCTCAATGTTACCTGATTGGGAAGCGCAGTGGATTGGCGTGTAGCAGCGTCTGTCACGGGCATCTGAAAACACAGTAAACATTGACAAGGTGACATGTCCATTTAAAAAAGAAGTGCATGAATCACATTACTAAAGATACCAAAGTGCTGTGACCTTGAATTGTCCTTCATCCTCAATGCGCCTGCCATGCCTCTACCAAATGCTGACTATTCCTCAAACGCTATCCTCGGCTGAATAGCAACAAGAGGTGCCCAAATCCCCAACAGCAAATCATCATTTTGTCAACTTACTATGAGACGATCCATCGTTTAGTAGAATGGTCACCAGGTGATTGGACAGGTTACACTTTGACATGGATGCATAGTGGATGGGTGTTTTACCGTCGTCGTCATTGGCATGCACGTCACTGGAACGAAATTGGCAATAAATCAGCAAAGTTTTCCAAAATATTTTCATAAATGACAAAAGACAACTTGAACAAAAACATTACTGTGGGCAGCAGCCAGCTGGGATGTCAGTCATGAACTCCAGATTACCACGTTCAGAGTTCAAATCAAAGACCAAAAAGAGGTGGTCGCTTCCTCCTGCTCTCACTTCATGCCCAGAGGCATGGCCAACAAGTTACCTTACATGCTTGGAGTGAGAAATGTTTCTGAAAAAATACCTACGCTCTGTATTCCAGCAGTTCTTTGAGAACAGAACAAGGGTTGTAGTTCTTCTTTAGTTGAGCAGACAGCTTCTCAAAAAGATGACAATCGCGAACCACAAGGTGTATCGGTGAAAACCCATCAGCATTGCGACAGTTGATATCTAACGTCTTAGTTTCCTTAATGAAGAATATTATTCCAAGAGATGAGTGAAATGAACACAGGAAGACTGATGACAAGTTTGAAGACTCAACAAATGCATCTGGCAGAACTGCACTGACACTAGACTATGTCATCAAGCTATTGCTGTTGGAGCTCACCTAATGACTCATTGGTAGGGTGGGTATGCTTAAAACTAACTGCTATATATGAGAAAAACATGAGGGTGGGTGGAGCAGACAATAACCAGCTCATTACCTCACAATACACCTAGTCTCCCCACTAGAGTCTGCTCTAGACATGCTAACCAATACACGCATAGCATGGCACAGTGAGATGATTGATCCAGTCATAGCACAAATCCAGGACTCAATGTGCTTGCGATAACGCTCACCCTCTTGGGATAACTGCATCAATAATTGACAACACAATACCGGTAAATGGTCTCCGAGAAGTACAACATTTACATCACATCCTGTTGATAATAACTCACCAGCAGTTTCCTGACCACTTCAAAGTTCCCCTGCCATCCCGCCTGTAGCAGATGACGATGGGTGCATCCACTCCGTTCCACCGACTCCAGTAGGACTTGTCGTATCGCTGGAGATGCCAGCTCCACTGCCGTCTTACTATCATAGTTGCGGAGAGTGACGTCTGCACCATGTTTGAGAAGCAGCTGTACTATCTGTGAAAGGAGATGACACTACACTTAAAGAGGGGTTATAGTCATGAGCTTGGGGTTCCAATCAAAAGTCTCAAGGTACGGTATGTTCCACGGTGATGTAGTGGCTAGTGTCTTGGACTAGCGCCGTATCAAGAGGTCCCTGGTTAAGTATATTTGGTTTTTAAAGTACAATTTTGTGGTGACTTCTTACCCTGAGGTGACCCCTCTTGACAGCCCATATCAGAGCTGAATTCCCTGTGCCTTTATCCTTGCCGTCGATGTTAACAAATTCATTGGTTCTCCGCTGGAGGAAATGCTGAACTTTGTCATAATCACCATCCTGTAGAAAAATAACAGCACTGACGATTCAGTCCTGAATGACATACTGTGATCTATAGGTATTAGAGGTATTGGCATCCGAAATGTAAGAGAACATGTCTACCCTAAGTAAAAGTCTCTCTGATCAACTCACCAGGTCTATCAAGGTTATCAGTATCAGACTCCCATGGGGTTCAGAGTGAAAAGCACTCTGGATCCTGAGGTTTTGCTGAAGATCTAGGTTCTGGTTTGGACCTGTAGCACATAAGACACCCAGGAACGAAAGGTCTCTGGTATTTTAACATGCAGCTGAAAGTGCCTTGTGCATTTCAGCAACCAATGGCCATGAAGGTGAATTTGAAGGTACCGAGAGCGTTTATTTCATATTCAGACTGGGGTACTGGCATGGTAGCCCAACCATACACCATTTGAGCAATGCATTTCTTGCATTAACCTATGCTATCTCACCCTCGCAGCGGCCAAGAACTGTTCCTCCAGATTGTCAGACTTATCTCCGCTGAACAGAGTAGCAGCTATGTCATGATATGCCAACAGAAGACCTCTTTCCCGCCCCGTTTTCTTGTATGCCTGGTCTCGATTCTCCAGTTGTTTCTTTACATTCTCAGGCATCGCTTTCTTGCTCTCTCATCCTGGGGTTCGCCTGCAAAATATCAAGTTGGGTCACTTTTTAACAGGGACAGTGACATCTTGCATGTGAGAATACATGGCTGGTTGATGTAGACCTTTGTCCTTAACTGTGACATGGGCTCGATGATGTCATGGTGGAAGACATTGGTCACCCAATTCTCCAGCAGGCGCTGACGGGGATGTTTCCTTTAAGTGAGTAGGCGACTAGAATATTTTAGTCCACATCATATCATGAGGATACTTTGGGTCTGGCCACCTTGCAGACACATCGTCTTTGCACAGGCCCACGTCGTCGCTCAGCAGTTTACCCACCGAATGTTAACTGATCAAAAACTGCCCACAGAATAAATCCGTCCTGGATTTTGTTCGACATCTTTTAGAGGAGATGTGTTGTCTGGATATTTGTCAAGTAAAGCGATTCAAGTAACAGCAATAAAGGCCCTGGGGGACTCGTGTCAACAAAGAGAAACACAAGAGCACAATAACACATTCTATCGACAAATTCAATCAGAAATAGACTTGTCTGCATAGTTTGTGAGAGAAAATAGATGTACTAGTAAATGTATGACAAAGAGAGGTAATCAAAGGCGAAGAACTCCAACTTGTTTTAAGAGACATCCAGGCAGGCCAGCCTGAGTTCAGTCAGTTTGTTTTTTAGTCTGGTCTGATCCTCTATGACCTGGAAGACTGACCATGATTGTCCTGACGTCAGTTGATAAGAATTGACCGAAATGTTTTTAAGGTCTTCGTCTACGATATGATAAACTTGGCCCTGTTCTATGATAAGTGATTAAATCACTTGTATATGCTGCACTTAACCTCCCAGACAAGACTGTCCTGGGTAAGAGAAGAAATGGACAATCTAAGGTTGAGTGTCTTGCTCAAGGAAATGGGCACAAAACAGCAGCGATTCTTCTGCGAGCCAAACCCTGATCTGGATCCTGATTAGGAGCCTGGCGACCTAACTAGTATGGCACTGATCTCTCTCATGCCTCATTATACATGTTATATGAATCATGCACTTACCTACAGAAATATTAGTTCTGCACACACATCCTTATGGTCAATTCTCAGAAGACACTAAGTCACATTTAAGTATAATCCCCTTTGTGAAAGCAATAGATGTCCAATAGAAAGAGAGACAATTCCATCGTTATCAATTCTTTTTGGTTCAAGAATTAGATTAGATAATCATTCCAATGGATCAAGTCTCAAGACATAAATGTGTCTCATAAACCTTATTCTTGGTTCCAGAAAAAGTCTTTAAAAAAACCAAAACGTCACAAGCGAGATAAGCACGATCTGGAGTCATAGAGAGTAGAGATATTCACTCAATTCGGGTCAGACGAGACCGTTATTGAAAACGATAATGAAGATTTTCACTAAAGATCCCATTGAACCATGTCATGGACAATCGTTTTGTCCTGTCACACCATATGAGGCACACTGCCAAGACTTGATCCCCACACAGCCAAACGGGCAGTTGTATCTAATTCAACCATTCTGTTCGACTAGGCCTGCATGCGCAAGTGTGCCCAAAAGAAAATATATAACCACTCTTCAAGCACGTGAATACAACTGAGCATTGTTGTTTGCTTGTGTATTTTACAAGTACATGAAGGAAGAAGTAGATGACATGGACTTCAATATGTTCAATCTGAAGACTGTCTCACGGTTGGCTTACATTTGGATGTAGGCCTACTATCATGTATTGAAGAAATCTGGCCATGTTAACCTGGGACATACAGGGCTATCGGACTAAATTGATCTCAGTCATTACAAAAACAAATCAATAGCCATTATTGTAACTTGCTTTGTGCTTAAAACATATCATAATCAGCAAAAACCTACACAAAGGTAAATCCTTTTTTTTCACTACATCTTCTCTTAGTCCTAGGCCTACTTTTGAGTCACACTTTGTTCTCTTAATCGCATTGGCATAAATTCTTAACCTGTCTGCTGACTATTGCATGACATGACTTCAATTTTTTAAAGTCTGATTACGAATGCCTGTTATTTAAATGTCCATGCCATATGGAGATATCACTGACTTGGACTTGACCAAATTGAAAAGAACACAGGTGAATGCATGTATGGACATTAAATATGACGAATAAAGACTAGCATGTGCATGATTTTTAGAGTAAAAGCATTTCAAGCTTTATTCATATCAGACATGTCAGATCTGGACATTAGGCCAAGTGACACCTGAAGTTATCGAAGTCAGATAGGCAATTTCAAGAGGGTTTAATCGATGCATACGCCAAAAAACCTGCCTTGTTGCCTGTTCAGCAAGACAGGTTTTATCTTCTCAGCTCTCAATATGGTTAGAGCCAACATGGCTGTATAGATATTGTTTCTCAATTTTTTCCATGAAATTCTAGAGAGAGTGCTATGTATAGTGGGCCTGTAATAATTGCGGTACAGTTGTAAACCAATAGCGTTGGCTCACAGTAACATAACAAGATAATGTCCCGTGAAACTGAACAAACACACAAGATGTCCGCTAATAAAGAGAAAACACCTTGATCTATTTGCCTAGTGACAAAATACATCTATTGCCATCTTCATGTTTGCCTCATGCTATCATTTCTATGTTATTATTCCCCAAACTGCAGAACCAAGACACACAATGATCACCGGACAACGACGCAAGTCATTGGACATGTCAACTCGGCCTGGGGAAATAGGAACACTCCTGGCTAATTCTCAACCAGCCTGAACACGAACCACTTACATGACTGAATCCTGGATATTTCCGGCGAATGCACACTGGCGTAAAAGAATGAATTGAATTGTATGTAATTTTAGGAGAAAAACAAACAACTTGGTTACAGACTCCAAATCCAACGCCTGAGACATTTCTTCCGATCAGTCGTACCCATCCCAGTATCACTGACATGACTGATGTCTCTAATACAGTCTAATAGCCTCCTGGGTCCTTCATAGTAGTTGGTCATTCAATCAATATTTTGATACTACTTATCAATTGATTAATGCCATGGTATATGGTATAATAACACTAACAGCCTTGACTGATGAGGTATTTGCATAAATCTGAACAAAGTGATCAAGTGTTGTAGTGTACGGGTAGGCTAAGGGCCAACGAGACACCAGAATGACAAGAAATGTACGCTGGATGAATAATCAAGATCAGGATAATGGAATGAACTTTAATTGAAACTGGAAGAGGACAAAAAGGCTTACACGGTTTGTTATATCAGAAATCAGACATCATCATCATCATCATGTCCTGTTTGATGCAATTGGATATTAGATGGTCCAATGACCCGGCCAGCTAGTGCTCTTACAAATAAAAATAGAGCTCCCAACATAATGCAAAGGTCGTAATATCGACAATGTTTCAATCTAGATATTGAAGTGCAGTTAATCAAGAAATAGACTCATGTGCTGATCGTGCTGAATGTTGTCATGGCAACAGTACAGCACTGTAGCGGGGAGACAAATGATTGTCATGGTGACGCATCAACAAATGTAAATGTAGTCACCTATCGGTTGGCTGTCCGCACAGTTTCAATTGAAGGCGAATGCTATGTATTGTAAGGGGGCGTGGTCAGCTCGAGATCCTTGGAGCAAGAGATGTGATTCATATATTGTTATTGGGTGGATATATATGAGTTCCCACTGGAATTTTTGAATTGTGGTTTTGCATGAAGAAAAACCTAACCACACCTAGACCTAAAACCGCAGGTTGGCAGCATGGGGAAAATTGAGCTCTTATTTCCAGGTGCCTGTGATCAAGTAACATCCCTGTCTGTAGGCATGAGGGGGGGGGATGTCCTGATGTATGCTAGCCTAGTTCCTGGGCTTATACCCCTATTTTACGCCTATTTTACGCCTTCTACCCCTATTATAAAGACATGTACTCAAGGGCCTGTGCTTATACTACCATCATTCAATACATACAATGTTGTAGATTCTAAAAAATGCTGCAAATCTGATCAAGTACATGCAAATGATGTAAAAAAATGACCTGCGTGAAATTGACATATCTGGATGCTTTCTGAAAAGACAAATTGTGTCTTTAAATTGGTGAACACTCACCTTCATTCGACCCAATGTGGATTGTTTACACGAAACCATGAGAATGAGCCGCCATATTGTTCGTGGCTTGTGGCGACATCTGATGATTAATACATGAACTGAACGAAACGTGTCTCCGTCTTAGTTAGACTCCTCCATTCACTCATCGCAGAGACTGGTACTTGACGGCAATTCACTCGACATGAACTCAATTTGGGGGCGTAAGCTTCCGGTGACCGGTCAGGTCTTTTCTGTAGGATGGGTGACCTCGATCCAAGTGAATAATCTGCAATACCAGAGCGCTCGGTATGACAGTTCATCCACTGTACGCACTGAAAATGTTATGGCTCGCCTCGGGTAAATCAACGAGGGTTCCTCGACCCTCCGCTGGGTGGCGGATAAGGTCGAGGTTTCCTGGACGCCCTGGACTACCGTCAAAGCACTCGATATGTCCAGTATGTCTGATTGGTCAGACCGTCGCTGGCGATTTTGTATAAAAAATGTAATCAGAGTCTTCCAAAGATTCTGCTACGAACATAAGCCTCGTCACAATGTCGGGCTAGGAACGCGGCCCTGGGGAACAGACATAATGGGAGTTGTGCTGTAAACTCAACCAGGAGCCGTCTGCTTATGAGAAATTGTCCGTAAACCTTTGAATATGAATTACTCGCTGTCTTCTTCTCCTGCTGCTACACTACGCGTAGCCTTTCCTGTGCTATGCCTTCAGTCCTGCGGCGGTGATGAAAGGGCCACGGTTTGTCTCTATCGTATCATGCCGAAGTTGTCTTCCCACATTTTTTCCTTGACAGCTATTTTTGGGGCCTACGGGTCAAACCTACTGTCAAGTTAAAAGTAGGCCTAACCTAGTCACAGTGTAGGGGATAACTGGGGATAACTTATATCTGTTTTTGTATTCCTTGGCCGATCCAATCTCGGACCCTATGACGATTGATAAGTGCATTAAGGGGTATGAGGACAAGAGTTTGCCGGTGTTCAAGAGATGCTGGGCGGATTCGACACACTGTAACCACATGCATCGCTACCAAGAAGAATACCAGGACGCTACGAGTAGTCCCGTCTCTCGCGTTAATCAGACACCAGTCACAGCTTGAAAGTACTCGGCGCGACTGCACCTTATGCCCATCCTGGAGACAGCCCCCGATGAGTCGATACTGCTGCGCACTCTGTCTTTGTGACGTCACATCTCGATATTTTCACCCATCCATGGTTCTTTCCCCCGCGGTTCGGCTTTACATTTCTCATTGCCGCTCAAACACGAGGTCCTAAGACATGCAAGATGATATTCTGTAGAACAAGCAGACGGATTCTAGATTATGGAAAGGTAAGGTGTTAAACTCAGTACCACCACCTATTCGACCTTGCCCTTCGCGATAATTTATGGGTACCTCTTAATGGACACGAGTTTATGATATGTATGCATCTCTAATCGAAACGTTTCGTCCCCCGCGCTGCTAGGTACCTATCAATCTCCCCCTTCCTCCCTTCGATCACGCATCTGCTCCCTCATGGCACCTAGGGCACTGCCACTAGGCGACAGCTTCATATTCGTCTCAGCTGTTTTAGACTTAAACCTGACTCTTGACGAATAATGTGATACGGCCACACGGTCGTCTCCAGCAAAGATAACCTTGTGAATGCTATAAATAACCGAATCATGGGGTCCTTCTCTCTCTCCGATACCAGGCCGCTACCCAGCTTCTCTCAAACTATCACGTCCTTGTTCCTTCTTAAATCTTTGGTGACCTCAAATGTTTACCTTTTGTGTCAACTATTAATAGATCAGACGCGATATCGATCCATCTGTGCTATTCACAAACCAGTATCGCACGACAGCCATGCATTTTTACTGTTCTTATATTGGGTCATAGACGGCTTGGGTTATGCCAGAGTAAAAGTAGAAAATGTCCACCTGAAAAAGTGTCCGGCCCTAATGTGTTCTGACGGATTCTGGTGTACAGAGGCCAGTGCCGTCAAAAACTTATAGATGCACGCGCATACTGGAATCATTTCTATCCTGGGAAATTGAAAACTTGTCTGACCTTTGCACCATTCGATCATAATGTTCTGTTAGACAGGTGACGGAGTCTCCTGTCCTGGTCAGGCCAAATTGGTGAAAGCGGCTGTTCGACATGTCTTTGTCTGAAGCCGATCATGGGGGTTTGGGTTTCTGATATTATCCGAGCAGGATGACTAGCCAACCAAGGTTAAGGACATTGATAAAGCAACTATTTTATTATTGTTTATATCACCCATCAGTATTAGACTCATATGCAGTCTTCCTTAAAATGCCGGGCGATAGGACGAGGCCGATCCACTCCGTCCGCCTACTATTACTAAAGTATCCATGAACTCCATAAGATGTGGCCAATTGTACTAATTTATATAGGTCGCTACGTCATAATTACCGGATACGAACGGGGCCATCTCAAAATTAATGTGGATAAGACCGGTAGTAATGGTCCCGTTGGAGAAGTTCGGAGAGGACAGTGAAAGTCGTCAGGAAGCTTGGCAGCTTGGCAGCTCGTTGATTTCGATATGTAGCCTATTGCGTTATATGGGTCACATTGTGACTTATCGATTTTCTCACACAGTCGCTGTTTGGTGCGCTTTGGTCCACACGCGCCAGCACCAACATCCCAAACTGTAAAACAAGTCGGGAGCAGTTACGACCTAAGATGGTGGCGCCACGGTCGATATAAGCTTGTTTGCAGCTTGTAAAGACACGTCCTGCCACTGCCACTGTCATGGAAGTAGTAGTTTTTAACCAAAAAAGACAAAGGACTCCGTGTGGTACATTGACGGCCCGATGTCCAAGTCGTCCCATTACCATCTCAAAGATCGGACCAAACTGAGAGCAGATCCAAAACCTATACAATCTGCCTTCTTTTGCAGGGCCTGTTTCGCGCTGGTTTGAGCCTCGGGGGTCGGAGACCTGCCAATGTCCGTCACAAGACCACCTTCAGCCTGAAGAGCCTGAGCAAAAACTTGGAGCTATGCACCAGTCCCGGTAGCAGTGCTGACAAGCCAGTCATTCTCCTATTCGGATGGGTTGCAGCCAAGAGAGGACATCTTTTGAAATACAGCGAACATTACTCAAACCGGGGTTACGACTCCCTGGTGATACCGATTCAACCAAAGGCACTGCTATGGCCGCCCGTGGTCAAGCCTATCGTAGATGAAATCATGACAACATTCGACCATGATGCCATCAAAGATAGGCCTTTACTTGTCCACGCTTTTTCCGCTGGCGCGTATTTCTTTGGGGAGACCCTGGTTAAGTTACAGACTTCGGAGGGGGCCACCGCCGACCGGCTGAGAGCGCGATTTGTAGGCCAGATTCTGGACAGCCCTGTGGACTTTGAGGGTATCCCCAATGGTGTTTCCAAGGCGCTAACGAAGAATCCTTTGGGGAGGACGATTCTAAAACAAGGACTTAAGTTCCACTTGTCCGTTTTCTCAGAGCAGACGATGAAAAATTACCGGAGGTCATCGGAGGTGTTTCTCAGCAACCCTCTGAAACTTCCTTCGCTGTTTTTGTACTCCATTGCGGACCCAATCACTAATATACCCGCCATTGAACGGGTCATGAAGGGCTGGAAGGACATGGGAGTCCAGGTTTATCATAAATGTTGGGAAAAGTCCACGCATTGTAGCCACATGTACCGTTATCCTGAGGAATATACGAAAGAGATAGACAATTTTGTTGATCACAAACTCAAACGAAATTGATGATGTTTAATTTTAGGTTGTTATTCTTGGGGCTATAGACAGTAGCTTGGGATCCAGTTTCCCCAGATATTGACTTCTCGATTTCTTCGATTCCGATTTGTATTCTACCTGGACGTGGCCCTGAGTGACCTTCCATCGGTACACTGCAGGTCAAGATCTATGGCCTCGCGGGAAGGCTCCCTCATCACCGAAGGTTGGTATCTGTGGATGATCCGAATCGAACGAATTCTTATTCGGATCATGACCGATATCAGTGTAAGGTGACACTACTGTGCTTGGTCATTCCGATTTTGTTGAAATTGTACAATGTAGTTTCTGTTCATCCTCGAATGGTCTTCTTTGCTAAGGACAAAGATACAACCAGAAAGTCTGGATTACATCAAGTTTTAAGCACCAATCAATGCAACACTTTTGTAGTATTATACAAGTCCGGCGATCAATTCATACAAATGAGACTTCAGCCAAATCAATGAAAATGTACTTAGATAAAATGGGTACTTATGAGTATATTTACATTCTAAGAAGCCAATAATGTGCGAAATTGTGCAATTGTGGAGTCGAGCCCCTTGTCTGTATGGTTCTTCACTCTAGATGGATTTTTACGATGAGCAATTAGTGGTGAATACAATGTCGTAATATCAAAGCATACATGATCTACCACCTTTGGTACAGCAAACCTCAAGAAGCTGAGCGGCTCTGGGGTCAAATGTTGATAGTCACTGTCGTGCGCTATGACGGATATGTGTTCGCCCTCTCTAATACAATCGCATTCCTAGTCTTGTTTCAATGTACACTTTAGGCAAGCTGGTGCCATTATTTCGCTGTCTCAAAATAAACTACACTTTTACACATTGTTTGACTTTTGACATTGGTTATTCCTATTTAAAAATTGAATAATGTCTCATCCCTAATAGGGACGAGACGTTATGGGCCAAATTCATAAAGGGTGTTTAGCTTAAAACAGCGTTTAACTAATGAATAGACAGATTCTGGCCCTTCATGTGAATCTTTACAGAATATGAATAGGCCCTGAAACTGATTAGAGAGAAGTTGTACATGTCTAACCCTTAAACCCCCTTTATGAATTTGGGCCTTGTGTTGGTTTTAATGCAGAGAGCTTCCAGCAGTCTGTTACACAGGCTACGACTTGGACATTTCGTCCAACTTGATAATTTGATAAGATTGATATACGTTATTATTTATACAGTAGTATGTATCGGCGGCGGTCTATTGCATGACCTCGCGATTTTCCGTAATGTAGTAAGACAATTCATTAATGACCGTTCAATATACGGCATACGTGTCTCAAGTAAGCCTATATAGATAAGCTGATATATGCATAGAAATGCGTATATGTGAGTGCTGATCGTTCTACACCACCAGACGTCCAGATTGTGTCTTGTGACCAACGAGTCACTTCATTGTCAAGACCCTCATTCTGTCTCGTCTCGTGGTATACTTCTCAAAACAATCAGCTGATTATCTGACATAAGTTTAGGAAAGGTTCTCCCACCATTTCTTTTGCCGGTTGTGCCGTTCCAGACAGGATGTTCCGCCGTCTTTGCCAGCAGACCGCGTTGCTTGTGCCACGAGTAAGAGGACGTCTTGTACATCGAGGAGCTTCCAGTCCAACCAGCATGGCCGCAGAAATGGCAGAGCGCTCGTCTCCCAAGACCAAATACGAAGCACTTGCTCTCCAGGTTACCCCCGAGTGGTCATTGACAGATGAGTCTCTGTATGTTGCTCTGTCGGGGTTCGAAAGAGGAGAGCCAGTGACGCTACATTCCTCCGTCACGGAAAACAAAATGACATTTGCCGCAGTTGGACATTACGTAACAGACGACAGTGGAAATGTGGATACGACCAGGGACGCTTCAATTGGAGGAAACTATGTTGGTGTGGAGCCTATGGGATTGATTTGGGGAATGGAGCAGGCCCCGGGTCAAAGGTCAGGACTACGCCTGCTGAAGAAAGAAATTACAGATACGTTTAAGGTATCGCTGAACGTTCACCGCGGTCATCTTGGATTAGAAGAACTCTGCAGTGAGGCTGCATGCAACCCATTGCTGACAAGTCCTTTCCAGAGGAGCTACTTAGCAGAGGGGGTTCAGCGGATTCCAGTGACCTATGGTAAGGTACGCGGGACCCTGTTTTTACCAGAAGGACCGGGTCCATTCCCCGGTGTGATTGACATGTTTGGGTCTGTCGGAGGTATTGTCGAGATGCGGTCGGCGCTCCTGGCATCACGCGGCATTGCCGCACTTGCCTTACCTTACTTTAAGTACCAGGACCTGCCGAAAGACCACAAGGAACTTCATATAGAATACTTCGAAGAGGCCACGAAATTTCTCCGTGTGCACCCCCAGGTTTCATCAAACAAAGGTATAGGAGTTATGGGGACATCCAAAGGTTGTGACATTGCCCTCGCTATGGCCGAGTTCATCCCGGACGTCCGCGCTGTCGTGGCCATCAACGGTGTGTGTTATTCTATTGATTCGAACTTAAAACACAAGGGTAAAACTGTGAAGCGGGCGGAGAGTGGTGACCGTGGGAAACTGATCTTTCTCGAAGGTGGTACAATTGCCTGTATGGAGAATGCAATCCCATGGGAAATAGAGGAAGAGAACATGTTACATATTGAGAAATCCGACGCTGCGTTCTTATTCATTACAAGTTTAGATGACCAGTGTGTCCACCCAAAGGCCTCAAGTGTTGGGCCAAACAGACTCCGGAAACACGGCAAGACAAACGTTGAACACTTACAGTTACCTGGAGCAGGACATTTAGTTGAACCGCCTTACAATCCCCACTTTTTGAACACTTTTCACAGATTTAATTTTGGTGGGGTGCTCCTACGTTGGGGTGGTGAGAGACGCGCACACGCGCGTGCGCAGGTCAAGGCGTGGAGAAAAGTACTGGAATTCTTCAGAGAAAAATTGATGTGAAAGACATAATGCTGACTGCAAACTCTGTCATGAGCTGTCGCGTCTGTGGTTCAATAGTCTCAGGTCTAATCAAATGCCAACTTATCTTTTTTGGTCAATGAATGGAATGGGACCAGGCATTTTATGTAACTTTATTGGTGCTTTGCTTCAGCATGATAGACAGATTTCGCTCTACCCCTACGACTTGAGAGGCGAACGAGGTAGTGCGAGGTACATGTACAATGCAGGCCCTATGTAAATAATTAGCGATGACGGTTTTTGAAAAATCCTTTGATTCCTTGTGCAACTGAAATATGATTGAAGCTGATTTACGAGTCAGTGTCGCTTAAATGATTTCGCGCAGGTCTTCATGACACCAAAGACAGTCGTACTTCGCACCGTATTCGTCGTTCGTTATAGGGCTGCGAAACCTCTCTAATGTACGCGTACTCGTAGCAGATTTTTATTTGTGATTTTACCACTGTAAATTGCAGAATTGTAAACACGTCAGAATAACATGATTAAGTTAACTTGCACTATAATGTTTTGAGTTACACTGTTTCGGCAAACCAAAGGGTTCATGTACTTTAGATGTACGTTTAAACATAAAGCTAGCATGTATGGTCTAAGCTTGTAATCTACCACACAAGATATGTGTTGGCTGTTTTGTACTCCATAAGACCTAAACATTCATAGGAACCATGTACCAACATGAAAAACATTGGCTCGATGACCAATATTTAACCTGCATGTTCACGTGTATTTTTATCAGTCTTAATCAACATTGTTTAAACATCATTAAATTAACTGATTTGATTGTTGTAAGGGTGTGTTAATTATCCAACTTTTTCAGTAATTGATCTTGCTGTCACGGTACACGCCGGCGTCGTCGGCCGGGGGGGGGGGGGGGTCATCAGAGTATCACAAGACAAATCTACACAGGGCAAATAAATCACTTGATGAAAACACTTCACTCGTGTCGGATGTTCAAGTTTTCTCGAAGTCACTACTAGAACTATATCTCGTTAAACACATACACGGGTAATGAGGTCATGATCCTCCAGATGAGTGCGTCGTTTATGCATGAAGGTCGCCATCCCCCTCCACCGAGGTCAGGCAGTCGACCAGTACGGGCCTACTGAAAATTCGGTAGGTCATCTGAGTAGGCTATGACAAGACAAATCTACGAAAGGCAAATAAATTACTTGATGAAAACACTTCACTCGTGTAGGATGTTCAAGGTTTCTCGAACTATATCTCGTTAAACACATACACGGGTAGTGAGGTCATGATGTTATGTCCTCCAGATGAGAGCGTCGTTCATGCATGAAGGTCGCCATCCCCTAGCTCCAACGAGGTCAGGCAGTCGTCAAGTACGGGCCTACTGTAAACTCGGCCCTGTTCCGTCCATAGGACGTCTATCACCGTCCTTTTAGTGATTAATGTCGCCACGGTTGCGAAAGATGGTGGTGCTCTCTCTTGCGACAAAATACAACTCTGTACAAAATGGACCGAAACCTTTTCCCTGTGAGGCAGTAAACGTATATGTTGATCGAAGAATTGATGCATCCCAATATATAGGTCAACTCCATTAGTAAGCCTGGGGCTGGCGTGATGAAATCGGCAATGTTTACACCACAGGCAGGCAACTCTAAGAGGGTGAAAACAACCGAAATCGCACAGACTCGTATTACTACACCCAACTGTTGTCTGTTGCCTTCAGTTTGGTTGGCAGCAATCTGCTTCGATTTGCTGAAGGACAAATACTTAACGATAAAAAATGTGGCGACATTTATCAGTAAAAGCGGGATCACTTGAAGAATACCAATGTATAAAACCTTATTGTAAATGAGTTGGAAAAAGTAGCTTTTCCCGATTTCTGTCCTTGTATCCATCGGTCGGAACTTAAGTGCACACTCATCGAATATTTTAATCACCTTGAAAATCCAAAGTTTAGGTAGATTATAAACAAAGGAAAATACCAAGAGGCTTATGATTGAGTATCGGGTGTACCTCACAGTGCAGAGTGAGGCTGCTTTGAGTGGTAAACAAACAGCAATGAATCGCTCAACGCACATGAAAACGACAGTGTATACTGACAAGGTTTTGCTGAACCAGAGAAAAAACCACCAATAAGGTCGGAGAATGAAATACAGCTCCACTCCCTCAACGAACTTGCCACCGGAATACTGGTATATCGTCGATAAGGGGTAATCAATGATATTTGAAATGAGAACAAGATTGTCAACAAAGGCTAAGAAATTTAGCAAAGTGGACGTCGATGACACTTTCATCTCTATCCGAAGCACCACGAAGGATAGAGCATTTCCGACAAGGCCAGACACTATGACCACAAACATCAAGGGTAGAATGGCGACAAAATAGAAAATGTCCAATGGCTCCAACTCCCACAGTGGTTTCGATATCCAGTAAGCAGGTTTGCATGCTGGGGTGACGTTGCCGGGGTTTGCCAGAAACGATTCGGTCACATCCATGATTTAGTAGTTTACACTCGGATTGTACATGTATAGATATCAGATTTTCTCTATAGGTTTCTAAATAAGCTTGACAAGCTAATTTCTATAATGTCTAACATTCTCTCACCTAAAGAGAGACTATAGGCACGAGCCAGGTGGGTCAGATGGCGTTACACGAAGGTAGAGGTCTCCTAATGCACACTATTCGCTCGTATCTAGGCAGATATCAATGGCTGCGAATAAAGCGACAAAATCGCGACGGCAGTCAGCTGCAGTGGAATCGTCATCGTGGCTACAACAACACTCCGTCAGGTTTCTATTTATTGAGGCTGAGAGGTGATCCACTCTGATGTGGGAGTCCTGAGGTAGATACACTATGTTCTCAACATGAGATATACACATAACATCAAAATTTTGTTGGCCTATCTCAGATTGAGTGGCATCAACTGGCATGTATATATATCAGATTCTAAGAGCGTGTATCTATAATTTGGAGGTAGGACAAGACAGCGTCACAACCGTTACCTGGCGATAACTGCTGACCCGGCAGAGCAGACACAAGTGTGCATCAGAGTGATTCCCCCTCCACTTCGGCTGGAAGAACGAATTTACATCGGTTTATATATGCTGTAAATCTGATAAGGTGCCGTTCCGACTTTCTAGATGGATGCTGATGCCAATAATGTACCACATATCAGGGCGACGATAATTCCGTAGTGGCGTATACGACCAAGGCGGTCAAGTCTCCTGTTTGGGTGAAAACGATTTCCAGTCCTTCGGTTCCAGGGACGCACTTTTGTATTTAGTCGCTCGCTGATATTACGGCCAAAAAATTGCATCCCGCCAACATTTATGCGAAGACGATCATATCACAGGAAAATGAACAAAACTGATTTTCCCCTCATCAATTACATCCGCGTTCACGCGCCAGTGTTGCATTTCATTACTTGATAATTGGACTATATAAGCCCCCGAGACAGATCATTCGTCATCTCTGTTACAGCCTCGCAAAGCCAGATCAGTGTCGTCTCATGATTCTGTGTGAAACTGTATGTATAAAGTAAAAAGGACAATCCTGACCGGAAACCTAGGTATCAAAGATGGGGCCTGATCCGATGAAGTGATACATCCCTGAAGGAATATCTAACCTTCGTTAAACGCCAAACGCATCAATTACTGTAATATCGGCGGGCTACGAGTAGTCCCGTCTCTCGGGTTAATCAGACACCAGTCACAGTCACAGAAAGTACTCGGCGCGACTGCACCTTATGCCCATCCTGGAGACAGCCCCCGATGAGTCGATACTGCTGCGCTTTCTGTCTTTGTGACGTCACATCTCGATTTATTTTGCGAAAGATGGTGGTCTCCTCTCTTGCGACAAAATACAACTTTGTACAAAATGGACCGAAACCTTTTCCCTGTGAGGCAGTAAACGTATATGTTGATCGAAGAATTGATGCATCCCAATATATAAGTCAACTCAAATAGCATAGCTGGGGGTGGCGTGATCATATTGACAATGTTTACACTACCGGCAGGCAACTCTAAAACGGTGAAAACAACCGAAATCGCACAGACTCGTATTACTACACCCAACTGTTGTCTGTTGCCTTCAGTTTGGTTGGCAGCAATCTGCTTCGATTTGCTGAAGGACAAATATTTTACGATAAAAAATGTGGCGACATTTATCAGTAAAAGCGGGATCACTTGAAGAATACCAATGTATACAACCTTATTGTAAATGAGTTGGAAAAAGTAGTTTTTTCTCATTTCGGTCCTTGTATACATCGGTCGGAACTTAAGTGCGCACTCATCGAATACTTTAGTCGCCTTGAAAATCCAAAGTTTAGGTAGATTACAAACAAAGGAAAATACCAAGAGGCTTATGATTGAGTATCGGGTGTACCTCACAGTGCAGAGTGAGGCTGCTTTGAGTGGTAAACAAACAGCAATGAATCGCTCAACGCACAAGAAAACGACAGTGTATACTGACAAGGTTTTGCTGAACCAGACAAAAAAAAACCAATAAGGTCGGAGAATGTAATACAGCTCCACTCCCTCAACGAACTTGCCACCGGAATACTGGTATATCGTCGATAAGGGGTAATCAACGATATTTGAAATGAGAACAAGATTGTCAACAAAGGCTAAGAAATATAGCAAAATGGACGTCGATGACACTTTCATCTCTTTCCGAAGCACGACGAAGGATAGAGCATTTCCGACAAGGCCAGACACTATGACCACAGACATCAAGGGTAGAATGGCGACAAAATAGAAAATGTCCAATGGCTCCAACTCCCACAGTGGTTTCGATATCCAGTAAGCAGGTTTGCATGCTGGGGTGACGTTGCCGGGGTTTGCCAGAAACGATTCGGTCACATCCATGATTTAGTAGTTTACACTCGGATTGTGCATGTATAGATATCAGATTTTCTCTATAGGTTTCTAAATAAGCTTGACAAGCTAATTTCTATAATGTCTAACATTCTCTCACCTAAAGAGAGACTATAGACACGAGCCAGGTGGGTCAGATGGCGTTACACGAAGGTAGAGGTCTCCTAATGCACACTATTCACTCGTATCTAGGCAGATATCAATGGCTGCGAATAAAGCGGCAAAATCGCGACAGCAGTCAGCTGTAGTGGAATCGTCATCATGGCTACAACAACACTCCGTCAGGTTTCTATTTATTGAGGCTGAGAGGTGATCCACTCTGATGTGGGAGTCCTGAGGTAGATACACTATATTCTCAACATGAGATATACACATAACATCAAAATTTTGTAGGCCTATCTCAGATTGAGTGGCATCAACTGGTATGTATATATATCAGATTCTAAGAGCGTGTATCTATAATTTGGAGGTAGGACAAGACAGCGTCACAACCGTTACCTGGCGATAACTGCTGACCCTGCAGAGCAGACACAAGTGCGCATCAGAGTGATTCCCCCTCCACTTCGGCTGGAAGAACGAATTTACATCGGTTTATATATGCTGTAAATCTGATAAGGTGCCGTTCCGACTTTCTAGATGGATGCTGATGCCAATAATGTACCACATATCAGGGCGACGGTAATTCCGTAGTGGCGTATACGACCAAGGCGGTCAAGTCTCCTGTTTGGGTGAAAACGATTTCCAGTCCTTCGGTTCCAGGGACGCACTTTTGTATTCAGTCGCTCGCTGATATTAGGCCAAAAAATTGCATCCCGCCAACATTTATGCAACACGATCATATCACAGGAAAATGAAAAAAACTGATTTTTTTTCCCTCAACAATTACATCCGCGTTCACGCGCCAGTGTTGCATTTCATTGCTTGATAATTGGACTATTTAAGCCCCCGAGGCTCTCTGTTAACTGTATGTATAAAGTATACAATACTTGGCTTGTGTCAAGCTAGCACCAAATTTCTATGCCCAAATCAAGCTAGCCCCATATTTCCATCACCAAGTTTACTCGGGTCTTACTCGAACTTACTCGGGTAAAGTGTCAAGCTAGCACTAAATTTCCAGCCCCATTTTTGGAGTTTTTGCGTTACATTTTAGTAGGCACAACACCAGTGACACCTACAACGGTACAAATTATTGAAGAATAAAAACAAAAAGTTGACCATGGGGTGGCGTGGGTTAATACAAAGGTAATCAAGAAAAATATTGATTTGAATTATAGACTAGTATTCAATCTTTCATAAAATATTGATTTCAGTTCTATGGTCCCCCGAGTATTTTCAGGAGAGCAGCACCAGTAAGGGGTTCATTTCTGGAGACAAGCAGCTTGGAGATGGCACTTTTTTCGATTGTTCCTCGACCAGACCACATGTGTACGGTCGGGGACGATGCCCCGCATAGCCTCATACCACTCTCGTTCCTAGGTGTGACCCGAATTTTTCAAAAATATTTTTAAAGTAAATTTGGTGGTATGAGGCTATGCGGGGCATCGTCCCCGACCGTACCCATGTGGTTTGGTCGAGGAACAATCAGAAAAAGTGTCATCTCCAAGTGGTTTTTGAGCTTGGGGTGGTAAGAAAAAATTGGAAATTTTACTTAACAAAGATTTAAAAAAAAATTCTGGTCACACCTAGGATCGAGAGTGGTATGAGGCTATGCAGGGCATCGCCCCCGACCGTACCCATGTGGTTTGGTCGAGGAACAATCAGAAAAAGTGTCATCTCCAAGTGGTTTTTGAGCTTGGGGTGTTAAGAAAAAAAATGGAAAATTTACTTTAAAAATATTTTTTTTTAAATTCGGGTCACACCTAGGAACAAGAGTGGTATGAGGCTATGCGGGGCATCGCCCCCGACCGTACCCATGTGGTTTCGTCGAGGAACAATCAGAAAAAGTGCCTCTCCAAGTGGTTTTTCAGCTTGGGGTGGTAAGAAAAAAAATTAAGGCCGAACACGAGCATATGCATATACAGTCTACAAGAAGCGACAACCACAACTAACAAGATTACCGACCTGCAGAAAATAATTGCGGTCGGTTAATTAATAGATGTAATTATTGGAGTTGATTTGCTCAACTTAGCAGCGTTCAAAAGTCTTGAAATTAACCGACGCGCTGTATATGTATGTAAACAGTACAAATATAAATATTCTGATGATTAATACACTATATTTTGGGAGCATTTTCCGCAAGTCGGTAAATGTCGGGAAAAGTCGGGGTAGGTCGGGAATTAGTATAACCGGTAGGTTATAGTTAACTTTTAGTTAGAATGGCTTATAGTTAACTTTTAGTAGATGGCTTTCAGGTCGGTTACTGTCGGTGATTGCATTTTGACTCGACGAAAATGTAAACGCAAAAACGCCAAAAATGGGGCTGGAAATTTAGTGCTGGCTTGACACTTTACCCGAGTAAGTTCGAGTAAGACCCGAGTAAACTTGGTGCTGGAAATATAGCTTGATTTGGGTATAGAAATTTGGGGCTAGCTTGACACAGCTCAATACTTGCTAACACCAGTAAAAACCATTGTATTGAAAGGACAATCCTGACCGGAAACCTAGGTATCAAAGATGGGGCCTGATCCGATGAAGTGATACTTTATTTTCATTATAATTATATATCATGGAGGTATTATTCTTAATAATACCTCCATGTATATATATCGACAGCCCACTCAAACGTTGTGACATCATGCTACGTCATATCATGTAATGCTTTTTGTATTTTGATACCATGTACCTGTCGCCCTATCGGCTGGTTTGAGTTTGAACCAGACTGCCAATGCCAATAAAGTGGCAGATTTTGAACCAACACGCAGACCGTAGCGCCACGGAAGTCAACAAGAACAAGATGGCGATATGCCGTTTGTGATTGACCGAATTATCGCATGTTTTCTACGATTTATAACGTACAAAATCGTATTTATTCTAGGGAAATGCAGAGACATCATCGTCCTGATGTTCTCGTTTAGTTCAGCCAAGAATGTCTTGACGTTTCTGTCGAGGTGAGCTGTTTGTGGCATGGATTTGCAATAGGATGTTGCAACTCGCTCCAGCTTGTTGTCAGTCTCGCGCAGTGCGAAATTTATTTTCTTTGAAAATGGACTACACCAAGTTTTTGCTTTGCGCCAGATGTGCAACTCTGGCCCCATAATATAAATCCCATGAATAAAATGTGACAGAACAGTTATCTGTTCCATGCAAGTCCAAAAAATACTAGATGCAGCGGAGCAACTGCAGAATACCCGGGACACTCTGTGCTAAATGATAGGAATGTGTACATAATGAATGTACAGAGGGACAGAGTGTACATTACTACTGTCCCGGCTATTTTGCAGTAAGTTAGGCCGATGCAGCAACAAAGCCGGCAAAGCCATGCCCAAAGCAGGCAAAGATGATTGTACTATATGATAGATGAATCCCACCCAGGGGGGCAGGGCCAGGATATGCATGAGCCATGCCCAGCATGCCAGGGCCATGACGGAGGAGCAACGTCGTCAGTGTGCCCCGGCGTGTATCTGACGTGTTCGCAGCTACATTGATCAGTCAGGGTTGCAGTGGAACTCTGAATTACCGGTATTCACTACTGCTTATCCAGTACCGGTATGTTAGTTGTTCCGCTAACTGCATCTACCCTCGTAACCTAACCCCATGATTGGCCCATGTTACAGATGTCGCCGTATCTTGTAATGACTGTGTGTGATTTGTGTCGTGTTTCAGGTATCGGAAGCTGGTGCTTCTGGTCATCTTTATCCTGGTGCTCCTTATCTACTTCTCACCAAGCATCTTCAACCTTAGGAAGACACCACTCAGGACAAGTAAGTAGGGCCCATTATGGAGACCGCTTTTGATATTTGAAGAGTTCAGATGCAAAAGCTACTGAATCCATGAAATACATATTGAGTCGACAAAATAAGATGATGCTCTTTTGTTGATTCTGGTCTGTACTAAAGTGCATTAGTACAACCATTGTCACTATCAAAGGCACCCTTGGTATCAATGGCTGCTCATACAGTGCTCACCTGAGCTCAACCTGTGAAAGACAAACAGCAACCAGACCAGGGTTAAAACTTGCATCTTTATGATCTTTGGGTTGTGAGTCAGCTCAATGTATACACCACTGCATTCCACTGGCTACTGTCTTTGATGTGGAACCATTGTTAAATTCTACTTGAGAATCAGAATGCAGGGAAAGAGTGTACCTGTTTATTGTATTTTATCTCTTTGTACATGCTTTGAATCCTTTAACTATCATTGACTATTGTCAACTTATAGATCGACTGGATCGATGCATTGAAGATAAATTACAATATTACTCCAAGGCAGCTGGTCTCTATGATGCGATTATCAACCACAAGCCCTTACAGCTGGGAGAGACGTATTATCATCCTTTTATTGGTAAGTTTCATGAAGCGAGAATTGTCTTTGAACCTGACTACTAGATCCTGCAGGCAGACATAGGGTATGTCCATCTAGGGTGAATCTGTGCATCCACATGCTGGTGACTCAAATCCTCAAAAAATACTTTTTGATCATAAAGATAATCATAGATAACTTCTAGGGATGTAATGGTTTAAATGACGCCGGTGAAGGCATCATATCAAGAAAGATGCTGGGTGCCAGGTGAGGGCCATTCTCTGACATCAGACGGGAGATCCCATGTTCTGAGTTGCGACCATGGCCAGTCGGCCAAAAACCTGAAGCCAGCTTGAAAAATATGTATCACTCATTCGATGTTCTGTTTGTTGATTTCAGGTAATGGAAAGTTTGGTGTGTCGGTGACTGATGGAGGTTATTTGTACCTCAAACACCAGAGGTCACTGTCTGTACCTGTGCCAGTGTCGCCTGTGCTCTCACTTTACATGGAGGGCTATGAGACTAAAGGTCAGTGGTGGGCGAGCATTACAGTCAGAGGTGGTATGGTGTCGGTGTCATACTGTACCACTCACACTGCTGTGCTGAACCTTTAATTGCATATTCATCGGTTAACTACTTGCACAGGTCATTCTCTAGATTCATCTAGCCATCTGTGAGTTATGCATCTTGCAAAGTGTTTTTGTCATAAACTTTTGATTTATCATATTTACAGTGGCGCATGCAATGGATTTCCGAGAGGGTGGTGTGTCAAAAGTGCAGTGCTTCAAACAGGTGAGTCCTTGCTTCACAAAGTCGATCTGCGGATGATACCGAAATCCCTACCATCATGGACGATGTTTGACATCTTGGCCTGTGTTTCAAAACTAACACTTTTTCTCGCTCTATTTTTTTCACCTCCTTCAAAATGTTGTGTTTGTCAACAAGAAATTAGAAAAACAAATAGAAACTAACTACATTAGTAACGTTTGTCCTCGCGATGAGATTTATTTGACTGGCATTTTACTCCTCAGATCCTGGTGCATTCATTCATGAACGTGAAAATATATAAGCAAGCCATATATATTTTTGATGAATGTCATCTCACATTGTCACTTCATTTGACTTCTGAATGTCTTATTCACATCGTAGACGCATGTCTGTTTGATGGATTGGTCACCATTGATTAATTTATACCAACAGATTGATTTAATCTTACCAACCCTAGAAAACCAACAAGAAACAGCTCATTTCCCCTCTCTATTAGACCTTGATTAAGTTAAACCATTAATCGTCTTACTTTCATTGTTTCTTTTGATTTTGTTCACTCCCTGGCATTATTTAGAATTACAACGATTTAGAATTCCCTCTTCATGTAGCGGAAGGCACGCTTGTAAGTTCAAGGTCAAAGATGTTGATATTTTGTGTGGTGTCTCTGTGTCCGTTTTGGGCCTTGCCGTTTTGGGATGTTTTGCTCACTTTTGTTATTAGTTGTTTTTTCATTCCTGATGAGAACTTTATAACTCAAAGGCAGCAGGAGCATTGTCAGCAACTCCATCTTATGTCAGTTATATACACAAAAGGTTCTGCGTTTTGCACACTACTGCTGCTACATTTTGGTGATCAAGTCACTCACTAAAGTCTAATTATTAGAATAGAAGCAATGGGCTTGTTTTGCACTTGGTTGACAAATTCTATGGGCAAACTGCATGTTGTCTTTGCATGAATCTGTGTTTGTTTGATATCATTTTATAAGTTAAATGATTTGAGGTCAGACTTTTACATTATCCCACCGCTTGTGAGTTGTTTCATTCGAAGAGATGTCCGAAAAGTGCCTCTCCTCTTTGACGTTGTAGTTGGGGGTAGTTTGTAGTTTTGATGCAGGCATACAAGTTTCTTAGTTATAATCGATTCATTTTCATTTCCCTATCAAAAATCAATGCAGCATTTTTTGCATGAAGATTTGTTTCTGAAAACTGACTGAAATCTTACCAAAAAGGTTTAATTGAAAGATCTCCATCGCCATGTCAGTATGCTTGATTCATTCAAATAACTCATTCAATCATGAATCATCTTCATAATCTTATATTTCCAATTTCTATATCTCCTGTTGTTAATGTTTCAGCTGTCGTTATGCATATCCGTGGCAACCCAAGCGTACGCACATCGAGCGCGGCCTTCCATTCTGATTCAGGAGGCAAAGATCTACAATCCTACGGTGAGCAAATGACAATCAATCCAGTTAATACTCGACGTCAATATTGTTAGAAAACAAGTAGAATACTGCAGCTGGGGTGTTGACCATCTTTTTCTGCACATACACGAGGCTGAAGAGCCTGCTCTCCTTGGCAGAGACTATTGAACCTGGCTCAGAGCAAAAGGGTTAAATTCTGTTCAAAACATTGATCTGTTTTCTTTCAGGCGGGGGATGTCCACCTTGATATGGATCTTGGATCGTCTGCTAGCTGGGATGGCAAAACAGTAAAAAAACTCAAGTAAGTTTACATCCCAATAACCCACAGTTCGTTATCTTCTGGTTGAGGTACTTTTTAATACTTATGGCTCCTTATCCCTTATGGGACATCAGGCCACGATGCAATCTCTCCATTTCTTCTGTCTTTCGCTGCCTGGTGTAGGTTGCTAGTCTTCACTGGAATCTGTGTTCTGGCTGCACATAGAAAGGAAATAAGTCGCTCTTCATTTATTTCAGTTTCAAGAGAACTTCAGAATGAATAATGTCATGAATGAACATTTTTCCAGTTTCCAACCAATAACCTGGGAATGTGTCTGAGGAAATGATTTCTGAGTACATGCTCTCTCTTTCAGCTTTAAAACTCCAACCGGTGACCCACTGGAGTTCTCTCTAATGACAGGCACAGTTCCAGTCCCTAATGATGCTGAGAAGAAGGTTTTTGTAGTGGCAGTAGCATCACCCAAAGTGCCGAGTTCGTTTGTCATCAAGACAGGAAAGTAAGTGTTTTGCAGTTTTATATTTTGACTCGCGAGATACTGATATTGCACTTATTCCCCCTTGTTTCCCCTTGGACTGCTCTCCTCGGGAGTAGTTGCATAAGATTGAGTTACAGACATTATCTTTTACAGAACTGAGCGGTTCTTCCTGATCACGGCTGTTGACTATTCAGATCCCGTCCTGCCAGCTGAAGTGGAGAAAACCAAGACTGCCGTCGAGGCCAAAGTGAGTGCAGACCTGCGGGAGGCGATACGTGCTGATGCCAAGGTGCTGCGCAAGGAGCATACTGCTGTTTGGGCGAAGGTAAGTGGGGTAGTCCTCTGTTTGAGGAGCCGCTGTGGACTATAGTTTGAACTCACCACTAGGGGTCAAGAGATCCATGGTTCAAACCCCACAGTTGGCATGAGACTCTTGGCAGGTCTCTTTGTCTACTTGCCTTACTCGACCGAGGATAGAAGTGCTCAGGATGTGGCCCTGCTAGAGCAGCTTATCAGAGTTCTACTGGAAAGCTCCAGGGTTAAAGTGTGAAGTCGGATGATCACTTCTACTCGTTGATACCAGACTGTAAACCCTAGCTAAGTGTTTTGTTCCGTCGGCCTAGAGGCACCCGCCTGTGTTTGCTACCTGAGATCTCTGACATTTTCCCTGTTTTTCTATGTTGTAGCTGTGGGCTTCAGGTTTTGACATCAGTCTTTCCAAGGCCCCGGGAGCGCTGAATGGGGACAAGATCAACGCCACAATGTACTACGTTGTGAGTAGTACATCTTCTCCTTTGAATGAGATCGGCATTCCACAAGAGAAGCTGACACTTATGGAGAAATACCTCCATATGCCAGACAAATGCTATGGAGGACATCATACACTGTAAGTTGAAGTTATCACGTCTAGAAATAAGTGTTCATGTCATGTCTTCTCGGCTTTCATATTACCCTGTCATCATCATCATCGTCGTCTTTCTGTTCTTCTATGTTTGCTTTAGTGAGCATTTGGTCGAGGTAACATGCCACTGTGAGTGGGCACTGATTGGAGTAATTTACCTAGTGACTGTCTTTGACCAGAGAGGAAAAATCTGTCACTTACACCTCAGCTCAGTCTTCCCTCATATCAATTCATTCTGCTGGTAATGTCTGACTGGGTAAAGGGGCAATTGACAGTTTACAAACAAATTTAATGATTAAGCAACTTGCACATTTCATATTTCTGTTAAATTTCAATGTTTCAACAATTTTTTCTGTAAATCTGATCATGAATTCTTTGACAGATTCTCAGTAAACCGGAGGTAGGTAGAGTAGAAAGCTCTGGAAATGCTTGAATAATCTTCCCTCCATGCAACGCAGGAGTTGTTGATCACTTAGAGGCTAACCCCTTAACTGGGTTCTGCTAAGTTTTAACCCGAAGTTTTGTTTTATAGTCTGTTTCAATTTTTTACCTTCTGATTTACAGTTCCCTCAATTTCGTTCCAACATAATTATCCTGATGGAGACTTCTTTTTGTTTGAGGAAGTACTACTCTAACCTTCAGCTGTAACTCTGATTACTTTTTCTCAAAATTCCAGGTGGGATCCGTAAGATAAGATTTTGTGGTGAAGGCTTGGTTTTTTTATAAACTAATGCCACAAGTTTGTGGTTTTTTCTTTAAAATTGCATGCCTTGGGAAGTTTTCATCTTCTCGATTGGCCACGGAACGTCAGACCATCGGTTGGCAAGTCACGCTGCTGGCACTGACAACTTGCAGCATGAAGAACTTGTGGAGTTCTATTGCGTATGGGGACACACAGTCTCCAAAAGGAAAGCTTATATTCTGGTTTTCTAGGTACCATTATGTACCATTTGAACTATAATCATACCAAAATAGAAGTGATTGAATTAGCAAAACCAAGATACACGGACAGCGGTTGCATGTTCACTTACGTTTTTGGGTAAATGGTGGTTTCTTGTCATGTTTCGTCTTCACATTTACATGTAGTGTGATGAAGGTTCTGATGCCTCACCTAAGATGACATTTTGTAAGATATTTGAGATATTCTGCACATTATCTTTTGTGTCCCTGCAGTCACACTTTCACTGTGATAGCTGAGAATGAAGGCCTCTTAAAAGATGGACAAGATGTGTTGTGGTGAAAAATTGTCAATAGTTTTTACAAGTGTTGTGAGGTGAATTTCATAAAACCACAAATACAAATGTCAAGCTGACATCACACAGTCAGTGCTCCTCTCTCTCTACACGAGTAGTTCGCTTCATTGAATTAATGTTGTGTGCTTGGTTTTCAGGCAAGCATCGACCCTGTGGGCCGATTTGGATACAGTGGATAGTATCTCTAGTGTAGTGAAGACGTGGATGATCACGTTGGAGGCGCATGGATGTGCTCATATGCTCAAAGCAGGTATGACATGGTTTAAGTTTCGGGACTGATCTGTTTACTGCAATTATAGTAAAAGCCCTTGGGTTGTTAGGGGAAATTCTAGATGGCAGCATTGTTCTCACAATGATGTGTTTGATTACCGGCCTCTGCTTCTATCTAGAATCCCTCGGCCACTTCTTAACTTATGGACAAACTGGGCGAGGTGCCTGGTACTCGAGATAGGAATTTCGTCATAAGGAGTGTTTCATAAGCTAAACTTGACTGGGCGCTTGATTGAGAATGACATTGTGTAATGAACAGATATTACTTTTAACACGTATTTACAACTTTTCAGGGGCAGATGGTGCCCTCCAAGCTATGATCCTCAGTTTTGGAGGGATGAAGTTCAGCAACGACCATTTAGAATTCAATACGATGCCTAAAGACCTTCACCGTGACTACATGTTCCGTCGCATCAACTATGGCAGTAACACTCACCTGAACATATCGGTGAAGGTTGGTGAGGATAACAAAGCCATGATCTACACAGCACTGGATCGTAATGATAAACCGTACTATGCATGTGACGCAGGGTGTCTTGATCCTCCTGTGAAGCTAAGGTGAGTTTCCAACCAAGTCACTTGCCCTCAAGTATCAGTCAAATTTCATTTAAATGAAAAAGTGAGAGTTTTGAGTCAAACCTCTGTTCTTGCATGAATTGACTGACTTTGTTTTACCTTTCCAGTAAGTCTTTATCGTCCTTCCCTGTGAAGCAGACAGACCCGATCACCGCCATCCTTTACATAACATCAGATAAAGTCCACATGGAGGAACTCAAACATGCCATTCATGTCAAGGAGATAGTCGAAGGTAAGAAGGGCAGCATCACTTCTAATCTGGGTGTCCTTTGTCAAGGCACTTTGATCGTTTCTGATAAATTTGGGCATTGGTGAAGAAACTTGCTGTAGAAGAGCATGCTGTATAACAATGATGAGTTGAACAACTCTGCTGAGGCCAGTGGATTGAAATGAAAAGCTAGATGTTAAGGAGATTAACCAAGCGGAATAAGCATGTAGTGTATGAACCAAGAATCTGACCAGTCTTGTGTGTCAGGCGACAAGTCAACAAGATACTCTAGCATGTTAGAAGTGAGTTTGATTGCTTACCCATCTTTTCCATATTTCAGCTCCAGCACATGAGCATCACGTCCTTGCCCTCCATCGCCATGGACACGAATACGGCGGTCTACCGATGCTCTTCTGGGCGGCCATTGCATTCCTTGTCATCATATTCCATCTGTTTTTATTCAAAATCATTTACACGGAGTATTGTTTAGGAGAAGTGCCTAATTACCCCAGAGCTAAGTACAACTTATAGCAGTGATTATTTGGTAGCTCACAAAAAACTTTCATTTTCCTGTGGTTGTCAGACTAACTCATATTTTACCATGTTATGTGGAGTAAGGGCCAAGTCCCGATGATCTCCATCATGAACTTGATTCCCGTGAGTGTGCTGCGGCCTGTCAATGATTACGTAGCCTAAGACACAGCATCAATCTAGTCTATTAGGAAACTATCACTGTCACTGCCTGGGATAAAATTAATATATGTCTGAGAGTTACTGTGACTAGTATGAGAGTTATCTTGTTGTTACTAGTATGAGAGGGTCATCATGTTGGTGTAAATGGGAATGTACATGTAAATATCTAGTTTAAAATATTTTTATGTTAATTGAACAAAAAAGATCAGCAAGTGCAAAGGTTTAGGTGCTTGATGAGCAGGTGGCTTGAGGAATTACCGTTTTATGCTTCTTTTCTGGCCGTAGTTTTTACCATGTTGTATATATAGCAGTTGTCTCAGCTCTCATAGTCTTAATCCAATAATACCTGAAAAGGTAATCTGTCTGACTTCTGTCTTTGTGCACATTGTAATGCTGTTATAATATTTTTAACGTTTCATAAAAAGTGCTACACTACACCACTTCTAAATGCCAGTAACAAACCATCATTTATTATTTTTGCCTTTTTGTTTCATGAAAGATGCAAATGCTCATTACTTTCTATTTGAATCATATTGAAATTCCAGTAGTAGCAAGCAACACTTAAAAGTGTTTGACAGCTGTATGGTTTTGTCTCGGGGGTGGGGTGGGGTGATATAGGCATGGTTCAAGGTCTTGGGAGGGGGCAGGTCAAGTTTAGTTATGTCGAGTGAGGGAAAAGATCGTAAAAACCAAAGTCGGTAGCGATAGAAACCAGGGTGGGGGTTGTTTATAATGAATTATTATGTACAAATTGTGTATAGTAAATTAATAAATTACATCATTTGACAAAGGTTTTTCTTGATTGTCACAAGCAGTTTGGGAAGCAGGAGGTATCATCAGCCTGGTCACGGTCATATCTGATGCTGGAATCCTCCCTGTAGCTAGACCATCTCCAATCATGTCTGTCACACGCAGACACATGCATTCCCTGGCAATGGCCAATCAACGTCACCACGGTGCCTAACAGCATCAGGCTACCAATGCAATACCTCTCCAATCATGTCTGTCACACGCAGACACATGCATTCCCTGGCAGTGGCCAATCAACGCCACCATGGTTCCTAACTGCATTCGGCTACCAATGCAATACCTCTCCAATCATGTCTGTCACACGCAGACACATGCATTCCCTGGCAGTGGCCAATCAACGCCACCACGGTGCCTAACAGCATTAGGCTACCAATGCAATACCTCTCCAATCATGTCTGTCACACGCAGACACATGCATTCCCTGGCAGTGGCCAATCAACGTCACCACGGTGCCTAACAGCATTAGGCTACCAATGCAATACCTCTCCAATCATGTCTGTCACACGCAGACACATGCATTCCCTGGCAGTGGCCAATCAACGCCACCACGGTGCCTAACAGCATTCGGCTACCAATGCAATACCACTCCCTATGTAGCCGACCCCAAAATTGCCCTGAAATATTACTGTTGCCCCAAGATAGCATCCGAACCCCAGGAGGGAGGGATTTTTCTGCAGCCTGGTAATATATACTGGCATCGTATCAAATACTGGAATCCTCTGGCCGGTGGCCGATGGGAGGAAGGACTTTCGTTTGAATTGCATCAGAGTCGACGTTTAGGCGCTTTTTCTATGGCTATCCATTCGGACGAAGGACTATCTCCAATGTTTACCGCGATGACTGATGTGAACCGCGCTCATCACCTTACGCAGAGGTACAAGGACATGCCTTAGTCCAATCGTCTGTTAGCTTCAAAAGCATCCAATGGATGCTAAATCGCCAGTGAAGACCATAAACTGTTCGTATCAGTTTTCCCTTCATCTCTTCGAGGTTGCCGTCCGTTGCGGACACTGTAGGATCTTGTGCCAAAGAAGCAACTTTTCTCCAAAAGCATCCATTAATAGACGCTAAATCGTCCATATATAAGTCTTTGACTGCTTGAATCAGATTTCTAATCATCTCTGACGGACGCTGCCGTCCAATGGACGCTAAATCGTCCGTAGGATATGTTGCAAACTCGTATATAAATATATGTTTTCTCCCAAAGAGGCCTGATCATTTTCTTGTTCATCACTTATAAGATAAGGGTTGTCCAATGGACGCTAAATCGTCCGTACGACTGATTGTGAAATAAACTGTCTTCTCCCAAAGCATCCAATGGACGCTTAATCGTCCATTGTGGCCTGATCAGGTAGCATTGGCTACTCTTGTTCATCACTTTAGGCGAGGGCTGTCCATTCTTACCGTTGAACCAACGAGGTTTTCATGTTTTTTGTTTGGTTGCCACGTTGATGGAGGTCCTTTGCCAGCAATAAACCATGATTTAGAGGGAGAACTTGGGTGTAGGATTAGGTGACCAGGAGGAAAACGTACCTATTCGCCTCCATGTACCTGCTCATGTAGCAACAGACTCAATGCTGATCACTCATAACGATCTCCGCAAGTGTTGCGGGGTGGTTTTGGACATGTCTGTGTACGTGTCTCCACGTTCGATGACATCCCCAATCAATAACAAAGTTTTAATTAATACAGTGCTAATTAACGAAATTCTATAACATTGTGAAGAAACCGTTTCGGCTACAAAGTAGTAATCTCCATGTCTGTCACACGCAGACACATGCATTCCCTGGCAGTGGCCAATCAACGTCACCACGGTGCCTAACAGCATTAGGCTACCAATGCAATACCTCTCCAATCATGTCTGTCACACGCAGACACATGCATTCCCTGGCAGTGGCCAATCAACGCCACCACGGTGCCTAACAGCATTAGGCTACCAATGCAATACCACTCCCTATGTAGCCGACCCCAAAATTGCCCTGAAATATTACTGTTGCCCCAAGAACCCCAGGAGGGAGGGATTATTCTGCAGCTTGGTAATATATACTGGCATCGTATCAAATACTGGAATCCTCTGGCCGGTGGCCGATGGGAGGAAGGACTTTCGTTTGAATTGCATCCGAGTCAACGTTTAGGCGCTTTTCTATGGATATCCGTACGGACGAAGGACAATCTCCAAGGTTTACCGCGATGACTGATGTGAACGCTCATCACCTTACGCAGAGGTACAAGGACATGCGTTTGTCCAATCGTCTGTTAGCTTCAAAAGCATCCAATGGATGCTAAATCGCCAGTGAAGACCATAAACTGTTCGTATCAGTTTTCCCTTCATCTCTTCGAGGTTGCCGTCCGTTGCGGACAGTGTAGGATCTTGTGCCAAAGAAGCAACTTTTCTCCAAAAGCATCCATTAATAGACGCTAAATCGTCCATATATAAGTCTTTGACTGCTTGAATCAGATTTCTAATCATCTCTTTGACGGACGCTGCCGTCCAATGGACGCTAAATCGTCCGTAGGATATGTTGCAAACTCGTATATAAATATATGTTTTCTCCCAAAGAGGCCTGATCATTTTCTTGTTCATCACTTATAAGATAAGGGTTGTCCAATGGACGCTAAATCGTCCGTACGACTGATTGTGAAATAAACTGTCTTCTCCCAAAGCACCCAATGGACGCTTAATCGTCCATTGTGGCCTGATCAGGTAGCATTGGCTACTCTTGTTCATCACTTTAGGCGAGGGCTGTCCATTCTTACCGTTGAACCAACGAGGTTTTCATGTTTTTTGTTTGGTTGCCACGTTGATGGAGGTCCTTTGCCAGCAATAAACCGTGATTTAGAGGGAGAACTTGGGTGTAGGATTAGGTGACCAGGAGGAAAACGTACCTATTCGCCTCCATGTGCCGCTCATGTAGCAACAGACTCAATGCTGATCACTCATAACGATCTCCGCAAGTGTTGCGGGGTGATTTGGACATGTCTGTGTACGTGTCTCCACGTTCGATGACATCCCCAACCAATAACAAAGTTTTAATTAATACAGTGCTAATTAACGAAATTCTATAACATTGTGAAGAAACCGTTTCGGCTACAAAGTAGTAATCTCCATGCGATTATTGTTTAAGATTGTCTCCATTACTATGTGATTACAGCGCACAATAGAAGATGCCCATGGCCTCTCTTGAGACAGCCCACCCACGGCGGTGAGCAATGACCAAAATTATGAAATCAATCAAGTGGTGTATTCCTACTGCAAATAAAGAAAATTGACACAACTCATGAAAACTGAGATCTGGCAATGCCATCGACTACGCGGCGTTGTCACGGACCAGATGTAGTCGTTTAAATATTTAATAAGAACGCTAGCATATTTTTTCATGATTAACTTGAATCATTTGACTCCAGCTTTCGATCCTTAGTGGATCTTCCTCAAGAGTGACGGAAAAAAGATTTGAGCAGAAAAAAAGAAGTGAAAAAAATATTTGTATTCATCTTTCCGTGCAAGAAATAGAAGGAAAGGACGTACGTACGTAGATTGAAATCACGTACGTCTTTCTACGAAGATCCTTGACCTTACTGCAGCGCAGTTAGCATCTTTTCGGACAAACAACCCTAATGAAGCAAGCGACTCAAAACTGAGGCTATCGATCAAATTAATTGGATTCTGCAGAGACATTGTAAGGGGAAACCTAATTATTTGGTGATTTTGAAGTCCAAACACGACTGAATGTGCACATACGGGCGGTCAGTCTTTGTCCGCTCGAATACCCGGGCAGCCAAGCGCATTTGGCCGCGGGGTGGTAACCTAGTCTGCTCGCTTCAGTATCATCATGCTGCTCTGCTACTCGTAATGATTCCTTTTTTAACTAAATTTGGGCTTTTTTGTTTCTAATCTCAGGGTCGCTGCAACTCCGTTTCGGTACAAAATGGTTTTGGAAAGATTCTAGAATGACACATTTCAGGTATTCTGTGGAAACTCGATGGATGGCCCTGACGGATGAGGACGCTTTGCTACCAGCACGGACTTCGCCTTGCTAACTACCAGCACGGACTCGAAGGCAACAGTTCTAGGGTCGGTGGCCAGGCAACGCCACTTATCACTCATTTACCATCGACAGAAACTGACAGAGAAACCGACTGAGAACTTCCATAGATTAGAAAGGTTTCGAAACTGATTTGTAACCGTGCATTTCTCGCAATCTCTCCAGTAACCGCTATTTCTCTTTCTGCGAGGGCGAGGATGCCGGCACGTCCCTTTGTTGACACACACCTGACTAAGCATTACATACAACTCCGCCTGATGTGTCATCGCCAGGAATCGGAAGCGTTGAACTAGAAATCTGGCTAATTCGCGCGGACAGAAATACATTTTCAAATGCAGTTAACTGCATTAGTGTTGGCAGGGCTTCGCTTTGGCTGTTTTGGTGAAGGCATCACTACGCAGATGCTGTGCATGCCAAGGCGTTGTAGTCTTAATGAAAACAGCCTCAATTCAGAGACTCGCGATTGGAAATTCCAGAGCAATGACTCGATGTATCAATTCCTTCGATAAGGACTGAGAGGCATGGGACATGGAGAGGGGCATTGCATTGCTCGTGCGAACTTCACTTTAATAGGCAAATCTTTCTTCATTTCCCGCTCTTTCGCCGGGTTTGCGGAACTCAAAAGCCTGAGTTCTGTTTTGATTTGGTGAAATGCGCTCGGAAATCAACTCATCATCCCGCTCTTCATCCGAAGGGAACTATAAAAGAATACAGAAAACTTTATGGTTAAAATACCAGCCAATAATGAATCACTGATGAAAGAAGTCCTAATAATTAGTCAGATATGTTGCTAACGCCTTAGCTCACGCTCCTCCGACGCGAACTATTCGAATTGCGACGGGAAGCTAAATAACTGTTTCCCCGCACGAACGATACATAATGAAAAGCATTGCTCTGTGTGTGTTATAGGATTACTTCTTAGCATGAGCCTCGTCCTCTCACGAGATCGCGTGAGAATGATCTTTGAACGGATCGTTTGATTACAGGTGGATTAATGGAGTCACAACGAATGAGAGTAAATCACACTGATTTACATGAAATCATTTGTACTTCCGGCCGCACCGGAAGTGACGTCTGATTCATTGGAATGCGTGGGAATCATAGTCAGGGATGGAATACGACGTTTCGTTCATGCTTCGACTCGTCTTGAATATGACACTCGATCACCTTGTGGTATTAACATCTTCAACTGTGTTGCAGTGATAATATCCCGCAGCAACATGAACATACATTATAAATAACTGCTCTTCATAATTTACTCAAGAGTCGTTGTCCAAATTATTGTTGCCAAATATTATGTTTCGTCCAATGTGCTCTTCTAAATATTATGAATATTCTGACCAAGTCAAGTCCAGTGGTGACTACTCCGTCAACAATGAATTGAGATATCGGTTATGATAACTGAGTCTGTAACACTAATCAATCTCATTGCTGTATTCCGCTGAGACTAATATTGGCAATTGTTAAGTACATAGCCAGTCACAATATAACATTAAGAACACGAGCAAGATCAACTATCAAACATTTAGGTAATAAATACACCAAGAACAGGGTAATGACAACTCTCTCATGTCTCTGGTTGCACAATACCTCTGCCGCGATTGGGTTGAAAGTGGTTCTGTGACCTATGTTCAGTATTGCTATAATTAACAACGGAAATCATATTTTCGTTATTTCGTAAGAAAATGCTCCGGGCGGAATATTTGCCAGAATCGCGTCAACGTAGTCAGCTTAAGGTCTAAACGATCACAGGTCTTACCCGAAGCACGATTTGGAGGGATTTCCGGTCGTATGGTCCAATCAGAAGTACTAAAGTCTGCGCCACCGGTGCGGCCACCAAGTATGAGCCAATCACGATTTGGTGTAGTGAGAATCATGGTTTGTTTTGGAAAAGTCGTTGTTGGTACAGTGAATATTTTGGATCTCCGTGGCCAGGCGGGTTCTTTTATTTGAATCATCCATCGATTGTCCGCTATGTTTATTGATTAGGAGAAACGACATCCAATCCAATCGGGGAATATTAGAAACGGATGAAGGCAAGAAGGGCATTTCCTTGTCTCAGGTATGGAAAGAATGCATCAGAACCCAAGGAATGCAGCCATATCGTCAGCGCCCTGGGGACATGCATATCCACGCCTTTTGATGAATAAAACATTCAATCCACTCCAAATAAGTCTCATGAAGGGTGATATCATGCATCTTGTACAGAGATTTATACAGATGTGAACATTATTTTGCTTTGTTCGATGTGGATTGACAACAAAAAGCTGTTGGCTAGTTTATTCCAACGGAGTCTTCGGTTAAAGCAAGTTGTGGGCAAGAAATACATTAAGCGGGTTTCGCAACCCCCTCCGAACGACAAAAATACGAACTGGGAAGGTCTGGCGTGTCATCTAGTCCTGTTTTAATTGATTTACGCCGCACTCCGAAATCATTTTCTTAGGTATACGAGGAATCGGGGAAGTGACCAAAAAGTTATCGATAATTTACTTCATACAATGTACTCTGTACTTCGTACTTCGTCGTTCGTAACTTTTTGCAAGGGTTGCGAAATCTGCCTATCGTTAGGATGGGCGGATAACATGCTTTCCTTGGTTCAGTTCAACTATTCCAGAAACAGTAATGTTACTGTCATGAGTGCACATAAAGTCCAAGTAACTTAGTCTGGTTGACTTGTACTAAAGCTGGTGATGACAAGTATCGACAGTTGCGAGACAATTCGTGGATGGGTGACTATTGGTGTATAATCGTGAGAAGTGTGGGCCCCGGGGGATGCTTCATAGTCTTCCCATGTTCTTGCAAATACGATTGTCTCTCCAGCAACTGTCTGCGCCAATGATTCATCGTTCTAGTGAGCAAAGTTTTAAAGTACGATTGTTGCAACATTTCTAATCCCACGCGGGAAGTCCATATCCTAACCGAGACGACAAAATGCCATACGAGATTGGAAGGATATTGTCGAGATGTTGATTTGCTTATCTCGAAATCAGCTTCCATCTGCTTGCTTAGTCTTACAACCAGTGCATGCCATTGCAGTTTCGTCGGACAATATGCTCGCTGCTGCAAAGCCAAATCACGAGTTACAGTAGTAATGTACTTTCACATGACGAAAGTAAGCACAACAACCCAAGGCATACAGATACGTCTCGTCCCCACGTTCCTATAATTACACACCAGATTACACTGGCACCCATCTCTTTCGCCGATGGGGACGGATCCAAATAAGGTTGCTCATGACGTGTCCAAATGCAATTTGGTTGAAGAGAGGCAGAAGTGTCAGGATCAATGCTGAGTGAAATATATCACAGTGACAACTGGAATCTAATAACTAAGATCGCTCTTAGCTAAGGAAACTAGTGGCTGGCTTCAACATATTACTGTCTTCTAGTAGGAGCAAGTAATATGATTAAGAGTGGAGTGTATTCGATTGTCCACTGTTGTGATACGGGATGAACAAAAACAAAACGATGTGCATGTCTACATATTGAAGGCAGTAACCGATATATACGCCAAGGAACTTATCAGTCCTAAAAAAAACTACAGAATTCCTAAACTTTCGGTGGGGTTCTTAGAATTCTGTATTACTTGATCGATTTTGTAGGATTCAAATATGAGTTGAGTCATCGCCCATGCAAACAACCAAACAAGAAGTGTTTTGAAGGTTGGCTACCATATTTGGAGTAATCGATACAACTAATAGCTATACTATCGCGACTGTTTGCCGTTTTTCTAAGCCAAGATCCATCCACTGGGGGTCTAGCACAATGTTCCATGTCATCAACCCCCGCGGATACCATAAGCGAAGTGTTTTATACTGGTGATTCTAAGTGATTCTGACATAATACATTCACCTCGAGTTACCATTCAATACAGCTTATTCTATCACGTATCTTGACAAAGCCAGGACCCGGGGGACGCTGCAACAGACGGGAAAATAGAGGAGATTCCATAATGGTGATTTTTCATTCTGGCATCCTGTTGTCAGGAACCCAATTCAAACTCTATCGTACAAAATGAATGCCTCTGCGGGCGATGTCGTCACGTGATTGAAAACCGGAAGAGCCGCCATTAACCGCTTTGTGCGGCACTGACGTGCATTATTTCTTGTTTTCTGCAGATCTAATGTGACCACGACGCACCTGAATGGTTTATTTGATAACACGAGTGTGGTGTAGAGAGATAAATTTGTTTGATCAATTAATTATCACGACTGGCCGAGAATTTGCAAATGTAACTTTGCGCAGGTGTGTGGGAGTAGAGCTACTACAATGGAGGTCTACGTGTAAACCACGCAAAGTTACGATCATGATTAGCAACAGTCCTAGCATCCGTATTTTGAACATGGTATATGACTTGCGTGGGAGAAGCTTCCCCCCTTTGTCTTTCTCAGGACTAAGATCAAATATCCCTCTTCACATTGTCAACAACCCATCCCCGCTCATGATCATTGAGTTCCACTTCTCTCATCCTACTTGTGCGAAGTCTTACTGCTCAAGTGTTTTGTTATTGCTGATGATGAGCCGGCGGTAGTAAGAAGACAAAGAGTTTTAATAATGGGCACACTGATATGGACAAGAAGTTTCAAAGGTTTCTTCAAGTATCAGGTCAATGCTGAATGCTTTGTGAAAGTAATGGTCAAACTCAATGACAGGACACACCCTCGTTTTGTAGATTAGGATGTTCAAGAAAATACAGATTTTTGTACAGTTTGCCTTGGTCACAGTTTTTCATAATGCATGTAGAGAACTATACAAGATATTTTCAAAAGCAATGAGATCGAAGAGTCGCCTTTAAGAAAGATCAGCTATCCTGACGATCGAAGCAAGTTAACTCCTAAATTGCTAGCATGCACCGAGGCTAATGATATAACAATTGCTATCAGTGTAGTAACGTCTTTATCATATCGATCATCAATCAGTCAATCATCTTCTCCTATGAAAGGTGACAGGGTGCGTTTAAAACCTTAGCCTGCTTGTGAGAACTCATGGTGTTCATATGAACTCATGTGGCCGCGCTAAAGTAGTAGAGATACCTCTACGAAGGTAAGGTTCATGTGCCCGGCGCGCTGATTAGTAGAGATGACAGTGCTGAGGTAAGGTTCATGTGCTCGCGCTTAGTAGTAGAGATGCATGTACGGAGGTAACATAGTTGGTGGAGAAAGTGACAGTCATATGCTAACCTGCTGCACGTGTCAGTCTGTGCAACGTAACTGAGAATGTTTAGTTTATATCTTCATAGAAGACGTTTCAACTACGTCATAAGTAGAAGGCGTCATGTTGCTGCCCTTTCTTGTTTCGTTAATCTTGCGCCTTTTTGAGCAAGAGCTGGTTGTCAACATTATTATTTACGATTTACTGTGCTTAAGTAGCTTTAAAGAGAGCTTTAGAATCACAATGCACCAACATGCACAAGAGCACAGGTGACTAACTGATCCTAGATAAATACTATAATGAATTGATCATCAGGGGCTTTATCCTCACTATCCGGGGACTTATGAGCGCATCAAACTGGGATGTAGCGTTACTATGGCAATTAATCCCCGTCAACAATGGTCTAGCTCATAAGTGCAGTCCCGGAATGCGACTCCCGAGTAAAATAAGCCGATTTTGACATATCGAATTTGGTACGATTGAGCTCATGTGATTAACATTCTCAATCACGTTGTACAGACTGACACCGCAGGCAGGTTAGAATATCAGACTCACTTTCCTCACGTACCAACAGTGTTACTTCTAAACAGGCATCTCTACTACTATGCTTAGGACAGCCACTCTGTTTCCAACGGTCTGTTCGAATGAAAATCCAGATCTCAAAACGGCATATAAGCTATCAAATGATTAGTTTATGTCACCCATATATAACTATATCACACTTCCTCGAACCCTGTGTTCCAATAGTCAATCACACTGCCACTCGCCTGAAGTCAGAGCAAACATGCTTTTCTCCGCACCCAAAGTTAAACTCAAATGATCACCTGTCTCAACTTTGATCTAATCCGCCCAGGGCTCTGTCGTGACTCAGATCTGATGCTGTACCATTCAGTTAGAATACAGTGCATTAACCTGAGAAGGCTGTAAGTAGGCGACCCGGGGAATGGCTAAGGAGACTGACTTCAAAAGGGACAAAGCAAAATGTCAGATCACTTTATCTCAGAGCAGACGATGAAAAGTGTTTTCTTCTACTTCTTCTAACGTAGTTTCTCAAGATGTTTATTTGCATTTGAACAGTCTACGCAGCGGATTTTTTCTTTCATAAAAAGCATTTCAGGCTGAAACAGTTATTTGAGGTCGGGCTCGGTTTAAGTATTCTGTGAAGAACAGATCTATCGCAACTGTCAAGTTATGGGGTACACATATCGATGAGTTTGAAACATCCGGTTCTAGAGGCACAACATGAGTCAAACTCACTTCCTTCCGGGCCGAGCAATGCTGGACATTATTGCATCATTGACAAAAGTTGTTGCCGTTTATGAAAAGGTCGAATTCCGTTCCGCACATCTGACGCCTCCTGTATGCAGAAGGGTCGTGACTTCCAGTCATCTTCAATCAATAACCGAACGTTATTGCGCGCTTATCGATACCGGCAGACGCTGGTGTCTTCCTCCCAATAATAAAAGTCAGCTAAGATACGCGATAGAGATGACAAAATAGCTGTATGGCCAGAAATGAATCCTTTCTAGTGTAAAATATCTGTAAAATTACGACCGAGCCTTTACACGGCTTCGTCTTCTTTGACTTTTGTTTTGCCTCAGGTTTGGTTGTTATACGCTTGAGTATGTAACCCCGTCACTTCTCTACCATTTCAAGGGATGTCGTTCAGAAGGCCCGGCCACGGGGCAGACAATCTGTCTAAAAATAACACCATCATATTTAAAGCTGAAGCCACAAATTATAGTACAGTAGTTTGTCCTCTTTGTATCAATTCGGAGATAAAAATCAAGAGAATATGAAATTCTTAGTCATGTTACTACCGCCCACAATGTCCTATCAGAATGCGACATCCCGTCACCCAGGACCCATGCCCGTCACCTGACTAACACCCTGCCACTAGAATCTATTATCCTCTCGTAATGAGTTCGTGATGAGAGACTTAGGCCCCGAGATCACTAAAGGAATGACAAAGAGCATTACAGGGGATTTACCCGTCTTCTCCTCTTCGCTGGAACCTGAGAAGGTGAGCTCATTGTCACAGCAAAACGAGACAAAATAGGACCGGATTTCGTGCGCCATCTTGATCCGCCATCTTGCTAAGCCCATAAGGGAGTTCCAGCCTGATTACTTTGTGTGTGTTTATCTGATGCGATGATTGTAGATGGTTCAGCCCTTGAAGACTGGAATCTCATACACTTTCTATACACGTCTTTTTTGGAAAGTACAGGAGACTGAAGGCAACTTGTGATGAGCACATTTATCAATCTTGTAATACCAAAGAAAGGAGGTTACATGTACATTAACCCTTTGACATTTGGTAGCAATCGCGAATTCCCTTTTATCTTCTCAGAAAAGGTGAAAAGTCATTGCATCCTTTTAAACGAACACTCCTATGTATCTATCATTACGTTCAAAAAATTTCAACATCTTAGCGTCGCTCGTGTTTGCCCTGAAAATCCATCCAAAAATGACCCAAAATGATATATTGTCATAATTGATATCTAGACATGTCAAAACCAATAAAACACTGCCAATGTAGTTGTTGATGTCGTACGGATGCTGCATGCAAAAATCAGCTCACAATTCCAACCGCTTTATGGTTTTTCAAACATTTGGTAAATTTTTGCAAAATTCTGCCATCAAACTCAAAAAGGGGCCTTGGATCCAGGGCCCATAAGACCATCCACGAGCATGAATGTATAGGACTGAAAAGCCTGGAAGACCTGGGTACAAGGTATTTTTAAAGTGGTCTGCATCCGCAAACTGTGCGTGATATATCACTGAAAATGCGGGATATTGATGATAGATACATAATCTGATAGATGCTAAAGCGAAATTTTTATATCAATTCTGGTTTGGCAGTAATTCTTCAAAATATCACGAAAACGATATTCCCTCTCGATCAACGAGACTTTGATGTTGTCACCCCAAATCTTGGTTCAGTACTCAGACTGACATTGTCTTCCACGTCATCAAGAAAATTTTCAAAATATGTTGATATTTTGAAAACATGTCCAAGATGTCTTTTCGTGATATTTAGACGAATAAATGGTTAATTAGTATTGATATCGATATTTCGCTTTAGCATCAATCAGATCTAGCTCACCTCTTGTTCAGGACAGAGTATCATTTATTCATATTGCGGCAATATTTCATCTCGCTTCTTAACTAGCAAAGTTCTATACTTCAGGAATTGGATTCTAAACTCGGGGTATAGATTGTCTCACTTAACACAGGAGGGAAGAGCTAAAATGTAGGTCAAAACCGAGGCGGCATAAGCGAGGTTTGGGGCAAACTGAGAGCTCCACCCAAGAGGTGTTAGGTGAGACAACCAATACCGATATAACAGTACATGATAACAGTAATAATAACAGTACATGTATATAGACATTGGTGGAACATTCCCCCAGGTCACTGCTGAGAAACGAATAAGCGAGGAAAAAGTGCTCCTTTGCACATCGCTTTACAAGATTAGCAAATGTCTTCGGATACATAATCCTCTTTGGCAGTTAATCATCTAATGGAGTTAGGTTAGCGACTGAGACAAATCACATCGCAGGTCTTACCCATAATTTGCCGGGAATGTCTTGGTGGATCACGCGCGGCCGCCGCCTTAAGCCGCCCGCGGGCGTGCCGTGGCATCTCAGCGTGAAGCCAGGCCGAGAGAAATGCATCTAGTACGCAGCGGCATTCAAGTGTGGAAGTAATGAAGTCACCCTACAGAATAAGTCCCGACATATTATTCAATGACCTATGGAGTTAATGTAAATGGCTACGGAATGGCAACAGAAACTAAAGGTATTGGATTGCGCTCTTCTTCCACCAAACGATTTTCGCTCCCGGACGTTCTCACCACGGGGTAAACTATCCCTTCCACATTAACCAGCCAAGTCTAATCTAATTTCACTTTACAGCCAGGGTCTTTGCAGTTACCACCAGCAAAGTTTAAACAAAGGAACAATCACGTTTTTCGTGTTGGCCCCGCTGACGAGTGGTTTAAAGAAACCAACACCAAGTCTAGCGTTTCCTTCAACACAGTGAAAGTAACAAAGCGAACTGGCTGTCACCTACAATTATCGGTTCCCCGATCATTCTCCGGCTCCAAGTATATCAGCTATTGTCCACACTAATCAGAATTGCCAATAACATCGACTAAAGGACAACAATCCGGAGTGAATTTCACTTTGAGAGATTGCATTGGTTTGATATCACAGTACGTGCGCTTGGAGGTAGTGGGTACATGATTTCTTTAGGCCCGACCAAATTATTTCGAAAAACCCAGACCGAGGACCTTCGTATAACACAAAGACTAGTTGCAATCTAGGTGTCTCAGAATTCATTTCATTCATAATTTTGTAAATGAACCAAGTGAGGTGATTCAGGATTGCAGCTAGACTAGAAACCTGCATTTCAGAGACGGATTGTAACAGAATATCACGCGCCGAATAAAAACTAAACGCCACAAATATGAAATGCTTTCGACGTATCTGTCACTCACAATTGCCTGTATGAATCCATATTCAATTAACGGTTATCGCTGGCTTCATTCGAGCTAATGTCTTCACTAAGCATCATTAATGCACTTTCAGTTAAGCTTTAAGCTGATGAAGAAAGACTTATGCGATCTGTATATTCACGATCTAAACTGTATCCGTGGTGATATCACTAAGGTGTTAAGGGGTGTGGAGTGATTCTGCTGGTACAGACGCAGTATTCTTCCTCCCTGCGTCCTCGACCTGGTGAAATCAATGCGACCTTAACTAATCATAAAGGAACGCGAAGATGCTGTATCAGTCCATCAGGCGACCCCGAGATACACAAAGAAATCTCATCGTGTTCTCCGTCTTCAAAGATGGAACTGCGCCGAGGGATTACCCGTAATCTCCTTTTCAATATGATGTTGTGGCTCCGCTGGTACCGCCCAATAGCTTTCCGACCCAATGGCTCTTCCCGATCGATCGCGCACCGCGCACTGATTGAGGTGCGCCATCGATTCATAAGGTATACAGATTGCTTATTCGGTTACTCACAGAAAGAATATTGTCTTTATACTCTGGTTACTGCCACATCTAGTTATTATGATTTTGTATCATCAAACAATTTTCATATGATAGGAATCAGGGTCCAATATTTGTGGGCCCAGTGGCTTATACTTAATCCATTACGATTTTTCGCTAAATAAAAAACGATGAAAAATGGCATTTTGGAACCTGGCGACTCTGAGTGACCTTCGAACATATTGATATTTTTCATCCAAGGAATTCTCGATTTTGAGTCAGTTATAATGATTGGACCGACTTTCACTAGCAGAATCCAGTATAGCATCAGTATTGGCCCACCTAAACCACGCTCAACTGTATAATCACTATTCACGACTTTGCAAGAGAGCACAGCGTGTCAATTAATGCATATCGCGTTAATTGTGTAATGGTAATTATATGATTAATGATGCAGTGGCAAAGAACAGATATCGTGTGTCGAAGCGAGTGTGAAATCGGCATGTTGGTGTCCCAGTAACACTTTATCGTATAGAGAGCAGTTTGCTCAGTATCATGGTTTTGCAGTGTAAAAAAATATGTAACAGGACGCTGGAGGTGTTGTATAGCCAATAAGTTATCCTCGAGCTCTTTTCGTCGCAAGTCATTGGATGAACCTTATATACTTCTACAGCCAAAAATAATATTATTTTGCTTTTAACAAAAATTGCCTCTGTACGACCTTAATCGCTGAGGACTGATTACAAAATCTACTGTCCTGGGTGGTTTTAGATGCTGACAAAAAAGAATTATCAAAACCGCTGCCTTCTCGTACACACAGTTGGGTCCATGTCGATACCTATTGACATGGCCATTTGTTGGAAAGCTCGCAATGAGCAGTGATGGTACCAATGGGAAAGAATAATGGTACCATGTGTATTAAGATTGAGCCACTTCTGCAAAACTGCCACTGACTGGACATAAAAGGGTTACTGCGACAATACGCGTTTCTGATGAGATTCAGGTAGAAGCTGCTATTGTAATTAGTCAGGAGCCATAAAGGCAGAGAACCCCATACATGCACATTCTGCCATCTTATCTCCTCAGCTCTCAGCCGACCAACATAAATCTAATATCTTTTAGATATTACCAAAGCTGGCCAGTGCAGCCTTTATCGCTGAGGGGGTAATTGGAAGACGGGATATGGCATTCTAACCCAGCTTGAAGTGGATGGGAAGAGGAGGCAAGGCGAGAGTGGACAGGATGGTCCGACTGTGCCAGGGAAGTAGACATGCAATTTAGATGCATTAGGGTGAGATGACCGGCCTAACGGTCAGGAATATAATGTGGTCAAGCAGGTACTGACGACGCCCATGCCACATCGCTCGTGGATGGGCATAACGGCATAACGGTCGGGGTATAATGTTTTCATGCCGGTACTGTCGCCAATGCCACATGACTCGTGGACGAGATGACCGGCCTTACGGTCGAAGTATAATAAGGTCATTCCGGTATTGACGTCCATGCCACATCGCTCGGGGTGGGATGACCGGCCTAACAGTCGAAGTATAATGAGTTCATGCAGGTGCTATCGTCAATGCCACATGACTCGTGGACGAGATGACCGGCCTTACGGTCAGTTGTATAATGAGGTCACGTCGGTACTGACGTCCATGCCACATCGCTCGTGGACGAGATGATCGGCCTAACGGTCAGTGTTGTATAATGAGGTCACGTCGGTACTGTCGCTCGTGAGTTGTATAATGAGGTCAAGTCGGTACTGACGTCCATGCCACATCGCTCGTGGGTGGGATGACCCGGCCTAACGGTCAGGAGTAAAATGAGGTTACGCCGGTACTGACGTCCACGCTACATCTGAGGCCCAAACCTGTTGATACATGAAAAAGAAGGAAGATTATGAGATGTGGTTGTCTTCCGAGCTGAAATAACCAGGAAATCTGCTTGTTACCCGTTTAGGCTAGCGGACATGCTTAGAATCAGAATACGGCAACATCGACAGCCTTGACCACAACAGATCGGCCGAACAGAGAAGATTTGCAGTATGGTTGAATCCGCTATTTTTTTCCAAGCGGTACAAGGTAAGAAATCGATTTAACCACGACTTCCGACTAGAAACTTAAGAAGAAGATGTTTGACATTGTAAAGAAAGTTCCGTCAAAGTCATAAAGGGTAAAATATACTCGCAAAATTAACGTTCTTATTTTAGTAAGATTGTGGTAAGCGTGTACGCCAAGAAACAAATCTGACCTTTTATACTTTTTTTTTGTGCCGGCCTAATACGTTTGATTTTAAACTTAAGTGTTGTCCCCTAGCAAAAAATGTGTTCTTTTTTCCTCTGCCATGATACAGGAAATTAGAATGCGGTAGTTCGGTTGAACCATATTGCAGATCAGCTGTGAATTATTATAAAAACTTGTACCATTAGTGCGAATAAAGCATGGAACCCTCGGCCAAGAGTGCAATTGTTCAATCGACTAATGGACCCGAGAGAGACTGAGCCCTCTCCAGTGAATTACGGAATAAACAACCAAGGGCTGGCGCTAAAACTCCATGTACATTAGCAGTTTCACATCCTTTGCGCCATAGCATTGGGAGAATGAATATTTAATGCAGCTTTGGCTAGCGTATGAATAGCTTAGCGTCCCTCACTAGTGACGCTCTGCGGCTAGTTGCGCGTTCCGAGTCCACGAGGTGCGGGTCTCTTTCATACAGTGTAAACTAATTCTTACTCTGTTTCGTTCGCGTTTTCCAGGACTTGCTTATTATTGGGATCTATGGTTCTTTGACGAAAGCTAAAACACTTCAATGAAGATGCCGTTTGGAGGTTTCGCTAACCTTACGGATAGGGTTATAACCCCCGCCAAGGATATGGCCCAGTTGGCCAAGGTTACATTTAAACGGTAAGTTTCTTTCTATTTATGGAAGTCCATTTGGGACCAACATGTAATAAATCACTAGATACGGATTTATCAACAAACTCAAACATATAAAAACAGTTTTCATGGCAATTGGAATACAAATTAAACTTTTTTGCAGTTATCACGAAGTTATCTCAACCGGGCGGATGGTTACATATATAATTTTCTTGATAGCATTCCTTATTACTATAAACATGTTCAGTATTCGAATGATGCTCTAACAGGCCAATCATGTTGACTTATTGGTTTGAGTAAAGATAGCACGTAGTGTTGTTGAGATACAAGTAACTAAAGATCTATTTAATGCGCAAAGTTATATAAAGGTTTTCGAGTGTTTGAAAAAACTTGAAAAGTTTTGGTCAACACGAGTATGCACTTGTAAAGGCTTTTTTCAGCAAATTGAAAATCCTCTGAAAAAGATTTTCCAGCCAAAGCGGAGTTTTTCACGGGCAACTAATGACTTGGAACACTTTTCGATTTTCTATAAAACCTTAAAAGTCATTTTAGCGTGCAGCAAATACCCTTTAAAGTTATCGAGGAACCCAAAAAAACCCAGTCCTTTAGAAGTATTAAACTATAATTCTAATGCTGTGTAAATTCCTTTATGGTTTTATGTCTGAAAAGGATATATCTGCCCGTTAAAAACACACTGGAAACCTTTTTTCGAAGCGTGTCTACAACCAACTTAATTCTGGTTATGGTAACATTATCAATCTAAAAACCCTTAAAGAAACCCCACTGAACATTATCTTATCCAGAAAAGTTTGAGCGAATGCCGCGAGTATAAGTTTTCAAATGCGTTCCTTTGTGCAAGATAAGGGTTACTTTCGAAGATATTTCAAACCTTAATAGCGATTAAAATACTGTCTGGAGAATTGGATCGGTTATTCAACGAACGTGTTAGCTGGGGAGTCATTTTCATCTTGCTGAGTAGACACTTTTCTGTTGAATGTGATCAGGCTCGTTTTAGTGAAAGTTCAACGTTTCAAGATCACGGTTCGAAATCAATCTATATGACTGGAGAACTTTTCATTTTGCATTCATCCAATGTTACAGTATCAATACGCCCTACAGTGTAGAAAACTTATAATTGCGAAACGGACCTCTTTAGTACTCGGATAGAGCATCAGTAAACAGAGCCATGTATTCAGCTACATGAGGTAACTCTTCTGAGATGCTTTGTTAACACGAATGATTCTCTATTAATCCTGATGATGTTCTTCAGTTTGAGCCAAAAAAATAAAGTGAAAAAAATATTTGGACTTAAAATTTTGTTCATCTTTCAGATTTGAATTTTTTCAAAGTCAAAATATTTTTGGGACTGATGATGTTCTTCAATTTGAGGAGAAAAAAAATTAAATGAAAAAAAAATTTGGACTTGCAGAGTTGAATGTTTTCCATGTAAAAATATAATGATGTTCTTCAATGTAAACAAATCAAAACAAGTAGGTCTCTCATTATATTACACAGAACTGCAGAAATAGCGTTACATCGCTTACTGCCATTCCAGAAATAGTCTCAATCACGTAAGTGGGATTTCTGCTTACTTATCATCCGAACATGTTCCATTTATTACACAGTTTCATCGATTGTACCTCAGATTTCAAAATCCATGTTATGTGACATGAAAAATATAATGATGGTATAAAAATGTCACAGTCAAATATCATCACTTGTTACAATAACGCTCCTTTTTGCTTATTCGAGCTACACTTTATTAAAAATTGGCGTAAGACGTCCGCATAAATTTATTTCACTTGCAGTGTCAGATTTTAATTAGACCAAGGGCTAAATATTATGACCCGTTAACCTGTGAAGATGTTATCAGAGACGAATCGAGTCAGTGTAACAACATTCTCAGTTAGCGTAAAGGGGAAAAATCTATCAGTATAATTAGAGGTGAATCAGTTGGCACCATCATCATACCTCAATTTCAAAAGCCAATATTCATATCAAAAAGCGTGAGAAACATCAATTTTAGATTTCATTAAGAAGGAAAGTCTATATATTGTAGTTGGCAAGGCAATATACAATTTTCTTTCATTAGTGTCGATGGATTTATCATTTGAGACTATGATTTTTAACATGGAAACCGTCGGGGCTTCGTTATACAAAACGATGATGACAAAGGCAGGTCAGGTTCTTCTGGTGTATTCCTGACACGCACTATTGTATTTACTCGCTCCCGTCAGTCAATTAGAGGGCTGTTTGATGACTGGTAAGTGTCAATAAGGTTAAAGAAGTCAATTTGTTTCATTCAAATGGGTACCTCAAACCTAAAATCGCTAATTTACGGTCCAACATGATACAAACAGCTTTAATCACTGCCATTTGAATTGAATTCTATAACATATACTCCCTTTTCACTTTTATAAGGTCAGGTGATTATCACAAGGCCTCTTCTCTCACGTTCATAAGGTTATCAGTTGCTTTTCAGGCAACAGCACTCCCTTACATGCCTGAACAAGGATGCATTGGTTTGGTGACCATCACTAAGCCTTTAGTTTGGTTCCTTCAGCATTATCATCGGTAGGCTTTTGGTACTCCACCGACCATTCATTTCATGTCTAAAGACATTAGCCGAATGATGTCACGGAGGGTTAAGGTCACTGATGTAACAGACTTGATGAACCAGTCTCGACAACCTCTTAATCTTCTAAGAACTGCTTTTCCACCCATTCCAAATACATCCACCATAGTGTATGTCAATTTGACTTAATTACCAAAGGTACCAGGTGCCAGCAACGAACAAAAGTGAAACTAGTCACGCAATTTGCTGACTAGAAATCCCTCTGAAACCAATCGGGATTAGTTTAGAACAAATGACTTCTACAGACAATGGTAGTCATAAATATCACTGGCTGGTGTATGGTCCAAGTTTCGCTTTACATGTTCCATGATGGTCAGTTATAGAGGAATAGAATCAACCAATAAAAGGCGAGATAATATTTACATCGAATTTTCTGCACTGTCAACGGTTACGCATGCGTCAGCAAATTACTCCTGGTCGAGGGAACACAGACAATGGCTGCATCAAGGTCTACGCATGCGTCAGTAAATATTGTTTCTGCTACAAAAATGGCTCTATTCACCTGAAAAGTGGTCGACAATTCCGGAGTTCGTTAACATCAGAAATGTTATTGATGTTGATATTGTTTTATGGTTTTGTCACGGGACTCGTCATAGAAACGCTATCAACGTGGTGGGTTTGTTGATGAAATTGTTCTTGCGTTTGACATGTACAACGTGCATCATGATATACCATACCGACGATTACTCAGAACCGTTAGTGGTAATGTCTATGCATGCCAAGAAAGAAGGCAGAAGACAGTTTGTTTTGCAAACGTTTTGCTCAAAACGGCATTATGAGAAAGTAATAATCAGCAATTTCATCTCCCTGTTCTAATGAAGGTTGACGGAGCTTAAAATGTTTGGAACTGTGCAGTTTCCTTTTCAGTACTAAAAATGTACAAAGCTGGGATGTTCGTAAAAACAATGGAATTGCACTCCCTTTTGCTCGATCCAAAACTGGTCTCGGAAACTAGTTTTTCTGTAGTTTTCCTACTTTTTTTCCGAACATCGTACGATTTTGTTCCTCAGCATAACTCGCGAAGAAATTTGTAAATTGAGAAGACTAAGTGTCGAACAAAGTTGTTTGTAGGTATAAATGCCTTCAGCAAGATTACAAATACTCTATGTTATGCACAGGACATTGACATTGACATCATAACATGTTTCGTTTCGATAATTGGGTGAGATATCTCGGGTAACGCCTTGAGGCGAATTGTCTATTATTGATAAGAAAAGATGGGTAATTACGTGCTTAGGCAGAGCTCAATGATAGGCTGTTCAAAGATATGACATTAGCTGAAGCACAGTAATCAGTCAAAAGTTCTTGATTATGGAACGACTTCTGAGAATTTGTATTGTATTGATTATGGCATCAGTTTGTGCAATTCCTCTTGATGGTAAAGACAGGCAACTTACAGCAGCGGATGACAAAGTACTTTAAGCTGATGAAAATCATAACAGGGGACTTGTGCATGATCCAGAAAAAAACCTAGTCAAATATAAGCACCATCTAAAATCATCTAAAAACACCTAAAATAAGCAGCATTATCAGACTGTCATTTTTCTGTTCGACGACTCATGATCACTGAATACTGAACTAATTCTCATCACCATCCCACATCTTCTGAAAACAGCAGACACAGTAAGTTAATGTTGAGTTTCTGTCATCTCTACTCAATGACTAAGTCTAAGTCTCAGTGATATGACGATCAAATGCCTTACAAAAGTCGATTTCCTTTACCTGCCATTGTTGTGATAGCGAGGTGATGTTGATTTTATTTCCTCCGGGTCAATCATACATCCTAGCAAATGATTAAGTTTTTCAGCACAACAAAGTCGAATACATGTATATATCAAAAACAAAAACTCTGCCGACGGCTGAAAAGGGTAAAAACTAATTGTATCAATGATTGTTTACAGGATATTTTGAGCATTATCAGAACTACTGCTCGCTTTTCGCTAGCTTTTTTACCCCTCCAGCGATATTACCTTTTACTGGCATTGGCTATCTCTAAAATAATCGAAGGTTATTGACTAAGTCTAATTTCCCTCCAAATATGCACTTGTCTTTTTGAAACAGACGCGGCAGTATAATTTGATTGTTAAAAGCTAACACTTTGGCTTTGTTTGAAGTACTACATCAACTACGATCTTGGTTCGCGAGGTGGTGATTGACCCAGTACTGTTGCAACTCACTCAAGTGAGTCGATCGGAGGTTGCATGTGACGTATTGAAATTCAAAATAATCGATAACCTCTATCGAAATATACCATTTGTGGGCCTACTAACATTGTTAGTTTTGCAGCTATCGGAATATGACTATCTTACAGTGGTGCGTGCATGTCATGACTGGTCATAGACAAAACTCTTATTTGAAGTCAGTGAAACGATACAACGACACAAGACACGAAAGCAGTTGCATTATTACTGGCGAACTGTAAGACACTGATGTCAAGGTATTGCAAACAGGAACACATAATTAATATCTAAACGTAAACTGAGTATGTATTTGTTCCATCTAAGGTACATCAGTTTCAGCAAGTTGCCATGGATAACTCATCAGAACATAAAAGCCTATAGGAAAGTGAAGTCATCGGCCACCATTTCCAGGCCTGCTTTTCGTCTGCATTGTCCTGCTTTCCCAGATAAGAAATGTCATCAACCCCCGGGCAACGTTAACACGTCACTAGCCATTGTTCTCCGTGAACACAGCCATCCAACACTGCCATGGTAACCCAGTTTGACTTCTGAAAACTTCTCAGGATGCGCAGAAAATATAAAAGTTCCCATCTGGAATTGTTCATTTGTGTATCCCCAGGCATCACAATGGAAGCCATTCGTTTGAAAAGGGCACAACTATCTTTGACAGAGGAAAAGGTCAGAATTATTAATGAATCAGATTGCTGACATCAAAGACATCCAAGTCCCCTAATGTAATTAGTTCTTCTATGGATCTCCAGCCCACTATCTTTGGTCGCCGAGGACGCCGTGGATGGACGAAGGCGGCGATGGAATCCGTTCGTCTGAAACTTTCTGAAATAAAAAAAGCGTTAGATGTCTGTATTTTTGTTGTTTGCAACAAAAGTTTGCAGAAGAATGGCAATAGTATTCTAACCTTTGGCGCTGTCTGATAGAGATAGATGCAGGAACGAGTTGCGTGAATGTTCACGGGAAAGGAGTTTGTCATATTGTCCAATAATCACTTTGAATGACCAGTGTTCTTCAGTTTATGTCATAACTATGCCGACTCATGGTATAGTATCCCTTCACTCTACCTCTGGGCGAACCTAGGAATGATTGGTCATTGGAACACACTCAAAATACCATGTCATCGAGAGAGAAATATACCTTCCATCTTCGCTGGCTTCGAGCTTCTAAAGTACACCTTAAAGTACCATTTCGTCCACACCCGTCCACGCCATACTGACCTATGACGTCACGCCCAGCACCTTAAGGCGAGCTCAGAATAGGACTGGAGCAGCCGAAATCTGTGTTCATAAGAAATGAGCAAAACTAATTATGGAAAGGCGAGATTAAAGCTACAGTGAGGTCCTCTAATTCTATTACCAGTTTCTTGTGGCTAATGGGAAACTGAGCGGCGTCTAGATCACTTCAGACATTGAGATGAAGAATGGGCTCGGAGAACGGTACTCGCCGTCCATAGCGAGTGATCACTTAGCGGTTACCATTCATTCTAACCCTTCAACAGATTTGCTTCATGTGGGATTCCATAAATAGGAATTTTATTACATTTGCAACGTCCTCGTCATCATCGTCATCGTCATCGTCGTCGTCGATCGATCGAGTTGAACCTTCATGTCTAAGGTAAAGCAGTGGTAAGCAGTGGTAACATAGACACTAAAATCCAAAAGTTGTCTATCGGGCTCGTCACTTTTCTAAAATTTCATTTTCAAACCCTTCAGCGAATTTACAGACCATCTCGACGACATTTTATTCAACTACATAATAACCTATATCTCGACCGAAGGTTTTCTTTCAACCAAATGGTTCCAGAAATATTCAAGAAAAGTTCATTTCTAGTGACGAGTGGAATCAAATGCAAGATTGTTTGTAGTATGTGAGTGTAATAAGAAAAACCGAATCCTGTTCGAAAGAAAGACAGCTTAGACAGGGAATTAATATAGATATTGCCAGCTTCTCCTCCATTCTTCTTCATTACCCGCGACATGTTTTACAACAAGCTGACCATAAATAAATCAACGCCCGACAACACTTATACGCCCTGGTGCTCATTCGGGTGGAGGTATTACCACCTCAATGACGATAAAATTCTTATGAAGTATCTGGTTGATAATGCAGGTATCTGCTCAGGCCGCAAGAATGAGACTTCAATTTACGTTCACTCCAGGATGTTACATTTATATCATAGCATCTTCTTTCTGTGACCGCTCATCCAGATCGAAGCCGTTTTTGTACTAGAAAATGCAGATAAGATCATACACCGGTATCTTTGGATATCATGTAAGAAACTGAATAAAGTCTAATACTACCAGCTTGGAGGAATCTCAGAAGAACCTTCTTATAAGAAACTGAATTAGATCTTCCACCAGATTCACAAACTAACTGCCCAGGAATTGAGGGTATACTTTTAGAAATTTATAATTTACGGTTTTGATAAACTTTGAAAGGGATGTCAACCAAGGCAACACAAATATGCACCTCACAGAGGTTTTTTAGCAAAAAAACTAAAATTCAGAAAAACTGTCTAAGGGTTTTAAAATCGCAAGGCTGCATATTTGAGTTGTGTCTTCATGAGGATTGAATTGGTCGTATCAGATGAAATCACAAGGGATCTAACTCAGAAGCAGAGCAATACTGCAACCTTTGTATTGCAGTACAACAAACACAGTTTGTTTGGTATGTAGAGATTTCCATCTTCTCCAAATCGATAGTTAATTCAACATCTTGGGGGTATTTGTTAGCTTTGATTACGAGATTTCTGGTCAAACTTCGTAATCTAAGAAAACAATGACTAAATTTGTGTAAGCGCACTCTCCGGCCGATTGAAGTTATAAGAAACTTCTTTAAGTATTCATGATGTGCGTGTAATGATATTATGTGACTGTCCCCGCTGGATGGGGGTGGGATTGACCAGAGGGTCAATGCTAGTTATCCTAACATTCCTTTGCAATTCAGCTACAAGTAACTGCCAATGCATTCAGTGCCCGAGTATCGTAGTTGGTAGGGATGCTGGCATCTTTGTTACATTTATCAATCATTGCTGAGATATCGTATTTCCAATCTCTGGTGATAGATAATCAGACATATCATGCTTTCAGATAGTTTAGACCAGGATCCGGAGCTAAGCATAACAGGACTAGGTCTGGGTAAAAATATACGAGTTTTTTATCGTGAACCAGCATGTTAAAGCAATGAAGCCATTCACCATGCTGTCATCTTCTTTTGAACACAGTATCCTACAGAAATTCATATGCACTTTCATTTTTCCTTTGAAGACTAATTCTGTTCAATTCATTTGGTTAAATCATACACTTGTTCCGACTTCACCAATACTTTGACAAAAGTCAGCACTATCCATGACCTTGCACTTTCCACAGTCTATATGAGGGATTTACCAAATAATATTATTTCTGTGGCGAGCACCCGAGTGCCACAGGCTAAGCCGACGTACCACAATCTTGTCATGTCAGACAGTTGATATAAAAGTCGCCTTAACCGTGGCGGATGCGCCAAGTTGATTGGCTGACGGGCTGTATATTAAAACGCGACGTGCCTTGGCATCTCATGGCTGGACTTGGCCTATCTCGCTTGTAACAGACACGGATTATATATCATTTGGCCACAGAAACACGACGGACAAGTGATTAACTCTGGAACTTGGTGAAAATTAGATACAATTCAAATACATATTCATCTGCGTTCTTCATTCGTGTTGTCAGGCTCCAGCCAAGAAAAAGGTATCATTTTAAGTCAAGGTTTTCTCAACATCCCGAAACTCGCATCTGGGCTTTCAGGATATATCCAAATTCAAGATGGCCGCTAAAACCTAAAATGGCTGCCAAATAGCCGAGAAAAGGTTCTTTCTGATCTGAAAAGACTGTGCATCCTCGGTAACCGTTACTGAACAATGCACCTGTAGTTCTAATTGTCTTATTGACGACAACCATCACCTGAAAAGTTAGGAGAAATGACAACAAAGAGCAGGGAAGTAGGCAAATTCCCTCCTCGACCTTCTACGACCTCAAATATTACAATCAACCTCTAACCCTGCCCTGCAGTCTAACCTTTTTGTACCTATCCTAATATGTATGCGATCAGGTCGTCTCGAAATGTCATCGCGACCACGCCACACACACTCCGCTCCCACCTCATCCGGAGGAGATAGAAACAGCCTCATAAATTTCTATTCATTTGTCAGTTTCTTATCAACCATTTACTCAGGTCTGACGGGCCATCATAAAAGCACCAAGATCAATTTCAATTAGTTTGCAGTTTATCCTGGGCTGCAGTAAGTTATCCATTATAAGGAGATTAGGGGCTTTCCTCTTTGGATGCGAGCGAGTGATGCGATATGGGTGTGACATTCATGGATGCCATGATGGAGGCATTGAGCTTCTTCTTTCAGGTTCGAGACAATATTGGCCGTTTTCTATGCGCAACGTGAAGGACTAAAAATCGGTTACGTGTGTGTGTTTTTTCAACATCAAGAAAGTAACATCCCATCGCTTAAAGGGCATCATGCCGTACATCATCGTATAACTATACAAACGACTAGGGTCGTAGCAAAAAGATCTGACGGAGCAAGTGTCCCCATTCGCCACGAAAACATGTTTTGGAACATAATTTTGGCAGAACAAATGCAAAAAGTGCTGTTGCCTCCCGAAGCTAGCTACGGGCATGAATACAAATTGACAACTCCTTTTCTGTGATAACGAACGGTTCAATAAGACTCACTGACCCCCCCCCCCCCCCGACACTGTCCAGACAGTCACTGACTGCGCACTCACCAATCGCACCAATCGCACCAATAACCATGTGCATATCAATATGTGCGGCGCCAGGCGTGTTTTGGATAGTCATCTGTCTTAATGGACATGTAGAGGGTGATTAATTCAACTTTATCCGTTTTTATGACCGCCGGGAGATAATTATTTCCCTGTTTAGTGTTAGGAATGGAGACCACATTATGATGTCCATTGGCTTTGCATTCAATATGTCGCGGTCGAATATTTTGCTTGCAGCAACATCCCAGTCCGGTCAACTTTTTCATGCAAATTTTACAAGAAATTATTCAAAAATACTTCCTTCCGGCTGCTGATTCGTCACGACAGGATATACATGATGTACCTGCATGCCGTTTCCCAGATTTCTCAAATGAACACAGGCAATTATACGTGCTCAGGAATAGCTCATATTTCTGTCTTTTGAATAGTGATATACATAAAATCTTAGGAATAGCTCATATTTCTGTCTTTTGAATAGTAATACATAAAACCTTTCATGCTACTTCCACCTTTTTGGAAAAAACTTTGCGTAGTGACTTACTTCATCATGCAGTGATTACCTATAGCACACATTGCAAAACGATTTTTTAGTCATCTTTATGTTAGGGGTAGAACGACATCATGTTCAACTTAAGTTTAATCAATCTCTTGTGCACGGATTTTAATTAACAATATCGTTGATTACAAAAGAGCTAGTGAACTTTTATACGTCCACTGTTCGCGTGACCAATCCCAACCAATCCCAACCTCTCGCGCATTTGAAGTCGTCCAAGGTCTGTAAATGTTTCATTCGTGCACTGCAATAATTCATCGCATTAGGTTTCTCATCAATAAATCAGGTAATTAATTCAATTTGGCGTGCCGAACATAGATTAAGTAGCAATGATCGCGAATATGTGCACCAGGCTTGTCACGCGACCATTACTCGATATTGGGTACAACTGCACCTGATTTAAGAAAGTAACATTACGCGGCAAAACTAAATCCAAAGATCATTCATGGTTGCCGTAAGTTTGCACTTCGTATGACCACATATGAATAAATAAGACGAGTCTTTAGCTATTCTTGTATAAGTAAACTAAAATATTTTTCAAATTTGATTGCAAAGTAGCCGTTACATAATAAAGTGCGTCGTGTTAATTTCCTAATGTCAACATGACCTTGACCTCTGCTAGCGCTGGAGGATGTTTGGTACCTACATTGTCACCCTCGTCACGAAAGTTTTGTAACCGTGACCAAACTAGCCTGAACTGCTTTTGAATTACCTTAACTGCTTAACGTGATTAGGCATTCGCGAGAACTCATCGTTTGTAGCTAGGTGGGATGCCTAATCAAGGGTTTAATCTAGGAATCGAATTAAACACAACTGTTTGTGTCTACGGGGTGCCCAAAGGGATGTAAATGTTCTTGGTATTCTTGTTGAATTTCGTTCAGTGAACGGAAAACAAAGATTGAGAATGTTTTCAAGATGTTTTGCATTTTGCACTTATTCAGCAGGATTGATTCGGTGGCGAATAAAAAAAGAACATAACAAAAAACAAATTGTCTGGATGCTGTTCATTTTTGGCCATTTGTACTGTGTTGTCCGCTTCTTTGATCATCGGTGAACAAAGTAAGTTGACAATAGAACTGCAATTTCTCTCAGTATTTTGACAATGATAATCAAATAACCAAATTCGCTGATAGCACTGAAAGACATTTTCTTACAGAAATATCTTGTAACTATTCTTATCAGCGTACAACAATAGCATAATCACCTTCTGGAAGTTTCTGAGTCGAACTTACGACAAGAATTCATCTCACACTGCCAGAAGCTGAACCGATGTACGCAATCAATGATCTGATGATAGGAAACGCATTACCAATTTGTACTAACTTCCGTCAAATTGGTTCATTTTGTAGAGATATGTAATTGTACTTTTTTATTGATTCATTGATTTCCTTAATGTATTTAGAACATAAAAACAGTTATTCTATCATTATTAGGCACTGCGATGATCCTTCCATATCGGTAATGGACCTGACACAAACAGAATTGATGGCAGTCTGAAACCTGAAGGCATATTCACTACCTTTTGTGCAAAAAAAACTTATCATTTGGGTAACACTATTTTAAAACCATTGGCATTCTCATGTACAAAACCGTCCATATCCGAGCCAGGACCATTCTAAAAATTCTGGCAAAATACGCTGATGTCAGCATATAAGCTTGTGAAAAACCAACACAAGCATGCACCTCGTAGCGTTATCGAGAGTCGTCCCTTAGTGACCGAAAGGCAACCGGGAAGTCAAAAAGTTCTTCCACCTAACACACTCTTGCGTAAAACCACAAAATGAGCATCCAGATCTGCATGCACAGTCCTATCCGGTAGAAAGTGTATTGTAGTGTGGAGTGTGCAAGGGCACGTCAACAGAGTTACGTGTTGCTCCACGAACATACATACCAGAGGAAACTTGACGCAACCCTCGTTAAAAATGCATCAGCGGATAAGTCTGGCTGTGTCTGTTTACAGATGATTATTGGAATCTGTTCAAAAGATCATTGGACGTTTGTTCAGCAGCTTGCACTGTTAGGTATGACACAACTGTTAGTCTAAATTGCCCCGTGCCCTGTATACCTGCGAGAGGAAGCCGCGAGAGACGCAGCCCCCTTTATAGATGCACAAGCATACGCTTGTATATCACTAACATTCACGAGAACAAGCATGTTCAATATATCACTAAGAATTACGAGGACAATTCATCGTGCCCAACATATCACAAAAATTCAACGACACAATCGGAAATCCATTTGGAAATTTATGTTCAAGTATATGCATACCTGTACACCGAAGGCCGACGACGTATACACATGGTATACACAGGAGCGAGCACATAAAGCATGTGTTCACCCTGCCTTCCAGCCAGGAACTGATAATGAATACTTACAATACGTTACGTCATCATTATTGGTGCGCATTCAAGGAGAGAAACCAGGACAAACCATTCATGAGTGCTTTTGTATGATTTACTGCTCCCTTTATGTACTGAGTCTATCGACGTTGGATGTTGTGGACACAAATAACCAATAATCTAGATGTTATTTTGATTAAACGTTTTTCTTTCAACAAACTGGATGCTTTGTATCGCCTGCGGTGATAATGAAGTATACAAACATGACACATTTTCATCAGAATAACCTTGTGTATATCGACAATTTGCCTTTTGACATCACCTCCGCTAGTTGTCAATATACTTGTACACAAGTACGGAACATGAACATCGGATGTTTTATATACATGTCTTAGTAGTTTAAACAACACATCCGTTTTTTGATGCTCTTCCGATTCACAAGATGAAACTGATACTTGAAATGACGTTCAAAAGCATATGAAACATTCAGTGGTGCTTTTAGTAATGTTGTTAGAATGGAAATTCACTGTGTGTGTCACAATGTCTCTGCGGGGCGGTTGTCTTCCAACAAATAGTAAAAAAGTCCATGTGAATGCATGCGTTGATATAATGCACACAAAGAGACCATGATGAGCTAACTTGTCGTATTGATAATTAATCAAAATATGACGAAACAGCACTTTTGAAAACAAAATAAACACATGATCCTCATCTTACTAGAAAAAAATTACATGCATTGGCCGGGAATCGAACCCGGGCCTCCCGCGTGGCAGGCGAGAATTCTACCACTGAACCACCAATGCTTGTTGGAGGTTGACAATCACATGTTGTCACCAACAAAAAACGAGGCAGGTATACTATCGTGTCCTTTGTCCTATTTGTCTTGTAATGTCATTGATAAGGTGCTACCTTATAGTTAAAACCAAACGGTTACTGTGTCATGCTTTTGTCAAAGTGGCTAGTTTAAGTAGCCTCTCGTTAATAACAGTTACTGATATTACTGACATACCAAGGTCTCACAACTTCTCTACTTGATTCTCCTCTAAGCTAGCTTGAAGCTCTCGGAGCATTTTGCTAAGTGTACTTTATGCCATTTCCTCTAGAGTGCTTCCGATAGCTGAGTAGTAAACTTCCTCGGACTCTGAATCCATTCAGGATGACTCTGATGGCACGGTGCATTTAAGGAAATGATCATTTATTCGTGTGACAAGTGCATGTTTTAACCCACATATTGGGAAAATACACACACACAATGCCATTCTATCACAAAGATGACGAACGTCATACGAGCATACGTAATTTGACATTCGTTTCTAGAGCAGTTTGCATAAAACAGGGTACAACTCACTTTACCGATCACCGTTACTCACTTCTACACCACAAGTTGTGAAAAGACCACGACCGCTTAAAGAACGCTGAAAAAGACACGAACTTTTAGAATATCTTATCCAGCGTATAATGTGGAACAGTATCATTGTTTCTTGCAAGTCTGCAGTGAGGGATATTGGATATAGAAAGTACTTATGGACAACCTGAGAAACATTCGCAGCTTTACCATTAACATGTCAACGCTGAGGTGTAATCGTCATCTTGAGATATCCAGGGGTGTAACTCTCGACTAATGGGGGTCAGACGGAGCAAGAGTGTACGCCAGTCTCAGGCTAGGTTAATGGTCCTCAGGGTCCTTTCTGGTAATCCTGTCATTGCCATTTTGTCCAACACATGTTTACAAGTACATTGTGCACCAAAGTACGCCAGAACCTTTAATTTGCGTACAATGTTTACATATCTGGCTGCGTTGTCTAGCATAAATGGCATCTTGTGAAGGAGCACAAGTATGTTCGACATTATTTGTACACTCTTGTCCTGCCATGTGCCATGCAGCCCCCCATCATCTTAAACTACGAATATCAGTACCGAAACTAGGGAATGTAGTTCAACTTTAAAATGATGCATGCCGTTAATACTTACTAATGACCAACAGTGGAGATTTTCGTTCAGTACTTTGCTACTTTAAGACTATTTACCATTATTAGCTGATTAACGCTACATTAGTGCTTCTTGGCAAGGTAGTTTTACGGGATACCAATTAATTCAACTCACGGTTAAACGTACCAGTTTATAATTGGAGTTTAACACGCCCAACGTAAAGTTTGCCCTATCAAATTCCCCGTTGAAGTTTAATCACCGAGTCATTCTGATGGTGCTTGTAGTTTAATGTAGCTTGATGGTCTATCAAATGGGATATTCTGAGTGCCTTCCATTATGCCATGCTCCATGTCAATGTTAGTCTGATAAAATATAAATAAAGTCAATGAGACTTATTGGCATCCAAGTATACTATCTCCATTATAGTACATTAACGTGCTTATGTACACTACATCATTATGTTCTATCGTTGTATTGTGCATTTGTGGTGTACGAATTGGTCTGTCGAATTATTGGACAGCTATCCGATGATTTTAGTCTTGGCTCCTATGGTTTTATTCATATTTCTTACATGTAATTTCACCCAGGCTGTTAATTATCCTTTATCTGAAAAATGTAACGATTATAAGCAATGTTGAACATATTTGTTTGTCTTTTTTGTGTTGCTTATGTCACTCTCATCTCCTAAGCAGCATGGTTCAATTCTATAAAAGTCAAGCCATTAGGTCATTGTATATTTCACCCCCAGCCATTTGTCTATTGACTTCTGTTATTACTTCGAAGCCACAATTGCCAAACTCTGCCATCTTAATAAGACCAAACACACACACTCACAATAAATCATTTTTTCCCATTCCTGTGGCATTGGAAAATAGTAACTCATATAAAACAATGGTTTTCCTTCGATAGATCTTTTGAGAAGACAAGGATCTTTGGCATCTCATCAATCACCATTGACGTCTAACAATATTGCTAGTCCTCACAGAGACACACTTCTGATAAATGAAGGCGAGTCGGGATTTTGAGAAACGTCAGTTCTCAATGTATTATCAGAGTACGGACAGGGAATTCCCCTCAGAATAAAAACAAAATCTTTCATCTCTGTGTCTGTCATGTTTGACATTCCATTTGATAACACTTTTCCTTTGTAAACGTCTCTACCGTGCCCATACTGATTTGCGACAATACGGACGGAACTCCCATAAAACGGGCGTATTTCCGGATGGACTTTTTTGTCCTGGGAGACTTTGGGCAGGCAGTGTTTCGTTACAAGATCACGATAATCTCAAGAACCTGATAAGATTTCAATACAACACGTTCAAACCACATTGGTATTTTTTGCAGTATCTCCAGTGAATTGTACAAATTGGACAGTAGATTGAATGGGCGATGTGTGAATTGAGCCTGGATGGGTAATCTTCTTTGGGATGCTCAGCTAAATCAGATCTCAAACTAAACAGGCATTCCAATTGCCAACGCACATACCCATCATTTGTAACATTCGACCTTAGTTTTTGAAAGTACATTTGTCTAGTATGGTATCTGTGATCATCAATCTGCCTCGACCAGAAATGCCGTTGGTGTGCAGCCCCTGATTAAACAAAGTGTACTGTCATCTCACAGAATCGCAAGATAATCTCAGCGATAACAAGTGTTAGCTTGTTACTGGTGTAATAGCTTGTGAACAAAGACTCGTACTTCTGCTGGGACAACATGCCATATTCACAGTTTCGAATGACAAGGACATACTGCTGTTATGATCCTTCATTTGTGCTGCTGAATGATTACAAAAAACTTTATCAAGAAGTAACTTTACCCTAGGTAAACAAAAACGAGGAAAAGAGTGTCGTTGAAAGTCCCAAATAATCTTGATAGCTTCACTTTCCTCAGCCTATACAATGCGAAAGAGAACAAAGGCACTTCATAGGGATATTTTTCTTGGCTGCGCGTTTTATGTTGCCGTCTTCTTCTGAGGCTAATAAAACCACATGCTTGTCACTTCAATTGAAGCCGATTCCCTGAGGCAAGCTATACCCATTCCAATTTTTGACATTTGCAATGGTTGGGTTTATGTACACGTTATATAAAGAAATATATGGAATGTTTACCAGGACGGTTTCTATTGTTTCTTTCTTTCAGAGAACACAATAGGGACAACCATGTCACCAATGGTGACATTCGTTCTTCTGGTTCCCAAATAGGCATATAGCGGTACTTTTGAAGGTCACTTTCAAATGGTTGGTTGCTTTGCTTAGAAATTGCATTTCCTTAGGTAAAAACTCAAGTGTTATAGATTTGAAAGGTATAAAGCTGTATTGTCATTACGGTTCATCTGTTGGTGGCATTAACGAAGGACAGTTTCATTATATCCTTCTATATGGTAACTTGATAAAATTGACGGAGACACTGAATCCCTTTGGCCTGCTATGAGTCTAAAGTCTGTTACGCGATTATGTTAAGAAGAAAAGATATTAGAATGACATGAACAACTTCTACTTTATCGATAGCATCTTTGATCCATTAGGGGCGATAGGAGACTGCAACATTATGATTTTATCGGTGTTCTTGTTCTGACTTTGCTGTCGTTATATCGTCAAAGGATAGTCTTAATCCTACGATTTGATAAGAAACACAACTTTCGTTTAAGCTTATGCCATGAACTCATAGCGATATCCAAAATGATTTCTGAACCATACAATCTATCACAGAAACTAGTAAAAAAACTATCTGAAAGGAACCTTACGAAAATATGCTAAACGGATTAAAATAACATGATGCCAGGTATAAGATTTCCCATAGCGATTACTTTACTGATTTTCGTCAACTTCTTTGATGTCAATTTCTATAAAATATTTTCAGATTACATCGAGCACGAAGTTAAAAATCGTTTTAAACTCAAGGTTCCTAACTGCGTAGCATCTTTATCCAGACTTGTATGATTCAAAAAGAACGCCAATGTAACGTGTGTGCTCGTGAGTGAATCTGGCAAACCCTTTCTAATGAAGATTCACCTGCTCTATTCAAAGGTATTCTGAAATCTAGAGCTCCTTTCTGACCCAGAAAAACCACGCAGTCATGACAATGATTCAGCTACAAATATGACGAAGGTCTTAGGTGTAATCTCTTGTGGAAGGACCACATCCGTCCTAGAGACCTGTCAACAACGGCATGTCCCGCACGCTGACCCAGAAATATCAAACAAAGGTATGTCTCTTGAGTTCGCCCCTTTGTCAATATCTTCTGTCCCAATGATTCAACCGCCAATATGACAATCGCGCCGAAGGTCTGGGATGGCATCTCCAGCGTGAATGACCGCATCCGCCGGAGCATGAGATGAAATCAGTATGCAAGTCAGTCGCGTCAGTCTCGTCTGCACTTTGTCAATCAACAAAAACACATCAAAGTCAACCTCTTTCATTATGATGCAGGCTAGCTTGAACTGTTTCTTACATTAGCTCTCTGGGTGGGTACTCTCTGTGGCGAATTCGTAATGCCTCAGGTTGGTCCCTCAAGCAATCCAGTAGCCATCTCATAGCTCTTGCATTAGCATGTCCAGGCTCGGGTATGTTTACATCAATACATTCTTCCGAATTGTGTCACCACTTGAACCAGCCTTTCACATTGCTGACTGTAACATCTGACATTCGAACTGCAGCAAAAGAGTTTCTAGCAAAAACTTTGTAACCATCTGAGCACCATCGTTATGTAGTTGTTGGTTCACAATCGTGTTGTCTATCAAAACAACTTTCAATTTTGACCCGCTCGGTCTATCAAACTAGATCAATCACTGGTGTCGGTTTGATTGATAGAAAAAATACCCCGGTTGCCAACTACCCCACAATATTCAAAACAACATCTAACTGATGGCGATGCATTGGGCTGTCATCTTCTGCTCGGGTGAGTTCTTAGTGTACAACAGAAGTAATTACGCCCTTGGTATCTGGCTGGACCAGCGGCAGTGGTCATGTTCGTAAGACCTGACAAGCTGATGTCGAGTTAGTCATTGTAATGATCTTGTAGTTGGCGGGTTAGATAGTGTCATGACATGTCTGGGAAGTCCACGTGGCCAATCGTCTGATATGGCAGAGGAGTTTTAAGGCGAGGCCATAAGAAATGGTCAAAAGCACATAATCAATTGATTATACAACCTCTTTTTGCCGCCGTAAATTGTAAGTCTATTCTATTCTGCCTCGGTCACTGGCAGCGTTATTAAGATATATATGGGTGATTTGTAGCCGGGATGGAATATTGGTTTGGGCTCTGATCGTCTGATAAAGTGCTCTGCCAGGGTTTGGGGGTTTGGTCACATGAAGTAATGATGTGAGTGGATGGTGAACATACATGCACACATGCGGTTTCATTAAGTGTTAGTGCCCAGAGAGGGACATGCTTAAGTTTCAAGGATCTAAGACCGGTTGATTAGTTCTTGGATAGGTGAAACAAGAGTATCCTATTGGTTACTTTGGAGTTGGTCGGAGTCTGGTACATACACCTTGCCTCATGTATAAACACTGTAGTGACATCTTCTCCACTCATTACTGATATAAATTTTCTACATCACAACCTATTAGTTTTACATCCATTGACCACTCAGAAAAAAGATGAAAAATCCATCAAACGAACCACAGGCGCCTCGACCGTGGCATCCCCTTCCTTTGTCTCCACAACATCCCATCACCCAGAAACACATTACGACATAGACTCGATATGGATCATGTGGCTAAAACCATCGGCACACTCTAATACCTCATTCCGTAGGGAATCCCGGCATCTATTTTGAAATAATTAACCGCAAGCTAATGGAATACGGTATTCCCGCGAGACGGCTTGCGCATGCGTATCTCACATTTCGGCGCAAGGTACAAGATGACCTGTGGTCGCAATCGATTAATTTTTTAATAACTGTTCACCGGTCTTTCCGTATTAGTCCCGGAACAAATATAGGCATTTCTGCTGTCTGACATATTCAAGAGGGATGGATGATATTTCTTTTATCAATAAGATTTTGATTTGATCATTAGCTTACTGCAATAAAAATGAAATGAACTTCTTGTACATTTTTCCTCTAATCACGTCAAATAGCAAGGATTCCTGAAATACCAAGGAAACTCCGAGTGAAAAAGCTGCTGGAACGCAAATGATGTTGCGTATAATCAATAAAACCAAGATTTGTTGCGTAGAACTCAAAACAGCCTTGTAGCAGCATCAATGTTTAAAAGTAGGTTACAGAATAAAGTTTGAAGAAAGGCGTTGACACCGGAACAAGTTAATAGGAAAGCAGATTCCTGGCCATAAGAATCAGTGCAGACATCAACCACTGCGCGCCGCTTCCAACATATCGCGCTCCCAGCCTCCGCGCTGCCTCTGTATCGGTTGACTTCACGCTAGGATTCCTCGGAGGCGATCTTCAGTCATAAGATATTGAATATAAAACCAAATAATAACGATGTGTACTAAACCCAAAGAACGGGCAAACATCGTAGGAGATGGCATACCGCCTTCAAAAGCACCGGCTTTCATAACCATGGTTGCTGGTAAATAGATGTAAGACTTCTAAAGCGGGTCGTAGCCAATCTCTCGAAGAGAACTTGATTCACCGTGAAGTTGAAAATATGACATCGATGAATTTCAAAGAGTTTATCGGAAGCACAGACCAATGCTGGCTTTAAACTGAAATGAAATCTGATTATGATATCAATGCGATTTAAAGTAATCTCGTAGCGATATTTCTGTAACACTTCGACTGTTCTTTCTTGTCATTCGCCGGTTTTAACTGGCCGAACAATCGCTTCTTTCTTACGTGTTATCTGCGTTAACATTTCATTAATTACTTTTGCCGTGGATGCGGTTTTCGAAGAGCAAAGATCAGTGAATCTTAGTTTGAAGAAAAAATAATCGTAAGTTACAACTTTAGAATGTTTTATGCAATAAAGTTAAGTTCCCTCTTAGTATTTCGACGTACTTGGCTAGACAGTCCCAATGGACGGATGGAGGCATGGACCACCTGCGCACCGAGCCATCGAACCATTTGATAAAGTTCATTTACTTAACCTCGCGTGCCCATCTCAGAGCATAAACATAGCATACTACTTTTTTTAAGTTGATTAAAAAAACGTTTGACAAGGCAATTTATTTATGAACCAGTGTTGGAAGCCAACATTTTGGCTACTGTATTTGATTATATTCCAATAGTTTAACTATTGTTCACGATGGCCTCTCCAAGACGGACGTTGTTCTCGTCCGATCTCGGAACTTCCGGTGAGAAGACTGATGGCAAATTTCAGCACACTCTTGTCGAATATCGGAGAAGATACTTCAACGTGACAAAAGCCTAGCCATTTTAAATCACATCTCGCAATCACTCTAAATCTCGCATCTGGCAATAACTCTACATGTAGTGATTCATGCGTCATGCGCCACGACGGAATGTGCTGCGCACTGTTCCATTTTTTGTCGGTAATGAAATTAAGCGCGCAATTTGTGGCTTTTTCTGCAGATTTATTTTGAATGGCGGAGTCATGAATTAGTGATTAGTGCAGTGAATGCTCTTGGGGCAGAGATTGAGATGAACATTAACCACTATCGGGCTGTAACGGGTTACAATGAGCATTCCAATGGCAGAACGGTAGAAATAAGCACCCAATGACTGATTTTTTAAATTCAAATTCTGCTACCTTTCAACATGGTGACTTTAGCAGTCATCTTGAATTTCTTTTCTACTCATTAGACGATTCGGCTTTTCCTCAATGTGAAGGGAAAAAAATTCAAATCACTCCTCGTCACAGTCAATCGCTCAAGACAAACCACATGTAAAATCTCCCAACGCCTCTTCAACATAAATTTCCACAGACATCCCGCTACGGAACATTTTTGATTCCATGAAAACATCTCAGAAAATGTGTTTATGAAATAAATGGTAGATTATGTCGTCGATTCATAATGGAAATAGCCGAGGCAAACACAGCGGGTAGATGTGGACGACCATTAGTAGGCAGCATACATTACGCAGAGCGCTAAAAATGAATGTCTAGAAGTTAATTATGTATTCGACATAAGGATAGACGGGCGTTTGAACGTTACCACTGCTTTAGGACTGTAAGTCCAGCAATGAAGAATTAAACTCAGAATCATAACAACATTACGTGGAAAATACCCAATTTCTGTTTAGGCTATCTACATGTTATAAAGATTCATCCCAAATCTCAAGCGTTGATAACTATGGACTTTGGCAATAACAGCCCGTGAGGCAACTGTTAATAAGTCATTAGCTACTGCTATTCTTCTTAGCCATCTAGTAAAAACATCCACAGCATATTTTCGAGTATGTGCTGACAATAAAAGACGGTAATATCATGCAGGCATGACAGGACATTCCACTGACCTGCTAACCGGATTCCACTCATAGCGCCCAGCATAACAATGACTGACTGTCTGGTCAACGTTGCCCTAAGGTCCACAGGGAAGAGAATTTGGGTAGTTGATCAGAATCCGTGGAACGTTTTTGTTTATGCTTGATTCGACCTTCTTCTACGCCCAGGCCAGTACATGGCCGCTTATACAATGTACATGTATATTAAACCGATAGTTAACTGTACTATTAAACCGATAGGTTAAGGTTTTTAGATGGATATTGACGTGCTTTTGTTTGTTTAAAGGTCATATTAACTCTTGCTAATCACATTTTATCTTTTTTCTATTTTAGGTAAGTCATCGCATCGTCTGCAAATGAAGAATGAAGTGAAGGTAGTCGATCTAAACTCAAATAAAACTCGGACAAAATGGGCATCACATTGTCTCTGTTACAGCGCTGTATAACTCTCGTGACAGCGCCACTTAGCCGGGCCGTACATGTAGTTTTGCTGATAACCTATTGATTTCACAAGCCATTTCACTTGGACAGTATTTATTGTCTGCTTTATACCATGTTCACTGACTGATCATCAACATCACGGGCACTTACAGAGCCATTGCGTGCGGAAACATTTCATCGGTGAAATCATTGATGCAGATACAGTGCTAACTACTTTTGAATAGAAGCATTAAACGTCAGTCGTGACGACGTGGTATAGCCTCTAAACCGGTAATCCCTTTTGTAGTTACATGTATCTAACGTTTAAAACGCATCGCCAGGTATGATTTTATATAAGGTTTTTCGACCAACTGGCCATCAAAATACGTAACAAATGGTGCCAACCAGGGAAGGAGGAGAGGTCCCCGTAGAGGAGGCGTTAGCAGAACAGTTTTTTCATTGATCAAGTAAAAATGCTTCAAACGGTAAATGTATCGTCATAAGTCGACCCAAGCAACAAGCACCGAGTTAAAACCATTTGATTCCTGTTTCAATGTTTCATGCCACTGTCGTAATATGAAAGACAGTGGTTATCCATGTCTGCATGCAGAGCTACCAACTGACTTAAAATCATGACCTGTCTCACTTACTTCAACTTCTCACCAACATCACATCACGCGGTAGTTCCGCTGCAGCTCGCCAACACAAATCTTGCTCCAATTCCGCTGCAACCGTCTTCTCGAGAAGCGGTCTAATGATCAAATGGATAAAGTCCCATTAAGCTGACAGAACAAATATGCATCAGGACAAAGTGTCACGTGGAGGCTCCCTGCGAGATGGCATGGCAAATAACATGAATAAATGAGACTGTGCTCCCATAAACCAAGATGGAATTCCAATCCATAATGATATTTAAAGTCCGGTTGGTGATATTTCATTATTTAGCTGTTTTAGGGCGTTCAGAAAATAATTTTAGCTTCCTTCCCTAATCCTTTCGGATCTTCTTTTTAGAGACCATGACCACTTTACTGAGGGCTGGAACTATGTTCCTCTGTTTCTAAGGCATTGGCTCATTGTAAAAAAGCTTCCCTAAAGTCGGTCAAGGTATTCTATTTCAAAGCATTTCCTTACACAGGAAAGCAAAGCCAGTATCAGTTAAACACTGCGCCTTGTGTGCTCGTCAATAATCCAAACATCTTATCGTGGGCACAGTGTCGCCAATCAAATTCATTGTCATTAGAGAAAACTATCTTAAGCCATTTCTTTGCAACCAAAAAACAACTGATCATTGTCTCAACTAATCGTCGCACCTTGTGTGCACAAGAATTTCTTCAAATCCTGTTGAACAACACTTAAATTTCCGGCGCTACCAATCTCATCTCCACTCATCCTTCGCCTAACACGGTATAAAGTGACTAATATCCGATCATCGCAGCTCAGCTGATCCCATCTAATTTCCCCATTAGGTTGGACAACTTATTCTTGTCGATGTCAACACGCTACGATAGCTGTTTCTGGAATGACAGCATGAGGGTTTGCTGGTGAGGGAGCGCTACTCCTGGAATGCCAGCATGAGGGATAGCTGGTGAGGGGACGGGCATAGTCGACAGCTAAGATTCCTCTACTGGGCAGCGAGGAAAATCCGAGAAAAATAGCTGGTGAAGGGGACGAAATATAAGTGTAAAAGTGTTTCGGCACAAGTTACAGCTTACTAAGATGGATCCATCCATCAGTGCTTTCTCCAAAACAAGGACCGAGGTGAAAGTTATGGTGCAATAGATATCAGCCATACAAATTATCACAACAATTCACCGCGGCGCTATGATGGATTGAATCGAGGCTACAGTTGGGCGAACCTCGCACGCTGTTACGTCCTCACTGGGCCTGCCTCTTTCTATTAAGGCTGATACATCACGTTTAAATGACTCCTAGAACGTAAGAAAACTCCTCCAATTCAATCTATTTCCACCGTTCAATCATTGTCAGTGCAGAGAGCCCTCCTGATTGAAATTTAATCATGTGAGACGGGGCACAACTCGTGTTGGGGCTGACGGTATTTCCAGTCGCCCCGCCATTACTTCACTAAACTTGACAACTCTGATTAGGATACTGGCTCTGATGCTAAATGCATTAGTGCAAGATGAAAATAACCGATTCAGGACAGAAACTTCACCAGCCATGGTCGAAATGATTGCGTGGGTACCACATGTTCTAGTCTCGTAAAATGTTATGGCATAATTCACTCGACAATTTTGAATTTAGTGTCTCCACAGTTCATTTACACGATGCAGAACGTTAAGTAGCGAAAAATGAAAAACTGCTTTGAACGGGAAAAGGGAATGGGTCTGAATTTTACAAGACGTTAATACTGCTGACTGCAAAACTGACAACTTCCTTCAAAGGAAGAAGTCAACTAAATACGCGTTTTATTGTCTTCGAGTAATGACAGCGATATCTTTATCGAAAAACTGTTCTGTATTGACCGCTAATTGCCTACTGACACACGTCAAGGTATAAAACGCCTCTACCGGATAAGAATCAGCACAAAGTGAAAGGAATCTGCCAGTCACAGCCGGTAAAAGAAACTGCACAAAAAGGCTCAGCATCAACCATTTCTTTGCCCAGTCTCCATTATGCCCGCTTATCGTTCTACTCAGATCGATTGTAATAAGTGACCTTTTTCGTGTTGACGGAGGATCTGGTTCCGTCGGATACCATGATCGACTCACTAACCGACGATGTTAACTTTTTCCGTCTTGACTGCTGTGGTTTGATGCGACAACGGATTCTCGACATTCTCGACATCATACTTTAACGTGAACTTCGGTGTACTCCTGAGGCAGGTATTGTGTCTATCGGAAACAACTCCGTACTTTCCTGAATTGATGACAACGACACGCATTTCTTGGCCACACAAAAACTCTGACAATACCTGCAATAGTTAAAGCAATGACTGTTTGTGTAACGGCCCACCGATGTCTCCAGGGAGCGAAGAGCGTGATCGCACATTATTGCCAAGGAAAAGTCTCCCAAATGATATTTTCACAGTGCCATCTCCGCCGCAGGTTGTCAGGTGCAGCAAATACACCTGTGTGTGCAGAGACGGCCGCGGCGAAACAGTTCGAGTCATTGGCAACTGCTGAGCGGCAGCTTAACCGTGAATAACTCGCGCAGGGGGCAAAGCCGACCACCGTATCATCAATCATGGAGCAGAAAATCGAAGAATACATTCCTGGTGATGATATAGCGCGCAGTCATCCGCCAGTACCGGAAGCTCGTCAGTGTGGAAGGACTTCCGGTATGAGTCCGCCATGACAGTTTGTTCGGCTCGGCGGGAGATGTGTTATGTTGTGGATAATGGGTCGCGTGTGGATGTTGGAAACATTTTGAACATGGTTAAACTCGATGGGGTTCGTTAGCTCTATGAACACGCTTATACCGGAAACACAGCGGCTGTCTGGGATACTAAAGTATTTGATGCACTGAGTGTAGGGGTTCATAGCCGCATGCCTTGAACATTGTTAACACGTATTCATTGCATCGATGCGGAAAAAAGTGCGGGTGGCAAGGTCAGACAATTTGAATAGAACCACACCTCTTTATCTGAATCGCATTTAACAAATTGAAACGTCAGTTGAAATAAAATCTTGTTTCAACAAATACAGCATTACAGACGTTAATAAAGACTATCACAATTCCATTATGGAAATCACGACTTCATTTAGTCGTGTTAGCGTGATCCGGCAGTTAGACTCGGATATCACTGGGCTAGAATATTGTCTGTCACCCTGGGGATGCGATATCTACACGCAAAACCAAAATGACAGTTCAATCAGGTAGATTGAGGGCATGATAAATGCATTTTAATTTCTTGACTCACACTGGTGCACTGCATTGATGATAGGAAGGCTTCGCAACCCTTACGAAAGCACGAAGTATGTAAAGCATACTTGCTGGCAGGTATAATCCACATGTTCATTATTAATATCTTTCATATCTCTTGGTTGGATATTGTCTGTCACTCCAGGGAGGGCTGTGTCAACATGCAGGGCAGGAGATATGATGAAATCTGACTGAATGATTCTGATATAGACAAATTCAGGTATCGTGCCATTGTCGTCATCAAAAAGGTTCTCTAATTATGATTACACGCCATAACAAATAAGAATTCATTTCAGAAATGACACCTGCCTGTGCCTGTTTGGATGAATCGAAAACTGAACCGAATCTCATAGCTTTTGTGGTTTGTAAATTACAGAGGAACTTCGCACCAGATATCAGAGTAATTCTCTGGAGTTGACACCCGGAGAGACGTACTACAAACCAATTGAGGAAGTGAATTCCTGAATAGAAAGCATGAGCGTGATATCATATAGCGTTTATAGCTTTCTTTCCGTTAAAGTATCCGGCTCGAATGTAATTAGCCTCACGTTTCACCATCTCCTCAATCACATGTCTTCTTTCTCGCCTCCTAAGTTCTCTGTGCCGAAAGCTCCTCAGTGGCGAAGATATCCTTGGTGCAATTGACATGGAGATTCATTACTTTACCCGCTCTCCCTAAGGAAATTATACACATGCTTTCTTCAATTATGCCAATTCCACTGAAACCCCTAACCACCGTATTGTATTAGCCCCATCTGGTTTGTCCCCTTGACTAAATTGAAACAAAGGCTGTGAATAGAAGTGGTGGAGCACATTCGGCTCTGCTTTGAGTTCGCAGGTCAAGAAGGACCCCAAGGTGAACCCAAGTACGATGAGAGCCAGTCCTTAAACAACGACTTACCTGCTTTTAAACACTTCCATGGTATTTACTACTGATACGTGTGTTGTTCATCAGGTCCCTCTCATCAACCTCCACAATGATTAATGAGCCTCTTCTGCTTTTTCCTACTGTTTTTGCATCGTCAAAGTCTAATCAACTACAGAACAAAAAGGTGCGTATAATGAAAAAAAAGTTGAGTTCGAGTTATTTCGTCTAAACTTTGATATTTACTAGGACTCATTGTGTTCTCGTAAGTTAATGCAAATGACACGATATTCCATTGCTCGACCACGGCTAATGGTGATTGCCGTTGCTGCGGGAAATTAAAACGACTTTTTATCTTTCTTGTGTTATTGTTGTGTAATCAATTGCCTTGTAGTGGCGAGGAAAGGATGATTGGGACCTGAGAAGTTGGTTTGACTCGCCGGAATTATTAGACATCGATCCGCCTGTTCTTGGATTGCCTCAACTTGTTTCTATGTTACTGCAATCCTACACTTGTCTGGTAGGGGAACACAAAATCTGGCGAAGTAATAAAGTAAAAACGAACAAACAAAACTGCAAAATCTGTAGGACACACAAAACTATTTTTGTATACACAATTTCCATTAGAAAGTGTCTGATGCTCAAAACATTGCAAAACAAAACCTCTTAAGAATTCAAATATCTTAGACACACAAAAAACTACATTTTGTAACGATATTGCCTATTACTAAGTGTCTCGTAAGCGCAGCATTTAAAAACGATTTTTTAACTTGTCAGTCCACCATCAGAAAGACAGGTACTATCCAGTCATTCTGGGATCAAAAGTGCCTGGAAGTGCCTCTAATGGCTTCACTTTACAGGCTTTTAAGTATCAAGTTTAATCACATGAAGTACTTCAACCAGATCAGGTAACTTATACTTCTTCAACTTATGACTAAAAGCCACCCACGTAAATCATCAGACACAAGAAAAAGCTTGGCTATCTCCCTTTGTCATCGCTAAGAAAACTTTTAATGCCGACAATGAAGACTGTTCTGTCGAAGGCTCTTGTAACGCTATAATGTCAGCGTCTCTCTCCGCGTCTGTCGCACCAGATCGAATTACACTAAGTTCATTATAGAAAAAGTCACATCAGAGGCTGAGAGACAAGTGGAGACAGGAGATTGAGAGCAAGTTAGGCTTCTTTGATATAATCCTATAACTCATGCGCGTCTTCTTAACGCCTGTAATACCTGTGATGGAATCTGGGCTGCTCCGCTGTCTTAAGTAGGAGAGCATTTCATGTCAGCTTGGCGTCTCTTCAGAGACTTATCACGAAATAGCGACTGCGGAGTTTGCTGTGGAAAAGGAATTGATCGAAACGATATTGCGAGTTAAGACACCTCTAAAACATCTCCTTTTCTCAAGGTGCATCGTCTAAGGTTCTTTATCAAAAAGCAGAACATCAGTTGGAACTGATCTTCTTTTAAACAAACTGACGGAAACTGAGTGACGGTCGAACGAGTTGTTGACGTTTCATTTTGTTTAAAAATTAGCCTTTCAAGACCAGGAGGAAACATTACCTAATCCTGTGCAAGTGCAAGATCATCAATTGACAAAAGTACCAAACTTTTCGGAAATTTAAAAGGGTTATCATTATAAGAGATGCAAAGTTTTCAATCCGGCAAAAGAAGTGTCGTCGTTCCATCCACGTCAACAGGCCACCTTTTCCTCTAACCTTCAACCTTTACGGAGCCTTTGCGGACGACGATGCAGCATACCTTCCTTTTTTATTGACATTGTCATATTGTGTGTCGCCCAATAACATTTCTTTCTGATCTACCAAACATCATGTCACCCTGATATTGGCAGTTCCGATGGAAAAATAAAAGCATTCGCTGCATTCCGATGTGACAGTGAGAGCTCTTCATAAAGCAACCATGCGTATTGCGCATATCGGGACCTGGCTGGTAGGGCAGATACCCAGGCTACTCAAACGAAATCATCTGAATCGGAAGGCAATAATCCAACAAAACATTAACGGAATATGAGAAATACAAAACAGTGAAAATCCGGACGCAAAACTGGTAGTAAAAGATGTCTTTTGATGTCACTTTAATTCAGACACCACAGCACTGATTCTTCTGCTCATCGAAGTTAATCGGTTCCGCGTTACTTGCCTCCGACATAAACCAAGATGGATTTCATTATGAAACAAAAGTCACAAAACATAAGGGAATACAATGTATTCATTTCTGCGGTTTCTGAATCTGATTCTTGTCTCGCATAAGTGCAGTTCGATCCCCGTTTCATTTGCTTTATTTCTAATTAACTTAATGGAAGGCAAACCAAAAGTTTCCCTGGGGGCCTATACTTTTTTGGAGTTTTCTCCGCTAAGTAAGGTTGTCATTTGCCTAAAGAAAACCAATGATGAAACCATCTGGGTAAACAGATCGATATGGAGTAGGTACGGGCTCCAGGGATTAGGGATCTGTGCTGTTTTCCGAATGGAGTATGACCAAATAAGCCAGAAATTGCATCGAATGTTAAGCCTAACGTTTTCTTGGTCCATGCATGGAGAAATCTAGTTGCGTTTATATACTGTTTGAGCTGCATGAAATAGCAACCAAAACGTTGCTTTTTCACTTTTTATCCTTTGACGTTTTCATGCACTACCTTGCCAGAAGCTGCAAAGAAGACATAAATCCACATACTGACTCCATTGCACTAACGGGAAAACCTTTCAAAACCATTCATGATGCGATTCTGAGAAGTGTCATTTACGTCTACATACACCAGTTCATCCTACATCCGGGGATGTCACAATTTCCTGCCAATGTTCCGCACCGACTAGGACAGCTCGTCACCCCTTCCGCTCCTGCCAGGATCCATCCACCACCGTCGCGGTGGCGCTGACACCATCGGATATCAATATGGGGCGGTTACCGTACGAGGCTGGTTTCATCCGCCATCAATAGAGCCATTGTCATCTCACCGCGAGTGAGACAACAGCTTTAATGGCCATCGACCATCAGTCATATCATCTTTATGTGTACATTGCCAATGCAAATACCGTGTAATGGGTTGAGCAAGTTTCTTTGTGTAGTATTCGTTTCAAAGTGCACTGATGTACGCTTTACTGGATAGAAATGTACACTGAATGTACACTGATGCAACCTCTGTGATCGTTCATCAATATTGAAATCCCATAACAGAGAATCGGATAGCGGTCTTATAGCAAATAGTCCTTTTTGAACGAAAACATTTTTTCCTGTGATTGAATTGGAACGACACAAAGATCGTTTTAGGAAAATTGTTTTAAGTCGGTACGATTCAATAATTGCTTTAAGTAAAAAAAGTTGGTACTTGGGTTCATGGTGTACGATGGTGCTATAAATTCTTGTCATTTTTTGAATTCAACTCATTTCACTGCAAAGCACCATCAGCTGCATTGTTGTTACCCTCTGCATTTGCACTGTCGTCGATTTGCCAATGTTAATACAGCTACAATGACTCCTGATGGTGATAGTCATTCGGGAATAGAAGCTAAGCTGTTCCTCACGTTACACATCTGCTGGGATGGCAACACATACACTATTTACAAAGCTATTCAAGAAGTGAATTGTTCAGGGGTGATGATATAACCTTTCTGGATAAAATAGCTCAAATTGCTAGCAGCTGTAGCTCTAAAACATGCATGAATCACTTGACTGTAGTTCATTTTTAAAAAGGCACTACATACATTGCCAGGATCGGACAAAGCATGAACAAGAACAAACCAAGTGAAGTGAGATATTACGAACAGCTTATCCGAGCCGTTGAGGCTTCTTTGCCACACAGTGCCATTTTCTCATGAACAAACACTTTACGACCACAAGTATAGTCTCCGAGATGATTTTGCGCTGAATGGAGCAATAGTTAGCTGAATGACTTGAAAGTGAGTAAGCAGCTGCACAATCCTACCATTCGTACCCACCACCTGTTTGCTAGACATGAATCTCAAAGATTCCTTATTGATCTTGTCTGAGAAAGTTTACGCTGACAGTCAGGAGTAGTCGCTTCAGCTACTTCACGTTCTATTGAGAACGATAGAACTGTTTTAAATGGCATAGCAAAGTGGTTGTTGCTACTTTAGACTACGAACAATGATATTCGAAGATTGTACTAATCAGAGCCTCTCCTCTTCAACTGCCTATTCACTAGTCCCTTAACGTTTTGCTGATTGTCGATAAGGTGTGGTCAAGTCTAGTCCTTCAGCCAAGTTCTATTGAACATGGAAGATGGTTCTTGTTCTTCCACCTAATTTGACTTGTTGTATGGATTTACAGCATTGATTAAGTGAACTTTAACTGGCAAAACTAAGAATCGCACATATACACGTTTAAACATAAACTGCATTTCCTGTTCACAGAAGAAGATCTCAGAGGATAAAGACAACTAGGTTCTGTAAAATGCTTTAACAGTATCACTTCAAGACACTCGGATAGCTCTCATCCATTTAATCATACTACAATAATCTAGGTTCATCACTTTCAGCAGTATCTGGCCTCGAAATCATCTAATTGCCTGTTTAAATGCTATCACTTTACACTCGGCAATTAATAATATAGCGGATCCCATCTCCTATATCTTAATTGTGATTGATATGGACGAATGTGTACTATTATTTGTATTACTAAGAGAACGGACACTTCATGATTATGATGGTTAATTATCGTGATGGAAGTCAATATCATCAATTAAAACTAATTGAAGTGCACTTTCATCAATGCACGAATTTAGGCGGAGGCATACCGTAGCATGCACAATCAACTGGGTTTTAGTACTAGATGACACTTTCTCGAAAATAGCTCTGACCACACCAAAGGCATTTTAATGATAAACGTTGAAAAACTGAGATGATGTTCTAACTTAAGACTCGAATGCGTAGTATCTTCACCCTGAACAAGATTTCATAATTTAGCCTGGGGAAACTATCCTACCGCCTCGGTGCTTAACTTAATTTTATTTTCATTGTCAATCCAATCACCTATTTCATGAAAGGGTGTTTACCGCACACTTTTTCAGATGCCTCGGCGGATTTGCCAGGGCGATTCTATCAAACGGAACAACTCATCCGAAAATCTAATTATGTGTTATCACCCGAGCATATGTTTCAGAATATTTGAAATTTTCATTGGAACGATCTTACTCTATCGGAAAGTAATCGATGTGAGGTTACCGGCAAACACTACTCGCTCTGTTAGATCACATCATATCTTGTGAATCACAACTAGCGGGAAAGAGAAGCCTTTCATATATGTCAATTAGATAGAGCGATGTTGCCGTTCTCATTTCTTTTCTATTTTTGTTTCCTTTGCATCGGGATGTGACATTTGTGCGGAGTAATAAGATTGCTCTGCTTTTATCACAGGATGACGAATGAAAAAACAACTGTTCACACATGATGTTCTGTCATTTGCATAGTCTTTTTGAAAATGACCGGCAAAGGTTTATGAATATCTTTAGATAATCTTTCCAGAGTTTTCGCTCTGCACGTGCTTTATACATGCTGTTCTTCTCCATGCATGGTCTTTATATAGAAAAGACAACAAAATGATTAGGAGAAGAAGAAGAGGAAGAAGAATTTCGGCTAATAATAGATTCATTCCAATCAAGCTGCGCATAATCTCACACGTTTGCCATTCAGTCATTAAAATCCATCTTTCTTCCCTAACATTGAAAGGATGGCAAAACCGAAAAGATTTTCCTTCCGTACTAATCAGTCTTGGAATGCGCCATGAGCAGTTCTTTCAGATTCAAAGACGAATCATCCGACACTGTCAGTGCAAGAGAAAATTGCTGATTACAACATCACGTCCTAGTTGTTATTCTTAAGCTTTACTCAAACGTGCAGGAAGGAGTGGCAAGGCTACATTTAAAACTATGGTTGGGAAAGAAATAGCTCATCATAAAAACATGTTGTCGTAAGTTGCTCCCCATCCAAAAATAACATGGCAAGTAAATTTAACAACCAGGTTCAGCAGACATCAGCTTTGACTACCAACATTACTGCAACTTAATCATACAGCAATCTCCATCATTCTGTCCTTCCACATTTATACGCACAGGGCTAGGCCCATGCGAAAGGCAATAGAAACTTGTAAATGGAATTTGAACGAAATAGCAACTATCTATTGTGTTTATCTGCTACATATCACCCCCTAGAACTCTTGTTACCATCTACAACATGACGATATACCCATCTATGGTAAAATAACGGACATGCCATTTGAAGGCACACAACTTCCGTTAGATTCTGTCAAACATTACTTCCATTAAGAAGCTTCCTGTGTATAACCATTAACTGCCACAATCAACACATACACTGTTTAATCGGCTTTCCTGGAAATTTATCAACATTTATTTTTTTCTAATCGATTCAAGTTACATGCTACATTGGCAATGATCTACCATAAACTAGAAATGATCCAGCTGATGCTTGGGATTGGCCGCCAATGCAACTAGTTCGCACTCGATAAAAATGCCGTCTAAAACAAACTTTATTGATTCAAATTTACTGAAAGTGTCAAATTGGCATCATTGGTTGTTGTTTTAAGGGGCCAACGTTGTCATGCCTCCGTATAAATAGAGAGTGAAGTGCTGCCAGAAGTATTGGAATGTTGAGCGACAATCAAATGAGAGTAGCACCACTGTCTCGGTCCGGTATGATAACGGGATTATGCAAATTAGACGCACCCATACCCATCCTCTCGTTAGCGATAGAACACTACTCTTAAGTTATAATTTAACGAGGGAGTCCCAGATGGCGTTTGCAGATAAGCAGGATTAGCAGCTCGGGCTCTCAGCCACGGCTGATTGATCCATTAATCACTGATCGATGCTTTCATTCACTCATCGTCAACTTGTTAGTTCGAGAGTTGTTGACTAGAAAAAGTTCCAGTCTGTCGTCCTCTCGGAGCAAGGTTGTGCCATAGCCAAAAAAGACATTTACTCCTTCCTAATTTGCCAAATTAAGAAAAAAGTATTTTCATCTCATCTTACCTGCTCTGAGAAGATACCTTTAATTAGATAATAACACTTGCCTTTTGAAATTCGACAAAAAGTAATATGCCCTTTTTGGGTCCGAGGAAAGCATGAGTCTTAAGCTAAAACGATATCCTTTCCAAACTGGTCTTTGACTATCGGAAAACAGAAATGTGTTCGACGAATGAAAACATCGAAGTTGCAGAAAGATATATGACTTTGAACATTAACCTTTCTTTCTCGTTGTTCTCTTCAGTAATGATCACACGTTCTATTAATAAATGTAAGGGAGACTGTTTTTAAAAGGATTGGCACTGTTGCAAATGTTATCTGTTTCTTCCAACTTAGCCTCATCTATGCTTATCTATATGATTCTACAAAACATGACTTCAAAACAAAACTTCAGTCAAACTATCCAACGGCTTATTCATTGCATTGATCGGAAGAATTAGATGATACATTTTTTTCATTCGGCGCCCAGAAGCTTAGTCCTTTTGACTCCATAGTTTGGTGTTCAATATATGAAAATTACAACTACAACATACATGTACATCAGTGCATTATGTAATTGGTGCACAACACTCCTAGCATTATATCCGATACCAGCTTCCCATGTCGAAAATATTGACTTCAATTTTGATACGTGAGAAAAAAGGAAAAGTCAGCGCGGCGACCTTTGTAAGTGATATGCACTGAAACAGGCTTTTGCGTATTCATACTCTAGCTTGAGAAGTGTTTGTCACAAGGATAATATTCTAACGTTACTAACGCAATCCTATGATAAACAGCACTTCACTTGATACGATTTGTGGCGAAACGCTCTCGCTTCATAATTGACTTACGCTGGTGGTTGCAAACTACAGACGATCCAGGAAAAACATGGAATCCAATGGAAACATATCTCGATCGACTCCGTTTATCTTACCTATTGGCTAAAGAGTCTGTGTCATTGCACTTCATATTCCTGCACTGAGTGTCACACGTTAATTATTCATGCTAATAGATGAAAGTCATAAGAGTTGCTGAAGGGGTGGAATTCGAGAATTGCGTGTGTTGTAGTCAAACCGTAATTGAAGGAAATGATGTGGAGAGATGTATATTTTAGGAGAAGCCATTCATTGATGCGAGTTCTTCGTTATTTAGAATTGACTGCCGAAATCAAGAGCAGTGTTGCATGGAGCTTTTGTGCATTCTGAAGGAAACCTACTTGTTAGAATTTCATTTGTGGTTAAATAGGTGTTGGTAACTTTCATGTACTGTGGTGTAAACATGAATATTCGATTACATAAATAAGTGCGCTAGCCCCAGAAAGTACACTGCTATGTGTACTACGCTTCAAACGAACAAGAAGAAGAAAGTGATAAACGCTACATGTACCCGCCTTCAGATATTCCTAAATTGTCCCGAGTGACCAGCAACTCGCCATACCTGCTCTCCTCCATCCTAATACGATTTCTATCTTGGCCATTCGTTACCAATAACCAGATAGAGGCAATGCAATTACTCACCAAATAGGCTCACAATAGGTCGAGCCATTACCCTAGGTGATCCACTCATACCTTTGTGCACTCCGGCGGCAATCACATTCCAGGAGAGATCCTTGAAATAAGCAACCAATTTGGGAAGTCCATACTTGAATTATTGTATCATATATGAAATATTGTGTAGCTATACTGGACTGATCTGCTCATCACTGTCAAAGGGAATATAGAGAGAATACCTGGATTGTTCGGTCAGGTAGCATTTTATTGGAGCAATGGTTGTGGGGCAATGCTGGTGTATCTGGTCTTCAAGACGTCAACTCTTGTCTGGTACTAATGATGATTGTCACCTACAGAGAATCAAACGATGGCCAACGGCATCACATGTTGGCGAGTTTGTCTAACTTGAGCAGTGGCTTCTAAGTCTTTTTAAAGTTATGGAACTACTACGTGGGAAGAATTCAGAACAGAAGTGCATATAACAGAAGTCTTCCAGGACTTCAGTCAACCTTTTTATGTTCTAGTATTTCATTGCATATGCACTGATGATGTTTACCCGCACACCCATCTATTTGCCATGAACTTACGGCGATCTGTTCTAGCTGTAACTGCAGTTAAAGCTCTTACACAGTGTAAATAAGAAGCTGGGAATAGGACTATATGAAGTGGGAATGATGTCGTGAAAACGGTTGGTTTTGTAGACTGTAGTTTATAACACCATTCAGAGGCTGTTGTTGTGATTTATAATGGTTGTTTGTTTCATGACTCGTTATGTTTCCATGAACTCCTTTGTAAAGACATACTACATATTACACACGCCATAAACATGATAAAGTCAATCTGCCTCTGGCCTGAGAGACACTTCGTCATCACATTTAGGCTTTAAAGTTCGAGTTTCCATGTATGGACAGGTCCTTGTACAAAGTGCTTCGCCGTCCTAGAGTCTTCCAGCAGATGTTCGGGAACCTCATGATTCTCTCTCGCAGTTAATTTAATTAGCTTTCTGGTGTTACGAGCAGAGAAAAACCACAGCTAGTGATGCATCTTTGTGCTCGGATCTAAGCAGTTCCTTAATTAGCCTTCTCGTATCATTAACATGATTTAGATTGGCATTATAAAAAGCACCCAAGAATGAATGAACTCAATGCAGTTTTTGTACTGTAGCCGCCTAGCGTGTGGAATATTATGGTAATTGTATTATTGGCTATTCATCTTTTTGCACACTAATTAAAATGCCCTTAAATTATCTGAAATAATAAGACTGGCTGAAATTAATTAGAAACTAATCTGTTAATTTCTACATTTTCACACTGTTGCTTTTTTGATCCATCAGCATTAGCACAACTAAGCGTTATCTCCTTCCGCAAATTTCATTCATAAAAGTACTTAACGCTACTGAGCAATCAGGCCCAGGATGAACATGCAACCATACTCTGCTGAATATAGTGCCCCCCCCCCCCCCGCTCTCACTTGTTCGAACTCACAATGATGTCACACGAAGCCCAGTCTCATATTGGTTAACAAATTAGCCTAATTTACGTTCATTTAATTGATTTACTGTCGGCACTTCACTTGTTTTTGAGCGACTCCCGTGGTACAGTGCGGGACGTGCGAGGAATAGGGGAGCTGAATCTGTTTTGGGTGTTCTGTTGCCGCGGACCAGTACTGGGGTTTCGTGGGTCCCTTGTACGTGACCAAGTTTCTCACGATAACGTGGTACGATACGCTGTTATTCCCAAAGTAATCTGCGGCCTGGTGTAATGTTTTTAAGTCCGTTTCCCATCAGTGTTTTCCCTTCAATGGAAAGGTGAGGGAATATCGAGGGAGCGGTGCAACTCGTCGTATTGAGCAAGTGTAGCTTAGCAGCAATATACAGCCTCATAATTCAAGAACTTCAACACCAACCTATTCTATTCCCCTTCGAGCTAGCAGTGTAATAAGTTTAAGTTTAGACTAGATACGTTTCATGTCCGTAGTCTGACGGAAGATGGCTCGTTCCATCCACTCCTTGAAGAAGAAACAGGGAGAATCTGCCGAGTTTACGGGTCAATTACCAAGTTGAAGCAATGAGAGAAAGTTTGCACATCGCCTTTCGTTGTACCGTCTTTGCTCACATTTTCAATCTTTATAGTTCCAATTTGTTCAATGGAAGCTTTCAGACGAAAGAACCCATGCAAAACCTCACCACAATTTGTCTGCACGGTGTCATGCTACATTGTCTCTTTCAACTCCCTTTACGAGCGCTTAGATTTACATCAGCCTTGTTTGTATTGCGTTTAGATACTCGTCCCGCAAACGAGTTGAATATGTCACGTTTTTCCTGTCTACCTGGGATCCAGAGGTACCCGAGGGGGCTGTTACTCTGTTGACACGGCCCACACGTTACCATGCCGACAGCTCACATTAATATGTTTCGAATGTTAGACCTGGGACCCGGTATTGCCAGGGTGATAAATTACCCTGGTAAATAATTTATCAAGTGCAGATAAAATGATCATTGGAGGGATGAGACCACGTGCTCAAAATACATATTGTCCAATAATTAGGACATGATGTTTAGATGGTCAGTAATGGCAGCCAGGCTATGAAGGTTCATTACCGGTACTGTTCATGACGTCCACTGAGCAAAGGTGATGCACTGTTTTGTGAGTGCTTGTGTATAGTTTTCCTGGAATGTAATGAGAGACACACAAAATGTCCAGTGCAAACGTCATGACATACTGGACAATAAGTGATTCTCCACCCACAACACTTTTCTGCTGAGTCGTGTCGGCTATTATGTCATTGACTAATTCTCAGCTTTTATGCACTGGCAAGCTTTAATAAAGACAGAAATCGTGGTTGATTTTTCATCAGGCAATGTGATTTTCGTCCGGAAAACCCAACAAAGGAACAGTGTTGCTGTCAAACCGACCTTAGCACCGACCTTTCAAACTGTTTTGCCGAATTGTTTGACAACAACCCATAGTTCAACGATTCACACCCCGTGTAACCACGTTCAAACATCACTGCAAAGTGCATGTTTTGGGCAGTCATTGCACATGATTCAGACTGACGAAGACAATTAATGTCGTGCTAAGTCTTCATTTAGACACAGCCCTGACCCACCACATGATATTGTGGTCTACAACACGCTGATTAACTCCTAACTGAAACCGTTTGCTCACGTCAGAATCCATGATACACCAGGTCCCGGTACCCTAAGTATGATTGGTCGCCCCTGTTATCATTCTGGTCATGTTCAGGCTCAACACAAGTATCCCCAATCTAAGCCATCATACCAAGTCTCCCTTATGACGCCACTCACAATTACTCGTGTGATTGTGGCTTTGATTGCCCAGTAAATGAAAAATCATATAGCATGAGGTTAGTTCCCTTATGGCAGGTCGTTAGGCCACAACAATTCAACTAGCAGTTTCTGAGCGACGTGGTGATTAAGTCGGCATTCATTTGGCATCCTACTTTTAAGTTTGATCTTGGATTCACAAACAAAGTGATGCAAAGCCTAAGGGTATTGAGTTACTGGCTAAACTGAGAGATGCTTTGACGCCTCCGTTAAGTTATTAGTGTTAGGTGAACTTTTTCCAGTATCCTCAAACGTAAATGGACCTGTGTCCAAGATAAAGAGTAGAAGTTATACATTATTGATAAATGTTGTTGAGATAGGAATGCCCAATTGGTCAGATAGGGTAATGCTTGACCACATGTCATTCGGTCACAGCCTCACGGAGGAATCCGGTGTTGTTTCTGAACTGGCAGAAAGAGAACTGAAGGATTTGAATGTTATGAATGCATGCTCATATTGAAACTATCTGCTGCACAAATCACATAGCCCATGTTCCCAACCATCGGATATCTGCCAAACCTTGGAAGTAGTGAAAAAAAATAGAAATCCACGGCTTGCAAAAGGCTGTTCCTTGCCGGATGGATGTGAACATTCGCGGGGAGACCCCAATGGATTTCTAGTCCATCACCTTAACCACTCAGCCACTACAACTTCTCGTTTCATCATTGTAATAAAAAGTTCAGACAGGGCTCCATCAATGACAAGATGTTCTTCTTGAAATGAAGACTAGTTTCAGCTTCTAACTAACAGGTTTCAGTCGCAATGTCCACAGCAGCTCTAGAACAAACTTTGCTATGTTTTACAACTAACCCACTCTCTCAATGTACCAACATCCAAGAAGGATTATCACCAAGTTGATGATGACGAAAAAACTTTTTACGATTTCAATCATCTTTAGCGTCTCATCATGCCTTACTCGACACGGCTTTGATGCCCAGTCTTTCACATGTCCGTTAATTATAAGGGATTAAGGGGTTTAGGCTACTGGATGGATAAGCGAGTCAGACTGATGGGGATGGCAGCAATGTGATGTTTGAACTGTTATCTGCTCCGCTCAGTTGCTGCTAGACATTCCTGGCAGACGCAACAGATATAGCCATAGATTAAGCAAGAAATTAGAACAAGATGAGAAAGTAAAAATACAAACCGAATTGCTATGCGAAGGATTTCTGTGAATCTAACAAGCAAGCAAACAAATAGTGCAACAATGCTTTTATGACCAGACTGTAGAAGTCTGAAATATACCCCTTGGTCGACTTACTCGAGGAGTGCAGGGTAGCGATGGCGGTTTTGTTTTTCTCAATGATAGGCCAAAGAAGCTTGAAGTGCTTCGGCAAATTTATTGCTTCAAACCAATGTCTTATTACCTTTACATCTTTGATTTCACGGCTGAAACAAAGTTCATTCATCTCCTCCATTTCAATGAAACATGCCGGCTCATTTCATCTCGTATTTCTGAATGCGGCCTATTATCACCCAGTCAATGAATTACTGCTGGTTAGTATGCAAGCCAACACACTGTAATGTCTTCGCTCACGCATCTCAACCATTTGTTCAGCACCCCATAACTCTCAAGATTTAACTCACGGCGTCCGGCGTTTACAAATAAGTGGGCGATGCTTCAACGTTTTACTCAAATAGTTGATATCATTTGTTGTACTAACTCCCTGTCGATCAGCCACCAAGTGAATGACGTCACCTACCTGGGGCCTTACTCATTGACGCAAACATGGCTGATTCAAGTCCAAAGTAGTCACAACCTTTGACTCATTTCGGCCATAATTAGCTAAGGAACAATAGGTTATTGTCCGAGTACCATTTTCGTGATGCTACCAAAGGCATGTCTCTAATCAGTCGTCAGTAAACGAGGAACCGGCCCCAACAAGTTTGCTGTTTGGTTACGTTAACACCTGCTTCACGTCTTGGATGGGTTTGAATATGCCAACCATGTTATTTTGGCTGGATATGTCTCATCTGAAACATATCTCATTGACATCTGTCCTCAAAATCACAAGCCCTCGCCGTCTCCTACGAGCTCAGTGTCTACAAGCTACCAACGTATGTTCCTGTTCATTATACTTAAAGTTCTCTCGGATGTCTGAAGAGGCATCGAGCTCCTAAACCTGGCGCTCGACTCCAGTGGTCAACTGACTGAATGACTTCCTGGCCTTAGTTATTACACTGACTCAGCCCAGAAATGACGGAAGTACACCTATTGGTCTGGACGGCTAATTAACTTCCGTAACATGTAACTGGAGAGTTCGAACAAGAAGCCATTTGTGGTCACAAACATGAATATCAAAATAACAAGTCGGGAATATCTATATAGATATACACCTACGCGTTCTTTGTTATTGGTTTAGGTAAACGGACATGAGAACATGTACAGTGTTTTTTGATTTGATGCCATTTAGCTGGATTGGAACGCCACGCAGCATGGCAGGCTATTTTTGTGAGCTTGATGTTTACTTATCCGAATGTCACGACACATAGGTGTTGACAAAAAGAGTTCCATATTGAGTAAAAATGAGTGAAGATCATTTTACTCTCAGGGAATATAAGCTGGCCACACTTAAAGATCATGGATACATTTAAAGCAGGATACGAATGCGAAATATTTGCAACAACTAACGTTATATTGGTAACTAGCTGCAACATCACCAACTGTAAGTGGAGGTTTGGAGGTTTGGTGATTTCTTTAAGTTAATTTTAACTTTACATTGCCAGAATGTTCTTCACCTGAGTCAGTTGTAATATAAATCCAAGAGTGGTAAGACCCATCAACGATTTATTTTTACCAGCCCTATTCCATTACAGATGTGTCACTTTCCGATGATATTATGATCAACGACCGATCTTAAATTGATTAATAAAGCTGGATGAGGAATATCGTAGATTGAGGCTGAAGGGTTGGGCCTCCTTTCATTCGGATCAGCCTTTGTAGAAGCAGTAAAATATCAGTATAGCTTAGATTCGGATGGAAATTTCTACTTGGTTTATTACTTTAATGTTTAACAAAGATGATATATCTTCAGGGGAATTTCATTTAAAGAAGAATATCACTGCCTAGAAAAAGCGTCTGAACGCTTCTGAGGACGAATCATGGTACGTAGTAATGGTTAGAAAAAGCTGTCTTACGAGAGCAATGTCTCACAATCAACAATGTTGTGTTGTTTTCTTTGAAGACCATATGGAGTCACTATCACACCAGTCTCCAGATACAAATGGATAGTTGACGATGCAGTACCCGCCGTTAGCTTATGGCGTAGTAGCTATCAAATGCTCCTTTAAGATATGCCATCCTGTCCACACCTGAAATAGTGTCGTGTGAGCAAAAAGAAACCGACAATCCTAAATTACCGTTGCAAATTACAGCAAAAATACACTGAATAGTACGAGTTATTAAGGATTGAGGTATCTTTTCATATCTCGGGTTGGCCGTTATGTTAAGGTGTATTTGGGGAAACATTCATTAGACTCTTACTTTATATGGTGCACTGGTTCGATATCCAATCAGCGGATTGACTCACCTCTGACCGATAAGCTATCCCTATGGGTAGTTCGGAGAAGTTGATGCAAAATATCGACGAGCTGAAGATTTGCAGAGGATTTCTTTTGTGACGTCAGGTTCTTCAGGTATGTTCTATAATTGATATTAATACATCAAAGGCAACCTTCGATTTGTTTCAAAAAGAAATCTACATTTACCATGAATGAAGAACTACAAGGATGTTGTAAACGAAGAGATAGAAACGTTGGATAAAAGATTTTGTTTTGTATCATACGAACTGCTGTTATTACAAAACAGGCCAGGTTTTCTTCTTCAGCATACCAAATCATGAACAGTTGTAGAGATTTATATGAATCAGTTCCATCTTTAAACAACCTCGACATTTCGTGGTCATATCCAGCCATGGCCAATTTCTGCACTAAGGCTGTTATGAAGTACTTACGTCCGAAAACGGACAATACCATTGCAGCAAATCATTACATTCATATATCAGTTCTCAGGCTCAAGCGCAGCTGCAGATAACAGTTATTTTGAGTAAGAGGGGCTTGTCTAGATTGATGAGGGGTTTGAAGTGTCTCTTCTAATCCCCGGGGATTTCACTGGAGGTTAGAATGAGTTTTCCATCACGGGGTAAGACAGTTCCGAGCGCATCACGGAGTCGGACTTAGATGGTCTTATCTGAATAGCGACAGGAGAAGCGATAATGGAGATGACTGGATGCCAGTCGTGTTTTGATTAAAATATGTAGAATATAGGATGGTTGATGTAAACTGATCAAGTACTTTAGAATATAGAAAATTTGATTGAAAGAACAAGTGGAATGAAAGACAATTGTAAATCACTTTCTTTCCCTTGTAAAGTTTGGCATCAAATTAGGAGTTAGTTAATTTACTTGAAAAACAATCTTCCCATCAAATGGGATATTAGACAAAAAAGAAATATTGTTCAAAATAACAACAGAAGTTGTCGACTGGATTCGAACCTGTGCGTTCTAGCTCATCGCCTTAAATGATCAGCCTGGCCAACTTACTAACATCAGCAGTGTGGTCATACACTGCTGCTAACATTAACCAACTTCCCTACCGAAACAATTTAGAATAAGAAGGTTGATCACGGTACCTATACATGTAATCCAATGGCGGTATTGCCTGGGAGATATATTTCCGGTAACAGTAGACCCTACTAATCTTTTGTGACTGGTAAAATGGAGGGGTGCGAGGAGTGCGTTACACCCCTTTAAATTCGATTGACCAAATATTGTGCGGATCTATTGTTGCCGGAAATCTGTTCCTCACGCAATACGGTGAAAAGTACCAAACGTTTCGGCGTTATAGAAATAGTTTCCCACCAAAGCGTAGATGATAATTGCGTTGTCATTCCAATCAAAACGCAGCAATGTCTTTTAGTTTTGCGATACTTCCTGCTCAATTCCTTGGCATCCACCCACACGTTCCTGTTGACATATCTCAGTTATTGTTATAGTTATTCAGGAGCAATTAACTGGGGATTCCTCGAATGATCTACGTCAGACTCCCCCACGCGGACATGTCATTGACAAACTTGCTTACCGACGGGAAGTGGCTATTGGATTTGATAATTAGGGTGTGTAGATGTCAAGTGATTGGTTTTCGGGATATTGCGATGACCATCACGGACTCAATCATACAGATAGCAGGTGTGGAGAAGGTAATACTCTGAAGCAAAGAAGACATCTTTTTGAATTCTTCATAACATATAGAAGCATAAATCAGGCACGCGGACGTGACATTTTCCTGATCCACATCGTAAATGCTTAAATCAATGTACACTGCAAACCCATCCAAAATAACTGTTGTGGCATCATCCAAGTGTTGTGTGACTGCTCCTACCTTGGTTGAATAATGACTTATTGGTCGCAAAAAACAAATTAACCTCTCGTATTCATTTCGCTACATTTGTATTTCTGACTCGCCTTTTGTTTTACCTGCTGAGTAATTATTTGTGATGGTGCATTGCTGACCAATGTTAACACTTTTATGGCATCGTGATGTCGTGGGCAAGCATCAGGGATAGGTTTTCCCGAAATATTTGTTCAAGAATGGGGAAAACAATTAGAAATAACTGGTAACTGTTGTCCAGATAGCTATTCTTGACGTGCCTTGTTTATCTTTATTACTGGACATCATCAGTTATCATTTTAATGCACAGCAATATGTTTGTTTACTGCCTCCAACTCGAGGGATTTATGGCAATATTCCATGTCCTCCAGATTTATAAAAGCATTCAACGTTGTTTAACATATCACTCAAGTGAATTTCCCCAACCGTTCCGAATAAATCCAGACATTTCTGAAGACGAGAAGGTGATATCTACTTAGCTTTTATAGCGAAGTAGCAGAACTGATTTCTTTTATTTGCCATCCGCTGGGGTTTTAAGAAATAACTCACTGCAACACTTGTAATGATCCTTTAAAAAATGAGAGACCTCTGAGACTGCCATATAAAGTTGTTTGGAATAGTTCCTCGGAATAATGTCCAAATGTAGGGTACTCTTGGGAAATGAGGGATAAAAATCTAAAACTGACTAGTAAGTTCCGTTTACTTAACCTCAATTCGGGCAGTTCTCATGGGGTACGAAAATAACAAAAATACAGTTTCAAGCTAATTCTTCTTTTTGATGGCTTGTTTTTTTCCGCTGCAGTTTTCATAAACCTGAACTGAATTTGGAATATACTGAGTGGTAAACAAATGATGATGCCAAATCCAGTGTAAGCCATTTTTCAATCGTCAGAGGTGCAATGTTGTGAAAATCTTCTCCTTTCGTGAGTTAAGGTTATTTGGTGACCCTTATTGACCTTGCTACTTACTGCCTTTCTTGCACAATCCTTTTAACTATCATACAAAAGAGATCGGTTTGCTTTTTGCTATTATGTATGATCATTTCATCAAATGAACTGAGACAACCCCTTTGAAGTATGATGTTAAAGAACATGTCACGAGCAGGAAGTCGTTTTCACTATTACATAGAATGAGACCTGCAAGCAAAATATCGCCACCACAATATTTATAGTCTCACTTCCTTGCAAATCACCGCAAAGACTTAACCAATATCTCATATCAGCAGGGGCATCACCACAGAGGGAAGGGTATTACTTGTCAAGGCAGGCAGTCCAGGAAATTGAATCGTAATCCGTACGCTTCCGTGCTTTGTACACAAATATCAAAATGAACCTGCACCGGGATTTCTGTGCGCTGAGCCACAAAATTAGGGATTATATCGGCTCTGGTTTAATATCTCCATGACTCTGATTGGTTCCTATGTTTGTCATCGAGCTATTGCAAGGAGATCTTATTAGATGTATTTTTGTGGCGAATTATGAACAATCCATTATTGGACGTATCGATAGCTGATGGTAGAAAAAGGGAAGAGATGGGAGGAGTGCCGCCGAGTGCTGCCGCGATCGAGAGCAAAGTATTGTAAACAATATCTTTTAGACGAAGTAAAAGTCACGTTTCGCAAGTTATAAAGCTTGTGAGCTGGTATTACCTAGACCTGTTATCGACCAAGTGAACACAATTCCTACTTCATCTCAGTCTACATCTTTTCCACTCGAAATCTAACGGAAGAAATACACCAAGGTCAAGCCAGAATTCTAAGTGTTAGGCCAAGACCTTCGGTTTATTGGGTAAAGGGAAAATACAACTTGCCTGAGCAAGTAGGAAAGATGCTGCGGCAAGTACGTCCCTCTTTCCTGTAGTCTTGGTTGATCTATTGGTATATTGAATAAGATGCCTCTGAATTATTCAAGAGACACTCCTGCAATACCCCAATTGCAGTTGGCTGACTCTTCACCGGTGTCAAGGGGGCAGTTGTCCCGTACGTCACGCTGATGCGAGTCGGCGGGAATGGGCTTATCATTGTGGTTGGCGTAATCAAAGGTGACACCCCAGAACCCAAGAGCCCCTAGAAAACCTGACGCGAATTCCTGCAGCCACTTTGTTAGTGATGTATTGTCCTTTGGATCAGGTGTTTTATCTGTTATGGCTAATTGTACGTTGATGTGAAAATATGTGGTTGTGTGACTTGGTTGTGGAATGAAGATGATTTGTTCGTTGCTTATGGGCGCTGAAGAAACGTGGGGATGATTTAATGGGGGGGATGTCTAGGCATTTGGTTTGGATGTGATTCTGCAAATAAAAAATGTTCGGAGCTTTTCAAGTTTCTGGATCTGATCACGTGGGATCTTTCCGATTTCAGTTGGGGAAACATAACAATATTTTTCAAGGTGTGGGTCTTCACATTCATAATTTACTTCTCGCTATAAGCGGTACCATGTGATCAACACGGTTTCTACTTCGGGCTATGTAGTCACGGAGTATAATGTCATTCTTTCAACTTTTTCAAAACGATACTTCAGATGCGATTAGAGTCGTGTATGTCATAAAGTGACTTAAAAATCCAATGAGGCATGTATGCCTTCACTACATAGGGAATCGTTGGACACATTGGGGATGTTTGGCTAATCTCCTTCTTGAAACCAAAAACACGCCCACTCCAAGTCTCATATTGATGTGTGCTTTGCCTCTTGAAGAGAAGGTTGCAACATTCACAAACAAACGATTGCTGTACAGTGAACATATTGTCATTGTTACTTTCATAAAAGCATGATCAGCACTTCCAATCCTCCCTTCCAGGTGGCCGAGCTTTTACCTCTCTCGAATGTTCATTACAGTTAGAGGATCAGGCCGTGAGCCCTTTCTCGTCGTTAGCCTAACCCACGTAAACGCTTTATCACTTATCATCTCTGTCTAGTTGCAGGATGGTCCTTTAAAAGTCCTTTTTTCAGCTGATCCAGCCCACGTAGAATGGAATCCCTAGCGCTGCTACCGCTTGACTCGGAAGAAAATCACAACAGCAATGCGAAAGGAACATAGTTCTATCCCGTTACCAGCGGCTGCTAATCGAAAGTCCATGCCGTGTCTGCGACAATTTGATATTTCACCTTGAGACGTTGACCTTCGTCCAAAATGCCAAACTTCTCTTCCGGAAATCCTATAGCGGTGTTTCACATCTCATTCCCTCTCAATTGATCAGATCTCCAGGTTGACATATGCTGAATTGATTGCTTCAGGTCGGCCGGGTCAACACTTTTATCATGATTAGGATCAAGGGACTGCTTTATCTTTTGCGTCATGTTCACTCTAACAGGTACTCCCTGGTGAATGTGAAATGACTAATGCGTTGGAACTGGCTGCAAACTTATGACTAAACCCAACAGAAGCTGAAGCAACGTATTCACAGTGTGGGACAGTAAAAAATCTCGATAAAATTCTTTGAGGTTCTTGAATAAGATCATTCTTCAGTTTTCTTCTATCTGGTTTCAGTCGTCACCACATCACATATCTTCTCTCGCCGCCAACAAATAGCTTTTTGCAAATAGTCATTCTGATCGAAATGTTCCACTTTGCTATGTGATAGAGCTCGAACTAATTATGCTTTTAATTAATATCCGCTATGCACAAGTAATTCCTTCCATGGGCCATTAAATGTAACCTTGGCCGAAAAGCTTCCAAAATGCACAGCACTATCGGCGGCAGGACACTGGACCATGACTTGGACTGATCAATAATATATCTATTTCTGTGTGGCATTGTTTGGGATGGTCACTTTAGCAAGCATGCTTACACAGGGTGATCTAACAAATTCTACCGAAATCAGATGTATTAGAAAACGGTTTTTCAAGATCAAAGATAACAACAATACAAGATGGTGAGCTAAAAGATACTCAGTCCTACTCAAAGCGAATACAAATGAGCGTCGTAATCAAAGTTTGCCATGAGATCATCTGACTGAATCAACCTTTGGCACCGACAACCTAACTGTCCACGAGGGGCCACACGTTTCGATGACTGATCTTGCGTTGGTTGCCATCTCTCAAGCGGCCTGTCTGAGTCACGCCAACTATTACTAGTTCTGCTGTATTACAAGCGATAGCTCTACAACAAGCTCTATGGAAAACTCTAAAGGTAAGAATAAGGCCTTTAAAGCGCAGAAACGCTAACGAACAGAAACATGAACAAGGTCGTGCTCCGTTACCGACCCCTACTTTATCCCAGTTTCCAAGAAATCGTACTGCCCACAAAATCCGCTTTCATTTTCTCTCTTAGATTGGCCTTTTACAGAAAGCCAGATATATCCACTTCTGAAGCAAAATATTTCGTATTAAAAAGAAACCATGGTAAAAGTGCCGGGCAGGGATATTTGATAGCATCATTTCCAATAAACGAGTTGCATTCTAGAATCAGAGATCGGCCAGTTATCTGATTCACCACGTGACCATGACGTCATGATGCATATATCTAACTTCGACAACCAGAATCACCAATTACATCCATTACACCTCGTTGTTACACCTCCGCAACTCGACGATTTCTCCCCTCGCTTTAAATGCTCGCATCATTGATCGGTTGCGAGAACATCACAAAGCATCTGTCATCACACCTATAACATCATAATCTCATCTCGCCAAAAAGCTTCCGGTAGCTAGGTTAACATTGACAGATTTTTGTGTAGGGGCGGCAGAACGCGGGAGAGCCAACTTGAAGTTTCTCATGAGGAGTTTGTTAGGTCGATGCGCCGGGAACGCCTATACATACTCGGAGTTGATAACACTCAGTAGCAGAACGTGAAGCCAGCGGTCTGTTCCTCCGTGTGAGTGGACGCTAAGTTACATACTATCAATAAGTTGCGCTTAGGATTTCGGTATCGTAGTCGTAGCGTTCTGTTGCTTTTATATTTTTAGTCGGATATTTTAGTTTTGGGACAAAGAAATGCGGTGAAGTTGTGAACACTTTATGACAGATGTGAGATATATTTTTGACCAGTTTGGACATTAGGGACCATATTCAAGGAATATTGTGATACATATATTGACTCATCGCTCGTACTAATAAGATTGTTGCGTCCAGGATTTCTCAGATGACAATCTCGAGAAAGGCGTGAGAGTTATAAGAGGTTGACGTCTCTTCGGTAAAAGCATGTCATCGCGATTTGCTCAGAATCTCAAACATCAGACTCCCGTACTCGGCAGGTAGGCTTTTATCATTAATTTGTCTTTTTATCTGATTCTAAGAATTTCCAGCGACTTAAAAAAAATTCTTCAGTAATGATTCCATTAGAACATTGTGCAGGTCGTGATCGTTCACTCTTACGATTGTATGTTGCTTGGTAAGTAGGACACCAATGGCATTATTGCCAACTGACCGATGATTTTTTTCCATTTTTTTGTATAAAACTATTTTTCGCAAAAACAAAAATGATCATGAAAATTTGGTGGTACGTATCCCCCACCCCCAAAAAAATGTTTTCAAGCTCATGGAAAACCTGACGTGGACAAGGAAAATCCGTCCAAAGTAACTCGTAACAAGGGGTTAGTTGTTGTGTGGTATCGAATTAACAAATGATCCATTACGGATCAACGTTGATAATGCCAGGAGCTGTCGTAAGGCTTCAGATGTCCTGATGGGAGAGACAATTTGTCTGGCAGCGAGATTTGTATGCTGACCATGTGTCTGATATCGAAAGGATGGCCAGTTGATGACAATTAAATCACAAGACATTCCAAGGTACATAGAAGATGGCATGCAGCACTGTTGCCTTGGGCAGCTCTATTTTGAAATGATTTCCCAAGCGCGTACATGTACGTCATGTATTTTCAAATATATCCAGTGTAATGGTCAGCGGCGTAGTTGCATTGATTTTAAGCAGTATAATTTGAGAAGCATCAATCATAGACAACAATCAGTATCTTCTTTTTAAAGTTTTTGTTAGTTCTTCTATAGCAACAACAGTGAGTTACGCAAATTATCAATTGAGTTTTTTGTCAGTCCTTTTTAAAAAGTTTACAGATAAGTTAAAAGAAAATGAAAAGATAAATATGGGTCATCAAGTAATAAGAGCACAAGTGGTATAGATGAGTATGTGTGATCATCATGAAACAGATAAAAAGTTAATAAATAACATTTTCTGAAGTTAGCATTATGCACGTACATGCCTGTCGACCCAAACTGATCTTGTGTTTGAATTCTGTCATCTATTCATCTCTATAAGTTGAATTGAAACCAAGAGGAGGGTGTTTTTGAACGTGTTTAATTGAATGCAACTTTGTATTTAGAAAACGCCGCAGAAAAATTAGGATATGGTTTGTCCGTCCGCCAAGTCATTAATGAGAAAGGAGCCGGATTAATACGATATAACGACGTTGATTATCATCAAATATCAATGCTGCTCACACATTTCTTCAGCATTTGTATATACAATTTAGAAACAAAATATAAATTCTATTAGTGTTATCAATCAGATTAAATTTGTTAGTTAATCTCCTGAAATGCACTCAAAGGAGTCACATGAAGGCATACAACGTTGGTCAAAGAGAGGTGAATAACAACTGGCCGGTTAGCTCAGTTGGTTAGAGCGTCGTGCTAATAACGCGAATGTCGCGGGTTCGATCCCCGTACTGGCCAATTTTTACTTAAACGTTGACAGCTCACTATCTATATCAGGGACGAATTTTTTTAGTTATTTATCGAATCAAGTTCTCACATTTCATTTTTTCATCAGTAGAGAGACAAGTCTTACGCTATGGTGACAACTCAATTACTCTTGTCTTCTGAAATATGTCGTAAACACGTTGATTGCAATTTTCACGATCGACCCAATGTCAAATACGCCCTCCACTGTTTTGTCTTAAACCATACATACTAAAGGAGATCAGCTTTTTTAAACTAAAAAAGTAAAGTAAAGGTGTGTAAAACTGTGGCGAAACGTTGGGTATGATAGCTATTGCACTCTATGAATGATTCTTAAATGTCACTCTATCATAGGAAATATTGTTTGAATCAACTGACATCCTGTCTGTTTGGTAGTTCTTTTACGGTTTGCTGATATCCAAGTTTCGGGAATTAGTCAGATTTTCAGTATCAGCATCTTAGACTCCGTATCTGCTTACTAGGTACATCTTATCATGCCTAAGCCTTCAATGTGACACCAATCCAGACCCAGATTAACTTGTTGGCGAAATCTGACAAGTGCTCATCGCAGTTAAATGATCGTACTATTGCTAATATTGAATACCATAATCGCTACTGGTGTGTGGATAAACGTGATCTCCTAGCCTGGTTATCTGATCATCTCGCGATAATTGGCAATCGTGATCTACTCGTGGTCGTAGTCTAGACTCTTCACAGTAGCCGAGTTGTAACTGAGGGGAGGAGAATCTGGCCTTTAGCAATATCGTCATATTTGGCGGTGAGAGTAAAGTGGTGATCAGAGGATATATCAAAAAGTAAATCCTAGTTGGGGTCGCGACTGACCGTTGCTTGATTTTGACATTGAGGTACCAGTAATAAATGTCAATTGTAAGATATTTAGCTCAGATCATTTTAGGGAATCGTACAGGAATCTTGTAACGATGCACTATGCATATGTACGAAACGGTATGAGATCTTCAAAGGAAACTCATCTGGATTCTAGACCTAGGGTAGCTGCTAGCACGAACGCATCACAATCATATTTTTTCCACCAACACTTTTCATGTTTCAATACCTCGATCCATCTAAGAACATTTAACCTATTACACTAATTACTACTATGCAATACCCACTCGTGACATGATAATATATTATAGATTCATCTTTTCACGTTTTAGAAACTGGTTGCATTGATTTAAGACCAACTGGTGAAAAATGATGTTTAATATAGATCGTGGAAGTCATCCTTTGCAATGAATCATTAAACGAAATCGTTGTGCTACTCTTTATTGATCCATTAGTTATGTGATATAGTAATGTCTATGTCTCTCCTCATTCAAGTTTCCCTGGACTAACTTTATAAATTCATAAGATGGAATAATTAAGGCTGGACCATTCACCATTCTCGCGTAATTTGCACTTCTTAACCCTCTTCAGTGACATGCTATGTACATATATACATGGAGATTGTTTAAGATAAAAGCTTAACTGTTAAGTTGATTGAATCATAACGTACACTTGTACGCAAGCGGTAAGAACTATGTTTGAGTATGTCTCTAGCATAACACTGCTGAAACAATAACAATCCACAAGATATGGATTTTTAGTTACTAAATGTCTTAAACAGTTTTCTATACAAGCCATTTTAATTCGGGGATAAATGCAGCTCTTCAGAAGTAGGTATTAAAAATCCACCGAATGGCTTTTAGTAAGGGTGTGTGTTCTACATTGTAAATTGTAGGTACACAAAGTTAAAAACGTACTCGTAACTTACTGATGAGAAAAAAACCCTTCGAAAAAAGACCATAAACCCAGCAATGCCCCAGAAATCTCTTAAATATTTCATTCCTCTCTATATATTTACCATGTAAGGATGCTGATAGACTACTTACTTCACCCTTAATGCTCGTTTTCATATTTATTTAACATCCAGCCCCAATTTGTGGCTATTTTGAACTCTCAAATGGAAATTCTAATGTCTCGTATAACACTCTACCCGTAATGCATCATGTTGAGAGTTCAGTGCACTTGGTGATTGAGGAGAGGCCATTGCACGCTCAAACCAAGACTAGAAGAGAGGGCATTTCACCACTGAAAGCACAGCATCAATAATAAATGAATAGTGTTAGATTGATTGAGGATAAGGTATTGGAATCAGTGTCTGGTTATGATGGGTCCAAACCGTCCCACGCCTACTGCTTCCCATCCAATTAAACTAAGTGATGAAGCCTGCTTTATGATGGTTACAGTGTGTTTGTGCGCCTCCAAGGTGATGGATATGGTTTGTTTAGCTGAGGTTTTAAACCCAGACTGATATTGTGGCGGTCATCTAGCCATTATTAAGCACAATGAGAAACAGTAAACATTCCGGGAATCCCGCGTTAATAGAGAAGAGAGACATAGCTTTCATAAAAAGCTTGGAGTTTGGGGAAAGTACGCCACATTTGTGACCCTTGTATTGACAAAATGCACCATTTCTACGGGCCTAGGCCAGGAAAGGCCTATAACGAAATGTGTGGTCGTTTTCAATAAGTTAGCGACTGGAAATATATTGGGCTCTTCCCGCGCAGGTTCGAATCCCGCGACAACGTTTTAATCATTCTCAGACCTTGAAGAAATATACCACCATACAGCAGCACCAATAAGTGACTAGTATCGCCACAGCCTGAATATCCTCGCAAATTACATTTTACTCTTAATGCGTGTACATATATATATATAGAATATTTGAAGCGTCAGTTTTAGTGGTTGAATGGCTCCCCGAAGTCTCATCATTTCTACCAATAACTTAGTAATGTGACGAGTCACATGATAATTGAAAGCTATACAACATCTGCTGCCCTGGATCTCGTCAGCCATTTTTAATTCTCGGGCGTGATTTCGAGGAAATGGAGCCAATTTTTGATACATAATCGTTTTTCTATCTGTTGAGGTGATAATTTGTTTTTCTCATTTTGAATCACAATAGAAATGTATCCTAAAAGTTACCGCTTAACTATCAGTACTAAAGATTTTTTAGAATTCAAGAAGATTTGCCAAGCAATTCTTCTGGAAGTAAAAAAAAGTTAGTGGCTAGAAACTATTTGTCGCTTGATTGGGCATTTGTCACCACGTGACTAATCCCGTGCTCAGGTTACGTTTATAATTGAGGTTTTGGAGCAAAGTATTCTAGTGAGATGATTCTAACATATAATGTCAAATCGCATATTATTCACTTTCTCAAAACCAGAAGTAATCAACTTACACCAATTACACACGGTTTCTTGAGAAACTCAGGACGTCAAAGTTTGATTTCAAGAGTATTCTCCGGTTACATTAGATAGAGCAATATTGCAAAAGTGCCAAAAATCCAAGTTGCCAGTCAGCTCTCACAATACCGCCAAGTAACATGGTTGTGTAATCAATGTATGATATGTACTGACACGACCACTTCATCCAACTCTTTAACAACTTTTCATGAATTAGTGAAACTGGCAATCGGTAAGTATAGTCGACGTTATAATACTAAGGACACAATCCATAAAATATTACTTTGCTTATAACAGTGCTGGGAACTTAAGTATCAAAACATGGTTGAATATATAAAGTGTTGACATGTAGTACTTATGGAACAACAAAATTAGTTAGTAAATTGGCAATTTCGAATTTCAACAAGTAGTTAGCGTTTTCTTCTAACTGAGGTTGAACCACAGAGAGGCACCCATAAAGAAATGGTATAACCACAGTCAGTCCAGAAACAGATGCTGCAAACAATGCGACAATGAGATAAAAGCTTTTACTGAATGTTCATGTATTGAAAATGATAACACAAAAACCATTATTGCAGCTAGTCCAAACTTGTTCAACATGTTTCCTGATTTTCTACAGAGTAAACCAAAGAATTAACCTGTGTCTCAAAGCAAGTGTATCAAAAGCACACAAACCTGGTCAGTCAATCAAACAAAAGTTGCAATTAAAAGCTTGCCATAAATTGTTTGATGACAGCGGCTACTCATAGTTGTCATGGCCGCAACGATACCTTGAGAATAGAATGAATGGATGTGTGCGAAAGGCAGAGTCGGGGGCTAAAACCTAAAACTACAAAACAGCTACTGAGACTCTCAAGACATACCAAACCAAACATTGCTGCTGCCAAATGCTAGGTATCCTTTCATTGGGGGAATGACATATGAATAATATGCTCAAATCCGCCTCTAAAAGAAGTTATTAGCTGTTGATATCAGATAGCATGACCATTCGAACAAATACCTCCAAATACCAATATCAGCATACAGTGTATAACAAAAACGATCTCTTTCTGAATCAAAGGGATCTGACATTCAAACCGTCTTCAGTGTGACAAGCGACATTTCCAACAAGAGCACCCATTCTGAGTATCATGCTTCTGACGTGTATCATTGACAATATCCCAATGCGATCAAAGTTTGCGGACTTTTGCATTAAAAGTGTTTACAAAGGTCTTTGACACAAACCTAGCCTTTTATTTATAAACAGCCCAAGCCCTTTTGCACAGCATCTAGTTTTCACTGCTTGAAAATAAATAGATATTCATTGATGGCAGGTTCTCTGATTCTAAAGTGAGCGACTTTGAATGTCGGTTCAGAAAAGGCTAAATACGAAGTACTTTTGAGCCGAAAGAGTCACGGTGATAGAGCAAGAGATCATTGGTTCTGATCGACTATCAAGGAAGTTGAAACAAATTAAAGAGATGATGTAACGTTAAAGGGAGGATGACCTAGTTAACAACTCTGACGATCATAAAAACCTTTATAACAATCGCGTGAGAAATGAAATTCAAAGTGACTTTTACGGGGCTATCTCAAGTAACGCATTGAACGTCTCAGAGCATACTGTCTTGCCTTCCCATAAACGAAAATGGTGAATTCTTGCCAAGTCGTCAGAATTGTTAGCTCTTTGAGCTATATTGCCCCAATAGACGAATAAATTGGGGCGACATCTCTTTAATGTCGCTCTATTTTGCTGTCACCTGAGGATGAAGGTGGGCAGACCATTTTTTCATGATATCTTTGAGTCAGGATAGAAGACGTACATCGTTCCTTAATAAGTAATAATAATGTTTTATCAGCAAAGTAGTCTCCGAGACTAGAGATACTGAAAAGAAACCAATATTGACGATTTTGCCATTACCTTTTTTTCTAAGAGAAAACATTTGTGTCTATGCCAGGCCTTTTCCACGACTTCTGTAAATGATATACATTTCTTGCCATAGGTTATTTTTGTATCACTTCTTCTAGAAAAACATCTTTCGTAAGATCACATTCTTGGTTATATCCGAATTATATTTTTTCATTTTGTTGCCAGGCAATAAGATATACAAAATTCCGAATTGTGTGTTACACTCGATTACGGTGATATGGCCATAAAAGCAACCCGACCTTTTGCATCGAGTATAAATTTAGAAGTAACTAAAAAAATCAATGGGTTAGAACAGCGTGGCACTGCATAGAACTGACGAGTTGTATAATTCGACCACGAACTTGTTCGCATACTTATCTGTGGCCATCTTATATAAACGAAAGGGTAAGAGGAAATATCATCTCCCACGTTCCATCTTTGGTAACATTCGTGTCACAATAAATTCCCTTGCCTTCCGGAACCAAAGCTAAAGGACGTACATGTGCGACATCCTGGACACGTCCACAACTGCCAATATGATGCACCAAGATCGTAGATCCAGATAAGACTCACTAAAGATCTCATTCAATTTCGTGTAGATGTGCATGCACATTCATTACAAGATCCATGTAGGAATGTTGTAGGATTCTTAGTTTACTTAGGATTTTAACTAAATCCAGCAAGATTCATGTCACAAATATACACGTACATGTACACGAAACTGAAGAACACCTTATCTCATAAAATTCTCATCTGTATTTTCGACCTGGGCATGCACCTTTATTCTTTAACTTATAGTACAAAATTTGTTATTATCCAACGGCTAAAAGGTCAAAATGCAAGTAAAAGTGCAATCGAATGTCACATACCCAAAAATCACGCTCATACAGTATACGTCTGTTTGAATGATAAAAAGCAATCCTGATTCAGATGGCCGCCGGTCGGAGTCCATGACAGCAAACAGTTTCCGTGGCGAGCAATCTCAGTCTCATTCCAGTTGATATTGTCAGGGGAGCACTGTGTCTCTTATCATCAAGTCTGTCACAGCACGGATCTTCCATAACATTTTGTCGCCCACGCTCTTTCAATCAAAAGCGTACATTTTGCACCCAGGGCTTGGTATTTCGTGCTGGTATTAGTTGTGTCTCGCTTGAACGAATGGCCTTATCGATGATGCGGATATTGGCCGGGACGAATGTGATCAAAGTTAGGGTCCTGACTCCACTTGATCTCAATAATTTCAATGTACCCCACCCCATGCACCATGCACTGACGTATGAAACGCATACTACCATTGCTGATTTGTATTCTTGTATATCACATGTCCATTATTGGTCGATTTCACCAGACTAATTGATTGAGGAAGATAGTAGGAGTCGGAAACAGCATCGCCTGTAAACCAATTATTGATGAGTATATCATTGTCCTTTTCGATTATTTGGCCTGTAGGCGACTGAGGAAATGTGTACGGCTAATTAGTACACACGTATGGAGAACCATCATTTTAGTGCATACTGCATGAATATGCAGTGCATTGATAGGTTGCACACATCAGAATCGTATTAGTTAAAAAAATTGTTGTGATCTATATTCTCAAAATGATTTTCTCTGGTGTATCCATTTTCAAGGATATTGTGTCAAATATCTTCATAATTTTGATTGAGGTATTCAATGTTTTTGTGTTACATATTGCTGTATATTGACTGAAGTTCATTGTTGATTACGACGTCAATGTTAATGAACGCCTAGATTTATGAATCGGCACAAAGTATATGCCAGATCTGATCACCTTATACTAACGTTTAGCATACGCGTGATAGCAATAGTTACTGTAATAAACTGCCGATAAAGGGTTAGCGATAGCGAACATTGGTGTTCAATATTACCGCACAAAACATCTCCAACCATGCCAACATTTAAAAAGAGTTCCAAATTTCAATAACCAGTTGACGTGAGTTTGAAATTGTGGTTTCCGTTACGAATCAGATGCTTGCTACTCCACTGCATAATCACCCATTGAAACGTCAATGATTTCCTCTTCAGAGGAGTTCGGGATATGCACCTCTCGCCCATACCGCCAATTAGCTTATGATCGCTTCAAGTGACTACTTTAAATTGCTACTGCTACCTTAACCGCTGAGAGATCACCCGTCGGGAAGTAGATCATAACATGGCACTTTTACTTCCAGTTAGAATCAATAGTGAGGTTTGCTTTCATTTTAACATTGCGAAATTACAACTGTGATAATCTGCATTATTTCAAATTCATGAAACCCATGTATTGTCAAAACATTTCTTAACAAGATAGACACGGTTTTGAATTAGTCACGGAATACTAACAGCATGATGCTACTGCAAACACTTCGCAAAAATAATCCACACGTAATGCATCAATATACATTCACATCAAATGTATGCCCGTATCATGTAGACACTCTTTCTTTTACATTTTAATAAAACTTGTCTCAAGAAGAGAAAAACATCGATTTGATGAAACTGTCACTATGAAAAAGCAAAACCGGTTTCCTTTGGACTGTATCGGCATGACTACTTGGAGTTGTCATTACATTTATCGCCTTACTATTCACATATTTCTTGGCTTGGCTTGTCCAGTTAATACGGCAAGACAAGAAGAATCGACAACACGAACAAATAATTTTCTTCTCACAAGCAATTGAGTTTGGAATGCTTAAATTCTAGTTTTTTTAATGCATTTCTTAGTGACGAAATGGTTTCTTATGCTGATCATGTTTCTGGTGCTGGTGCTACACATATTGATGGATCAGAAGAACACTTCACATTTCACTTTTTGTGGCTGCAGAGAGGCGATGAGAATGGAGATGGATTCTTGTCTAACATTAGTACGATCTATAACGCTAGTGGTTCTTTAAGTCGTATCCACGGAGGCAAAACCAGACCCGGGGATACGGGTGCTAACGTACTGATGCAGTAACTGCAGGTGATCGTACCTACTCCGGCCAATGAAATTTATTACAGTATTGTACAGATTATCAACAAGGTTATACCATATTAAGATATGCTGAGGTCATGCATCTTGCCCGCAATCATTTTAACAACCACTGGAAGAAAAACATCAAATCCACAAATAATTTGAGACGGTCAGTCGTGATGTTTGCCAATTTCTCTTAACGACACTTGGCTTCATTGATCTATGTATTTTGCCTTCCTCAAGAAGACTTGATGCTTTGAAAAGGGCAGCTATTTACTCGATAATGCAGTAAGAAAGTAATATCTGGTCTGGGGGCGATGGAACTGCAGTATTGCTGGTCAGAGGATCTAAGTCCTGGAAAGGAATTAACTTTCAAATGTCATCCGTTTGGTATTACGATCCCATTACAATATTGAATAGGAAGAACAAAGCAATGATATTTCTTATAACCGTTTGGAACATTTCCTAGTGAAAGGAGCCAATCACGATATTGAACGATTTCTTTTGTGGTATAGTGCATATTATGCCGTTTGAAATCACTTGCAAGCTCTACCATCAAAGGTGAAGTCTAGATGGTTATTCCTTTGTTTCACCCATCTTTTCCAACTATACTCAACAACAACTAATAAAGACATATAGTTTCTTTCTATTGTTACCTTTCGTGGAACCTGGTTGCTCCAATTTAATCTGCTAACATCAACAGAGTAACTTCCACCTTGACAAAAACTGGGATAGAATAACATGTACCCAGTAAAAAGCCAATTGGCTTCCAATTCATGGTTGTTGTACAGGTTATGTCTCCATGCATGTATCTATGGTTCGCCCAAGATATTTTTTTGTAGCCGTCAACCCTCTCTTCCAAGCAGTAGAGACCCCCAAGTCTGGACCCCTTCTTCTGTTTCTCATCTTCAGTATCAAATCTGAATTGCCCAAATGTCAAATCCGATCTTGAATGTCAAATTCTTTCACCCTTTGATCATTCTGTAATATTAACCCCATATATGTACTAAAGCTGATAAAGAAGAAAGAGGATTCTAGATAACGCTGGATCTGGGCCTGTTGTGTGTGGGTTGAATCTAGTATCGTGTTAACTTGTTGTCTCGAGAGAGTTAAGGCATCACTTCTATACAAAGCACTGTCTCTCTTTTGCATACTGTAAGACGCTATCTGATTGGTGTGTATTGATTGGATGTTCCTCGAGTAGCCAATTAGCTACCGTGTTGCTGAACACTTTTTGTGAGTGAATTTGCGACCCCTAACCTATCAAGTGATCTAAAAAAAATCATTTTTACATCAAACAAACTATTTTATAGGGTAAAAGATAGATGACGTTCATGGACCCAGACAGCGTTTGAAAGGTGATAACCGACTAAGGGTACATTTGCAAATAAGGTACTGAAGAGATCAACCTTTACGAGTTTCCGCTAGTGACGATCTGATGCAAAACATTTACTGCCAACACTTTGAGCTAACCTTTTATAGGCAGCGACAAATATAAAATCATATATCGTAAAAAAGGGACATCCACTTCAACTAACACGTTGGATGATTTCTATCATAAAAATTAGCATCTCTAGATCGTCACACTCTGCGTTAAAGACAATCAGAGTCGTCCTACGTCAGAAGTCCTCAGTTCATTGATGTTCTCTTCGAAGATCGAAATGCTTCAATCTGAGAGCAGCAAGCTGACAGCTGTTATACACTTTCTAAAAACACTATCAGTCAATAGCTGATGGAGTAAGCGAGGTCACTCAATCGTGAATAAAACTACTGCAAGTGACAATATCATTTAGGCGAGAACAAAAAACCCCAACCCTGTTAGAGTTCTCAAACGGTTTATTCAATCACAGGCATCGAGAAGGAACAAGCTCGGGATGAAAAAGTGATTGCTTAATTGAAAGGCAGTTGGAATCGAGATCACATTGGTGTTACAACTCGAGTTTCCCTGTAATGATAATCAAGAATTTATCAAGTGTTTGAGATACCAAACATGAAGGTAGACAATCGATTAAACCTCGTCAAAGAAATTAATGTGAGTGTTCGCCTCACTTATATCACCTTGATTATGACGTTACGTAATCCATGCATTCAATGTGAGTTGCTGGCTTGTGGGCAAGGTGAACACATGTGTGTGAGTGGTCGCTCCAATCATACGTGTAAGTTTTAGGCCTGCAGTTTACGGAATTTTGTGTGGTATTTCGGTCAGAGAATTTGACGATACAAATGGATATGTCAGCCTGTCTTTGCCAATCTTAATGATATAGTGAACATGTTGGTTAGCTCCGGTAAGTTCCAGTGATATATTGGGCAACTTGGAGTAGATAGGAACATGTGAGATTGTACTGCAAATAGCATGTTTGACAGTGCTCCTAGACTGATACTCAGGATGACAAGCTTGGGTAGCCGTTGGCTAGTCTGTACATTAGATGTCTATATATTCTTTGTGTATGTCATGTATGTTTACCGGTAGGAATGAAATAAAATACTTAAAAAATGAGCAATAGTTCTTTGTTTGGTTGCTTGTGTATATGCTGAGATGTCATAGCGTATTTGGGATGTCCTGTGTAATGGTAATTGGCAAAGTACATGCAGTGTACCCTCGTGCGACAACTGAAGGTACAGTGGATCGCTAACAATTGAAACGGGTGTTATTCGTGCACTGGTTTCAGGTGATGTAATAGATAATATGATGTGAATGGGTCGTTCTCTGTTGTTAGGTAGAAGAAAACATTTGCTAGGTCGTGCACAATGGGGCCTTAAGTGTAACACACATGATGTGGTGTAATTCAGTACAGACAGGCCATGAAGTAAATTCATAGGATCTCCAGTTGTAATCAACTCTAGACGCACAAAATAAACGCTTATCTTGGCGAGAATTAATAGCAGTACATCGTCAAGCAGAGTGGTGTCACTGCCTTGACGACATGTTGAACTACCCTGATTCGCACATAAACTACAGCTGTTATTATGTGTCTAGCGAAAGCTAACGACAACTAGCAGCAACAAGAGCCTGCCTTAATTGGTAGGCAATATCGCAAAAAGAACGGTGTACCCCGAGGTGGAGATGACAATTGAAAGACGTACAGATTTGAAAGCAAATATTTGAAAAGACACAATGTCACATTCTTTCAACTTTCGCATGTTTAGGTTATTCATCCACTTCTGCTAACATCACCCATTCTCTCTTGATTGAAGTTTGAGGGCAAATCAATTATCGTAGAACTCTCAATTATCGGCACTTTACCTGCGAAATACGATAAAAACAAATCGAACCAAATCACAACCTGATAAAAAAAGAAATGCAAAAGTTAGGGAAATAATTGGCACAGATCGACCGGTTCGGTATAGAAGTGATGCTTTTGGTAATATCTCAAATCCAAACCAAATCGTGTGGGGCTAGGACAAAAAGTGCCTCTCAAGCAACAAGTAAAGGACCCTTACGAAAAATGCGGGGGCCGAAATGGCGTTGACTCCAACAATAGAAATATCTATCAAAGCTATCCTAACTTCCAACTCGGCTAAATTCCAAGTATGACATGTTGCTAGAAGTATACATCCATTACAAGTTGCTAAAAGTCGTAGCAAGTTATACTGGAATCTCATTAAAAATAATTTGCAATCTAATAAGTTTCTATCAAATATTTAATAATAAAAGACGCCCATGGTGCCAAGCCTTATCCAAAATGTATAACATATTTTTCTCGATTTGTGGAATTTTGTTATTAACTACTTGGACAAAGTTTGCATCATAATAGGGAGCATTAGATACTCTTGAGGAAAGATGATAGATCTTTCGAGGGAATTGAACTGGAATGTCTCACTGACGAAATATAAATGACTGGAAAATAGCCCTGAAAAAACCCGAATTATCCTCAGCCAGATTAAGGTTCAGCTTCTGCCTCACATTCTTCACGATGACGGCAGCGTTCCTTTTGTTATCTATCTAACAATTACCAATTGTCATAGATTTGATGAGTTAGTAGGAAACTCATTGGCGCAGATTAACTAAATAAAACCAATATCACGGATCCTCAGGCATTTCTGTCTGGTGTTGTCTGGCACGTTTTTTGTCTGCGAAACATTATCCGATATTTTGATCCCTTTGGATCAACGCAAACTATTAATTTATTTATCATTTTATATCTCCCTGTTGTGTGCACACCCTAGGGTAACGTGATGACAACACAAATCCAATATCATAGTTTTTTACAAGGGCCTGATAAAGTCTAAAGGTGCATAAATGACGAATGCTCTTTCTGAATACAAGCTGGCATATAAAAACAACTAGACAAAAAAAACAACATCAATTGTCTGGATTGTTTCGTAGACTTAGTGTATGGGAGAATGTACTTTGTGATCATAGAAATCAGTCTGCTGGACTTGAACTACGATATATAAATAAGAGCTCCCCAAAGGCATAACATATATCTGACTTGTCGAGCTGTGATAAACGTGACTGAGGATGTGAGATTCTCCCAATGTTAACTGCTTTGCTGATGTAACACACAAAGGCTTTATATACTTGATATCGATAATAGGCCTGCCACTGTGAATCTGCTTTCTCACTCGATCCCATGCTCACTTGCATTTCAGTTCTAATGGAGTACTGTATTTCTTACTTCCTGAAATTATGTTGGCATGGTCCATCATAACTGTAGTTTAAGATGGATTGTGGTTTTGTCAAATGCGATACTTTGTTTATTACCACAAGAAGCCCGTGCATGCGAATGACCGAAGGGACCTACATCAACCAAGAGACACAATGAAGCTGACCTGACTTGCAGCGACAGCTCAAATCATCTTCAAATAAAAGTTGATCTGGTTTGCTGAATCGATAAATTTACCTGATTTCGGAAATACTAGGCAATCATTCAAAATGGACTATCTATATCTTCAAAAATTTCTTGTAAGGCTGTTTCAAGTAACTTTAGAATGAGCAAAGTTATCAACTTAAAACTGCATCATGTTAGGAACGTGATCGGGGTCTTTAAACGGTAAGTACGTTGAATACTTACTGCGTAACTTGATGAATATCGTGTGGTTTCTTTATGCTTGTTTGACGTCATTGAACCTTAACGAACACTCTGCATTACATCCAATGTTATTTCGCAACAGTTTTTAAACAATGAACAAGCTCATAACAATATTTAGTTCATATCGTCATCCATTGGGATTTCTATCATCGGGCCGGAACACCCAATATGATGAATCTAGCCGGAATATGTTGACTGTTACATGAAACCAAATTTCTAGTCGTCATCAGCCGATATTTTGGTAGTAGATGAGAAGTCCATAAATACATCCTGAATGATATGCTGTCAGAAATAAACAGTATTTGATCTAGATAACAACGGACTTAAAGGATGATGGTGGGCAAAGTTCGATTAGTAGTACATGCGATAACGTTGATTTTCTGTTTGTTTAGGAATGCTGGGATAGTTAGATTCTTTGTCATAATGTTGAAAATGGGTTAAACATCAACACATACTCTCTCTTTAATTCATTCAGCATAAGCCCACGCGTGACAAACTATAAACATTTGTAAACATTGCTCTTTTGACTGGTTTTTGCTACAATATCAAATATACCTGTCAGCCTTGCCGTAAGGTTTTACCAGTAAAACTACCAGAGTTGTATTCCATCTGTATTTCACGGCTACTTTCGTCTGTTATTGTATTCATCTTACCTCAAGCAACATGGCCTCTGATGTTTACGTGTCATATAGATATCGATAAAGCCAACGCATTCTACATTCCTAAATATAGTCATGTCTAAAGATAGCGTTACAAAACCATGTTGTAACAATAAAGCGAAGTTTTTAAATGTGAATCGGAAGCAGAGATTTCCTGATATGCCTTGACAAGCTCAATCGATAATAGTGTTCGATTTATTGATTGAGCTCAAACTTTCATTGCAAGTTCCAATTTTAAAGGTAAGTACTTTCAATATCTTCTGATTACACCTGAACACTTGAATTAAATACTTGTTTCTGGATACTAGATGTTGTTAATATGAGTAATCTGATTATGATATAGCATTGCCTTTAGTCTTACTCCTGTTGGAAGCAAATATCAATGCAGTCAAGGTGCCACATTCCCCATTGAATAGCTGAGGTGTATAGAGAGATATTCAGGGATTATGTTCATCTAAAGTTTAACATGAAAATATCAAAGATCTTGCCATTTGTTGTTTATTTCAACTCGAACAGAGCTAAACTAAAAATCCGATACAAAGTTCTCTCAAGATGCAATTTCACTGTCAGAAATATTTGCCAGTATCACCAACTTAAAGATTCATCCTGAACAAAGAATAAATATTTATTATTTGATTTGTCAAACTGATTACTTCAGATGTATTGGCTGTTTATTTATTGAATGATCAATGCACCATGCCTGTTATTACACACTTATACGTATCAATACTATTGGAATCCAATACTTGACTAGATGTCATGATTGCATTGATTCAATGCACAACAAAAGAGATGTTGTATCGATTGTAAATACTTCTTTATCGTTTACGAAAGTAGTGTTGCGCTGAGCCGGATGCTTTGGTATAGCGAGGTAAAAACTAAATGCTGGCAGCATTACTGTGGAGGAAATATATACATATAGTTGGAGAAGATGGCTTAAATATGTAACACAAGAGTTTATTACGAAACTACTTGCTGGTAAATCGTCGGTGTGATTTTATTCTATATTATGTTTGTTCTTCGATCAGAGTGTAGTTTTACTCCATTACGATTACAACAAGCGATCCCCTCCCAGTGGTTTTCAGGAAATAGTAGCGATAAAAAGCTGTGACACAATGTTAGTAGTAATAAACAGAAACGATTTCATAGAATTCTTTCGCTCACAATTTAGCGCGCCATGATCTGGAACGCTGACTGCGATAGCGTCGTTGTGTTGCCTGGACAACTGGAAACATGTTAAAGTGCACACCACTCTAAGTACAAAACAAGACATGTACAATGTACACGCATGTATCCGAGCTACACATGCCTTGTCAACGTGGATTGTATTGACAATGCGAATGAAAGCCCGTTTACTGTTAATCAGTGGGTGATTTTTGATGTGTTGGTCGTCAGGTAAACATTATGTTTTACACTTATTTCTTGCATCACTCCCTGGATAATAATGCAACCAAAGCCACTCGAGTCCTGCTGCGTAAATACATTTAATATTTTGTATCAGTACTAACTAAACTTTATATATTGGGAAACTGAATACCGCAATGCAAAACAGCGGATAATGATATATACCTTCTCCCACGACAACTGCAATTCAGGTAACTGGTAATGTCAAGCAAAAGCTAGGAATCAAGCTAAAAGAACCCCAAGAAATAAAATTCCATTGGTCTCTCCTAATTTATGTGGCGTTAAACAGGAAGTAGTGTCTACTCTCAATCAAACCCAAGCGGACGAAAGTCAAATACATTTCCATTTAAAAGTCAGGTGAAAAACGGCGTCAAATCGATGAGTGGGGCTTCTTTATAAACATAGAACATCGATCAATAGCTGCATTGGCATAACAACTCTGTCATGCGCGAGATTGCATGGGAAAATAAATGAAAACTTACAGTGAAATCAGAATCGCCAAGCCAATTTCGTCAAATTTGGAGATAAAGATAAAGGTCAGACGTATACGGCCCTTACTTAAGTCGCATCGCATTGTCTCAAAGCGACTCACTTGACCAGCTCTCAAAATACAACTAGGCATTTGTTGGCAGAGTGTCGGATATCTCGTGTCTGAGTGTCGTATAAGAAAAAACCTATAAAATAAAATAATATGCAATACGGGCGATCAGACAGCCATGTCCTCTCCAGGGAAATCCGTCTTCGAGACATTGGAGATGGCTATCAGAGTCTCAGCACAAAACAATCTTCAGAACAAAACAACTCCAACATAGCGGTACTAAATCTTCAGGGGAGAGCCAAGCATTGTCGTCAGACTAACTTAGAGTCGAGTCCTGTCCTTGTATATGACACAAGCAACTTCATCGCCAAATTCCTTTGTCATCCAGCATAGCCGCACTTCAGGCTCATTTTTCGTAAGATTGCTTCATAGAAGATCCTCGTCTACAGAATGTCTTGGAGCCAATGAGCCGTGTACTTGGTACCGAAGCGACGTCATGTCGCCCAACTCTTTGTGTACCAACATCAGAAAAACCGTACACTTCAGGCGTTTACGCATCCGCAAAGTATTTTACCACTCAGCATTGTTCTTTCCCAGTACTTGTATCAGAAAACCCTTGGAGTCAAGCTTCACACTTGTGTGTAACCCGATCGTCTTCGGCGCCCTTGTTGGATGCGCAACCACCCCCAAAGAGGGCCGAATGTGCCCGATGCTTGTCTTCAGAGACTCTTGGTGTCACCCATGCAGGACCAAGCATTGTACTTGTATGTTTGGTAGCTGGATTAATCCTTGTCTTCTCTTCAACAACGGTCTCAGACCAGGCATTTTTACAATATTTATGAGGCAGGCAAGTATACTGAAGAACCTTTGGCGAAGAAAAAAGGTGCAGGCATTATTGGCTGTGATACATTCCAGATTATGGAAGAATGTTGTGAGATGAGTGCTAAGCTATATTACATGATACTTCTGATATGAATATAGAAGGTCGATTGCAACTGACATTTTGTCTTTAGAACATAACATACCATATTGCATTTATATCATGACGTATCAATGATCAATCCATTCAAAACTCCCTCAAAGAATTTCACCAGCTACTGTGACAGCATGTGTCAAACTTTACCGTTCTACTATAACTGTATGTAGACTGGTGCAAATTACATACTGTGAATTCGAAGTGCCTTTGATGTACCGAATACTGAACATTCCTCTTTGTGAGAAATGTATACAGGAATATGTCGGTATTTCGCAAAGATGTCCTTTTGACAAGAACCGGTTAATCGGCCTTTGACTACGGCTTTTACTTTGAACTGATGTGCATGCTGGAGACATTCGATTCTGCAAAACAAGTACTTATTTTTATTTTTATTGATCTTGTGTTAAAACCGCGAATGGCATGTTTGGTAAAACAAGGATATCATTTCAAAGGAGGAATCAGTTGAACAACATAGATCTTCTATGCTTAAGGATCACTTTAGGTTTTAAATTCGCCTTGCTATTCCCGGAATACAGATATGATAATGATAATGATAATTATATGTAAATCAGCTGACGTTAAGTAATCTGATAAGACCGGTGCAGCTAAATGCGAGACCCATGAATATGACCCCCCAAAAATATAGGAACCTCAGTGTTACTGTAATCAGTGGATCAAAAATCTCCCATTTGAGATGAAAAACTACTGTCGACGAAAGTCGTCCATTTACTAACTGTTCCGGAAAACAATTTCTTGACTTGACCAAGTCGTCACTTGATATCAGCTCATTCCTATATTCGCCCATTCTATATGTCCAAAGAACATCATTGGAACAGCTTTCAAGTACAAATCAAATAGATGTCGATTCCTCGGGGTCTGGCTCTTACACAGCGCGATCAATAGGAAGGCTGACACTAGGGTTTGTCCTTAAAATAAGATGCGAATCAAGTGGACAGCTAATACTAGCTACTACTGGATAAGGTCACCCCGATGGATTGTCCATTGCTGTTTGTGAACACTAGGAAATCGATGCTGTTGGTAGAAAAACACAACTTAGCTTATCATTTTGTTTGAAACAGCCTAGTTTCCATTTATCGTAGGCATTACGAGACCCTGTATGATGCGTCAGTTCAGTGCACATCCCTGTTAGGACTGCCAGAATTCATCCATCAAGATTTCTAATGAGAGATTTCAAAGTCTGTAGAAATCTCGTTCCTGAAACTCGCTGTTCCAAAAGCAATAAAAAGATATAGAAGTGCCTCGTTTGAAATATTCAATTAGCAAATTTCACTTACGAATCCCTCAAGCCCCCAGCTCATATACCAACTGATACATTTCAGACCAAATACGAAGAAAGCGCAGCTGTCTTTCTACGGGTCCATCCGTCTCAGAGAGGGATTAGCCCGACCCACGCAATCGTATGTAAGATATACATCTAATCAATGTGAAATAACGTCGATGCCCCGCGCCGCCCATCAATAAAATGAAACTGCCACTGAAGTAATCTAGGAATACAATCCCACTAATCTGTGGCATCACTTACTTTGCCCCAATAAGGAATGAATTAGACGGAGTGGTGGATTTAGCTGCATTAACATGAGATAATGATCACCGGCAAGTGAACCGGGCGGTAGAGTTACGCACATCCAACAAAAAGCAAAGCTACGTAGTTAAGACTTATCATGGTGAAACTTCGACCTAATAAAACGACGCGCTGGTTCTTTGGTAAAAGCTTCTTGCCATATTTGTTCAATCACTTTTCGCAGCGAACACGGCCGCGACTTTTGTTCACCGCATATTTCCATGGAACACGGATGTTTTCTCAGCCTGGGGTGTGGTGCCGCATTGAACGTCTTTATTAATTAACAACCCTGATTAATTTGGTTACAACTCTTAATTAACCTTCCTGAAATGCAATCGATTTGTGATCAGCCACTCCTAGGTGTTTAGAGTTCATTCAACCTGATCACATTCTATAACGAAAGCCATGTTTACGCAGATTCATGGTTTCGATCAGTTGCCGGAAATAGCGCGGTGACCATCTTGATTATCACATCAGCAGGCTAATTTGAGCCTAAGCAGCTGAGTGTCTTACTTGCTTGCTGTGGAAACAAGTGTGTGTGGGTGGATGCAGGGGGGGGGGGGGGCAGCTCCCGAATGATTGCCAAGAAACCCTACAAATCGATTGACGCAATCCTTCCCCTTCTTTAAAACTCATTTGGTCGCAGAACTTGTTTTTAAGGTAGACCAGACATTGACCTGCCTTCTCGTTAAGACTCTTGACGTGGTCTTAACTTCTAGAAGGGTTTTTTAAAGGCGTTTGACGTTAAGCTACCCCTTGGAGACCACTATGCCATCTGAAACCTCTTCAAGTGATAGAGAGGACATGGATTCGCACTCAGCGTGCAACCCTGTGTAAACCTTGTGATAGAGCTCTGGGCTTGCTACGGGACATTTCTTAATCGCAAAAATAACCAGTTGCTTTCTGCTAGATCTGGGCATATCATCATATGACGAAAATGTAACGCAGCTTCTATGATAAGAAGTTTGCGGAAAGAAGGATAGTTTCTAGAAAATCCCCCAACAGTAAGAGGTAGCCTTGGAATATGTAGATATTCAAGAAAGAGTGACATTTATGATACAAACGAAACTCCATGTACATGTCACTTTACTCGCTCATATAGACCTTGTTTTTGACTTATTCAGATATTCCATATCCACAACTGAGATCATGGCTTACACGTGGGACTCAAATATCTAATATCTTTGACAAAGAAGAGGCCCCCGTAATGCATGCAGTTAGTCAATTTGCAGAGTCCCCAAGGATTTCTATAATCCCGACAAAATCTTACTAATATCGGCTGACATTTTGACGGCGATTAAAAAAGCCTCTGCTACATCGATCGCATAGGAGGTCATATTACCCATCCATATTGGTGCACATTCCTCGGGATCCGCGGATCTATTCTCTAAAAGGTCAAAGTGAGATAAAATGCAAATTTGTTTAAAAACATTGGGAAATGCAGAAGCCCAATATATTTCAATATAACCATTACTTTTTCATATGACCATTATCAACAAAAAATCCTTTTGTTACTTAATAGTTGGTTTATCATCATATTGGCAATTCCCAGGGTGCTTTTTTAAAATTTATGAACTTCATATCGAATTTCATTTCTGATATAACCAAAAGTAAAGCAAACGGAAAAAATAATATCGAAAACGCGGTATCGGTTATATATAACGAAAAATAAATTATCAACGAAGTCCATACCAGTCAAAATACACCAGTCCTGCCAAAATAAAGACGTTTACTAGTAGTCATTGCTGCCTTGCAATAATTCTAACTCAAATTTAGCAAGAAGCTGAACCGTTAACAAGACTATCCTTAGCCATATTGATCGTAAGCTCTCGTCAGAATATTCAAGGAGATCTCGAGACGTTTTCCACTAACTTTTAACACCCAAGTCTGGCTTATTACCAAACATTTCATGAGTTCTTAATTAGACGAGTACGTATGTGACACATCATATTACGTGAATGTATACGACAATACTGCAGATTGCATCAGTACTTTGATACACCTGAATCTCAGCACAGACTGTTATTTCTTCTTCTTAGTCTTAATTCTGAGAAAATAAATCAACCGGTAGAAAAGACCCTTAGACCCCCCTGGTGTTTTGTCGCTCCTTGCAATGAACTAAGAAATTGGACATCTCCAATACTTGACTCCAATAGAACACTCGGTCTCTTTAATGAGTTGATATGCGTATTCCCCTTGTTGGTATTCATGCCACCTTGCCCTGCGCTCCCTCATCACACGCTCACTCAGCCACAGGATTGAGACTGACGCCAAGGGATGTCTCTAATGGCTCCGACGACAGACCAATTATATCACAACACTGCAACAGTTTAGTCTGGGGACGAATTCATTGATTCTTGACACAGATCAGTCTGTCAAGTTGTTTGAAGAAATAGGTTGGATCATTCGCTGAGGGCCTGTATTTCTTCTGATAGCATTATTCTATCGTCTGATCAGCAGCATTGGCTTGCCATTCGTCGCTCCATGCACTAGACTGACTACTTTTGCATGTATAACTTTGCAGATCCTTTGATGTCTACTTGGGAAGAGAATCGAAGAGCTTGTGACAGAGGTACAAGCACAGAACTCTGAGAGGAAATAAACGTTAAGGAAAGCTAAACTTATTCAGTATGAGGTGCACCGATGAGGATTTGTCTCTCTGATGTCATCTTACTCAATGGCACACAATTTAGGGACAGTTTTTCAGTATTTAAGAATGTTTCGTCTATCATGAGTCAGACCACCATACTTATCTCAGTCCATCATTTTTATTTACAGAATGATAGGAAAAAATGACGAGGAAAAGTCCTTCGTGAAACATGAGATTCTTGACGAGTACGATGCAGACGAGGATCAGAGGAGTAAGGCTTCTATGTGCCCAAAATGTAAGCCATGGAACGTGACCAAGAGATACACCGTGGCTCTGCTCTCGAGTGTTGGCTTCCTCATCTCATTCGGCATCCGGTGTAACCTGGGCGTGGCTGTGGTACAGATGATAGCCAACAAGACCAGATCCTTTAACGACTCAAATGGGACAATGGAAGTGGTAAGTTGCCGAGTGATTGCTCGAACATAAGTGTAGTGTATCCTCCCATCGAATCTTTAGGCGATAACCAGGAATCCAAGGAAGACACTTTTCCTTCCCACGCTAATTAGGCCTACCAATACCACAGCAGGAAAACGACTATCCATTAACGATATTAAAGTTCTTGGAACTTATTTCTCCAAATGCCCCGGTTTTCCTCCGCGATTCATCATTGAAATACGAAATGAGAATTTCTTGTTTTTCAATCACTTGCTGAGTAATTACCATTTAAAACATTTATAACGTGATTGATGGTGCATTTAACACCGATTTCCCGATGACGTGCCGCAGAGGTGCCCTGTTTTTTAAACTTACGCTTAAGAAACTACTCACGATATTTCGACCAGGGCGGTCTTGAATATTCATAATGCTGCATACAGAATGGACAAGAAAAAAGAACACTTTTGAATCCATTCGGAGCCCTTTTTTGCCTGGCGTCCTTAGGTCGAAAATTCACATGAGATTCTGATTAGATTCTTAAGTAAGATTTTGTATGTAGTTTCGTGTACATCTACATCTACATTCGTTGTATATGTACTTGACTTGTACAGTTGCCACATGGTCTGGTGAGATTCTTTGTTCTTGTCCTAACTTAAAATCTTACAGGAATTATGTAACGACTGTAAATGTACATGTACACGGAAATGAAAAAGATCTTTTAACTAAGAATATGTTTGAATCTTGTCGGGATGATCACCTTAAATCAGCCATAGGAAGCGAAAGCTATCTTCCTTGATCATTTTCTACTCTGTAACAACCTCCCCAATCTCTTCCAACTTTGTGCCGCCGACCACGTACCACCCACAACCTCTGCCACACATAAAACTTGGAATATTACACTCTCTTGTAAATTATACGCTCATCAAGCTACATGGGTATTAAGTGATGTGACGTGTGGGCTCGAGATTGCTTAGAGAGTAATGAAAATGGATGAGAGATTTTAGGGTGACAGTGATGCATAACAAACTGGAGAAGATTCCTTTTCAATATCCATAATGGCAGCTCATGCATCCCATGACAACTATAGCGAGAGTCGGTGAACAATAACTCTCCTGTCCGTGGAGGATTGATTAGGTGGCAGCACTGTACTGTACAAACTCGTGGATACAGTTTCAAAAGAGTTGAACTCATCCCTTCGATAGCTTCTGTGAAGAGAATGTCAAAAGACCTATCCATACTTATGTACTTTAAGGTTCAATTTATCTGCTCCTGCTGTCCGCCTGGATTAGCGGCCACTCTGATTTTCATCGCCATCATGTGATTAGCACACATAGATGGCCACTAGTCATGCTACCACACCTGCTAATTAATTCTCCCTGCACGCAAACAACGGTAGTAATCCCCAGACAAGAGATGATAAAAGCCATCTACAAACAAAATGGCAAGAGAATCTACTCTTCCATTGGAGAGTGGTACAATGATAGTTGTAGTCGCCAAAGCAGAGGTGATATCAATGTACTCTGCCGTTGGAGGGAGGTCAGGTAAGAGGGTGCTGGGCAGTCGGATGCATTAGTAACAAACATCAGTCATACAAGAGGTATGATATTTTTAGTTACTTTCAGAACTCATTTGGAAAACAAATTGGACGAAAAGTATTTTCCAGCCTCACGAATCATCGAAGGCCCTTTTAGTTTTTCGGAATATCAAATAATGGAGTTGGTCATGTCAAAGTACTGCAATAGCATAAACATTGAAATATCTGATAGCTTCTTCCCTGACCTTATCAAATCTCGCCAAATACGAATTATAGCTTTGCCGAGTCACAAAACGACCAAAAGTCCATCTTATACAAAATACATACAGAATATCTGACATCAAAGACTGTATTTTTTACTGAATTGTAGATCTCATTCGCTGACCTTTCCGAAAGCGCGCTTCCATTCTTGACGCAAAAAACATGCAAAATATTAGTTCCCCGCCATATAAATGACATTCCCAGTTTGTCCATGAGATAAAAGTGCATGTTTGGCACTCATATAAGTATTTGTAATGATTACAGCATGAGGTCCCATCATGTGGACCAAATACTGGACAGCATCAGATTGGATGTCAAAGCCAACTACTGTTGGAGGATTTCGCAAGAAAAGACAAGAACATAAAAGGCGATTGTGATTGCACTGCATTGGAATTTTCCATTTAAAAGAAGAGTTGGAAAGTGCCTTTGTTGATAATAATAATGACAACGATGCCACCGATTTCAGTTTTGATGAAGAGAGTTATAAAATGTAGACTTTAGAACTTTATACGACTTTATCTTGACTCATCACTCGGGACAACGTACACCCACCAATAATTACGCCATTGATCGTTAAAAATGATTGTTTTGACCCTGTCATAATGAGCGTCGATGAATAACCTGAATAGAGTCTTGGCTCTGTTATCGTTTATACGAAATCTCTGCAGAATACGATGCCAGTCGCCTTTTTATGAACACTTTTGTAGGTCAACAACACCTTCCACCTGATTGGCCTAATGGGACACCTTCATCGCATTCAGTACATCACTGAGTAATCTGATAATGCAGTAATTAATTAGAGGGTCTTCCCACATTAACACCTGGATGAGCAATGATCAGTCAGCATCATTCACACCGCTATGAGTATGAATAGGTTGGTTGGCAAATAAATTGAAACAAGAACTTATTTCAGTGGCTTCTCTTCCGTATTCTGCAAGTATTCGGATTTAGATAAAATACGTAATACGCTGACTAGCGAAAACATAAAAAGTACTAACAATACGTGAGACAGCAGACACCTGTCTTAGCGTATGTATGTGTGCAAAGATAGAAAATGAGTATGGATTAGGTCCAGACTATCAGAATGCTTCCGCGCAGGCCTTAGCAGTTATTCACTATTGTTGGTGTTATTAAGAAATCGAAACCTCAATGTTACCGAGACCAAACATGGATCTATACTTGCCGAGACTGATAACGAAAGGGAAGACCTATAAGATCAGCGTGCCTTCACCAAGTCCTTTTGGCCGGAAATAATTTGGTTTCTGGCGACATTTCATTGGCCACTTGTTGCAGAAGCCTTATCAAATACTGGCAGTGGTGAAGCTTGCTTAATTGTGTGAAAAGGCAGACGAAAGAAGACATTGGGTATGGTGAGGCTGGATGGCTGTGGTATCAAGACTGCTGGTTTTTCCGTTAAGGTGTTTATGTTCTTGGCTGGAATTGGTTCTATGGAAGGCTCGGGGGGGGGTGACTGATTGATCAGCACTTTAAGGGAATACACTTCAAATTACAAGCGTGTCCCAGCAATGCTGTCACAAGTGAAGAAAACCAACCCCCTTCTTGGAATTAGCCACGGCCTGATGGTTCAAGTTAGGCAGGAAACCTAACCCCAGCTGTCTTGCCTCCATTTGTACGTATCCCCTTGTTTGACAGGCATGCCCATTAGGCCATCTTAGATGACAGCTAATATCTTGATAATCCGCACTTACAGAATGCTCAATGACCACTCGGGGAGTGTAAGAGTGACGGAGCGTTCCTTTGCGGTGGAACAGGTCAATGCGCGGGGCCCTGTTTGATTTACCGTGTTCAACACTCCCGGTTGAGGCGGAGCCTGAGGGAAATGCTTGGTGTTATCCGGTCGATAGTTGATGTGTTTGTGTTTGCTGTGTTGGTTGAATGGAAGTTAGATTTAAATACACGTACACATTAACGGGTCTCGCCACGCTCTCATCAATGTAGAGGCTCTTGCGGCAAGGTTCCGAGCATTCCATCATTGCGAATAGAATCGGATGCTCGTCAACACTGTTCTTCGGTGGTAAGTCGTGTCAATTGAAGAAATTACAAAGATACTATGTTAGAGTGTATACATAGAGTTATGGCCTGAATCCACCTGGGCCTTTCCTATTACAGTCAACCGTGATTCTTCTGATTCCGACCAATAGATATGTATATAAAGCGTCTCCCATTCTTGACAGCTCGCATTGAGTCCTGTTGCTTATGCTTCATCTTTTTTCTTATTACAGATAGAACACGAACCGGAGTTCGACTGGTCACCTGGGGTTATTGGGATGATTGACAGCTCGTTCTTTTGGGGTTATATCGTCACGCAGGTCCCTGGAGGGTATATCGCCTCCAAGTATCCAGCCAACAGGTTGGTAAACTTCACGTTTTAGATTATGTGGTTGATAGTAAGCTTCTTTCCAGGGCTCTGTCTCAAAAGCAATGCAGGTGTACCAATATAATGTACAATTTTGTTCTAAGATTTATAAGGTCCTATATACCACTGACCAAATCCTAGGATGCCCACATTAGAAACCAGTCGGAAGTATCTCCCATGACCATCCATCATGCTCACACCGACATGTAACATGATCATGCATGTTGAATCGTGTCTTCACGTTTCCTTTTGACACAGATTACACAAGCTTCCAGACCTTGAACTTATCCAAAATTTCGAATCCCCGACATAAGGAGTTACAGCCCACATATCAATCATGTCAAATCGTAGAGGGGCAAAGCCTTTGTGCTGCATTCCCCCGCGTGTTCCCTCACACGAGAACCAATACTCATAATCATATTATTCCCATTGCTAATTTGGCAGATTCGTTTGAAATATTACCCTCCGTCCTAATCCTGTTGATCACACTGATGACAGGGCGTGGGCAGAAGGGAAGAGCCGGAGAAAAATAGCAGCGCACTGACTAACTTCTTATATATGTAATAATTCTATGAATGCCTCATATAGAAGTGTACGTCAACTTTATCAGCAAATGCCAGCGAATTTTAATAGTGCCAACGCCATTCGTCAGTGATTTCTAAGGAAATGTGCTATCGCTGCTAAACATACCACGACATGTCTGTTGCTGTATTCAGCCCAAGTTGGCCAATATTATATGAAATGTACAGAGTATACACATCGAAAGCAAAGGTGTCGCAGTTGTCACACTAGGCTTTCCTGCCCTTTCCTGCACAAAGGAGAGATTTTGCTCTTTGGCATGTTCGCCATGTTTTTCGTAGATGCCTGCATGATAATTAACAGGTCTATATGAAATACGTTTGCAAACATTGCAAGGTTAGGTTGCGACCATTGGCTGAGCTTGTTCTGAACCAGAGATACAGCCTTTCCCCCTCATGTATAAGAAATTATTGGAATAAGTAATCTGCCTTTTGGCGAATTTAAAAGGATAAATCCTGGTCCTTTGATCTTCTGGAAGTCGGATTAATGGCGAGTCATTCATTCTCGAGTCACAAACATGTCATTCCAGAAGATCAAAGGTGCGCTTAAGATGAAAACTCATCTTTGGAACAAACAAATGGCTTCTGAAGATTTCTCCCAAGAATCCTTTAGGGGACGCCGAATGATTTGTCCCAAAATAGACAATATTGGTTAGATATGTCGTGAATAACATGTGTTCATTTCTTTCCATACCATTTACATCCTATCGTGGGTCATTTTTCAGGAGGGTCGGGGGTAATTCCGGCCAGGTGGTAAATCTTCGATTTTTTTTTATTTCCCTGATATTTCAAGGATAATACCCACATCATATGAAATTTAAGAACCACAGGACGGGTGTAAATCAGGTCGGCGTTGTAACATAGGTACAATGTTCAGCTCATTTGGTACTTCCGTCTGAATATGAGTTAGACGGCAGTGATATCCCAAGGGCTAGAATTACCCATGTTATTGTAATTTCCTGTCAGTTGATGCACATCCTTTCCATATTTCATTTGATGTTTCTTTTTCAGGGTGTTTGGGTGTGCTATAGCATCGACTGCTTTTCTAAACCTTCTAGTCCCTGGGGCGGCCAAAGTTCATTACGGTCTTGTAATGGCAGTCAGAATAGTTCAGGGACTTGTCGAGGTAAGGTATGAAAGGAGTAAATAAACTAACCTTTCAGCATGCCTTTTTGCTACCATGAAGGATGCAAATATTAAAAAAAAGATAATCTGGAAACGCCGTTCTACAACGACCAATCATCGTGAAAGTATGGATGCTCCATTTTAGAGCTCCCGAACCGCGAGAAATAGCTTGCCAAGAACTCAAGTTATTTGGCTTGGCGACAATGGTCACGAGACGAGACCTCAATGTCACATGTGGTGCAGACTCAAGTAATCATTCTCACTCCTTATGTCTAAATTGAAATCCATTAAAAGGTCAATTTACGCCAAGCAAATATCTTTCACCTGTTAACAGTATATTGTAATGTACTTTTAGAGGTGAACGAAATATTTTTGAGTGAATGAATATTCATAACTCTATTCCGTAACTTATTCAAAGTTGGGTTTATTTCATATTACATTTCAACGATAATTGATTCTTCCAGGGTACGACGTATCCGGCTTGTCATGGCATCTGGCGCCATTGGGCCCCACCTCTCGAGAGATCTCGTCTAGCTACGATATCATTTTGTGGTAAGTACGGCGATTCAGAAAGCTGTTTCAAAAGCTAAATTTCTTGCGCTGACCTTAGTTACGTTCTTCATTGGACAGGTGATGCTTTTTACCACCACATCCGACCAAACCTTTTAGATTTGATTCGTTCATTATCTAACACTGTCGTCATCACCTCATTGTCTTGGAAGGAGGAAAAAGAACACACGTATGAAGAGGCAATAGATCACATTCACTTCTATGAGGGTGTTTGTGTACTTGGTATTCCGGATCTAGTCACTAAGTTGCTAATAGAGAAAGGGATACTCGCACTGTATTCACATGACTCTCATTGATTGTTATTTCTACAAAATCGTGCACGATGATGAAAAGTGAAATAAATATACCCTACAATATCATACATAGAACTACCAGACTAGATTACTGGCCGTGGCTAATTAATTTAGCAACTGGAGACCGGTTCGTACACTATAGGAGCCATCTTCTAGTATTACTGGCTGATGAATTATCTCTGCATGTCACACAACATGAAATGCCGCTAGTCAGGGGTCGCAGTCCCGGTGTTTCTGCCTACCAGAGAGGCGGATGCCTGAGGTATCAGACTGGGTCGGCCAGCAATAACGGAAAACATGAAAAGGTTGATTTCAAGATTTGATTGAAGTTAGTAAGAGATAACAAGGACTACCGTTCCCTCCAAAAAAGTTAGTAATGGCTTTTGACAACACATAAGTGAACTTTACTGATAGAATTAAGTGCTTGTCCATAAACGTCAAAGATGTGGTCCATTGACGAACCAGAGCCATGTCAAAAAAGGCGTTACATCGGTCACTGTGACCGCGCGTCCAACTTCACCGTTACAGCCTCATCATAAAAATCACGACTTGTGAGCCTGATTGAGATGATCTTATGTATCTACTTCCTCTAGGTTCGTACGCTGGAGCCGTGCTGGGCATGTCGCTGTCCGGGGCCCTGACACAGTGGCTGGGCTGGCAAGCTTGCTTCTATTTCTATGGTGAGTATAATTCACCTTATGACAATCAACATGCATAGTACATGGATTATTCTTGTTATCTCATTTTCTCTTTAACCTTGTGTATATTTTGCATATGGCGATCTTCTCTCGTCTTCCCACAGGATAACCGTAACTGGATGTTCTGTGTGTGACTACAACAAATTGGTTGTTGTCAATTGTCTCACTTCCTCCTCTACTGTGACAAAATTCCGCCAATTGTTACATTCTTTTTCGCCTTTGTCTAGGTGCCTTTGGGTTGATATGGTTCTGCGTCTGGATGACCTTTTCGTTTGAGAAGCCTGCCACTCACCCGACCATCTCAGAGGAAGAGAAGATATACATTCAGACATCAATAGGGGAGAGCCAGTCGGACGCTGCTAAGGTGAGGCGAAAGGCCATCTAAAGAACCTGTCCGGCTATAACCTAACTTCAATTCATTATCGACTACCTTAGGAAGCACAAAGCCCGTACCCCGTTTATTCAATGGTCCAAAAGTTTTTTCTCTTCTTCCAGAATGCTAAGACTCCATGGAAGGCTTTCTTCACATCAATGCCAGTTTATGCCATCATCGTGGCTAACTTCTGCCGAAGTTGGTCTTTCTACCTTCTTATCATCAGTCAACCCACATACTTCGACCATGCTTTCCACTTTAACCTGCAAAAAGTAAGTTCACTCTTTCTTGAGTTGATGAATAATTCGAACTCGATTATTTGGGACCAGAGTGATTGACTTTCGTAACTGAGTTTACAGCAAGGAACAATGAGATGCCCAGTAAACTTCTTAAACACAAACGCTGCCGAAACATGCGTTCATGATGTACACATTCTCTTTTCCATTGTGTCATTCTAAAGAAACCATTTTCTGAATAAATGCTCTAAATGTTCGATCGTTGCACTGTTATTCTGCAGAGCGGTATCTTGTCAGCCCTGCCACATCTTGTAATGGCCACGATCGTACCAATCGGAGGCCAGTTTGCCGACTTCCTCCGCTATCGCCGCATTCTCACAACGACCAACGTCAGAAAGATATTTAACTGCGGAGGTAAGTGATTTTTGGTCCACTTTCTTTGCTGGTCGTATTCTCATTGATTACCAATTCTAAACCTCAATACAGAACTGTTGCTGATAACGGTGCCAAAACTACCTTTTTCTTTTTTCCGTCCTCCGTTAATCGGCAGTAACTGAGAAGGCGTGGCCTCTATTCTGTCCTCGCTATCATTACGCTATCCCAGCTCGGTAATCTAATCTAACCACTTAGCCGCAGAGTGGCTGTTCTCTCCTTCCTAATTATCCACCTGTCAATAATATCTGCAGGGAGACTGCAATAAATACGTTCATGAACAAAGAGAATGGGGACGGTTACAGTCTTGAATAGACGAACACTAATACAGCTTAGCATTAGCGGTAACATCTGGGAGGTGACCGAACATCTTTATTGGAATCAAAAGCGCCACATGAAAATGGAAAAGTCTTTCTTTAACGGAATACTCATCAATCTACATTTATTGATCGTCTCTGCTCTGTCTCCGATGATCTAGTGTTGCAGATTGCATTCCTAAAATAAAGAGTCCCCAAAGATAGTACAATGTACCGTCGTCTCCTTCTGTATTACTGTGCTAACTTCCAACAACATTAAACACCTCAACCTCAGAAGCCATCAAGAGACCTGTCTTTGAACACTTTCTTCCTTCGTCAGCTTTGCATAAATCTCACTAGGGCACTCTGTGCATTTCGCAAATTGCATTAACCTCTTCCAAGAATCCCCTAAAGCGCGTTTAAGACCGCGGTCATGGTACATCCCTCTGTAGTGACCGCGCTGCATCTCTCATAAGGCAGCCATCCAGCGCCTCGGTGATTAGATTTGTTTGTTGCTGAATATAATTTCGAGATCAAAGCCCTGGTCGGTGGATGGTTGATATATTGGTCTCTAAGGCGGATTAGTAGGAATTCTATGACTAGGGTATTGCGTAACTTTTTTGATGTTCCAACACTCCACACAGATAACCATAGATAAACGTAGAAACAGGGCTTAAAAAAGGCTGTTGCTGCAAAAGAATCATAACAAAATCGACATTACGAATGGTGATAGAAATACATGAATAGCGAGTTTACAAATAATAAAAAGGACGCACGTATTTTAAAACGCCCAACCTACCTCACCGAGAATAGGATGTACGATTTAAAGAAGAGTGTGGAAGGAATTCCGCAGTGCAATCCCGATTTAAGTACGTTTTTCACGTGAGGGCTTTGACGCAAATTGAAAGCGACGGTGGCTCCTGCGAGCAGGAAAGCTCCTTTATGTTGAGAGATCTTGACGGAAATGAGAACCGGCAGCCGTTCTTACGACGCCGGGGAGTTATCGCGAATATCCTACAAGTTACGATATGATGGTTATTGCAGGTGGCTTGGCTTCGATCTAATGCGACTTCAGCCTGGGTTCTGGTAAAGCGTGTCGGGAATGATTATTGTCATAATGCTCGGGGGATTATGTACAAGATATTGAATCTGAGTACAGGATTATTATTGCATTAAGTTTGAAATTCATTTTAGATTGAAGAGAAGTTTGTGAGCCAAAGTGAATGTTAAGTTGCGCGTATATCCCGGAGGGAGGGAATTTGATTATGTTGTTTTCTTTGTTGTATTTATGAGGACGTCACTTTCTTTGTTTGTTAATGCAGTTAATTAAACGCCAAATTTATTTCAGGTTTTGGTTTGGAGGCTTGTTTCCTCCTGGGAGTGGGATACACACGTGACACAGCGACAGCCATCACATGTCTGACTATAGCAGTGGGATTCAGTGGCTTTGCCATCTCGGGTAGGAACCATAGATTTTTTTAAACAAAAGTTCATCAAAATAATTTGTCAATTGATTTGGCTACTTAAAACGGCAAGTTTTCGTTTGAAGATGCTCCTACAAAAGACGTTTCAATGCTCCTTGGGCAAGAAATATTCAGACTCTAGAGTCGAACCGAAGCCAGCAACGACAACAATCTCGAAGCGTGAAGCGAATTTAGTAGGCAATTTGTGTATCAATTCAGTGTTAGTGTAACCATCTGGTATGACCATATGCGACGCCCATATGAACACGGTGCCTTTTTGAAGACAATTATTGGCAGCAACATTCCTTCAATACATCTATTCATCTTTTAACCATCCAATGGGGTATCCTTCGTTGCAGGTTATAACGTAAACCACCTTGACATAGCACCCCGGTACGCCAGTATCCTGATGGGCCTCTCGAACGGCGTGGGAACCCTCTCCGGCATGTTCTGTCCCATTGTCGTACAGATGCTCACGAAGAAAAAGGTAAGTATCAAAGGTACACAGCACCACTGAATCTGTTAAGGCATACCTCCATTCCATTTACAAAACAGGAGTTCGTTGAAGAACTGTGTCTGAGGATAACATGCATTCTTTTGAACCTTCACATCATGGATACTTCACTGATTTTTTTCACTTTTCAGACTTCGAAAGAATGGGAGACGGTGTTCTTAATAGCGAGCATAATTCATTTTTGTGGAATTGTGTTTTACGGTATATTTGCGTCCGGTGAGAAGCAGCCGTGGGCTGATCCGAAAGAGGACGAGTACCCCCAACAGACACTCAAACCCGATCCGAATATGGACAACGGTTACGGTACCTTAGGGGACAGTACCCTAGGTGACGACTACGGATACGGGGATGACAAGACTAAGATCACGTACGGAGCACTTGATAACATTCCAGTTTATCAAACGAAAGAGCATTCAGTTCAGCCAGCAAATAAAGAGGATTACATGAACGGCGACATCAATGATAGAGATATATGATGAAACTGCAATAAGGATAAACTGATTAGCTCGAGGGCTTGGGATTTGGAGAGACTGGTAATCGAATCAAGTTTGAGAAATAAATCAAAACTGTTCAGTTCTCTTGTGACAGGTTTACAATAGGCCAATAGTAATCAAATATATTGTGACAACTGTAGATGAATACTAAGTGATAGATTGAGATAGCTTCAGTGAGCGCTTGCCATAAACCTTGCGCATTCGTGTGGTGCGCTACTTTGTGAATTGGTCTTGTTGTGGCGAAGAATAAACAGCCCAAGATTGATGCATAATGCAGCTCCGAGTGGGGGACGTCTTGTGTAATGTATAATTTGTGCGGGGTCGTGCAAAGGCAAAGACGCCCTCTTTTCAGAAGACATCCAACTAGACCTGTAGCAATGGAAAAAGCTATTGGCTTCGCTTGTTGATGGGACATTGGTACCGTGACTCAGAATGTCTAAACTAAACTGGTCTTTGGTGTTAGATCATAGACTTTTCAGTCAACACTCGAGAGTCAACAGCGTGCAGTCGAGGGTCATAGGGCAGACATCGCTCCCAGCCGGCCAATCATCATTTGCCAGACCCATGAAGGTACTCACAAGCTCGCTACTAGTATATTTGGCGAACAAAACCTCACACCGAAAGAGCATCGAATATATTGAGCCAATTTTGCAAGTGGGTCACTCGAACATTTGCTATAGTTGCTCAATGAATTGAGGATAACTATGAGCACTTAAGCGAATGAAAATGGCAGAATTTCAAATAACCAGACACGAATACACAGACAGCAAACATACATTTCGGCACCACATTTCGTTCCTACTCATCTTCAACTTCGCTTTTAGCAACCCCCTGTTTACCCCAATACCCACAACTACCACCACTAGCTTTGCATTAGATCAGCGCAACCTCTAGTGGCCGAATGCATCCATCGTATTGTGATATTTACGAGCGTGTTAGATGGCAAATTGTTCTCAATCTAGTCAGAAAGAAATCTGTAACGTGACTTGCAAATGAAATACTGTGCTTTTAGAAAATTTACAAAATTCTAGAACTACTGATTCCAAGGCGCACCTCTGTTAACTGGACTGTCAATCTTAGAACGTCCTCAAGCGCTTAATGCTGGCTTCAATGCGGCGTTATGCATGTACCGGGAACACTGTTGAAAGTTCGTAGCGTAAACTCTAATTTGATAGATACAGTAAACTTACTTTGTACATAAGATCTACTCTGTACATACAAATGTATGTACGCACAGATATCTGGAGTTGAACTTTGAACTCTTGGTTGTTGTTGCCCTCTGATGATGGTTGTCGTGAAACCCCTCAAATATCGTAGGTTGTGAGGAGCGGGGAGCCGCGCCATACGTATCTAGACGCCATGTACGGGTACGCGGCTGTATTTGTGTGTACGATTATGTAGTAGAATATCGGAGTAGCTTATAAAGTAGTAAATGCAATATTTACACAAGCATTTTTGAGGAGATGATAGTCTGTATGCTTGATTTCGGATGGCTTTTGCCTTCGATAATGAGAGTAAGTTATTAACATGTGATTCTGATTATCTGGGAGGACAATCAGGACTCATTACGCATTAACGTTCGCAGCTTTCGTCACCATCTGGAAGGAGAACCACTTAATCGTAAAAGCACCCTGATATAGTCCCAGTACCTGCCCTCAAGTGACAGCTTTTGGATGTATGTAAAATTCTCGTATAATCAAGAGGATCACATAGACTTATAGAAAGCTAGATATATGCAGCAATTTGCCAAATTGACATTTTAGGGAATTACATCAACTGCTAATTATGCCATTGCATTTGGGCAAAAAATTCTCTTCCATAAATGTAAATCGTTTGAGATTTGCCACCATGTTATGATGAATAATATCAGAAGTTTATCACCAATTAACTACTGATACATACACTGGTATACACAGACGTATGCATGTGCATGCATATTACATGCACACATCGGGCAATGTACATTATCATCATCCCGCACGTACACGTACATGCTATAGTTTCACGTACAGGCTCACCGTTCCAAAATATCATGTATAATTTATTGAATTGTAAAAAAGTTCCATTGCATGTGATATTATGTACTTGAGTTGTCCTATATGTCGTCGTTTCAAGCAGATTCACTGGAATAGAAGTTGCAACTAAAGTAACTGCATTTCGTAGGTACGTTACTGTTGTACAGTTTTAGTTAAGTGCAAATACGGAGTAGGATCACACGTTACAAGGGGTTCGTTACAGCGGTGACGTAATATTTTTTTGTGATAATTGAAAATATATATAGAGTAGGTTAGTTTGTTTATACTGGCATATAATGTATAAAAATAAAGTATATCAACGGTCAAAGCGTGATGTGAACATACATAAGGTAAATTATCAAATGTATTTACGTTTTTTTGGAAAGCAATGTTGTCTGGTTGCAAATTGGGGGTCAATTATGTTGGGTTTGTCGTTTTGATTGTATCCGGTTGAAATAGTTGATGCAGCGAAAGGTCTTTGGCTTGTTACCAGTCAAGACTTACACACGAAGCGGCAATGGCTATTCTACCAACAACAATTCGTGTTGCTGGTACAGCCTTCACTGCTAACCATAATTATATGAGGAAAGTAATGTCTGGGAAAGAGTTTCGTCGACTTCAAAAGACAAAAGACTTATGATCCTTGCAACATTACCATTACCAACGGAAGCTTGACGTATAAGAGCCGTGTAAAAAGAAACTGAGGAGACAGACGCTGAGCTATAGATGGACTGAAAGCACTGACACAGAAATAGTACGTGACCTTTTCGGTACTAGGTACCTTAAAACGATATCCCATCATAAATTGGGCATATTAATGACGGCATCATTAGTAACAAATCAAATCATGTGTATTGGTTGAGTTGTGTCACCAGTTGAATGCATATCATTGCAGGATCTATGAGGAAGCAACCGTTAATATCGTCTGCTTCCTTGTATCCTTTGCGCCATGTTAATATTCGATAATTCTAAATTATCTTATAAAGGTGAAATTAATTGTTAATTGTTGTTATTCACCAATGTTTATTTATACTATTATGCAAATTCTTCATTTAGTTGACTCTCTGCATTTTAAGTAGATCTTAGAAAAACCTCACTTCTTGCCTATCTAGTTTACATTATATCGGATGTAAGGAAAAATGAACCTTAAAGGGCGTTGTCGTGAGAAGTGTTTCACTTAGGTGAAACCTCTACATATCAAAATGCGTTACATCAAGTCCCCTGCTTTGAAACACATCAAACAAAAAAGAATCGACCTGGCTCGCCATGTACAAGTATACTGGTACATGCATTTGGTACGTATTGGGACCGAGTACTGCATCGTCGCATCTCCCTACAGTTTTCACAAATATGGGGACGTTAAACCGGTGGTTAGCTAAGCAAGTATGAAACAAACACTGTCTTTCCGATTGTGATGTTTATAAAAGTCTTTCAGCCTTCGCTATCGTCACCAGATTCTCTCCAATATGTTTCCAACAGCAATTGTTGTAGCTTACAAAATATATTTATAATCTTGACACGTTTTGTTTTGTGCTCTGTTGAAAGGCATACTTCCACGTGCCCGATTTGTAAAATTGATGCGTTCTGTTCAATTAGAATTTTCCTTTCCGCATTGCCGTGTAGTCCATGCATGCATAGCCTCATATCATTATAACAGTAGACCATATACACGTAGTTGATGATTGTAACATGGCGATAATTATAGACCCTAATACTATTTTCTTTGTAAAGAGAATGATGAGTTAAATGCAATAAAGAAATGATCGCAATGACCAAACTAGTTAATTGGTTCCATGCTCTTGTTTTTTTTGAGGCGACATATTTTTTCATTGTTACTGGTGGACAACTATTGATATGACTGACCTACATGATTCACTACAAAGCTAGTGGAAAACGGCAACTAATAACCACGTCATTATGGTCTGCAACCGATCCCCTGCTCCAATTGGTGATATTGAAGGCTTTATCCACTGTGAGACCTTAACCTAAACATCAAAAGCTTTACATTCGGGTATTCAATGGAAAAGTTAGGGAGTTTTTGCAAAGCTCCCAAAAGTCCATCGTTATCATAGGTCAAACAATAATATGGACGTTGGTGATTCAAGAGATTTTCGAAAAGTTCCTTATGATGGCATCGAGGAAGAGAAACAGAAGTTTAAAAAAGTCTTCTTTTAAGCTGTCATAATGGCTATACCGAGGCAAATTAAAATATCAATTGACAGTAGCCTACTTTTCTAAAGACCGCGGAAATGTTTTGGAGACGTATCATATCATCATTGACCGACAACCGAGGAGAGAACAGATGACAAAAGTCGTGATTGGTGGATCCCAATTAGGTAGAATAAGGACAGTGTGTTGATTCGTTCATGATCACAGGTCAGAGAGCATCAACGGGTGACACTGGGAGCAAGTCGAAGGACATCAGCGATCATTACACGGACTTATTGTGCCACGAAAGCAGCAAAATGATACCGTGGCTAAAAGGTAAGATTTCTTTTCACGAATTCTGTATGTTTGTCAGCCTAGATCAAAATACACCACAAAGTGAATGATTTCCCAATGGTTTCCATAAAATGATGACCCGGTCGTCTGTGCCAGGCCCTCCGGGATAAACGCCAATGTGGATGAAAACACTCTATTTTCAAACATATTGGTCCAGTTATTGCTTAACCTCCACTGACTCAAAGACAAGCGCAAAAGGAAGAGCAAGCGAGCAAACTTAGTGCTTTTGTGAGATGTTCCAGTCTATGGGTCGATTACGTGGCTCAAGCACTCCTTGAGGTCCGTTCGATATTTTTGCTTTTTTGCAGCCTAACCGCGTACATGTATCCGTACCTGTGCAATATCACAGGCATAAGTACAGTAGTGTTATTGCCAATTCATTACTTTTAATGAAATCTAGACAAGAAAGCAACTCATGGTTTATAGAAATTAAACGATGGCATCAAAAGATGGTGGGAATATTGATCTTCCGAAACTGTCTTAGATCGGCAAAACTTGTTGATGGACAACCCCCATGTTTTGCACTCTTTAACCTCTGACACACAGTCGTCTGCTTTTCAGGCTTTCTGTTGGTTGCGTGTGTCTTTGCCAAAGCACAGGTGAGTACCGAAAACAAGATTTCGTTTCACATTCTTTAGGTATGATAGACTTCTTACTAAGATTTATTTCCGTTTTCCAATTACAAAATATGTTTGTGAAACATTATGCAAACTACTTTTACTGCCTAGTTAACTATTAATTCTAAAGAGAGAAACTTTGGTGTTAACAGCAGACACGACAACACGTGATCTTAATCTCAAACTTTCACACCTTAAGTGAATCGTTCAATGATTGCTTGCTTGTCGCCACTAACGAAGGCAATTAATTGAAAGTTGTAACCAAAAGAACCGATCATGCTAGGAGTTCCCGATCTTCAATCGGCACCATACTGTTCGGGACACTTATCGCATCTGCTTCAGAGAGCTAACTGTCACGGGACACATGCTGTCGTAAACTCACTGATCAGAATTGCTTTCAATTCACCCATACAGTATACATTGTCGACAGGGCTGAGTGGCCTGATAACTCTACGATACCTGGGCGGGCGGGTCGCAACTGAATGATAATTACGGCAACCACGACCGGGCCAGGGAGTCAATGTCACAAAAACCTCATAGGGACACCCCTACCTGTTGTATATTGACCAGCCAGACAACAAACTTGAGTGCAAACCTTGATACTTTTCATAGCCTAATGACACCTTTGACCTGCACCAAGCGATACGTTTTGTCTTTCTCAGTAGGACGACATATTTCACGGTTATTCTCTCACTCTGTTTATCTACTCGGATGATTGCGTTCGTCTATCACAAGCTAACCGATCTAAATGAGAGGCCTGTTTTTCGATTAACAAATGAAGCTCTATATGTTTATGTTCGAGATTGCAAAACATTTGTAATGTTAATGAAGATTTAACAACTTAACAAATTGTATTGAAGAGATTCAAAATGCGATTCGGGTATTGTGATCACCAAGTCTATGTCTTACATTTTGTAAATAATGTTCATACGTTTTTCTGGCTTATGTTTAAAACTGTTCGTTGAACGAGAGGTCATTGAACATCTGAAGATGATTGAACTAAAATACCCTCACACTGAAATCTACTGAAAGTCACCAATGATCAATAGTGAAATATATTCCCCACGATCAATGCCGAAAGATATTTGTCTGATAAAAATCAGCTATCCCTGCTTTTAGCTTTCGGGTGAGATATCAAACCTTACTTTTCAGGCTACTTGTGAGCCGAAGTTTTCAGCGGGGATGCCGAACAAACCAAGTGCAGCTATTTCATCGGCGTGTTTGGAGGCTACAGGGACTGGCTGTAGGTGTTATTTCGTTTGGTTCTTACTCTTCGTCATTAGGCAGATTTGCAAACGACGAAGCACGAAGTACATCCTCGGTCTGCGGTATCATCAAGACCGGCGCTAATTCGTTTCCGCTACACGACCGTAAATCATCTTTTACACTTAGTTGTAAGAGGAATCTCACTGTAAAGCAATACTTTCCTTACAAACACCGTTCCTTGAGGCCGGCTTTATGTTAGGATCATCTTATAATATCGTACAGTAACACATGTACATACATTTGATTCAAATTTTCGGCCCAGGTTCTATGGCCAATAAGCTGCCTGTCCCAAATGACAGGTATATGGGAATTAAAACTTATCAGATAAAAGAAAGCAAGACTAGTGTGTCTACCAGGAACTATATGTAAAGATAGATATTTCTTTTCAAAAGCTGTGAGTGATGCCGATAAGAAGGTGATAGTGGAGGAACACAACAGATACAGGAAGAACGCCTCACCCAAGCCTGGTAATATGCAGTATATGGTAAGGAACGCTGCAGATATAGTTGAACTAGTGTCTATTTAGCGCATAGCTTCCGAATGCGTAGCCTAGTAGGCTGTACACTTGATTTTCAACAAGCCAACAGGCTCCGAGACGATAGCATTCTTTGATAATGTGCAGTGACCATGCACGTCAAGAAGACGACAAGTTCACTATAAACGGTTTGTGTGTATCGAAACTTTGTAAGTCAAGATGAATGAATGCCTCAAGTAATTATGATTAAACTTCTCCTGAAATGAAGAAAATGGAAGCAATCTCAAAGGTTTAATACTGAAATAATCGTGCAGCCAATGTTTGATGCATTCAAGCTTTACACGGCTCACATAGCAATTTGTTCTTATTCTAGTCTTCAGCTGTGAATTTAACTTCATGTTGCAGGTTTGGGATGATGAACTAGCTAGCGTCGCCCAAGGCTGGACATCGACCTGTCCCAGTGGTCATGATACGGGTCCAGAGAGGTACATACCCGGTCAGTATGCATTCGCTTCTGTAAAGTTTGTTTATTATAGTGTCACCCTAACTAAAGGGCCAGCCAGCTTTAACTTAGGGGACACTCTTTACTACCAAAGTCCTATCTCTAATGCCAGGTGCCTGGCTAGAAGGCAGTTTGTACCCTATTACCGTGACCACAGTGTGCTACAAGTCTATCGTCTTATTTCTAATAGTAAATAGCGAATTGTTTTCATTCAGAATTCATTTTAGTGAATGTCGTTTCTAGTGACATCTCTGAAGAACTATATTCAGCTACAAAATAATGATAGAGAGCATTTTGGCAGTGCCCTGGTGTGGACTGGGCAGGAAAGTATGTTTATGGACTGATCTTGCAAGTACCAACTCGGGTACCATCAACTCTCAACACGAGTGACATCTCTTGAAGAAAAGAAGGTTAGGCTGTATCTGCTTTAGGTAGACTCGCTATTAGTAATATCAACAATTTTTGTCCTTTTATTAGGTCGCGGGTGGAGTGGCCAGAATATGTTTTCCGGAACTTCCGGGGATTATACCTGGTCTGATGCCATTAAATATTGGCACAGTGAAGTGAAAGACTTTGTCTATGGTGATGAGTCTTCCATCGGCGGCCGTGACACCGGACACTACACACAGGTAAGCAAAAGGAAATGGACAATCTCTGGTGAGGAGCATCTAAAAAAACTGAACCCTTGTTTGTCTGGGGAAGGGTCGACGAAAATTGCAACGTCTGTTCGTATCTTGCCAGAAGTTCAGGAGGCTGACACCTTTGGTGGTTGTCACTAAAAAACCTCGTTATATCACTAACTTATCGTTAATTCAATGGCGCTATCTCCTTCAGTTTAGACCGCTAGACCTGTCTACCTATCTAATTATAACGTTAACGTCACATCAGTGACTAAGTTGTTTTATCGACTCTTGTCTCTTTCAGATTGTCTGGGCGTCCTCGGCGAAGATTGGGTGCGGATTTGCCAAGTGTTCAGGAACAGACAACTTCATCTGTAACTATATGCATGCGTAAGTAGTTGAAATTCCGTTGAAGTAGCCGTGTTGTCAAATGAAAGCGAGTTCGTTTTAGAATATGACCAGTCACAATTAATCTTTGTACATGTAGTATAAGTTTGTTGTTGTTTTGTCACACGATATATTCTGCTTTGTTCTAGAATTGAGCTATAATTTTTGTTCGTCTTTTTTCTTTCAGTCAGGGAGGGTGAGTAGGAACATTGTTAAGATGACTGACGGGAAGAAATAGTAAATACCATAACCGCTCACGGACATCAAGTAGCATAGAAATTTGCGCAAAATTTAAATCATTTATTTTAACTTCACATATCATCTCAAAATTTACCACCATGCGTTTATGCAGGATAAGAGGCTTGCTTATTGAGGCGTTTTTTCAAATTTTGTTTCCCTGAAGCCCTAACCTGAACAAGCCTTATGTCAAGTGGGACGACCTGCCTGCTGATAACTGTGTCAAGGCCGCTACAAGTACCACAACCAACCATTGCGTCGACGGAGTCTGCGGTATGTATCAAAGACGAGTTACAAATAGACGGGTAGGCAAATGGGAGAAAGGCGAATTTGGCGGCACTACCTTTTACCTTAGATGACACTGCTATTGCTTTGCAAATATTCCATACTCTCTTCGGATGTGACTAGTCTCATTTATCAAATCGTAAAAATCTTAATGACTGTGCTTTCAGATTGCGGTGGTATGGTTTGCTACAACGGTGGTCGACTGGATCTCTGTACATGCACATGCACCTGTGCAAGCAGCTACACAGATGTCGGAGCCAACTGTGGCCGTACGTATAAGATGTTTTCATTTTATGATCGATCGCATCTGCAAATCTGTTTTGGAATAAAGGGGCCATAGCCGAAAGACCTATGCTGCACATACGGCGCTTTGGTTCTGACCCGTTCATGATAGGCTGTAAGCCAGCAAGAACACCAGTTCAAATAACACTTTCCATAATATTGCATTGGCTCGTATCAAACTCCTCGAACTTACATAATGAAGGTTTTAGCAATACTAATTTATAGGCAGGATGGCAAGTTGTGGGACTAAATATGCAGGTTTAACAAACCTTCTGAAAGACAAAATACGAAAGACTGTGGTGACATCAAGTCAATGACACGACTCTAGATCATCTTCTATACTTAGTACCAGTGCAGAGGAATCGGTCGCTTTAAACCCTACCCTAAACGAATTGCCTTATCCGTTTCAGTTACCTGCGCCAGTATAACATCTAACCAGGCTGGTTGTGGAACAGACCAATTAACCGAGGCTAATTGCCCGCGGTATACGAATCTTTATTACGACTGCCCACACATGTGTGGAACCTGCAGAGGCAACTGTACGTATAGTTCAATCCAAATGTTCAGATTCTTTCTAACTATATCCAGTCACATGACAACAATCAATAGGTGAAAAAATACATGGAAGGGGCATGGCAGTGTTGGAGAGTTCGAACTGCCGGATTCCTGAATTCGCCCCGACTAAGCATCTCGTGCATACTTGCAGAGTCCGAGCTGATCCAACATCGTCATTGACCTCGTTGTCTTTGGATAAGACTTGTTGGTTTAGCCCACGAAACTGACCTGCGGACCGCATAATGAATTACCAAAAATAAATGCAGCTTGGAATTGTCGAGCCTTCTTGAAATGGGTCTATTCGCATATTGCGCAGATGAAGTTCTGATACCGTACATCTTATTGTAACAGATGCTGATAAATCGAATCTTCCCCCTGGTACATCTGGTGGAAAGTGTGGTGGAGGGATGAGCAACTGCGGTGGACAGACGACATCGGGAGGGGGCTGGATAGGTAAAAGTACCGATACCGCCACCGGTTCCGGCGCAGGCTCTGCTGAGATCGTCAATCTCCAAACTTATGTCGTTCTTGCAACCATCGTTTTAAAGTTGATATAGCTGTGAAAAATGTTCATTTGTCCTGTCTTATAACCCTGGCTTCGCATGGAAGTTGATAGGTAGCTATGTTTGGCACTGGATCATCGGTTGTCGCGAAAAACACTGTTGTCTTTCGATGGATTTTCTGACGGATCGCCAGCCTTCGTTATGTTAGGAACTTTCAACGATAGCTTGGCAGCCATAACCAATTGATTTTCGGAGAATCCAGTCTTAGACGATTGTGACGTTAAGGTGAAGGTTTGGACTACAGATGGCGTGCGGGGCGTATTGACACAATAACATCGGAAGGAGTAGACGTACATAATGTGGCTTGGCCTGAGAAATAATAGTACATAATGTCAACAAATATATTTGGAGAGCCTGTTTTCCTACACAATATTATCAGAAATATTTCCTACCCCCTACCCCCACTCCCCACATTCCCAATAAGCCTGATTGTGGCCTAGACAGTCTCAATCTGCTGAAGAGACAGTGGGCAGCCATCGATTGGCTTTCGGCGTCGCAGAGCCACCAAGCCCAAATCGGTCTGGTTGTGACTAGCGCGCATGAAGCGCTTGGTCGACTAGCACCAAGAGCGACTCCTTGGAAATGGCTCGGAGAAGCTAATACAGATTTTGCCTTATTGAGACGCCCCCCCCCCCCCCACACACACACACACCGTGTTGAAACACGGTGGCGCTACTATACCCGATTCGGTCTGGTTGTGACAGCACGTACGAACGTGATACAGTCTTGTGAACATTGTTTGAATACCAAGCGGGATATGGTGGTGATTGCTAGTCACCTGGTGTTTTACTTACAAATTGCAACATTCTTTCACGTTATATGATCCCTTTTATCAAATTCATTTCACGTGTTAACACTGCCGAGCACTCCTGGAGAAAAAATAAGATTGTTTCTCCAGGAATGGTCAGCAGTGTACACGCCCTATGTATAATCAACATACACGATAATTTATCTAGTTTTTATAGTAGGCGACTTCAGTGGTATTTTTAGATAGGTACATCTCGTCATTTTATAAATACAACATATGTCATCTAACATGTCAGGATACTGATGTTCAGATGACGCCATACTCGTCACAGCGTCGTCCCACAGTGCGTGGTCTCACTGTTAGCATCACTGTTCGTCTTCAGCAGTCCCCGTCGCAGAGCTGGGTCAAACCTGCCCGGTTTCCCGTAAACTAGCCCCCGGGAATATACCCACGAGGTCTTATTCACAAAGGACAGAAGAAAGTACGAAAGGGTAAAACAGGCACCATTGGAAATAAATGCAAATAACAGTACCACTGTCAAAACCCAAAGTGGAAAAGGCACGCCGAAACTGTACACCAGGTTCGTTATCCAGAATAGGCAGTATGACGTCCACACTAGAAAGAACGCGGGATCTGGAGCAAGGCTGATGTTTTTTTCGAACTCCGAATAGGCCATCCAAGAGCTGACGTCGTTTGCGTCGAAGCAGACGCAGTGTAGAACGTAGGATGAGATGATGGTGAGGAGGGGCAGCAGCAATGAGGTACCTATTCCGATGATGATGAAGATCCAAAGGCCTCCTGTGTCTTGCGTGAAGTCAAGATTGCAGTAGGTTGCTTCTGGAATTGAAAATTAATTGTAATTATTCAATGTTTGTCTGAGATGAACATGAGCAAGAGAGACAGAAAAACTATGCTGAAAGAGAGGCTTATTTCGTTAATTAAGTCGCCTGAAGCTGAGCAAACACTGCAGCATGTTGGCTTTGGAATAGACCATCAGGATATTGCTTCAGTTTTTATCATAGCCTCAGTCAGCAAACACTAGAGAGATCTATCTTAGTGAATGTGCTATACAAAGGGTAGGGCTTTATTTCTTTATCAATAGAATTCTGAAAGAAACTGCAACTGACGATGGTGTCACTCAAAACGAAAACCTGGTCTGCCTAATCGGGTGTATAATCCAGAGGAGCCACACCTTTAGGATGTCGAGGATTTCCAAAGAACTAAAAAACAACACTTTTCTCTTACCTTGGAGAGGGATCATCAGATCCCTGTATAAGCTAAGTTCACCTTGCCGCAGATAGACATTCATACTCTCACTGATATTCCACAAAGCATAGCTTGTGTTGAACTGTGAATCGAACTCTTCCCAAGTTCTGTTTAACAAGCTACTAAAATTTGTGGCATTCAACGACTCTAATTTCTCTAAAGATTTTATTCGAAGGTGAAGTAACGTCTCTTCCTCCTCGTAAGAGAATATGAACTGTCCAATAGTTTGTTGTTTTACTGTTTTCCTTGCTGCATACTCTTCGAAGAATGTGTTCAGACTTGGCAGTAGTTTCAAATTGATGAATTTCCCATAAATACTGGTCATCTCCTCTTTTGTGGTGTTGTCGAAGGACGTGTTGGTGATGTTGATGTATAAGGACACTTTACCTGGAATGGAAATAAGTTGAAAATGAGCCTTGGCGGAGCTCTAACTTATCCTAGTATTCTGTTTGTGCCTTTGTCCAAAAAAGATTTTTAATCTGCTAATTGCCCCCATATGAGGTGAAGATAGGGTGCCGGTGTAGAAGTTTAAAATGTCCTAGGATAAAATGTCCGGGAACAAAGGATTCTATTATGCGCTGAGCTATTGACGGTCATTGCCTCTATAGAACCATATGCCATAATCTGTCAGAATACAATAGGCCCGGACACTTTTTCCAGGGGGGACACTTTTTACTTTTACACCGGGATAAAATGATAGCAAGCCCTTGATGGATTGATAGTTGAAAGGAAACGCGTGACGAATTGCTAGATGTCATGAATGAACCATGTTTGTACGGCATCTATTGAATAAGCAAAAACATTTTCACCAAGATGGCTAGGTCACGTTTTGCCGGAACGATCGATAGCAACGTGGTGTTGAGTGTCGCTTTGAAGCGATTTTGCTGGTTGTGTAGGAAGGTAATCAACCTTTGTATTGCTCTTACCAAAACACAAGTGACAGAACATCTCATCGATGTAAAACGATTTGTCCTCAAGAGAAAGCGTTCAATCAAAGATTATTGCTTTTTATATCATGGCTCTCATTCTGTCATGGAGGAGTGCTTCTTCGGGAGATAGTACATTGTGAGCCCACAGCCGACGAATATTTCTTCAATGTTGCACCTGTGCGCAGCGAATATTTACGCCAATAGGTTACATCGTTTCACCGTGGAACCAGACGATGATAGTGATCAACCAGACGACCTCCAGTTTGTTTACCAGTTATAGCTAGTCCGGCCTCGTTAAAAGTTAATATCGGCCAGTAGAACAACAGGACCAAACTGGTAATTACTGGCAATTCGATTCTCTTCAACTGCAGGCGTTATTTATACTTGCTAAAGGACAGGTGGCACGTTTCTACGTTTCCAATCATAGGTCGTTCACCATACCCTCCAGACGGACGGCGTATTTGAGGCAAATGGATATTGAGCCCCATTCTATCCGAATCTGGAGTTTGATTTAGTTAGACAGATTGGTTTGCTTCGGATATTGAATTATAGTGCGTTGCAGGACTGACAGACAATTCAATGACATGGTCCGTGCTTTTTACGATTGAGTAATAAATAAAATTTAAGATGACAATAAACACGCGGCATTTTGCCATGGAACAGGGACCTTGACTTCTCCTTTTATTTTTCACGACGGGGTTATCCGTGCCCATAGATCATGCATCGCTCTTATTGGCCTGGGGTTAATTAATGTCCGTTCATACTATCAATAGTGTCATCATCATCATCATCATCATCATTATCATCATTACCTACCTCTGTATGTCGTGTACTCGGCCATCCCAAATAGTGGAAAACAGCAGATCATAGCATTTATCATGAACATCCCAAGAACCAGCAGCTTTATGTTGTTTACTGAGAAAGTTACAGCATGGTCTACAAAACTTGTCACTTCGGAGACCCTGAAAGAAATTAGAAGAAAACTTGGTTCCATGGGAACACATAATCGCGACCTATCGCCATCAGAACCCTCTGGCAGCACCGGGTATAATCTAGACATGGTCGGTAAAGGTCATTAAAAGAACGCCGCTTAGATCGAAAACCCTGGAAACAGAGCCGCTGATGGTTACTGTCCAGGACGCTCCATTCAAAGGTCATTTTAACTCAAGCTACAGCTGTTACGATATCACAAGACGAACTTTGATCTGAGAGCATAGCAGCTGCTGTGGTTGGTGACAAAGTGCAAGACTCGATCAGATGATTATAGAAGTCTGATGGCGAATATCGGATTTAAAGACGGACTTGGTCAGTAACGGTAAAATCATCAATGCCATCTGTACGGCCATTGGTTCTTTCTCAACATCGTCAAAAAAGTTTTTCTCCGTGCCTAAAAAGGGATACGCTGAAGGAGATTAGGCCATGGTCCATCGGAGGCTCCAATCAAGGCAAAGGAAGTGTTTATCTGCGGGTTTCACAGTGGCAGTAAAGCTACTGGGCAATATCTTTTTATTTTTTTCCACTGAAGATACGAGTACTTTTTTCTATCGACCCACCATAAATAGAAGCTTTTAGGAGGTGCAAGGTAAACAGGTGAAGCGATTTTCAATTAAGCGTACGTAATTCCAAGCACGGCAATCGACCAAGGGTCGCATTACTAGCCTTAGTGGTTCTCCCTTTCTGATTGACTTAATATGCACTCCAGATAGTAACGGTTAAATCCAATTTGCTTCAACCACTCGACTAAATTGCTTCGTTTCTATGAATAATCTTTGAGCTAGCATCACAGCAGCAGTACATTGTTCCAAAGATTGATAACCGTGCGTATAAAGGTCATAGGTAAACTCATGTATGAGTCTGGACATTTGATCTCAATCTAAAACTGTGTTTGACACCGCTTAACAAATTGGAAGATTGGCAGGTCATTTCCTCCCGGGAACCTGACTTGTTCCTTGTTCCTTAATGTGGATGTTATATCTTCACCAGCCGTTGTTAACCCAAAGCACGAGCAGGAAACTATACTAATGGCTTATAAGGTACTCCGTGGGATATCATACATGAAAGTCAGGCAGGCTTTGTGATTTGTTGAGGGAAAGTCTCAAACACCTTGCCAACATTTTAGCTCCACCCACACGGTGTTCATGGCGAGACACAAAACTTGATAACATTGATGATATGTTCCTACCGTTCCAGGTTTGCGATGACAAGGGTCCATACTCCTGAGGCGAGCCACGTGTGCGTGATCACTCCATATACTTGACACACACCTTCTGAGAAAATCCATTCACCTGAAAATAAAGCGAAAGGAACAGAGAATGAAAATACTTGCTATCTGAATCATTTTCCTTGTTTTCCTTTCATTCTTTTCTGTCAAGCAGGAAGTTCGGGACATACGATAACGTGTTGGTTTTCCAATCCTATTCGTCGCAGCCAAGCTTGGCCATAAGGAGTAGATGTCATCTGATTAGTCAAAACCTGCCACAGCTTCTGCTTGAAGAAACTGGTGAAGAAAGACAATGCTGTTGCTTCTTCACAATGGGACACCGATGTCCGACACCGCCTCGCGTTACCCAGAAAAGCTTAACACATACCATATTCTGCACATCCTCTCTATGTAACGTGGACGTAAAGATGTCACTGTAGCTTCTAAATCCGGTTCGTGGCACACCAACACGCATAATATGTTTTGAAAGAACAACAACATTCGCCACCTTTACCTTTGATCAACCACCCCACCAATTAGCTCGAACAGTGTGGATGTCGAGAGAAATGCGCAAGACCTAAATTATCTTGAATTCTGCTGGATCTAATGGAATGAACTCAAGGGGCAATACAACACTTGAAAATAGAAGTATCATGCAGAATCGTCGATATCAACCTCTCGAGAAAACATACAAGGGTAATGATGAGGAGCGGATGCCATTAGTTCCGTGTGCGCAGGGAGTCGCATCAAGGTTGCGAAACCCATTACTGTCGTACAGCTAACTCCTTAAGAGTGATGCTTTTACTCATTCGTGACGTCGAGGAAATGTAAACAAGTTCTAATTAACGCTCTCCTTTATCGGAGCAAAAAAATTGGTAATCTAAGACGACCCATTTGTCTGTACCTCTAGAGGGGGACTAAAGGTAGGTGCTGTGGTTTCAGTTGGGTGTACCCTCCGTCACATTTGGCTGACTGGGCTACTCGTACAATATCCATCGTATCCATGTAACTATGCATGGCAAATATAACCCATTCCCAAACAAAACCCGCGTGCACCTAGGCCTAAATTTTTTTTGATTCAAAGTCTTAGGACGATCTCGAAAATCAACGACCCTAACGAAGCACCTTTCTTGGGTGGTCGATGGGCGCAAACTGGCAAGGGTATAATTTAATGGTTTACATCGGAAAGGTAACAGAAAGAAATGAAGGAGGTCTTCTGAAAACCATCTCAAAGTACCACCTTAAAAAGTAAACTGCTTTCATGATGTTTAAAGAATTTTGCATTCAGTAGTGTTACCCAACACATCCGACCACGTCGGCCCCATATTCAGCCTGGGGTCTTGCTACTAACATGATCACTACGTATCTCTAGCCAGTGTATTCCGTCTACAGCGGAAATATTCCTCCACCCTCGACAATTGAGCCGGATACAAGCACTGAATCTTAAAGTCAATCAGCAATAACCACATGATCCATGTCGTGTCTTAGAATTGGAGTCTAGAGACTGCGCGGCAGCTGCGAACCTACTGGCAACACCTCAGGCGGCTCTCCCGAACCCGATGATAAACACCTGCGTTTGTTCGATATTCTGATATCGGCGAATGGCAGATTTTCGAACCGCTAAAGAGGGGCCATTACTGCCCGATGGGAGTTATATTCACATCAGTCATATGTAGTCGTGACTGTGACTTGAGGTTAAGAAAATGAGATCGAAAAAAGGATGTATTGCAAGTATTGCAAACACAAGACCGCGAGGGAAGAGCTTAAATGTACGCCAAAACCACGGCACCTCGCCGAGCCATATAACCACTGCCAAATAAGGGCCTGTCCCGAACCTGATACTCCCAGAAACGTTTCCTTCAGACTCTTCTCTAGATAATCGCACTCCCGCTGTGCGGAACCAAGGACATTTTAGTAATAAGAGATAATTAAGATCAATTTCTGCCACAACAAATGAATATTTCGAAGGAGAGTGTCATTGCAAAACAATGCAATTAAAGAAACCACCATGCATTGTTATTTAATTTCCGGTGATAAAGGCACTCAGGTTGTTTTCCCAAACAGACATCATGTGGAGATTGAAAGATTGACGCAATGAGTTCTCAGATGCGGGGTACATCAGTGCTCATTCTAACACTGCTGACAAAGCGAATCACGGAGTCATTCATCTCGTCATTTTGAAAAAAATTACCTTTTCATTACGTAAGCAAGATACAAACTACGTCAGATAAACAACGACTTGGCTCTTCTGAAAGGGCCCATTTGCGACAGTGGCAGGGCATGCTTGTATTGAAATATACCAACTGTTATTGAACATATTGAACAGCTGAAAATAGCCAGGAAGTGAATTCATGACTAGATGTTCGATGGGAGGTAGAGGTGACAGTGTGTGGAGGCTTCTACTGAGATGTAAAACCTACGAAAACAGCGATTCATTTCTCTTTTCACCAAGACAATCTCCAACATTGCTGATTGCATGGTGAATCCTCTTGACTTGGTCTCCTTTTTTCAGGTATCAATAGACCTTATCACTTATCCTTCGATAGAACACCACTTCACAAATAAGTCCAATGACCATCATTGTCTAGCACAATCCAGGGGCAAAGCTGGGACTAATATGGTCGTCTTATATCTGATGCGAAACATATCGAGCAGTGAAGTAGACGGACGGCTTAACGTTAAAATCTCTTTTCTAGCAGGGGTCAATCCGCCATTTTAAATGTCATTGAATAATTTGTAAGCCCTGCACGTACAGGCTGGCAAGACATGCATAACTCGACTAACGGCAGAGAGCGACGAAAACCAAGTAGTGAGCCATCCTCCAGTGTTAGCTTTTGTGGTCGACGCATGTCTATCTAGCTCACGTTGTCTATTGCCCTGACAATTTTATAATACCTGTAACCGAAAACGAAGCGGAAATATGCAATAAGCCTCAGGCTGAGTTCGGCGTGATGACTCTTCAACGGAGATAGGAGACACGCTGAAAATTAGAGATGCAATCGGATGACTGATTGAAGGAAGGTTTCCCAAGCCTTACGAAGAGCTCCGACTAACGAACCGCGAAGGATGTAAATCATTTTTATCTTGTCGTTTTCTTTATTTCTCAGGTTAGTCGTTCAACGAAGAGTACAAGATGATTTACAAGTGTCGCGTGGATGAATAAGCAAGCACAGGAGTTGACGAGACGGGAGACATTCGTTCTTGCTACTTAATCGTCCATACCACACTTCTTCCTCCTTAACTTTCAAACTTTCCTCAGTCTCCTACTGACCAACCCTCGCAGGGTTTCGTCGCTTGTCGTAGCTCTTCCTGAGGTTGCCTACCTAATATCTGAACGAACGACGCAGAACTCTTTTTCGACTTCCTGAAAAAGAAGTCTACCCCGCGCTGTAAAAAACTGTTTTGAACACCCTAAGCCGCCAAATGAAGAAATGAATAAATTTGTTTCTTGGAAGGAGCTTTTGTATCAAGTTGAGACAAGCTAATAATATCCCGAACAGAATGCGGTGATCAAATTGAGATGATAGAAGTGGATTAAAGTGGTCTCAGAAAGACAATATTGCAGTTCCGATCCTAAGGATTTCAAACAAATAATGACTAGTCAATGAGAGTCATACTGGTAATTGCACAATGCCAGCGACTGTAACATTTATAAATAGCACTTCAATCAGCAATGGAAAAGCGGCGTCTATCTTATTATTCGATTGTTTTTTGAACATTTCTTTCGTTTAGCAATGCCAGTCACCGTCGGATGGAGCCTTTTGTAAGGTTCTTTACGGTGTTATCTGACTCTGTTTCATGTTGCTCATTGTACTGAGAAGTCTTGTACAAAGGCCTTATCGAATTCATGTAACATCTGTGTGTCCGAAGAATCACTCACTATAGTGCTCTAGCAGCAAACGGTGAGGCAACCTGCCTCCGCTCCGGAACCGAATAGAGTCGCATGCGTGTACCACTTGTCGGGAAAGGGTGTCTCTTTCAGTAGGACATCTAAGGAGATAATCTCCGACAAAAACCGAAAGACGGTATGATTTCAATATAGAGTTCCAAGTTAATTCCCGATATACTGTAAGATAGGGGTTGAAATCAATTTTAGGGGGCCTAGATGCCGGATTTAGGACCCCCTCCTGATAAAGTGCGTCATGACATCCATGACATACTTTGTCGACCTCTTCGACAGGTGGGTATATTCTAATATGATGGCCCTAGAATACATCGTCTATCACACAGAATCTGAACCTGAGCAAAATACTACGTCTGCTTTCCTGAGACAAACATCTCCCAACGATATATCGTGCAAACACGGTTGAGCAATCACGAGCTAATAATGTAAACACTCAACAAATGATGTAGATTCTGTGAAATGAAAAGAAAACAACTGGTCACCAAGATTGTGAATTTGTAATGGGAATATGCAAAAAAGATGCAACATGTATTAAATGTATACGATTAACAGAGGGATGAACTCGTAATTGAGCAATACGTTTAAAGACCATTTGATCGGATGAAATTTATTTTGTTTTAATCTATTGCCTTAGATATATCAATGTCAAGACTGACATTTATCAAATCCATCCAAATTCATTGCGCGAAAGTGCCATATTAAATGGATTTAAGAGTGTTTCAGTCAGAGAGTGGACATCAGTACCATTAATTTGTCACAACGGCAAATCCGAAGTGCGGTAGAAAAAAACAGCATATTCTTAAGAAATGCTATTGAAGATTTATGGAAGCAAACGAATACCAATACTAAAGTAACGATTCCATGTGGTGGTTTGAATAAAGTACACAAGGTGTTGTTGTCTCAGTCATTGCCCGGTAAGACACAAATAAGCCATGTCAAAGCAGCGCGATTTAACCAGAAAGTCTTTTGTACCAAATGTTTGGTATTTGCGAGGTATTTGCGAGGTAAGGCAAGGTTGCCTTTGGGAGGAATGTTATTATCTTTCGCTTACCATTATCAGTCACAGCCATGAATATTTGTGGGAAAAAATATTTCACCTAAATAACGTTCACAGACACGAGTCAAAAGGTTTCAAATCGAGATATGTTTTTATTGTTTTGAAACAGAGATCTCCAATGCATTTACTCCCCGGGCTGATACTAAATAACAGATAACTGCCTCAACATGACATTTCTACGGATAGCATAGTTCAGCTTATAAGCTGTGTGACAAAAAGCTCTGTAGAGGTGAAAAGGAACAGGCGACACATATCATTATTGTGAAAGTTCTTTCTAAATAACAGTCAATGAAGTCTTATTTCCTGCTCTCAGTGACTCCCTGAGATAGGACTTTCCGTATATCATATAGGACAGTGCTGATTGAATTGTTTTACAGAGCATCGGGTATATAGTAACTGAACGATAGAATATTTGTTCTGCAAAAGTTGACCTATTCGCAAGAATCATTTACCCGTCAATCTTCCGACGCAAAATGGCCTGCGGGATTATATAGCTATCCCAATCTGGACGAATAATACCAGTAAGCTCACCCGATCTGTAATCTCCATCCCCAGTTACCAGACGATTCCAAGGATTGAGCTCGGCGTACCCAAGACATATTATTGAATTGATCGAATGTCAATAAACGCATCAATATCCTTAGCAAAGATTCATTCGATTGGGTTTTAGCACAATATGATCGATGTGATAATGGCTTACGGCAATAGAGATGACTCCAGCATGTCCAACCTACCAGTAGAACGGGCTGGAATTACTGTTAAAAGAGCTTGATTTTATAAAATCTCAATGAGCGCTTCATCAGATGAAACGACATCACATGACAATATCGTTATATGACTTAACACACCTTTAACAACGAGTACCGTCACATGGGGAGACTTTGAACACCAGGTTAGCGGCTTTTCTCACGCCCAATTCTTCCTGACAGGGCATTTACGAATGGGATGTAGATTGGTATTGGTCTTTTATTCAAAGAAGGATACCTTTTTTCACAGCCCTTTCAAGTGGTGAATTGTTCCAGAAAGAATGATGAAGGCAATTTGCAACAAATTCTGCCAACCTTTGCAACAGTTCTGTTACCTAGGAAACAGTTAGTTGTCGGCGAAAAAAAAGGAATCGATAGTGGACAAAAGTTACCGGGCGTCATGAGAAGATTTCTTCGATTTCGAACTGATGGCATGTTTTGACATGGCAATGTGCTTGATTAGTTAATTTTGGCAATGTGCATCACGCGGAAATGCACATTGCTTGTGAAAGAAATATCAAAGTTAGAACCTCTACATCAGACGGTCAGTAACGCTTTAGTGCCTGGAGTGTACATGCATATTAAGGCCCATAGGACTGATATAAAACGTAGAGCAATCACGTTCAGTGCCATCCAGACTATCATTGAGAGTGGTGTTTAAATGTTCATTTCAGCAATCAGGGGCATAACAACAAGTATGGAAACACGGAACATCCATCAAGAGCCAATTATCAAAGTCGAAATGGGATAAAGATAGCAACGACAAACAAAGGTCAGAACATAGCAGGTCAACGGCTTTGTAATGAAGATGCCGTCGATATAAAAATCGATAAAACTGCCAATAAACACGCCAATAAGCGATCACAAGGGACGAATGATACCTCTCAAAGCAGTCAAAGCATGGCTGGGTCAAATATTCGATTGAGTCCCTTGAGAGTCTATGGCTGTCTTCGGCATGCCCGCACAATTTCCACGAATAACCCGCTCATGGGAGATTCGCCTGCAGCAGTCGACTTGGTAGCCTGAGAGTCTATCTTTACTCACGCGAATTACATATCACAAAGAAACGAGGAATGTCAAGAGTCATTTTCTGAACGGGATTAGTTACTCGAGCAGCTGGATGCGATAGGACAATATATGGATCTTGAATCAATCTGCCAATATGATGACATTCAGTGCCAGATCAATCCCTCTTTGAAGCCAGGTTATACGAATCATGGAATCGCGTGACAAGATGGACGAAAGGATATACAGATGGCTGGATGATATCTAGAAACATTTCTTTTGTAAAATCAATATCGATCGAAGTCAACAAACATGCGACTGGATCGCAATGGCTGAGCGTATCGATTCTATAATACACAACGTAAATGTTGCACCCATCTACCAGTTACGCTCCTGGCATTTTGCGTGACATTTGCAAAGGCAAATTTGATACATCGGATGTTAACAAAGTTACTGTTTTAGCTTTAGGGCATAGACTTTATATGAAAGAAATCGATTCATGTTTGCGGAAGCGATATCAAGTGAAGCCACCTTGTAGATAGTTCATATTCTGCAGTGTTAACTTTGATGTTGCCAAGCCTTGTTGTGTATAGGGCTTCATTGCCATTTTCCTTGAAAGACGTATCCAGAGACCAACTGGCAAACTGACCTACTTCTTCAGCAATTGTCAGTTCGTGCTTCAAATGTCAAGAAATAACGTTTGCAGCAAAGAATAATCTAACAGGCATGACCATCAATTTGCCCATTTTGTGACCTTTTTTTCTTGAATATGGATTTGTCAATATGAGTCACATGCATTACCGGTATACTTTTAACTGGCGAAAAGCCTTAGAGCATGTGAATCTGGGCACATCATTATTGCAATACGTCATTCGGCAGTGCGACCAAAGCAACGGAGATGGTGAACCTGAGTTCTTTACATGATAAGTCATAGTCGTCAAGAACAAATGTATGCGAAGACTCGTCATCAGATAAGAAGACAAGCTATCACCATGACATAAAGCAACTCTGCTACTAGCTGTGTGTTATTCTGTAATCGTCGCTAGTGAAGTTATGCTGCTAATCGGCTTGTCCATCGCTTTAGATCAGATAAACACAACCTCGAAGACAGATCTGTCGCTGCAATATATCTGTATCCGATGGACACTCAGCAGAACGATTCGTTAGGGTTGTTGGGGTTCCCTTAGGCAAAACTATGTCCTAATCACATCCCGGCTAATCAGATCGTCGTACTGACTGGGGTATTTATGCCAAATTGCCGATCGAACCAGAGCCAATTTATTACACATAGTGAATAAATTTCAATTTTATTGAATGGAACTGACTCTAGCAATATAACCATCACTACAAGTGTGTCCGTAGCGGACAGTCATGCCAGTGGCACAGGTAACCATAGTGGACAGTCTACTTTTTTTATTGCATTTTGGTAAAAGAGGACAGATAGATAGCGATAATTGACCTAAACTGTAGCCTGCCAGTCGTTGTCACACCTCTTGTCACTCTGTCCAAGGAAGTTTAATAGTACCTCCATACTCTGTCTTATTTTGCCAGCATACTCGAGTATCTCTCTTTACAGCTCCGTTAACAAATTCCTCCTCAATGAGGTCTCTCAGGAACCTTTACTGATGAGACTGTCTCCTAAAAAAAGAGGCAATCAGGCGTAGCTTTTCGCATATTCTGGCATTTGGCCCATGGTCGTGTTTGGATTACTTGATGGAAGGAGGAAGTGGAGTGCTAACGGTTAGTATAGTCAGTTATGGCATTCTGATTCAGCGGTTGGTTTGAAAACAAACGCATGTGGTCATGTCTGGACCAAATGTATCGAGAATCAGTGTATGATAGTATATTCTTAAAAGCAATATTATAGGTCGACCACGAGGCAATTTCCATTGTCCTTAAAGTCAATGTCTCGCTACCAGAGCTTTCTTCATACGATTTACTGATATAACTCCTTGAGTGCGGAACAACTAGATCTGCTGCTCGGGCATCAACCTCGCAGTACCATTGCCTTCAACAGGGATGTCACCATAAACGACTAACTACGCTCACACCATATACGACCAATCATGCTGTTGCCGAGCGCAAGTTGTTCCTCAGAAGCGAATAGTTTTAATGATTAATTCAATCAGTAGTTGAATATCATGCATTCGGTATCAGCCGTGATGGTTTAGTCATTCTGCATGCCCGATTGATTTGTCTCTTGATGGGTGACGTTGAGACCATGATTCCGTTCTTTTTTTCTAGAAACTTATGTTATAAATCTGTATCTATTTCCATAGCTCGGTCAAATTCAGCCAGGGGTTTTGGGTGGATTCCTACAAGTCAGATGAAGCTCTAATGGAGTCGAACCCATGATCTCCCGGATATGAGAAGCTTGACACTCGAACAACAACACCATGCTCAATTCCTTCTCTATTTTAATGGCTCCCTAGACTCTTCAATTGATTGGTGGAAATAGAGCACTTTTTTCTGAAAATGGTCTTTCCAGCAGCATTGACGAAATGATGCGAAGAGTCGTCGCCACACAATCAAGTTTCAAGATAAAAACCGCTTTACAATCAGCGACAAACTGACCTTCCCTGATTACACTGATCTTCATGATATCAACTTTCTTGATTTATCCACATAGATAAATTTCCCCGCAACCATTGACGCGTTCAGGGTAATAAAACAGGGGCTTAAGACCGAATAGCCATATGAACGCAGCACGTCAATCTAGAAGCAATTGCTTGACTACGGACGTTGTTCAGAAGTAAGAAATTTAGACATCTTACGAACAGACCGTAATCAGTCTTGCCAAGTTATTGGCAGCCAATCGTCAAACCCTCGAACATCAATAACACTGCCAACCTGCCATGTCACGCGTAGTGATGAACCCGTCGATTCTCAGACTAATCTTTCGCGGATGTGATAGCATTGAAGGATTTGAGAGGCCGCGTATCTAGTCAAGGACACCTGATAGAAAGACTATGGATAATCAACACAAACACGCAACACTTGTTTTATACCACGCTAAAACATAAGAGATAAACTCAACTCTTAGAATTAAAATTTTTTGAGCTTTTCGGATAACACAAATGAGCCCCCAGTAGAGGTTTCTTCAGTGGGTTTTCTTCAGTACCAGAAAACCTCTACGGGGTGTACATTTTTGTCGGCCGAAAAACAGCTCAGAGCCTGAGAAGCCTTTGAATATCTAGTTTCGTTTCCTGGATTTTACGCCGCCAAAACGAAAAAAAACCCGATGGATAATAGAGACAGCATAAAGCATCGCGCCCATGGCTTGAACGAACGAGTGTAACCATAATTGATGAGGAGGCGAAGAGAAGAGAAAAAGACAAAGAAGCGTCAATCTGACAGAAAGTTGCTTAATCTCCGAGTGATAACCAAATCAATCTGAGTACGAAGACGAAAGCGAATGGGCCTTCCTGAGTGATATCCCAAAATTGGACTGGATTCGTCGCACACTTTAGAGCAAAAGCATATCTTAGCCGTAATCAATGCGGCTTCCGCCTCTCCAGCTAAGCGAGAGACTTTTCGCTACGTTAGAAGAAATCCAATCAATCACTTGACAACATGATATCCCGTTTTCCTCTCGATACCCTGTAATAATCGCGTTCTGGCGCAAGACGACACGACTTCACCAAGTCGATAAGAATCCAATGTTATGAAACGCCAATGCATCATCAACACCATAACGCTAGGAGAATGTCTATAATATCCATCAAAACAAACACAAAGTGCACTGGTTTACTTCTCCACTGTCACGAGGCATATCGCAATTATGAGAAACATGAAAGACATTTCGATATCACGATGAAGAATTTATTTGGAATTTTTCAAAATCAATGCGACCAAGTGTTGATCGCGATCATAGCCGGGTGCTGTAGCTTTCACCAACAGAAGGCTTTAGTGCTAGATCAGCATTCTCTGGTTACTCGTAAATGTTCTGTTTGTGTTCTTTTGTTAATGTAATGTTTCTGGGCGAAAATGCTAAAACACAGATTTGACATGCTTTCTCGGTTCCCCTCTACTGAAGAGTCATGGTCGCTGTAGCTGTCTCATGTATAGAAACACTGACTCAGAAATACGATGAACAACCAACAACGTTACACCCCGGTCCGTTGGTCGCTACTTTTTCCGTCTTGACGACTGCTCCAACATCGAAGTGCAGTTTCATTTTGATTGTAAATGATGAGTGGCTACTCATTAACCTTCCCTCCTTTATTCTGTTCGCACTTTCAAACAAGCCCAATGATGACCCCGTCAACACGAAACTCACAGTTGCCTTGACTACCACTCATTAGCACCGCCTTATAGGACCGAGAAGATATCATTCATTCTATTGAAAAATGGTCGCTATTTATTGGCGGAAATTAAACGAAAAATGTTCGGCGAATAAGGCATTGGAAAAGAACAAATTCATAAGGGAATAGCGAAGTAATCGAATGTAAATCTATCATGCCAATGTGACAACGGTGCCACTTAGCTTTGGTAGAAGACATTGCTAAGAACAGCAAAGCACAACCTGATATACATGTACTATAAACGTCCGGTGCCAAAGGCAATTGTTAGCACTAGCGGAAATTTGATCCCGAATTCGTGCTTTTAAAGCAAAACCCGGCTGTTTCTCGTGTTTTCTGATCTTCGACGAGAATTGATAATACGTGACGCCTTATGCAAGTTTTGCAAATTACCTAGTATCTTTCTTGAAGTGAAGAAAGATGTTTTACACAGCAAACTCGTAACTTAACAGCAAAGAATGATGTACATATTTCATGTACGAAATAACATGTGAAACGCTTTGGCGAATTTTACATTTTTAATCTAATTGAACTGGAACTAGCGATTTCTTCCCATCAATGACTTCTTTGGGGAATTTCAGCCACCATTAATAATAACCGCTCAAAATGAAGGAGTGGCGGCTATAATCACACAGAAGAAGACACGTAGCCGCGCGCGCGGCCGGCAGCGCACAACAGCGGAAGTCAAGCACTATTGTTAAATGAGAACAGTCATTACAGAGGTCGAAAGATCCGCTACGTTCTCAAGAAAGAACAACCATCTCGAGTTGGTACCAACTAATATTTTGCTTTGCCAACTCAACACCTCAGCGTCACAACTATCTGAACGTTAACTGCCACGAATGCCACGAATGAACTAAGAGCAACCACATCTTGGCTGACGAGGTAGAAACAGTAGAAACAACAATACAATTATCACCTCCCAGCAAGGTTGAAACAATGACAACACTTAGGAAGGACTACCACGCAAATCCTAAATTGCACTTTCTATCAGCTAGTGTATTACATCCGGAAGTTACCAACTTTCACTTATGCAAGTGAAAGGAGGAACACAAATAACCGCTCGTGGTCTGCAAGGAGGAAGTGGAAGAGAAACGAAAGGAACTTAATTCGTTGTTTCTTGGGATGAAATTACAAAAAAACACGACCAGGCAAAGCATCACCACTAACGAGAAGCAGCTAGGAGATACATCAAAGAGACACTTACGGTCCCAAGGTTAAATCAGTAATGGAATGATGATATGTGGTATAGTGCGGAAACGGAGCTGATTGCGAGGGAGCTTATTCAATACGGAATGTAATGAAAACATGCGATGAAGACAGTTCTCAGTGTAATGACTGCCAAGAGATTCGATCGTAATAATGTTTGTGTGATTGGCTGCTCATCATACTCCGCGTCCACACAGACCACAGTAGTTACTGTTGGGGACACACACGTCTCCAATTCCTTCAAGAAAGCCCTATGTTGGAAGTGAACAGCTAACAGATCAGTATACATTGAATATCTCAAGGACAATATGTCAATGCTGCGGCAGAAGTGACCAAATGATGAAGTGTGTTTTGTGACACATCCAGCGATGAATTGACTGTGTCTTTGAATGATGAGAAGAGGTATATTCGTTGGCCGTCAGGTTGATATCAACGATATGTTGATGTTTTCTCTTTTGTACCGTCTACTAAGTACTGCTATGTATTGATTTGGGACGAATACGCCATTTAACAGTCTAAGCAGTAGTTTGTTATGGTTTCGGACTCATATGCCTCTCGCAGTAACACTACCGCCAGAATATGACTATTGAAATGGGTTCTCTACCCCCCCCCCCCCCCTTACTGATGAAATACTCGCTGGCCAGTATGACTTTCAAGGATTCATACTCAAATGAGTGCGGGTGGGTCATTCACAGTGTTTATCATTGAGATTATTGTTTCTGTATGGACTGCTCTCCTGCGAGCTTTGGCTTAAGGATATTTTGTCGCAGTCTATTAGTGTGCAATTCCATTACGGAGAATCGGTTTATGTCTCTCACTATCGATCTTGAATTATCCACCATGTCACACAAATGTCAGACCTTTATGATTGTAGCCCTTATGTCTAAAAGTACCTTTGGCTACCACTGGGGTATGAGGTACTGCTGTCATCCTTGCGAGAACGTCATCCCAGGAGACACAATTAAGGTTTACGGTTATTACAGAAACGGTTGTTAGTTTGGCTATCATTGACAATCCTTCTGTTAGGCAAGTCGTTGTCTCACATTACCCTTTACCAGTAACGTCCATTAAGGAGGATTGGCCTTTCGGTTAGACTTGATGTCTCGCTAACTTTTATGATCAATGTCGTTCCATATTTTATGCATTAATTGAAAACTCTGGTGACTAGTATATGGAGGTAAAAGGCGTTTTCTCACCCTTTTTATCAAAATATCCCAAGACTTTGTACTCTAGATATGTCAAACGTTGTTATGCATACACCCTATTGGGATTGAATTCTTTAAGGGAGAAAAAAATCAATAGAGCGCCAAGGGAAATTGCTGTGATCATGACTAAAAAGGCGATGGCGTGAAAACTAAGCGATGAGACAACATCACCACGTTAAACAACCCCTTTGATGATAGGTGGTCTGAAAAGCATCCAGAAATAGAAGAGCACTCCGTAATTCCTATTCGTGTTCTCAGCTGTCTCTGATCAGTAGGGGGAGCACCGTGGTGAACGGTCAGATTAAAATTGTTCAAAAGAGATCGTGGGGTCGAAACCTGTCTCAGTAATTTCATTCGCGATAGAGTGAGCACCATGACGTTCTGCTACTCAACATCGCAGGGTGCTTCTGGATGGATGGTTTCTCTAGGTTTTGATTGGTTTTAAGGCTAAAAAGTACTGAACCAAAGGCAACCGCTTATATTCACCTAGCAAGTGTCTTCTTTGCAGTATGTGTAAACATGCGTCCATAGTTTGTATTATTATGTACACTCCGTAGCAACCCTTGTGATAGTAAGAAAAATTAGTTTGTAGATGAAGCGTGCCACATTTTGCGGAGACACAACTGCACTTTTATCGACAGATACAAGTGCTTCCTCGTTTTGAAGTATTCATTACGACAAATGATCTTACCTGCAATCAAGCTTGACATGTGAATCCCGGTCACGAATATACCACCAAGAAAACTCTGCACAGTAATAAATTTCCCAAGCCAAAGCAGTGTCCGATTGCACTGGTGTTCATTTTTAGAAATCCTCCGCAGAAACCAGACATTGCAAACTAATATCACAAGAATCGTGACCCCCAAGAACACAATTGGGACAATCGACATGCTGTTCAAGTTGACCACCATATTCCAAAAGTTCCCCAACTCCTGGGAAGGTGTGCTAGTGATATACTCCAACAAATAACCTGCTGAAATTTCTATTCACGAGTTAAAAAATATCCGTACTCGGCGAAAACAATACTATAAATTCATAAATTTGTAAGCACTGCACACCTGTTTTACCATGGTTATTGCAGTTCTGGATTAGATCTCTCCAACCTTTGCTGATCCATCGCTAGCCGCGCACTCACCACTGCTTCAACGATACATCAAAGCTGGACTAACAGCGCTCCAACAGTTGTTACTCGATGTATGCCGATAGGCGCCTATGTTCGATTTCATTGCAAACAGGAACAGATTGGCTGTGCACACTTGATTAAATCTCATTTTCTCTGCTTGATACTCATATCCGTTTATCTTCTCCAGCCCTTGGTGGAGTGATTGACGCCACCTTTCTGTAAATGACTGCGACGGCTACGTTTTATCACAAGACAGATGCTTTATAACGAAGGCATAACCGGGAGAGTATTTTCACCCTCCGATCACTGATTGTATGACAGGTTAAAATGAGTAACTGTCGATGGCGTCATCCTGCAAAGATGGCAATTTCCAAGTTAAAGTTGGGTTTTATAGCATGACTACAACAACGGCAGAGACTTAACCAAGTCTATCGTAAAGACGATAGCACTCTCAGGATGACCCCGTTTCCCACACACAATGCAACGACACATCAAGGCGACCGTGTCACTCGAGAGATATCTAATTGGTAATTTGTTCAGAGACGAGGCTGATGAAGCTGATAATGACCTTAGTGGTCTGTGGTCTCCTGGATATCCTACACTAATTGCAAGAAGTCACCGATCAACTTGGTTTGTTACGATGATGTAGCATGCTTGTGTTAACCATATAAAAGGGACTATAGACAGTCATAGTAGATGGTTCACTTGGTGTTCTCTGGGCGACTGCAGTTAGGCAACTGGATTTGCTTTGAGTTAGTGTCAGCAAGCGTGAAAAGTTCCCGTGTATAGCGAGATACCAGACAATAATCTGCGATCAGCTGTTTTCTGAGAAAGACCTGTCGGCTCTGTCCAGGGTCCGATACAAAGTTCGTTCCTTTCTTTAATATTTATTGTCGCCGATCATGGAAACCCATACTCACAAAAAGGTAGGGCGTATTCTCCGAGAAGACTATGTACCTTTCTCGGCAGTAGTATCAATTTCGAAACTGAAGCATAGATATTGATGTTAGATATTGATTGTCGTAGTATGATTTCGCCGAGAAAGTAATCATGGACACGGCAACATCTGATTGCCTCGTCGTTTTGCTGGCTTCCTTACGCAGATACATTGCACCACAATTCGATTCTATACATTCAGTATGGATTAAGAACGGTATCGAAATAATGGCTGGCTGGCTGGCTGGCCCAGACTCGCGGATGCATTATGCTCTCTATACATCGGCATGACTTTATGATGATATTGTTCGATTCAAAGGTTATCAAAAAGGATACGAAAACTTGCGACAATATGCCATGGGCATCCTGTATGACATCCTTGTTAATTTATCTCGAATGTTATATGTGGTGTAAATATATCGTTCCATTGGAATGGTTTGACAAAAACATACTTTTTCCAGCGACTGCAAAATACCGCCCATCGAAACATCATGACGGCACAAATCTTCCTGAATGCCGTGGGTTGCCACGAGGCTGCCACGACGTCATAGGAATGTAACGTCATTCTGATGATGCCGCCGTTGCCTCACAACGAAGACGTCATTCAATCTTGGCAACGGCAACGCATCACGGTGCAGAGTTAAATATCATTCAAAAAGGCATTTTACAAGACATATGCAGCAAAACAATGGCAAGTAAATCAACTCGCTCGAATAGAAAACCTGCAGGCGGCAATGTTGTGTTAGGCTACGACGACAGTTCGCTTGGACTAACGACCAGTCGGCAAAATGATCTGTTCTTCATGCGACAGAACCGGCATGTTCCAACACCACCAAGACCCTGTATTCCGCCTGCGCAATCAGAGGTAATTGAACCATAAATGCCACAGAAAGTATTCTGAGATTGAGAATGAGCATATGGATCGAAATAGTGTGCATTTCTGAAGTCCACCATATACGTGCATCTACCGGCTCGAAAAATCCACACCCTCTGCAACGCTTATTGGCCTAGGCTGAGTGTGCTTCTTCAATAATCTCAAATATATGTGAGAAAACGTGCTACAAACAAGGCACTTGATTAATTGGTCCAAGGTTCCTTTGAATCCACATGAATTGCTTGTGGTCAGTCACACATCATCCTTGTAAGACAATGTGTCGACCATTTTCCTACAGATTCTTCCGCCAGTGAGTGATTCCTATAGGACCGGTCGCTCAACGAATAGGACGTCATATAGTCACTTTGGTCAGCGTGTTGGTCAAGACCTGCTTGATGCCAGGGATTTTGTATACAAGGTTGGTCGCCTGGACACATATCTTACTTTTTGTGACTGGTACCTAAAATAGACCGATACCGCAGCTAGAAGAGGCTGGGGGCAAATACGTGGGTAGGGTAACCAGAGGCCGCGGAGGCTTTGGCCGATGCTTAGACTCACGGAGGGAAAAAAATAGAAGTTTTGCTACTCCCTCATGACGAAACACTAGCGATGGGCCTGCTGCTTAGCCTGGGCGTTGCACAATATTGATAGCATAGTTTTGTTACACGTCCTGGATGAAAATGAATAGCCCCAATGTCGGCAGACAAGTCTGAACACAAAAGACAACACAGCCGGTCAATACTCAGTACTTGCATCAGTCTTGTCATGCCATCTTTCGATTTCAATGAATTCCAAACAGCCAAAGTTAGCACGGACTTAAACTCTACATGTTTCATGAAATCTTCAGGAAATAAAGAGACTTAGCACCGAGGATTCAGTTTCGCAGTGCCGAGCTCCAAGTCTGCCACTAATTACCCGTACCAAAATGGACTATACTGACCCCATTGTCAGAAAGGGCATGCCTGCAGCGCTTCTGGGACTTGGACGATTAAGAAGGATCCTACCCGGCGATCAGCTACTTCAAGCCAAAGACTGTGTCTGGAATAGGTAGGCGAGGATAGGCAAGACAAGAAGACTTAGTTCATGTACGCATTTCAGAGTATCATTGTATGTGGAAAAAGATATCCCCCACTGAGAACTGTACCATTGCGATGCCGCAGTTTCGACAAGGTCGTAAGAAACCAACATCACATAATATGGTACTAAAAAGCAGAGTGGGTGTATACACAAAGTTAAATGTTACTGAAATGAGTCCTGGCTTTCAGTAATATAATATTCTAATCAGGATATCAGTCGTTTGATAGACGCTTTATGGATAAGATTGTTACTAGTGTCTTACTCTTATTTCAGCATGCATGTTGACGTGCTCAAAGACTGGGGAAAAGGTCGCGCAAGTGAGGCAAAATCTTCGTACAGGTGGCCCACGCACAGGGAAAGGTACCACATGTATCATTTTCGTCGGTAAGAGGAGTCACTCAAGGGTACTGAAGTAATAATTTTGGCATAGCACAAAAGATCATCAAATAAAGCAGAATAGTATTATATAATAACTTGACAAATAAACGTTTATTTCTTGCAGAATTACCTGAAATACATGAAGTATTTCTGCGAAAAGAATCAATTATTTATCCTAACGAATTGAGTTGTCATCCAGTTGTAACGAAAATACTGTATAATTGAAACCAGAAACTCCATGATATGTCAACGGAACGAACGGTGGAAAATATGGCAGGTTATTCTACAGTGCATTTAGACTGGAATCCTCCGACACAATTTTACCCAACAGGGACGACATAATATGATATTCGAACAACATTTGCTATTAGTTTATCCGGGGGATGTATTGCCAAATCCCTTTTCCGACGCCTGGTTAGTAGCAACTGGTCCGGAAGGTCATCAAACGTGAAGAAAAGTCAATATTTTCGTTACACTGGCCATCCATCTCTGGTATAAGCTAATCCTATTTTGTGGCAAATCACCTTGCTGGCGTTATTATTGCGTCATCGACTCTTTATTATTGGAGAAGCACGTATCTCAAACGAATTTACTTCATCCTAATCAGCCCGCATTGCAACTCAGAAAAGGAAAATCCGTCTCCCGCACAAACAATTCAATGACATCAAGTTAATGACGTCAGCATGGTTATTTGAATTGCACATGGCTACCTTTTGCGGTTAAATAGATACAATAAAATATAAACATAAAGTGCGCGTTGTATAAATGTAACGCCGCCCGGCGTGTAAATAAGTCTTGTCATGTACTCCACGGCTTCTTCCGCCATTTCTAGTTCGTCCAGTGATGGACATCATGTGGTAGGGCTCGTATTTAGACCTTTCCGTGGGGCCCAAAAGCCTTAGCATAGCAAGCTGAAAAAGAGAAATGTTTTTAAGAAGGGCGAAGTTATTGAAGGTAGCGATAGCATAGTCGTAACCCAAATAGCAAACTGAAAAGAGATGATTCCTGTGATTATGTTCAATGCTTGCCCAGAAACTCAGATATGTCTTACAAAGACTCTTTCAAACCAAAGGCTTTTTTAAGAACACCAAACGAGTTGCTATTACAGAGCATGTGAAGAGTAACAGAATCCATACATGCAACAGTGTATGACACTTTTGATACATGAAAAACTCGGAAAGGTAAGTACAGGATAAGAACAATCGGTCGATGTACAATTCTGTACGATTTCGCTCACCTTTACAATAGATTTCGCGTTCCTTATCGCACACGGTTGTAGAATCTAGCTTCTTGCTACAGGACTTACATGAAAAGCAGGTTTTGTGAAAGTCCTGAAAAGATACGATACGTGCAGTGAGATTTTCTCTTCAAAGATACGAGCTCTCTTAGTTCAGAGGAGAGATGCAGATGAACGGACGCATTTGCTGTGAAGATGCTACAGTCCCCATCTTTCTTATTTTCGTCAAACGAATCGTAAGGTGAGTTTACTTTAATCATGGACGGAGAGGATTTGCATCAAGTTCAGCTATCAGCCAGCAAGAATATGTTACGAATTTCAGAAGGATTTGACAGAGTGTCTTTCCTTATACTGACAAATGAAAACAGCAGATCCTTGCAAACAACTGTGCAACTGGCACGGATATGATACTTACGATACCAGCTGCTGTCGCCTTCTCAGCCTCGTACACCCTAGCACCACAACGAGGGCAGCCTCCCTCAACTACAGCGCTAGGTCCGATATGGGCACCTGTTGGACGATTGCTGAAATGTAGGAAGGGAGTGAGAAAATTAGTAACCGCTTTTGGACTGGACTGATCATTGGCTTAGTAATCTCTTCCTTAGAAATGTCGTCTACACGCGACATGCTTCAAACGTGTACATTGAGCACTTTAAAGCAATGCTCGGAGTCAAGAATGATTGGTTGACTTCAAGTTCTACTTCACTGATCCTGTCTTTAGATCTGTTTTGACGAAGGTGCCCTCACATTATCAGCCTTGTTTTTTTCAATGCGCTGGTCGAGGCAACTGACCTCCTCGTTCATCACCGAATTCACGGTATCGGCTCCTTTCCGATTCGTATTGCTCCAATAGGCGTTATCGAAGCAACTTACCCCATTTCACACTCCAAATTTCCATGCTGAGCCCCAGTCTCTGTGCTGAGGGCTCCAGCACCACCGCCGAATCCATAGCCCTTGGGTCCAAACTTCTTTGCATGGCAGACCTTACAGTAGACCAGACCTTCGTGTTCGGCTACTGTGGTGGAGTCCAACATCTTATCACATAGTCCTGTTGACGATAAGCAAAATGATAATGCAGGTCATGAAGTTGTCTTAGATTATACAAGTAAGTTCCAAAGACCTATATAAGCCTTTAGACACAGCGTAGGGAAGTCTCGAAATAGGATTATTGGAGGTCTAATCTAATCATAACACCAATGTTGTCCTAAGATAGATACGCAAGATCTCTACGTCTGTACTGTAAGAGAGGGTTTGAACAGCTCAGCAGCCTCAGTCCTTATTCCTACCCAGATAAAAGTAAGTACAGAGCCTTTTAAGCGAATAGTTCCGTGTAGAAAATGTCATCCAACAAGCAGATAAGATCTGAACAGCATCGTAGCATAAACGATTTATCATAGAGAACGTTATGAAAACAAGAAAATCCATTGGCAAATTTTTGTTTCTTTAAGTATTTCGATTTTGTCTCAACCTACCACATTTAAGACACATTTTATGCCATTTGTGACCAGCTGCCAACCTCTCCTCAGCTGCGTAGACCGATTTGCCACATTTTGGGCACTTGGCCTGCTCTGGGGCCTTGAAGGGCATGGTGGGTAGTAAGCAGTGACACGACAGAAGATCTGTGTAACGACAAAATGAAAAGCTTATCAGGTATATATTTCTCATTGAGAGTACAATTCTGTCCATAACTAAGATTCGAGCTTACCATTGGTGGCGTAGATAGCAGCCTATGTCTGTTAGTAGTGAGGAAAAAGTTCAAATGTTCCACAAGATTGCGAATTTTTTTAGGAATGGCCTAGGTTTAGTGCATTTTGTAATTAAGGGGACAGTACTTCTTTAAATGTCTGTCTACCTCAACGAGGCTAAGATGGTAAAAATAGTTTAAGTTCTACTGACGCTTATCAAGGGCGTAGTCTGTGGCGATGGAACACGTTCTTTCGTCTTGTTAGTGTAACACTGTCATGATAGGAGTGGCAAATATTGCATTCAGCTGTACCGTACATGCGCACGATCAAACGTAGAAAACTACAACTGAGGTAATTTTTAACGCTGTTCTTATGAAAGCTTGGCACAAGGCTTGAGCATCCCCTTCCGCATTGATGCGTCCAGATCTCGCATAAATTTTAACTACGCTGCTAAATCTAACGATTCTTTAAAACAGATTGAGCAGGGTTGACTCATAACCTGAACACTTTCAGTAAGCGTTGGAACCATGATGGCCTTGTAAAGAAGGTAAAGCCTTATCACTACGTCGTTACTAGTAGGCAGCTAACAGCAGAAGGAATGCTTGTAGATTTGGACTAGTTATAACGCAGTGTAGATAGATGAAACCCATGTTTTTATGTCGAGTTAGCTCAGGTAACCAAGGTGGCCATACATAGTCACTCCCACTCTCTTAAAATAGAACTAGAAAGGAAGGAGAAACCCAGTCTTCACAAATCAATGTTGTTGTCTTTCTGTTACAGGTTAGTGGTTGGGTTGAGTATGAAGTTTGAGGCTAAGATAGTTTGTGCTTTATCTACTGGGCTTAGGTTTCATCTTACAGGTGGTACGCTCTATGCTTGTAGTGCATTAGTGTATGTAGAGACATTACAGTGCCCAAAGTAAGATGTGAGCATGATGGCTTATCTGAAAGTAACTATTTGACTCTATTTAGATTTTTGGAAAATTTACTTTATGCAGTTACAAGCTGTCGATGTTTTGAGTTCACCATATAATTTTTAGATAAAACAACGAGCAAGATTAATCGAGGCAATGAAGGTAGATTTGCCTATAAACATGCCGGATAATTTGTTATGAGGGAGATGAATCTGGCCCAATTTTGTTGGTGACTCAGGAGCTCAAATGAACCAGGCCATTTCGCCATGTGCAAGAACGCTACCCACGTTACTGGAGTGCTTTGGTTCGTGTAACATACACCCACAATAACACGTATCAGTTTCCTAAGACAATAGCAAATCTCAGAAAGTCGAGACTTAGAATAACAAAATGGGAAGTAGGGTACTTTCTATTAAAGCGTATTTGCAAAGTGAGTGTACTTTACTGCGGGGAGATCTTTAAAATTCAGTGCAGCTCTCCCATTTTACAGCCAAGCATCCTTGACATTTTCAAGTGTTAACATGATGATGAATAATGCACATACATCACTATCTGATTAACTGCAACATTGATAACATTCGGTCGTTACTTTCTTATTTTGTTTCATCTCCCAAGAATAGTTAGATTAATGGCATGAAACCATGCTGCAAACCTTCTCAGGGTGAAAAATGACGCCTCAACTTAGATTTGAGAGAGCTCCTAGATACAATGAAAAACTCGACTACAGTATGCATTTACGCGGGCTTCATCCCAACCTCTCTGAGTAATACCATCCCCGTCTGAACCTAACAATCGTGACAGAGATACCTTCAAAACAGCATGATAGGCTCATCGATGGATTGTAAGATGTAGGCGAGCCTCAGGTGAGCCTCGGATCTCAACTTAGCAGTAGAACACGTGAACTTTGAAAGCTATGGTTCTAGCTGGCTTAAATATGATGTATTTTCCTAACGCAAATTCCAATTTTCAACACTGGCAGATGTTATTAATACAGTTCCAAACATATCTTAAAACCAATGACCATTTTAACCTGCTTTTTACGGCGCAACTACTATTTCAATAGTCTATTTTTATTTACCAAGAGTATACTTGGGTTGTGTGATTTTGCATTTTGTGGCGCTGATGAACATGAAGACACCTCATACGGCTGAGATGGCGGAGACGACAAAGGAACCATACTCTGGAAACACTGACCAGAGTTACTCCCAAGTCACTATCTTCATAGCAGAAATCCTTTGGACCTATGTGTTACTAATGTCGATGATCGTCGGCATTATATTGAATATACTAGTAATTTGTGTCCTTCTAGTAAGCAGGGTGGGAAAGTCATCGACTAGAATGTTGCTGACGAGCCTTGCGATGGCAGACACTGCAGTTCTCTTAACAAACCCACTTCGACAGAGCGCCATACGTTGTTTGGACATCGACGTCCGCCATCTTTCGGGCGCCTCATGCCCCGTTCATTACTTTTTTTCTTACTTTTTGGAGCATTTCTCGCACTGGAATGTGCTGATGCTTACAGTTGAACGATGGATATCAGTAACCTATCCTTTCCGGGCAAGAACAATATGTTCATTGAAATGGACATCAGTTGGACTGATTACAACATCCGTTATATTATTCTGTTTGGACGTGCATTTGCTTTTTGAGTATAGACTCCATGCCGTCTTTTCAGACAAAGGTTCTCAAATGAAGTGTACCTATGTGAGGAGAGGTTATTCTACATTCATGCTTGAAGTGTACACACACATGGAGATCGTCCTATCATTCGGCCTCCCGTTCCCTGGCATAGTCCTCTTCAACAGTTCCATTCTTTACCAGCTCTTCAGAAGCGGAATCAAGCGCAGAAAACTTCTGAATCAAGGCATATCCACGAATTGTAAATCAAACCATCTTTCGAGTATGACGTACATGTTGATTACAGTTAGTGTGGCATTCCTTCTCATGCTGACGCCGAAAGCTGTTTGGCTCCAAGTAAACAGAGCACTCTACAGACCAGTCGACAAGTTCTATTGGTTCTATCTCGCCTCTCCCATCAGTTACGTACTTTACTCTCTAAACCATGGGATAAATTTCATCCTGTATTGCATAAGCGGGAGACAATTTCGGCAGGCGTTTTATCAATTGTGCAGTTGCAGCAGTCGGAAAGGGACGATGCAAAGTCATATTGGAGAATCAAGCATTCACTAGAGGCTTGCCATGTTTTATATTTGTTGATGTCGTATCCAAAACTTACCAATATCTAAAGGTTTTCCGAAAAATTAAGAGTACCGTTAGATTTTGGAAGTTTGGCAAGGAAATACACAACAGACGGAGCTGTGAAATCATTTGAAATAACGCCAAAATCGATGCCACTATATTTTTGGTACATTTTGGAATTCCAATCTCAACTTTTGCGATAATGTAGCATGAAGTACATGTAGATACGTCTATGATCAGGTATAATTTGGGGTCGGTTAGAAAACATTTTCGGACTTTCGATATGAAAAGAGCTTTGCAACCAAGCTTGACAGTTTTTTCGGGAGTTGCTGACACATTGAGTTTGCGACACCAAGTAGTTCACAAGATTATATAATCACTACAGCTGATCGACAAAAACAAGGGTGTCCTTAAGGGAGAAAGAGAAAAGCATACTAGTATAGACCTACCTTAGGCGGATTCGGGCTGGCTGCACCTCGGAATGATCAGGTACCCTTCTCAGCAATACAATCAGAAGAAGGGGAATTCGAAATATTTTTGCACCCATCACTATTTCTTGACCTGTATCTTCTAGCACATCATCAGCCATTGGAGAAAACAGCATTGCTTGTCGATTTCGTAACCAGGCTTCTTTGCACATGTACCGGCACACGATGTCTGCAGGAAAAGACGACGAAATCACTACTGGGATGAGGTCTTCCACCTACATTGTATAGATTGTACTCTCAAGCTTGTTTTGGGCGTGAGCTAGCTAGCAACATGGCTCCCTTAGCTTCAATTCAAATGCAGGTGAGCGTGGGCTTCTCAGCAATATCGGTGAAGAGATAAAAAAACGTTCTACTGCTTACAGTATGGAAGTGCTCAAATCAGTTGTTAACCCAATATTCAAAGCAGGTCTATAATTTTGCAGCTGCAATAACCCAAGCAGGTTTTCTTGTAAACCAGGTTTTGGTTACGGCAAGGAACAAAGTTACAGCATTTCACAAACCCAACCCACCACAAAAATAGGCCTACAATGCGGATGTAGCACCTTTGTTTCATCTCTTGGCTCAGACAAGAAAAAACTTGTATCGTGCCCCCAACCCGTTCAGTGGTCACAGTATTCGTGCTGACCGGACTCAAAACCTTGACTAAATTCCGATACCCCATGTTTACATTACTATGATTGGCCTCTTGGTTTCATGTAGTGCAGCATGTTACATCTCCATCTATATATACCGGCTGAGCGTCACCATACAAGAGACACGCGAACTGTTTGAACAGACGAAACGCCCAGAACACATACCACTGAGCGTTTTCTCACATTGTCTGGTACATACGCTAATGAACATTTCACAACGAGGAGGTCATCATTCACCCGGCCTTAAGTCCATGGTTCATTGTTTGTTTACATGAAACCTTGAAACCATCACCGAGCCTCATTACCATGCGAAAGAAACAAAACGAAATGGAATAATCAATGACGCATTACTTTGCCTCGAAATCTAAGCATTAATTTACTCATAAACTGACTTTATGTAAGCAAGACGCTTTTAGCGACGCTGAGATGGTTACCATGAAAACGCTGTCATTTTAAACTCTTATTCATTTTCGTTATTGGAAACCTCGTCCCATTCGTCTTTGAAACAAGCAGAATAGGAATTATCAATTACAATTAGCTTGTTTCCTGGATACAAGCTTGACATTGAGGAGTAGTGGACTCTAAATCACTCACCGTCATATCGTGGTAAGAATTCCGTAACATTATCCACACATCAACGAAACAGATCCAATTTTCGTCTTCAAAAATGCCGATATTTGTGAATATCAAAACATTGTTTCCGTTTTTCCTCCTTTTGCGCGGCTCACTCGAACACAGGATAGTGGACACTTTCGGGTCGAAATATTTCCAGCTACCAGGCTGCCTTGTGGACAAAGCAAGACCCGCAACAAGTAGTCATAAATACCGAGTTGACAGCGATTTGGAGTGCGCCAGGAAATGTCTCTGGCTGTTTGAGGACACTTGTCGCTGGATGAACTATATCGAGCCAGAGAAAGTAACCGGTGAGAACTGTGAGTTAGGGAAGACTCCGGCCAATGCGGTCTGCTCTGACTTGGTTGACCGGCCAGGGTACCACTACTATGAAAAGGTAAGAAGTAAAAAAGGATGTCGAAAAATGGCGTTATGATTGTCTCTCCGCAAATAGAACCTAGCATGACTTCTGTAACATGCAGTGATGCCATAACTATCATGCAGTTCACTCCAAAATCAGAAATTCTAACTCTGCATGGCTGAGCTCATCGCAGCACATTGTCACAAATTGAAAAACTATATTTTTCGGTGCTTTCTTATGAAGCCTCTCATCAGTGCCATCGTCAAATGACATGGTAAAAATAATGATGATGAAGATGACGATGATGATGAAATAATGATTATATTTTATTGATGTAGCACCACTTCATTAACACTTTTTGGAGGTATAACATCTGCTGGTTGCTCCAGTGGCGGTGTAGATAATTCAGATATTCTATTAATTATATTGATTTAAGAATTGTGTCAATGGCATTTTTACCATCGATTCTAGCCGCTATTATTCAAGGCTTTCGGCAAACTATATATTAAGTCATTATTTGCTTAGTTCATACATTGTTAATTAAGTGAATACAACGGTGAAACTGTGAGTTACATTGTTAATTAAGTGAATACAACGGTGAAACTGTGAGTTACAATGATAACCGTTCAAAGCAGGGCCCTATGGCGTGGATTTGTTTCAAGTTACAGTGACACCACTCAAAGCAGTAAAATGGTTAAGTAATAAAGACGCCATCACAGAAAAACAGCACACATCTTTAACTTTTGAATGCCGAAACCATGAAAGAATGCTTGTTTCTTTCAGGGTGACTTCTGTCTGAACCAAAGCAAGTTCGTCCAGTCTACACTGCAATGCACCTGTGTACCAGGCTGGACTGGGCAGAGGTGCAACTATAGGGCTTTCGGTAATGAGGCCTTCTTCATATCTTATACTCTAGTTACTCACGTCGGCCACTTCATAGTGCAGTTTATCCTAAAAATGTATTTGCTACATAGGCGTAAGCTTACACTAACAGCCGAGTACTGCGTGTCAAGGTTGTAACCAAAGATGGAATTACTAGTCATGAGTATATTTCTTAAACAAACAGAACTGTGGACCTCGCATTCTAATTGCTGCACTTTCCCCATCACTAGCTAAGTGCTCTGTATATTACTGGAAGCTTCAAAGAGTAGCAAATGGACCTAATCGAGTAGTTTCGAGGTCAGTCAGCGTTTCTCTCCTGCAATAATTCTTCAGACACTTTTGCACTGTTTTAAAAGCTATCCTTGTTCGATAGGACTATACTTGTTGGAAAGCAGTTACTCACTTAGCATGGCTTTCTCGTGACGAGGGTTACAAAGGAAAAAACGTAGTTCAGTCTCGTATGAAGCAGACAGCTAGTTCATTCTTCGAAAATGCTTTATTAGAAACACGGGACGATATTGTTATAGCAATCTTGAAAAGTAATATACTAGGCTAGTTTTAATCAAGTATCTCACAAAGAACCCGCCAATTATTATTGTGTGCGTTGCCATAGCTACGCACAACGGGTTGCTTTAATCATTAGGAAACTTCACAACCTTTTATGAGATTGATGGAAGTAATTTGAAAATGAAAAAAAGAGACTACGTATTCTTTGCACAAAGTCATACTCACCCCCCCCCCCCCCCCCTAGTAGGTTTTAGGGGAACATATTATGTTTTGGTACGAAGGCGTTCAACAATTCGATCAGTGGCCCAATATTTTGCTAGAAGTCTGTAATTAAGCTTCAAATTTGAATAAAAAGTGGAGGAGTCACAATGGTACGCAACCTGTGCATAACAACAGATTCATGTCCCCCTCGGTTTCATTTCAGATTGCTCCGACCACTACTACGTGCACCTATGGCCCTACGGTCGTGCCATTTTGGATATTAAGGCTAGGTACTCGACCAACAGCTATAAGGTCCACTGCGATCTAAGTTCCTATATTATAGGCGGGGCATCGGGTCACACATGTTTTCAGCGCCAGGGTTACTCCAGTGGAATGAACTTCGACCGCAACTGGGCTGATTATAAGAGTGGTTTTGGCAATAAGGCGACTGACTTTTGGTTGGGGAATGACATAATCTCTGAATTAACTGCCAAGAATTCACGGAAATACCGGCTTCTTGTCTGGCTGCAGGGCCATAACAGCAGCTACTCGGTGTCTACAAGCTATGACGATTTCCTCGTGAAGGACGAATCCGAGAATTATAAAGTGACCTTGACCCCAAGTACCAAAAATAAAGTAACGTGGCATGGGGATGCCATCATGCCCGGGGATCCTACCCTCGATATGAACAAGAAACCTTTCTCTACGTATGACAAAGATAATGATGGTGGACCTGAGAACTGTGCTTCGACTCGGAAGGCTGGATGGTGGTATGGTTCAGGCTGCACCGACGCCAACCTCAACGCGAAGTACTACAACGCCACAAACTGGCAGGCGTCGTTCTGGCCCCAGTTATCGTGGGGAATGATGACTAACGCGAGCGATGGTATTAAGTACTCCACTCTATGTCTTCAGCCGTACGACTTCACCCCTAAGAATTTGCTGCTGGTTGTGTATTAAAGAAGTCTTCGAAAGGGACAGGAACGATATCGACTGCAAGTCATCTGCAAGGCAAACTGCTGGACTATTCGACAGGATTGGTATTACAGCCACCAGGCCACGGCAGTGAAAAATTAGGCTGAGCATTCTGGTTAGGACTTTGTCCTCAAAACACCAGTTTGTGATAAGTGGACATTATTATCCAACACTCTACGCAACTCAGTCCTGGCCTGCGAGGGAAGATGTGTTTCTATCGTGGATATATTTTGTGGTGCGCTCCGCTGATCTCTTTTTGAAGGAACAGAAAGTAGTTGGTATATGTTTTTCACAGCACACGAAAATGTTCTTATAGATAGTTTTGATTCCACCAGACAGGAGTTTGTGATGATTTGCTGCGGTGTCTCTCATTACGAGTAAATCGTTCTCGTACCATCGCTAGTGGCCGAAAATCTGATAATGTATGTATCATTTCCTTCTTGCACCATTGCTAGCGGCCGAAACATAAATACTGACTTCCATTCCACCAGCATCTTGTACCAAACTGTACACCTGGAAAAAAGAAAGGAGGGTAAAAAATGACCACTGAGGTCGAGTGTTTGGCCAAAACCTAGTAAGTCAGTTTTGTCATGTTTTCAGTAAAGATTGAAAATCTCATCATTTCACATTAAGCTATAGCACTTAAGAACCAAATTTGCATGACGGTTCTATGTACACACCCTATGTCTTCTTCACATTTTCCCCCCTCTTTTTTGATACTTACTAGCTTTTTGTTCAACAGCCTTAAAATAGCTAAAAACCAATAGAGTTACTAGGTTTGACCTCAACAATATCTCTGTTGACAATATTTCTGTTGAGGCAGGCAATATTTCTTTTGAGGTAGTTCTCTGAATTGCACATGTGGGTATGGGTCTCACGGCTATAGGCAAATAAAACAATGACAGTTTTCTCTGGAGAAGTCAATTCACTATTTCGAAACCAATTAAACCATTCTGCAGTACCTTCTGACTCTGCGTTATCCGTCGAATCAGCGATATCGCATACCATCTCATAGCCTTCCATCTTCGTGCAGATCAAGTCCGGAAAGTTGTTCTCAAAAGGCTCTGGAAAAACGTCAAAGGTGGGTGTTACAATTTCCGTTCTTTAAGGTTTTAACACAAACTTCTCCATCATGGATCACAACGGAGAAGCATGTGATACAGACATGTAATTCATGCATGTTGGATCTTCATTACACCGCTCCCAGGCAAACGATATCATATTCCACAACACAAAGAAAAGTCCGAATGACCGACCTTCTGACCGACCAATTATCTAACCCGTCCAGCAGTTAGTCGGTGGATGGATGACCGAGAAACAAAACACATTTCGAAGATATATTACCACAGAACGGTACAGCTTCAGAATATTTTGACAAGACTCCGTATTCTTCTTCCGTCAAGATTACTTAGATGATGCAATTAAAGGGACAACTTAATAAAAGGTTAATACCCCAGCATGCTACCATGTGACGCCACATACAGTATTACTCTGATGCTGCTTGATAATTAAGACTTTCGCTTATACAGACTAATGGTATCATACCGTTCTAGTGCACTGTTTATTGTAGCGTCATAAATTTTCAATGACCGCATAATGCCCCTCCTCTTGGGAGTTAAGGGATGTGAATTCGCATAGCACCATTTTTGCTGTCCTTCCCTTACATAGCTGAATGAGTTGTCGATAACAGTCTAACCGTTATAACAAAAGATGGCATTATGAGAGTTGATGGATTTGGTGCAGCCTAAACGGCAGAGGGAGACGGAGGCAGGATGGATCCATATTTTGATCTGTTGCCAGAGAGCCAGCACACGCTTTGCATTCACCCAGTTTTTATATAATCTAAATGTATTGCATATTTTTGTACAACGCAAAATAGAAGTTCATTGCCTTTAAATTATCATTTTGATAGTGTGCCATATGTTGTGTTTTTTCTACGTCCTTTCATAGAAGAGCAAGAGTAAGTTTAAAATTCGAAAAGTCTCAAAGAAGATACAGTTATATATAATCTAAATGTATTGCATATTTGTAAACAACGCAAAAAAGAAGTTTATTGCCTCTAAATTATCATTTTGATAGTGTGCCATATGTTGTGTTTTTTTACGTCCTTTCATAGAAGAGCAAGAATAAGTTTAAAATTCGAAAAGTCTCAAAGAAGATACAGTTATATATAATCTAAATGTATTGCATATTTGTAAACAACGCAAAAAAAAAGTTCATTGCCTCTAAATTATCATTTTGATAGTGTGCATTATTTTGTGTTTTTTACTTCCTTGCATTGACACTGAAGTCATTGCAGAGCAAGAATCAGACTAAAATTCGAAAAGTCTCAAAGAGCATACAGAAAAAAACAACATGATAAAAATGATAGAATACACATACACTAGTTCATACACATGACAATATGATTAATTTCGAAGTGATTGGCAAAGACGTACTCACGTTTCTTGGCATCGGAGCAACCGAATTGAGTCCCAGCTAGCACAGCAACAACCACGACAAAATTTACGAGCGTCATTTCCTTACGTTTGATTCCCCTGCGTATCGACTGACGACTATAGACCTTCTGGTAAAGATAACACACAAGGGCATTCTTCTTATTGCCCTCTGTCAGCTTATTGGTACTATCCAATTGTCAAATGTTTGTCAAGCAGTTCGAATAGAGATAATTTAACTGATCTAATGAAGCTGCCGCCTTAAAGTGTCGGACAAATACTGACACTTATACAGACACACTTATTAAAAATATATATTAATATTGAATAATATGACTAAAACGAGCATCTCACGGATATATTTTGTTGCTTCGTGAGATGCTGACAATTCCCCATGAAGAGATGAACCGCCCTCTGCATTGATGATTTTTCTGACACGTGATAAACTGACTTCCAAAGGGATATTGAATATATTTGCTATAGGCCATACTTAATCGACCTTCCCTTCTCGATTCGATATGAAGTAGGAACACGATTCATCCCCTACAACAATTCTTTTTTGTATAGGGTGGGCAAGCACACATTTTAATGCTGACGGGCTATAACCCATTGAAAAAGAACCCGATTCGCATTGAAATACCCTTCGTAACAAAAGAATGTGATAAATGGACTCTACTTCTGGGAGATATAACCATGCTCGTGATCTCTCACTAGAGTATGCACGTCGGCTGCTGAATGATACCTCAAAATTTTGCTCCTTCAAAATACGTTTTATTATTAGCAACATTAGCCATTGAAAACCCGAAAGAAATCATTTTTATCAGCAATTTGTCTGATGATGAAGAAACAACCACAGGACAAGTCAAACAATTCAATAATGTGCTAACAATATTCAAACAGGAGCCGGAATGTCTGCAGACAAGAATTCGATTTATATGTAAATTCACGTTAAACTCACAACGTTTTTCCGTGTTTGTAAGTTTTACCATAAGTTATTTAAGCGGCAGACCTCTCATTGTCATAATTAAACTATTATCATTTTAAAATACTTAGTTAATCAGCATTTCCAATTTAAATATTTATTACATAGACTATTTACTGTCTACCTATTCATTTTAAATAGCCTCTCTCGGAGGCTATTTATTGAAAACACCACGGGACGAATGATCATATCAGCTACGACGTTCTAAGTGACAACAGTGCAACAATTTTGTGAAAGGTAAGATTATAAAACATCTGATGCTGTTGACAGGGTTGGCTTTCGGTCCCGCCATCTGACATTTTCAAAAACTAGCATTCACTTGAATACCTAACACTGGTATTTAATTGCTTTTGGAAGTGCAATGTCTCAACTCCTGTTTCGTTTCAGAGCTACCATGAGGGCTACCATTTTCATACTCCTTGTTTTGGTTGTTGCCACCGTGTGTGTGACTGGTAAGTCCCAATATACGTCTCCTTTATAAAGGGCTGATGAGAAAGTGAGAGAAGCACCCCTCCCCCGCTGGAAGAATCCTAGCTTATCATCAATCATACTTGCTATTATCAATGGACCACAGCTAGATAGACACTTATCAACCTTCTCAAACAGATCATTAATTTCTTTGTCAACTTCCTCTACTCTCACTCCCTGTCACACCACTTTGATTTTCTTGGTGTATTTAAGGTGTAAATAATGTAAATCTGTATAAATAAGTAACCAAGGTCACCAGTATACTTTTTCATGCACATGCGTAACCGGATAAACAGTCCGGAAATTTTGTTCAAACTTCTGAAAACCACGCTGCCGATTCAAAGTCCTCAAAGTGTATATTTGGTGTGTCTATAATTTCAGAAGCGCGTACTTTGGAGTCCAGGCAGAAAAGGTAAGATCATTAAGGTTATTATTTCTCGAAAAATCGATAGTGCACGTCCCCCACCCTACCCCATGATGCCAGAAAGAGGTCAAGGCCAACAAGTCACTCGTTAAACATACAGTAAAAGAATGCGAAATAAAAAAATGGTCGCATGGCAGCCATGTTTGATATAAGATCGGGCTCAAAATTGATAGAGTACTTCAGAATCTGTAACCTAACACCATCATCCCAGAGAATACTATACCCCGTACCAGGTGATTGGTTTAGCAGGCCGGAAGGTAAAATTACATCCAAATCATCTGAAAGCGATTTTAGATATCTGATCGGGCTTAAAATCGAAAGGGCGTCTGTCCCACCCCACACCTACATGCCACCTATCCAACCACCCATCTGCTAGTAATTGCCCCAGTGGGACGCTCAGACACTATCTATGGTTGTCTCTCTTTTTAACAGATGTCTCCGATTCAAGTCCTTGAAAAAGTGCGCCACTGATGCGGATTGTTGCGATGCAAAGTGTAAGAAACCATACATGCGCTGCATCGGAGGAAGAGGAAAGTAAAAAGTGCCGTCAAGTTCGAGCGCAATGTAAGTCGTTTAATAAAGATGTGGCATAACAGTAAGATGAACATATTTTGTTTGTTTCAGTATAATTTACATTTTGTATCCGACATTTTATATCCTTTTTGCTATTGTAATCTTCATTAGAGATACCAAGCGAAGGATCAGTTTGTCAGTCTTTATCTCCCAAAAAGCTGACTTTCGTGACAAGATTTCGGGGGCAGAGCGAAATGCCTTCAACATGAAGAATTAGGTAATAACATCAGGTAACAAAAACACACCCACAAAAATAGTTGCTCATTAACCAGATACACTGACTTTCATCACGAGAATATCCCATACAGACCCTAGTTCATCAACTGCATGTCTGTATTCAAGACTCAACATAATCCCTGTCATTTTCCGTGGCAAATACCTCTTAACCACCCATAAATCTTTTCGAATTGGGGCAACATGGAACTCGGGGAACATAGGATCCGAATGACATGAAATTCTGCACATAATTGATGACGAGCGAACGCAGCAACACGCTGCTTTTAGTGTTTCGGTTTTCGGTTCAGATGGCGGTGAGCTCTACTCGGCTAAATTGCCTTTCGATGTCAACTGGCGTTTCGTAGCTCTCTACTATGGCTTTTCCTACTGGCATCATCCCGACGCGTTCATCATTATGTATCGATGCTATATATCGACACAACTATCCCCATATGCGAGACAATTTGGTAGCTATCATAAAGCCGTCTCTACTCTACTTTGACTCTAAACCTTATTTCAACCCAAAGTTATGCTATCCATATTGTGTGCCGATATTAGATGGTAGATCTCTGTCCTCCTGGAGTCTCCCGAGTGATCAATGACTTGCGTTCGCATCAGAGGCGGTTTTATACTGTGTCAAGGAATAATATGGCGAGGGGTAGCTTTGTTTTTCAAAGATAAGATTCATATGACACAAGATGTCAAGCAGGTGCAAAGGGTAATAATGAGTCGAATTAGTTTTACAATGATAAGGTTTCAGAATATGCATGACTGCATGAAAGACAAAATTCCATTTACACAAACAACACCGTAGGAAACACTACGCGAGAGCATTTCAGAACGACAAACTGTCAAACGGTCACTCCAATATGTTTTAACCGGTCTTGAGATACAACCTCTTCAACAGCGGTTGTCATAGCTTTTCGAGTTAACATTTTGACGACAGTTTCTTCCTTGTGAGATGGCATCAGAATTGTTTTTCTTATTTCTTGAGTCCAAATGCTATCTCATTCTCATTAGTATCACAGAGACAGTCTCGCCTTCTACCCTGCCTCCAGTCGCTCCAATCCTGATCTGATCAAGCTTTAGGCGGTAGTTAATCAGACGATGGACAGGATCCATCCTGGTCTAGTTTGGGTTTGAGCCAGTATCGACAGCCTGGGAGATCAATGCCTTGAGATACCAGTCAGTCGTACCCTGGGAGATGCTATCTGTTCAACGACCAAATGAATGAGCTCCCAGTCCTGCACATTCAATCTAATACGATTAGATCATTATTGCTCTGATCGTCTTCATGGGTTTAAGGACCAACTCCATTCCAAGAAAATAGGATTTTCAGATTCAGCGTACTGATCAACCAGACAGTTTAATTCACACATCGCTCTTCATATACTTTCTGGTCGAAGTGTCAAATCGCTTGACTTTAAGGGATCATATCGTGACAAGTTCGAACGTTGCCACAAAATGGCAGCGCCAAAGTTCCCATCATAAACCCGAGGCGTGCATTTCTGATGAGAGGGACGAAAATGGGAGTTATCAAGTTATCACAGTTTTAGATTTCTAAGAAATCGTAAAGAGTGGGTGAAGAAAGCGCGGCTATAATTTTCCCTCACCTACACCCAGAGGCAATTGCGACTATAGACGAGATGGATATGATGATATGAGTAAAAATTCGGTTTCGTTAAGTTGCTTAGAGAGAACAGAAAAATCGAAGTCAGATCGATTATATTATGATGCATTGGTTTAGTGTCTTGTGCTGTCACCTCTGAATATCAAACAAATTATTGGGAAACCCTATAATTGGTTTTTCGTTTGACCTATCGTTCGGACCAACACAAATAACAGTGTTGATCAAGTGAGTCAGGGTTTTCTTTTTGAAACCACACAGTTGCGTGTTTAAAAAGGTGAAGCACTTTATATATAAATGATTTATATGGCAGTGCGGAGGCGTATAAGTCAGTTACTCTGCTTAACGAATCCGATGATGTTGTGATTGGCTGCAGTCACATAAACTGCGGGAGCTGCTATGAATCGATATGGTCCTACAATGGTCCTACCGGTGAAGGATCCGGTGACTTTGACACACTACCTCATGCTATGAGTAACATCAAGCCATTATGACACTTCCAACATAAATGTGGAGACTAAGCATTTTGTTTCTATGGTATAACTGACCAATAAAATCAGCATCATATTCAAAAGTACCGGACCTTGGTTTTACATGAAGGCGCAGGTTGTTGAGTCAAGGAATAAGAACTGAAAGAGATGAATTCAGACCTCACAATCATGCTCTATTTTAACTTTCATTGATACATATTGCTGACACACGTTCATTACTCACATTACCGGTATATATAGAGGATCCAACATACCGAAATTTGGCGTTGAGTTAGAAGGGCTTTTTTGCGGCTAATAGAGCATGGAGCGAATGCATTCCATGTACAGTAGCAGAGGATAACTTTATTCCAACCACCAAACACAACTGACTGCAGGTAAGTGACGTTACAGTAGTTGTAGCAATGACCCACAACATAACATTGCCATCGATTAATATCATCCTTACCCTAAAAAGAAACGACAATACAAAATATACATGACATAGTTAATTGAGATATTTGATAGGTTGATGATCTTTAGCAACTTTTGCTTATAACGAAGGCGAAGTTACAGCCACGTCATTAACTTATGAGTACAATTTGAAGAGTCTTTTGGCCCGAAGGGAACTCAAAAGAAGCCTAAGTCTGTTGAAATGTGTTTTATATAGCTGAGAAGGATTACGGGGACTCAGTGCTTGTCTATTTGCCAAACAGCACACACACGATGCCCCATTATCACAGACCACTGCCCCAGAAAATCGACCTTTTTCTCCTGGTAACAGAATTGATTGGTTTCCTCTCTGATAGCTGGTGATGGACCAACCATGTTTGATCAATGATCAATAGTAGCCCATCTTTTCACTGCTCACTTGTTAGAACCGACCGGTGGCGGATTATGGTACGTTTGGTGGTGAATTGAAGATACGCTATATTCACTTTCAACAAATAACGTCAGCTGAACGAAGGTAAAAACACGCCTCGTCCAAGTATGTTGCATTAGTCACAGCCACGTTAGCCCGATTTCACCTGGTACTCCTTGGACTATATGTTCGGTAGAAAGAGGAACACTTATAGCAAAATGAGAGTACATCGGACATGTAACTAAGATAAGAGAAGAATTTGACTGTCCTCAGACTGTCGCATCTTATCGTACTCTAAACTCTTATACGTTCCACGGCACACTCATCATTCATTAAACATCTCCGTCATATAAATACGGAGAGATAACTAGCCTCGAGACGTTTCTAGGTGCTTGAAGTACTCCTCATGGAGGAAGTATCTTTTTTCGATGACAATAACCTTATTACCAAACCCTTTAGCCTAATTAGAGGCTTGTTTATCAAAGGATTGATCAAGCTCACGAACGTCGATCATCAAGGACTCTTCTCATGTCGTTTAATGAGTGGTCGTTAAATTGATTAGTCCTCAATGATATCTAGATCATTCAATATCCGATAATCCAGAAGACAAGGAGAAGCGCTGTTTTCGCTGATGACGGGGCGTGAGGTGAAAGCAGCGTTAGTGCCGTTTTGGTTTTGGATTCCCACCGTCGGCGGAACCCCAAATCGCCGTTTTGGTTTGGGAGTCAACCATATACTGCTGCTGTTGTCGTTACAATCTGCATTGGAAGTGCATACGGAGATACAGAGTTACGTTTACCGAGATACCGAGATACGTTGATAGGTGTTAATTCTGAGGAGCCATTGACCCTGCGTTCATTGGCTTGCTGCTTATCACTATACTGATCACCTCGATACGATATGCAGGCAAAGAAAGTACATCGCCGATGTTGCAAAAACAGACCATCAGTCCTTCTTCAAGTACATGTACACCAAACCTATTGTACCATAACGGGCATTAGTAATGCGTTCTCCTCTTAATGCCATCCCCACTGCAGTTACCGCGGGGCTGCACACCAGCCACACGGCACAACCGAGGACGATTTGCATAAGTGTCGACTCGTCTTCTACGTACAGCATGTCCCCACTGGGAGGACGCACAACCTTCTTTATCGACTCTTGTTTTCATGCTTCACAATTCCTACCATGCACATCAGTACTTCATTAACCAGAATCGATTTTCCCGGCCGGGGCTGAACTGCAATCTTTTTAAGGATTTTGTATGTTGCGGCGTATTCCTCGCATCGGGAATTACGCTTGAATTAACGGAGACGATCTGCTGGAGCCTGGATGCATTGCACTGTCTACATCATTCAGTGGAATGGGTACAAGGATGCTAGTACTGTTTTTCTATATTATGACGTCTGTTTTTTCTGGAATAAGATTTACATCGGACACCTAGATAAACATAGGAAATCGTACAGTATAATTATCTAGATACTGCATCTAGCACCAAGGATCAAGCTGCTACAAACCATTGGACTTCATCCCGAATTAATTGCAGGACTGTGAAATCAAGTATACGTAATTAGACAAGGAGGGGCTAAGAAGTTGTGCAGTTGCTCAAGGAAGCATCGTTCCCGATGTGCGGTAGGCAAGCACTTTGGAATCGAATACGATCAAACTGTCCGATTGGAATCTTCTCGGGTGCACGGCGGAACTGCACTGGCTATCGCCGTAGACAGCCATGCACCTTGTAGTGACACTGCAGTGTTCACTGGGATTATCAAGGTTCGGATAATTGCCTAAGAAGATCAAATTAGTCGAGAGACAGATAAACATGAATGCTTTAATTCGGAGAGGTGAGTTTGCATTTCGCTTGTCGTTTTAAATTTGCAGTAATAAGTATAAGGAGCCAGACCGGTGGTGCAAGGGCTATCCATGAGAGAATTCGGTCCAGCCAGAGGAGCCAATTAAGGTAGTGGATGACTATGGAAGTTTACTTACACAATGAACGCGAAAAAAAGAATGAAACTACCAATAGTGGCTGATTTCCAGAGACCAGTGCCAAGGTAAATGTGCAAAGCTAGCGAGGTTAATGACAAATATACAAGCCTTATAGGGCTGAGAATATCATAAGGACTGGTCACGTAAATGGTAGCTTGCTCGGTAAGGCTAATGGTAACGGTTGAAGGTTTTACAAAGTTTATGGCAACTTGGCTAGCAATTGCATCACAAAGGAATATGCTACTTTAGGTAAAGCAATTAATGCAATAGAGCTAAACTCAGCTGTGCCTGGGATTCTTTCGTGTTGTCTTGCACAGCACATTGGCTTGACAGTCCACAGGCTGTTGCCTTGCTTTATTATCATGATAAAATGACATGACGAATGAAACAGGATGTGTTACAATAAGGCATGATGACCTAGCTTTTCTTTTGTCCAATTTTTAGTAGATGTCAAATCGATACCTCGATTGAAAATGTGTTACTACTATATACTAGGAACTATCGGCAATCCTAGAGTGTTTAGCGGTTTAAGCAATTTACATGGTACTCGTGTGATTAATGCTATTTCAAGCTGGTGTCTATTCCATTAGGCAAACTCCCACATGCAGTTAAATATTAATATCCTTTGTTTGAAGCGAAGTCCCCGTAATCTACGAAGTCGTTCTGAAGGATTACCGCCATTAGAGCCTGCCCCGTGGGTGAGAAGCAAGATACGGGGCACTCAGTGCATTCTCAAGCTTAACAATGGCATACATACCATGCATTAGTAACAGTACATACACACTGAAGCAGAATAACGATGGTGACGTCACGTTTATGAATTATGCCACATAGTTATCAGCGTTTCAAGTACTCTATTTCCTATTTCATCAGATCAGTGGCACACTGCCTAAATCATTGTCTTCTACTAGTAAGAAATGGTCAGATGAGTACCAGGCTTGGCGCTGAAGATAACCTAGTCGGGCTACGGATGTTGTGATCAATGCAGTTCATTTTATCGAGTATAATCAGTTGTAACCCATGTTTGCCTACATGTGAATTATTACTTATACAACAATGACACGACGTGTGTGACATCTACTTGACACTGCGTTTAAGAGACAACATGGACATTATTAAAGCTATACAAAGGAACAGCATAAAGGAGAGCGTTAACCAGCTTCTGGCAGACGCAAGTCATGTCTATTGGTATTCAGGTACATCAATTCATCCTAGGTGCATTTTGAAATTGATACGCAGTTATTCTAGTGTTGATCTGCCCTCACTCAATGCATTTTTTACTCCATCCAACAACGCTGATTTGTGCTTCTCCACTACGTACTTCAGACAATGAACACGTAACCTTCCTCCACGAGGATCCCCGAGTGTAGATAAAAGATGACTTTATGTATCGCCTTGGTTGTCACACAAAATGGCGACCTGGTGAGAAGTGCAGGGATTAATTAAACTTAAACTTAAGAGCTCATCACTTTATCGACTTCAATCAAGTCCCATTTTTAAGAAACCAATCGACCTCCATCAAGTCTCATTTTTGAGAATCCAATTTCCTGGCAAATAGATTACATTATATCGTTGACACGACCTATCGTAGCGCTTTGGAATCGAACATTCTCATGTATGAGAGGGTATGTGCGATCATATAGTCAATGTTCATAGTATGTCGAGTTGAAGCAGAATACTTGAATTACAAGACAACTAGTTTGAAACTTATACATCAATCAGAAGTAATGATATAATTGCTTGATATCAGCATTGCTTCTTCATCACAACCTTCTCAGCACTCAGAACTACTCCTTGTATATAATGTCCCAAATCAACATGCTTTCTTTGGCATCGATGATTGGTTGAAAAATGATATCAGGAAGAAGAGTTAGATAAATACAGCAAGTTGTTTCTTGCTTCTCGTGAATTCAATGAACCAGTTTGTATCGTCATGTATTCAGGCCTGGTTTGACGCACCAAAGTGGCTAGTGAGTTACTGTCTCCATGTCGAGCACACTGAATACACATAATGTAAAGTGTTTGGTAAGTGTCAGTGCAAGATAAGAGATTTTTCCACCAGTGAGACAGACACTCAGCTCAGTACCGTTATTAAACCACTAAAATACCTTTAAATTAGCTTACCGTTCGGTCTGTCCGACATCTTACCTCGTAGGAAGCTATGTAAGCTCGTTATATTGTGTTTTATTTGGAGTAGCTCATGGTGGCCATGTTATAAATAACATCCTACCATAATGACTGCTCGAGCTACTTATCTGACATTGATGGCTTTCCATGTGAATTCCAATTGATGGTTCCGCACTCTTTAATATTACAGTATATCATAAGATGAGCAAAGTGAAAAAGCCACATGGAGTTACTCGTAACACACGCACGTCTCCATATCTCTTCGAAAAGAAACCAAAGTGGTCACGTAGAGGCGTGAAAAGAGCATACCAGACAGTTACGTTAAAGTGTTTTTAATTGAAACGAATTCGTTCTCCAATTGCAACCACCTGCGACTCGTATTCTAGTCTACCTGACGACTAGTCTCAAAACAACAAATCAGCGCCCGTTAAAAGCAGTTCAATTATAGGATGATCGATTGGGAGTTCATCGCCATCTTTCGTAAAAAACCAGGTCATTCACTTCATGACTTCTCGTTCTACGTTGCTTGCACCTCTTACCTAGGGGTCCCTTATATTATTGGAAGCTTCCTGTTCGATTGAACGAGGAGCCTCATAGCCTAGTGATGGCTACTACCTAAGTATTCGAGTTGGCGCAGTTAAATCAGTTGGTCGAAACATCGATTTGAAGGATGCAACGCAAGAACTATGTTTGTTGTACGCTTGGACGAGTTGTGTAAGTGGTCTTGGTTAGGGGCCAAGAGTCATTTCAGTGTTCAAGTACCGTCAAGACAAATACTTGCTCGATTGAGTGTGTTTACCTAGAGTCCAGTAATCGGTAAGTGTCTAAGTACATTGGACATACGTATGCTTATTGGAGATGCTTTAGTATCGGTTAAGTACCTTTTACAGAAATCAACTATGGGTCGATTTCCGTAAGATAGTAGCTTCAGCTGGCTATAAATTAACTGCCATATGATGCTAGAAGGTGTCATTGAGGATAGTATCCATCGGCTGATATTTAATAACGAGGAGTAAGGCACCGAATTTCGACAGGTCTTTGTGAGAACTGCCATAGTTTGCCAAGCCTTTTATCTTACTACTCCATCAACACGTGTCTGCACCTCCTCGGCGGGAAATAATGGATAAAATGAATGAAAGACGTGCATGATTGGATCCACAAACCGCCGAGACAGAATGGTGCAACCTGATCATCTATCCGTCTGAAACACACCTTCTCCAGTTTACCTTCTGTTCAGAAAGTGGTTTCAGTAAATCACCCAATTCGATCCGTACGTATTGGCGTAAACAAACGTTGATAAATTTAGTGGCTCTAACGACTGAAATAGCTTCTGTTCAACTCGAAACAAATGGTTATCTGTCTGTAGCCTAAAAAGCACAGCAGAATACACGCGTACGGCCAAGACAAATAAACAGTACTAAGCCAACGATATTTTCTCCTTGTCCTGAGCAAAATCTTCCCTCCGTGATCCGCCTTTGTTAGTTAAAAGTGAGCTGAACGGCAACAGCACTCATCAACCTTGTATGAAATATTACTCATAGAGGTACAACCAATGCATTGGCACCGATAGATTCCCGGGAACTTACAAATTGACTATCTCCAGAGCGAGATCATCATGAATTACTGCGACACGCCTTGATCAGTTAACAGGACCTGTATCCATTTTTTTGAAAGGTTACTGATAGAAGAAAGGTGCCCTACTTGTCACGTGTGACGCCTCGTTCGTTAATACTCAGGTTGGACGGGGGCGCTTAAGGAAACCACACTGGCAAACTGACGACGAGACAGAATAAAGGCAACTGACACAATCAAGGTTGTGATAATTAGAAACATATCAAACAACATATCAAAACAGGAAACAGTGAGCGAGAACAACACAAGGATCGTACTGTGGTCTGCTCCAAACAATGTTGCAGGAACCATTTGATAGCGTTTCCGACACGGTCCTTCGTGGAGGTTGTGTTTCCCCTACCGCAGCGCTCAGGAAATGAGCCATGTTCTCCACGGTACGCCAATGTTAGCTGCCAGCTTCAAGGAATTTGAATTAATGGCTTCAAAATGATAGAGGAAAAACAAGGAAAAACCACAGCCTGATACAAGGCTACGATGATGTATCGTGAATGTTGCTGATAACACTGTCTACGATCATTCCCAAAAGGATGGTCGTCAATGAAACTTTGGATACTCACCAAGGTTTGCTTCAATAACAGAATTAAGCATGAAATTGTAATGGCTAGCCGATGCTCGTGTAGTAAACCAGCACTCGTAATACATGATATGCCAAAACTAGAAAGTCAGGAAAGTATTATACAATGCGCCATCACGGAAAATGGCTCTTGTCTATTCCATGAAAAACCTGACTGGACCCAGGTGGTGTCACAGCTCAACACACTATCAGAAAGACCAGAGTGAACCTGATGTTGCTGGGTCATTAAGGAGAGAAAGCTTTGAAAAGGTCGATATGGCCGCTCGTTTCATCCTGATTACGGTGAATAATGAGTTAATATCGGTTAAAGCCAGGCTTACTGTGGTGTGTCTATACCTTTCCCACTCCTCGACCATTGTGCACCAAACCACTCCTCATTTTGAGGACTGTATAATGTGATAAAAATTCAGTTGGTGCGGGTGTTCCTGGATGGTAATGAAGAAATTTGATTTTGACTAGTAACAAATCACATTTGGGAGTATCTAATGGCAGAATTAAGCTAATTAAGCGGTCTGGAGAATTACTTAATCTGCTCATTTAGAAACAGTGCGCGGCGTAACTGTTGTTCATTCACAGTCATTTAGTTAGCGGCCTGGTCGGGTAATATCGTGGGTGGAACGGAAACCGCATGAGGGATATGATTCCATGTAATATTGAGCTATGGAGCTTTGTGTTGTACATGATTTAAAAAGTCGCCTCATTGTTAGCAGAAAGTTAATCATTGTGCAATTAATGCAACCAATATGAATGTTATTGTTGCCTTCATATGATCATAAGGTAATCGTGTTGACGTCATATTTTTTTACCGTAATATAGCATGACAGAAGTTTCCAATAAACAATTGTGCAGTATTACGGATATATTTTTGATGATTCAGATATCATGATCGTGATCAATTAGAATAGAAAGACTGCCACAATCCCTTTCAAAGAGATGTAGCCAGTTGACATCAAGAGGAAAAAACTGATTGTAGATAACATATTGCCGTCTTTCTTTTAGAACTAGCCAATCAAATGCCACGATATTACTAAAGGGATTAGATTCAGAAGACAAATTATCAGTTCTATAACTTGGTTTCCGCCCCAGTGGAATACAGCGAGTAAGTTTTATCCTCAAACTCATTATCTAGTTATCAAAGATGTATTACTTTTTAGACTCATATTCACTAATTTGAAAGATTTGTCGTACCAGTTGTTGAGTTGGAAGGTTCTTCATGTTGGTATGAAGATTCAGTTGATGCGCGGATTACTGTACATTACTTCTTTCTTGAAAACATTTGTCTGATCTGGACGTTTATTTCAATTTTGTTGGCGCGGCCGATGGCCATGATGGCGAGTACGAATGATGGCAGCCGAGTGTTTGAATAATAGAGAAGGAAATCTCGTTGGTTACAAATGCAATTATTTCATCAGTTACTTCTTGGCACTGGAAGTATTTCCAATAACGTATGCATTAGCTGTGACGACAAACACAAATCTATTTGAATATACATTGTACAATTTATTAGACAACAAAACCATTAACCGTAGGTCGTGAATGGATACTGTATAGCATCCACGGGTTAATTTGGTTAATGCTAATTGCTAACCTGCAAGCGTTTTGCAATACTGAGATCTCAGGGAGTGGTTTTCATGGCAAACACGGATTACGACTGAACACCGGAACGATCGGTAAGTTCTGATTCTATTTACCTTTGCTGTTAACTGTCCATCTTCCATGGCCCAAACCAGCCCCCAATAGCTGATTATTAGCTCCAATATTTGATTTGAAAGAGTGTTGATTGGATCACTGATTTGGTGGGATGACTAGGGGTAATAATTGTTCCTTTGGTAAGGTTTTAGCACACTTCATTATTGGGCTAGTGTATATTTTCTACAACAAAACGGCGATACTGCTCAGTGTAGAGCGAATTTAAAACCCTACAACGATGTCGAAGCATCTGGTACAATCTCGAAACCTTCGTAAAACACCCGGAACAGAATAATGTAGTTTTAATGTCAACGACTTTCCATGTGCGGCAAGACCAATTCATCAAACCACTTACAGTAACTGATCACCTCCTTATCTCTGAAGATTCTCAAACGGATCATCTGAAGCCCCAACTGCTTTCCAAACTCGTTATGCCATTAAAAAGGTCGTTAGCGTGGTTTCGTCTTGACAGGTATATGTCTGGCATGATTTAAAAACACTAATCGGGTTGGTGACACAGCGAAACTGCTTCAGTCTCTAGGAAATTATGCATTGGGACTCGGTGTACTTTATTTTCAGGATGATGGAACAAATATTGTAACAACATTAAAGAATGGTGTTTAAAGTCTGCCTCAATACATGTATATGAAACCAGCTGCTGGTCTAATCTGCGAAGTAAGTGCCATGTCCACTTGGCACAGAGAAACAGTTTTAGTATATCATCCTTATTTGGATGCACTGTATGTTGGTGATGGTGAAAGTAAGCAAACACGGTCTCACATCGACCGAGGGGGTAAAACCATGGACCGCTTGACCGCTAAGAAAATGTGACGATACGCTGATTGAAAAAAATGCTCTCCAATAGCAATAAGTAGATATCTTTTCCCGCCACTTATATATGTATGCAATGGATCATTTTGACAATATATCATTCTTACACCTATTACTCAGCATTTCCTTTGGGATAATGCCTCCTCTGACAGCGCATTGTTTCTTGTTGTCATATCAACAATACTTAGCGCCCGCCTACTAACCTGTTACCAGTTCGGACAGGCGCATTGTTGTCATGATAATGATGATGATATCGATGAAAAAGCCGATTGCAATAACTGTAAGTCACTTGTGAGTGGTAAACTGCCAAGAAAGGTAATCGCGTTCCAAGTTGGATACTTGAAAATGCTATGCCATTTTTCTGACAAATTAAACTTGGTGGAAAGGCCATAAAACAGATAGACAGTTGCCTATTGCAAGATGTCGTTAGAATAACTTGTATACCGAATTTAACACCGAATTAGGTTTGAACTTGCTGACAAGGACGAGACCCATCCGTAGACATTTGTTAGACAAAGGTGCCATTTAGTATCCTGTCACCGATTTAGATCACAAAAAGTGTCCCCATGCTGACATTTTCTATGGTAAGATGGTTGTTTGCGGTAAAACATATCATTAGGGAATACCAATGATCACTAGTTCAATCAAATCCGTCTACAAAACACTGTTTCTTAATTGATTGTCGAACTATTTCTGCATACCTGTTCTCCAAACTTACCGGGCTGATGCACCATAATTCACTGTTTGTTCAAAGTAATTTTAGTGTTTGGGACATACATTAGATAATTGCATGGGTCGCCTGTCAGTGTTCGATCGGGAATCATTTTCAAATGTTCAATAAGTACAAACACTAATCGGACAGAATTGAAGTTTGAACTCTTCAGAAATATCAGGAATTGGGATCATCGCGGTTGTGTCAATAGAAGGAAGGGCAATATCCTTAACTCGAGATGACAGCGCCTGGTCAAATCCTGGCCGATATTACCCAGATATCAATCTAAGGAATGCCTAATTGAAAATTAGAATTGGAAACCGATATATGCCATCGATGAATTGAAGGATTTAATTGGTGTCATAGAAAAACATTATGGCAAGAACATTCCTCGAAGGCTTGAATGTTTACATATGTCAGTACACATTCGTGCATTCTCATATCTTGTCTCTTCAATAAATACTTTCAATACGACACCTATCTCATTGCCGACATCGTCAAGTTAGGAACCCACAAGCTTGACATCTTGTAAGAATGGCAATTACACGTCTGCATACATGGATAACTCTGAATACAACTTGTCGCCTTTGGGGCAATGCCGCCACCCATTCAGTACGACACTACTGTAAATAAACAGTCAGATAAAGAAACCTGACGGCGACTTGGATCATCATTAGATATACTTTCAGCTCAGGTTATCATCCTGAGAGGTATCACTATCGCTTTGATGTAAGAAGGTCACGGCGCCAATTCATTAGGTTTATACGACATCTATGAATTATTTCTTCTCCGAGGCCGTTGAAGATTGGGGTGGAGTCATGGCCCACATTATGGCCATCCCACAAAACTATTCAGAGACAGCTTTTGATATACAGCATTCTGCCCAATGTCCTCCTAATTCTCCTGCTCTTCCTCGGACAAAGCTATGGAATTTCAAATTCTAATGAAAGACACCAAGAACATACAAATGTATGCAAGTATCTCTCTTCTCAATTCTTCACAGAAAAAAAAAAATCAGTAAATATTGTCCAACATCTAAGACACAGTACTTAATCATTATGTAGAATTTGTAAACATTATGTAGAATTTGTAAAAATTGATGACCTCGATACTATTTGGCACGACAGGGTTAGTAAGACTGGAATGATCCTGACGTTCGATGATTCTGTTACAATATGATCTAACAAGATCACTCGTGTCAGTGCGAAACTCGTTTTAGAAAATCACTTGAAGATTTAACCAACTTAATCTTCTGTTTTAAAAGACGACTGTTTTTGACACTTATTCCCATTAGGTTTTGAGTATTTAAGCTATGCTTTGAAACTCCCCGTTGCTGGTGAAAACAGATGATAGGCAAAATTCCAAGCTAAACTTCACGTACAGGGCAAAGTGAAGAAATGTTTAGAGAAGATGTCGAATAAATCGAACATAGAACCTCGTTACGAAGTTCTATTGCTCTCCTTGATCGCAATTTCCAGCGCAATGGCTAATAATTTTGTCATTTGAAGCGTTTATTTGGTCAGCAACCCACTCTTACCTTATCCCTGAAGGTTTTTTACAACACCGTTAATCTCTGCAGAATTCTGAAAAGAGAACTGCACGTACTTCAAGGGTTTCTTTCTAGGTACCACCCCCGATAGACTATACAAAAAGCTATTTAAGTTGGAGGTTGGTGTAAGTCACGTTAAATGCCTTTTCACTTCAACATAGCTTTCTATCCAAGAAAATTCACTCTGGATGAGCCAATGAGTAGGTGCGTATGTCACAGAACTAGCCACTAATGATTCAGACGTGTCAAATGAGCAATGTCAACCCATAGATCGGAAATGGTTTGCTCCTAACAATAGCAATGTCCGTGTAGCCACAGTTCTGTCCGGGAGGCTGTCGTTGTATATTTGCCGCTAACTGGCGGACAGGTTTGAGACAATGGAAAAGTCCAATCACGGCTTACTGGCAGGCATGATCAGTTACTGGTCTCCCTGAGGCGGATGCTGTCATTAGCCTCCTACACAAACAAGTCTAGTGTAATGTTTCATACGATCAATAAGGTTTGGACGACTTGGTCTCAATGATACTGTGGTGGCCGGGTTCGAGGCAAGAAAGGCTTCGTTAAATGAGCAAAACCCTGCTTCTTTCTCGATAACCGCTTTCGTCTACTCAATCGAATCAAGTCAACTCGTTCACGGTATTGACGTGGCCAATTGGTCGTATAATGGAAGACAATTTACGGCACAAATTTGGTAAACCTTCCTAACCCATGGGAGCGCTCGTTCCCACCCACTGCAGTCGAGGTAATGTGGTTGGACTATCTTTGGCTTGACGAGTGGACCAGGAAAACCTAATAGAATGTCATTTGTTAGGAATAGCAGCGTCTTAAACGATGAGAGGGTGGTAGACAGGGATGCATGAATTGACGCTCGGCTTCTTTGGCTATTTGTGGGAGTGATCAAGTGTCAGTACCTGAAGGCATATAAATATGACGGAGTGATCATGAATGCAAGCGGCTAATCAGTGTTGTTTTCGCTCGCATGGCGCTTGCACGGTATAGATTTCGTAGTGGATGGAGGTCCATGGCTTTGACATATTGGATACCGGACCGACAGAGCTGCCTTGTCCGACAAGGATGGTAAGGTAGGAACATTTGTGATGTTTCGGGATATTAGTTGCTGGGATTGTGACCGGGAGTCAGTGACTGTGTGTCGCCCAGGGGTCAATGGTTTGGGATAATCGCTTTTGCCACATATCACTAGGGTAGATGAAGGCCTTGCCAGGGATGTCCTAGAATGACGAGAGCTGAATACTAGTCATTTTTACTTTGGATATTAAGGCCATCGATGCTTTTGGTGGGGGAGCATGCTGGGAGCAGTTGGGGATTTATCACCTTGTAGCAATAGGGGCTTAAATTGTTAAAGATCTCGGCTGCTGGGTCTATGGTGGGATGCAATGATCTGGTCTTCCAGTGAGCAGCTATTCTAGCATTACATCTGCGGTACTACCTTGTGGACTAATAAATGTACCGACTATAATGTCCTTTATCTCAGTTTCACGTCAGATATCACACATCATGCTCTTAATATTTGGTCTAGTACGTATTGTGCGCGTGGCTTATGTATGATGACTAAACTTTTAGCACTTGAATTGAAACGTGGCGGACAGACAGCACTGGCCACCTGTCATACTTCAGCGCTGTTTTTGTGCCGACAGAATACATTCTGACGATATTGTTAGGTATGACATTTATATAACGGTACAATTATGTCCAACTAAACTTGGCACGGACCTTCGACCTAAAACAGGACACGTCAGGAGACAAGACAGGGTAGGTCAGATTGATCTTCATGTAGTTGACAATAGAGGTCACTACTATCTCACAGTAAATAGGAAAGTAGCCCCCTTAAGTATCATGTTCTCGCTGACACCCAGTTCTAATTTTGATATAGACATCAATCAAGCGAAGTGACTTCATTGCAAAGCAATCACCAAATACCTTCATGTTATATCAATCACTAACCAATTTAGAATGTATCGCAAGACACGAACATCTTTACAAAAGTAAAAGGTCACTTTAAGTGAAGGCTCTAATCGCGGCTCATTCTAAAATGTGTCAGGTACAAAAGTCATTGAGAGTTATAGTAACGTGGTGGTCACCTCTTCTGACCTTTGAGATGACCGAGATCAAACATACAAAGTGTGACCTGGTCAATCGGGCGTCAATCGTGCAAACTGCGACCAGATGCCATCATAGACAGTAGAACTGATGACGGTAGTAACAAATTAGCAGCCGTTGAGTATTGGTGACAATATCGTTAGCCACAAATAGAATGTTTAGGATCAGAACGCAGGTGTTAGGGATGTTACTCTAGGCAAACATATGAGTTGGAGGCAATAATAGTCTCGGATGGATGTGCCATTTGTGTAACTTCCTTTACCAACCTCGTAAATTGTTTAATACTTTTTGTTTACTGTTAGGTATTAAACTTGAATCCACCAACATGCGCTATGGACTGCGTTTAACAACACATTTCTGAGGTTAGTCGATCAGCCAAACCTCCTCAAGAGATTCATTTAGAATGTCAATGATATTGGAATTTAAAAGGTATTTGTCACTGACCTTATACAAAATATGAAGAGAGACTAAATTCTTGAATGCATTTAATTCAGTTCTCTTCCATCTGTCACCCTCTATGTATCCGATACATGCTTAAAGAGACACTGCAATGGATTATAGCGATAATGTATATTTACTCAATGAAATAACCGACGAGAGGCGAGTTTTACTCCCAACATTCCTCACTTGACACGAGAGAAGCGCCCGATCAAGGGTCCCCACGCGTTCAAGCATGTCAAGTGGGTGGATTCGTTTATGATCAATACCCACAAGAAGATGGAGTATGTGAATGTCTGAAACACTGCAGTGGTGTCCATGGGAATACTGAAGATAATGCATAGTTTGCATCCGTTAGTACGAGGGGCTTACGAGGGGCTTAAGAAGGTATAAGCAATTTGTTGACATAAAATATCAAGCATTTGATGTTAACATAACGTAATGCTTACTCTCCGACAAACATCTAGTCAGTTCTATCGAAAGTCGAAGTGGCAATAAAGCATTTGATACGGTCAATCGTCGAAGTTTAAACTAGCGTAGGCTAGTCATTTTCCCTCGGGTCATCGATTTCTCTGCATCACGCAATCTCGTCACGCATATCTCCTGACTTGATTTTAGACATATGTTTCATGGGCCACTTCTTTCAATATGTTGTCATGCGAAGCCATTCCCGTGGGTAAAAGATACCATGAGTAGGGTCATGTACTACAGGCAACCCGTCTTTCACTTGCAAAAGTGTATGGACGATTCGTCCCGTACAATATACCAGTCGGCGCATTTCATGCAGCATGCTTCGATTTCATTAAAAGAAGTAGCTTAAGGGACGTCTAACTAATTGGACCGAAATGGTGTGTTTCTCTGAAATACTTGATTAACCTCACCCGGATAATGATACGTTTTGAACGGATATTGTTACGTAGTGTCTTTATCATGATTACAGATTGCGTTCTGTCTATCGACATATTAAATGGAGATATTTTTTTATACTGAATACGTAAATGATGCCAATGGTATTTGGTGAAGTTCACAATTATTTGGTATACTGTCGGGAAGTAACGCCTTTCTACTTTAACGCCGGTCTATTTTGATATTTTTCAGTAGAACTCTGATAAGATGCTCAAACCAGCACTTTTCTTACCGGTCCCCACTCATGTACCTGCGTGGAGCCGTCAAGTTTGACAAAGAAACCTGCCAAGAGTCTCACGCTGACTGTGGGCTCCAAACCAGGCAGTCTTAGCCACTGGCCTAGTTCTGGGTCACCATATAGAACACAGCGACTTCAGAAGAGAGGATAGATACGTTTGCTGTCTTGAACGTTAAGTGGCCACTTTGCACTTGAGGCTAATCTTTTATTTCGTACATCAGATGTACCGTTTTGAAAGGAAATGTTCAATTCCGCACAAAAAAAAATTGGCCTGCAAAAAGCGTAATGCGCTTTTATTTCGTTAACGGTTTTTTTTAATGATTTTCTGAAATCGCTTTTCTTTTTCTTTCTATGAATGGGGTCCATTCTTACAAATCTGCCTCATTTTACATTTTACGCTGATAATGCGTGACCTGAGTGGACCTATTGACGCCATGCAAGCACAAAGGCCAAGTCGACGGCGACAAGATTCATCTTTTGTGCATTTGCCATGTCTGAACACCGTTGTAATTTTTAACAAAATCAATTGATAATTTGACTGTTATGACAGCCGCTCAGTGAATCCCGAGGGGCCGGTTTTACATGATGAATATTAGACCACCTAGCAGATCGTGTTATATCATTGTCATTATGAGGTCACCATATCATAAAAAGAACCAACGTGCATAGTCGGACATTGTGAAAGTTGCGCATCCGCCCCATGTGTGTGGCCTGGGGGACAATCTGTCGTTACTATTGAATAGTCAGACGCATCCTTTAGATGTGTTCTGTTTGCAAGGAAGTCTCTTCGAGATCGACACACGTTCTTAAGCAATTTCGATGCGTTATTGGTATCAAAACCAACGCCAAAGTAGTTTACACTGTGATGATCATGTCTATGGTCTGGCACACGACGGAAACGGTGTCAAACAGACAATAAATTACGGTCCACAAATATTTCCCTTTTGAGAGAGTTAAGAAAGGTTGTAGCGTCGTACTATAGACGTTACTTTACTGATACTAGAATGAGAGTATTCAAATGATATGTTATACCCTGGACAATTGGACAAAGCCAAGAATGCCAACTATGAGAGTTGATAAAGAAGCTCAAAAAGGCCTTCTGATAAAAGGAAATCCGAGTGGATGTACATTGTAGCATGGGCTTAGATAACTTAAGTTGATTTAATGTCGTTAAAAACATTCTCACATGTAAGATAAGTTATCAGGATAATGGTCAATGCATTCTGACGACAGCAACAGGCACTTTGACGGACTAGCGAATGATGAATGTGGTAAGAATTTTGACTATCGCCAATTATCATCTTTCCGATTGGTAGTGTCACCTTCTTTTTCTTTGGTACAGACCAATTTCCTATGACGAATCCAACACTTGTATAAAGTAGCAAAGAGTGCAATCCTGTGATTATTACTGTCACTCCGTCTGCACTATACTGCATCTTGGAAGCGCAGTTTAAACGTGCAATTGTATCAATGGCTTTAAATGTTTGATTGGTGTATGGATAGTTAAAACTACCAAACAATAATCTGCAATTTCTACGGCTCGCTTACAGAAGGCATCACATTCGGGTAAGTTGCAACTGCCGGTTTTATTATCGCACAGACATAAAAGTTAAATATTCATGATCGACCTGTCATTTCGAAAAGATATCACCAGTCACTCACTGAATCGAAAGCATGTTACTCATTTTTGAAATTTGAAGAATGATATGTCCCGTCAATTTATAGCATGTAGCTGGTGTTTGAATCATCAGCTAATCACGGTGACAGTATTGCAGTCCGTCCTAGCTGCCATGCCAACGCAGCGAGCTCACCTCATATGGCGCGCTCGAAGGATGTCCGAATCCTTCAAATAAAGTCTCAATAACATGTCAACCAAGCAATCAAGCCAGTAAAACTTGAGTGCAAGGAATTTGCAAACGTTTGCTTATTTTATGAGGCAGCGGTAACGAAGAGCGTCGTGGGTTTGACTACCGGTCGAATGGCTGCTTGGCGAGTTAAGGTAAGCACCTTCTGGTTGCTCATTTTAACCCAGATTGTTTTTGTGGATACCGGGTAAGCGCTTTGTGCAGGGAAACCGTGAGGATCGCTAAGAACTTAATATTATCATTAAGTTATTCTACCACTATACTGAGATCCATCATTACTAATTTTTGCTTTAACTTCCGAATGTTGATTATGATTTCTACAATAATGAATTCGAAATCGGTTTTATTAGGTCTAAACCATGTGGTGTGAGAATCACCAACAAATTCAATCAGGACAGTTGTGCAAAGCCAACCCCTAATATGTACAGTATCAGTATCAATTAATGAGTTCTGTAACCTTTATGATACTAATTCTATTCTACATTACTACCGAATTAAACATGGATTGTCCATGTGAATTCCAGACCAGTTTTATTGGGTCACATACCATTCGCCAAAATGCGAAAAACAAAACTAGCACGAGAACTACATAACCACACTCGAAAGATATACCAATATGCATTCGGTAGCGTGTCCTCGAGTAACGGTATGTAAAAGGGGCTGTAGATTCGGAGCCGGTGTCCCTGGCACGTTCCCAATCGATCACATGGCTGGCTGCACTGACACTGCCTTCCTTGATATCTAGTGCGCCCCATGAATCCATTGCATTCACTTGAAGAAAGCGCAGCCTGATTGACCGCCGGGATCAGCGGAGCAGCACCGTGTTTGTAATACCAATGAAAGGAGTTTAGAATCTTCGCTTTTCCTACTGAGCACTTGTGTCGATCGAAGCATGCTGGCTGCCTCTCTGTCTTTTGGATGGTTCTTCTTAACAGACTGGGAGCAGATGCAGCATTCATCTTGAGATTGCACCAGGATCAGTTGGCATATGAGCGGACTGTCATTCGTGATCATACCATATGGATACTTGTTGTAACCGACGGTCTCCTCTACCTGCAAGATTGGCCCATCTTTCCACTTTCCATGCTGTAGCCAGGATAGGTATTTTAGTAAACTGTTTGGATGGTTACTGTACGCCAATGACGTGATACTTAAGGGTGGTGAGCTACCCGAACGACATCCATGTTCTTCGTAAGTACCAATATCTAGCTTTCATTTCTTCGATATCATAGTATGTTGGTGAAGTTAAACTGTTATGTTAGGTTTCATTCGCCGTCCGGTGCAGTGAGAATTGTTCCGACGAAACCTGTCATCAACTAATCAGAATAAAGCACACTGTTATGTAATAGTGAGATAATTTATTCGAAAACGACTGCTTCATATGATTGTCGCCTCGTCACATTTCAATCATCCTTCGATTGAGCTTTCCATGACATATTTCGGCGCGGTGCCTCGATGGCTGGCTTTCAGAAACTTAATTCGATGGAACTAAAGCTTTGGCTCCGAATATTTTCGATACAAATTGATTATCAAATAATGTTCAATTCATGATGGTTATATCAATCAAATTATCTCGCCTGTACGACCGGATTTTAACCCCTAGACCTGTTAGTGAATACGACAGATGACTTATGTCTGATCAACAATTTGTCAAGAAGGTATAAAGGCATTCTATGCGGACATTCCACGATTTCAATATCAACAGAAAATCTATCGACACTCTATAGTGTACCTATTTTTACTATTAATAGTGATAGGCGCTATAACGGACCCATTTTATTCTAAAGACAGTGGCTATTTGGCACTATGACGATATGTGCGTAATAGCCTTCTCAGGTTTCTATTGGTTTACCACCTTTGTCTTGTTGTAAAGGCAAGATTTCCCAGGCCATGTCCTAGTGGATGTTCCTGGAAGGTGGGACATACTTATATTAACCCCTGTGGTTAATCTTTGATTTTTGCATCAATATTTTCGCTTGGTACGAAATGATTTTATTTTTTAGCCTATTAGTTCACTTGTTACTTAGCATAAACTCTTGCTCCCTACCGAGAAAATATTGGTAGTCTATCGCATAGTTGATGTTGACACGACGACCCCACAGAGACAAATTAAGCTAATTCCATTCAAGCATTGACACATATCAAGTTCTCCATGCCCGAGGTTAGCCAATTCAATAAGAGAGTTAGAAGAAATATGCGATGCAATTATTATAAATTTTCCCAAGACGACAAGAACAAAAGCGGGTAAATATTATCTGTGACGTAAGCAATCACTGCTATTGACATATGAGATTACTTTAATCAAAAATAACTTTAGTCTGTCCCGAGACACTGCAGATTTGATGACTTGCACTGGCGTCGGGTTGCCAACAGCCTCCGTCGTCAGCCGGACACGTTTATAAGGCAAGGGTGATTGGGCATTATCAGCCGGGCTTGTCAGCCACCGTCTAGGTGCTTCCCCTCAAATGAGGCTGGTTTATCGAACAGTACCAGGCAAAGCAGGTGCTCATAACTTTCCTTCAATGAGACTCTTAGTTGAGTAAGCTAATACTGCCTAGGTTCTCAATTTTGATGGTACAGCACCAGCTTTATTCACCAATAGATATCAAGGCACCATCATGACAGAAACATCAAGATGGTTACTAATTCAAAGGAGCATAAGTCTTTTCTGAACGAATTTCAATTTGCTTTCGCTGCTTCTTCGCACTGGTACTTAAGTGGAGTGTTTTATCTCTGTCCCAGTTTCACCTTCACTCGACTTCACGCGATAGCTGTTTGTTCAACCGTACCAAGTCAAGTGGAAGACAAGGTGCGAACAATGGTGCGATTCAAACAAAGATTGTTCCATTCATACTCTCAGAGTTCTTACATGGCCACCTGAGAGGATACTTCTCTGTACGTAGGCCAAGTGGAACGAAACATTGGCTTCCGATACTGTGCAAATTCTGAAAACCTCAGCGTAGCCAGCTCAGTATGAGCACGCTGAATCTACGGGCGGTACCAAAGATCGTGCTGAATTCATTTTACACGGACTGTTTTTTGGTTGGCGGAGGGATGCGTGACGAGGGGAGAAGGCAATACAAAAGGAGTACCAAGTCGCCACCGTCGCACAAGGTGTGGTGATGCAGTTTCTTCAAGTCTTGCCGGTATCGTATTCGCATAGGGTGACAAAGCTTGTCACTTCCAGCCGAAATTCGACAAGATATGCGAATATATGGTGGTAGCGGTAGGGGGAAATATCGCATTGGCAAGGTTCAACCAAAATGCTGATCCTATTAACAGTGGTTTCACCGCAACGGACACAATCTAGTTACCCGCACGGTGTGTGGCAAGTACAAAAGATACTCGTGAGTTTCACATTTGTGCGTAGACAGACGTAACCGACCATAAAAATTCCTTCTTCTCTAATAATTCTCCTTTTTTATTTGCCAATAAAACATTGACAGGTCATTGCCCGGAAAAAAATAAATATCAAATTAACAAAGGCGACTTGGCATGTCGAGTAAGTTATTCATTGTCGGCCACTCTTCAGTAACAGACATCGTTTTTCATATTTCATTTACATTTATCAGCCGTTTATCATATATTTCTCACAATGCAATAATGCCAAATGGCAATGTTTACCACTTCCTGGCCCAGAGGGTATTCTTGCATTCACCTTCTTATCACTTCTAGCACTATAGACGTCTGACTTGGCCCGTCTCGGCACAGTGACAACATCATTATTGTAGACAGCCGAAAAAGTTAAATTTAACTTTGTGGTAATGAAGTGGTTAATTCTCGACAGATTTTCAAGTTTTGCCCTATTTACTTCTGCCACGATTGCTCAATGCGTGAATAAATCTTAAAGGCACTTTTTACATGTTTATTCGTTGTGGTCGTGTTATCACGATGTTATTAGTTGTGGTTGCATTGCGTTTAAATAGCAAATCATCACTTCATGAATTAGTCTTTTTTTCGGTCACTACCACTCAACGTTACTATTTTTGTCCTACTCTGTGAACTAGCCACTTCCCAATGGGGAGACTGGCCTCACTTCGACCTGCTCGATAGAGCAAACGCTGTTGCACTTGCTCTTATGATCAGACACGCAAAGATTCCAAATCACCGAGCATTAGGATGAAAGATTGCCCTCCCTGATAAGAGCGAATACTCGTCTCCAACTATGGAAACAGAAAACTCCATTACGCTAATGAAACTTCCCTTTCGATCAGATAGAACATCCTGACAACAACACGAAATACTTAGATGTAGATTAGCTAGGCGAATTTTCGGAGGCTCACTACTTAAATCTGACTGGTCGAACGGGCTCATTGATTTGCCTATTCTACCTTTCTATTCTATTCTCGTATCCATCAGAAGTGACATACTGAACTCAAGAAAATCTCTCGGCTAAGTGTCACATATGCTTTGGTGTGTAGGCAAAATTGTGGCTACATCTTCCTAGCAAAGGCAAAAACAACTCTGACATTCTGTGGTAAGAATGGTTGGGATAATCCTCACCAAAGACAAAAAAGGGGATATTGGAATGAAGTATCTTGAGCAAGACTTGGCCATGACAGTCCATTGTTCGATGATGCTAAGAAAGAAAGACACGGATAGGCCCATGCCTTCTTGTCAGGCAGAAGACAGTGTCTTGAACAGGCTAACCATTTGAAATGGTAAGTGCACGCATCCTCAAACAAACCAAAGGAAGAATAATGAACCACATGAGAAACGAAAACAGAACAAGAGGAGGAAGTCGGTGGAAGTTGTTCTTTTTACTACAGTGATAAGAAAACAGACCTAACTCTTCATGTTACGAGTTGCTTACTACAGGTGGAAGATGGACCAACTGGGCCTGCCTTGTTAGACCACCTGTATCATCTAAACCCAGTGAAACCATGACTCACTCTTCCCAGAACATCTAACAGCCGTTGAGAATTGAGAATATTGCAGGTGGTTTTTAAATACATCTTTACCTAGACTTTAAAGATAAGAATACAAGTTAAGCAGTGGTTTCAATTTGTTGGTGATTCTCATTATCGTTTAGACTAACCGCATAAACCCGCCGGTTAGTCGTTTCTTCCGGTCAGACACACACCGAGGATTGGATCACATCTTTTAGCGCTTAGTTTTATCTGTTTAACACGAAAACGCATGTCAAAGTCTGAATCACTGATGCGTTATCTTCCAACCTAATAATGCCTCAACATACTTTCTGTAGCTTATATGTAAGGCTCCCGCCCCTCATACGCTTAATCACAAATTTAGCAAAGGTTTAAAATCCAAAGAACTTGCATCTATAACTTGCCACGCTGAAACTACAATTGTCACTCAATAGAAGAACAATCCAGGAACCATCTCTTGGGTAAGGTCGTCTGATGATGGAATTTCCCCATTTATTTATTTCAAGATGGTGCTGACATCATTAAATGATATTTTCAACATAACATGCTTTACCACCTATGGTTACAATAAGCAAAGGGAAATATGTTTTTGACCATTGAATTCCATTATCGTAAGAGGAATGAAGAATGTTTCCTTACTCTTTCCGATAAGCTTCAGATAAATCATTTTGTCTTTTTTTTTCTTTTGCGTCGTCTAGACCTTGGCCGGAAACGCACCTATAAGTTGTATAGCGGCCTTGAATTTTCTGTATTTCGACACTTATAGCGACACCTTATATGCTTAATGATATAGGTTATATTTACGGATCTTATATCAGAAAGATAGATCACGTAGATGTATTGTCACTGATCCTAACACAAGCATTGTACATTAAGATGATTGATGCACATATTGTGCGATCACTGCACTGTTCGATGGGGCCTCGTCGACTACCAAAGGATTTTTTCAGTTGATCCACTGGATGATGTGTTCAAGACCTAAGACAGCTTGGTCCAGAAACTCCTCCTTGTCAAACAAGATGAGAGGGTTTGTTCCATTCCCTGTGTATGCATTGACTTAGGGGTTCGTATTCCTTTTGTAATCGCCATTTCTTATTGTATTTAAAAGGGTATTTTGCACAACCAGCGCTTTTTATCAATTGATTCGGGTTATTTCGTCCGGGATACGTTGCGGTTCGGTAGCCAACATATCGCTCCGAAATCAGTTCGAACAGGTATCGATACTGACGATAATCCTAGTTTCTCTTCATGCTCTTGGTTGAAAAAGTTTCGAATGACAACAAGTATAAGACAAGCAGGTAACTGATCAGATGAAACAGGAAGTACTTTTGGACACCTTATAGTACATGGATCTACTACTTGGCCGAACATTTTCCAAGAAGATGATCGAACACGAATGTTCTGAATATATTTTTTTCATCTTACCGTCTCTCTACCCTGTTGTTCGTACTTAAACTATCAAGATAAACAACTGACTTACTACCGCAGTAAGTATGTTCCTAGAAGTCAAAACGATGGCTTCATCTTAACTAAAACTACCGCTTAGATTTCAAAACTGAAAGGCCACCTGTAGGAATAGAGCAACGGTTATAACTTGAGTAATATTTAGTTGTTCTTGTAAAGAGCACATCGATGTTGGGCATGAGCAGTAAGGCTTTTGACAATCTCTATGTCCACATGGCCACTGGTGTTCTCAAACACGGGGTAATTACCAATCCAATGAATGGTGAACTATCGATCTCTCGATAGTTCTCCACGAGACGAACAGGTTGTTTTCATGCTACTGTGTTCCTTGGCGCCTGAGGCTAGGTCTTTTAGAGGATGTGATACGGCCGAGAGGCAAAACTAACAAGTCGAAAGATTAAACAGTAACCTTGTTCCTGATGGATTTTTCAAGCCAGACAACTACATCACCATCAGTGTTGGTGTTCTGATAAGTTAAAATCCAGTCCGCGTCTGCATGTTGTGGCATTACGAATTTCGCTTCTCGTAGGAGGAGGGAAGCTCCTCATTTTCAATTTTTGGCGGAGTTTCACTGAGTGAAGAAGCCTGGATCATACTATGATTTGCATGACTTCTGTTACAGGAAATTATTCAGATAACCTGAAGGCGTACAATGACTCATTTTAAGATAACGACACGGAAAAACCCCCAGGCAATGAAACCATGTTGGCTGATCTCTCTGGACACATGTTGGCATAATTCATCCCGTCCTCTCTTTGCAGACACAAGACATCAATGGGTGTTCTACACGTAATCGTGGTCTTGTTGTCTTTCCTATGTTGTATACTTTCGTCCGGCGGCTTCCACATTCCCGAACACCAGAGGCACTCCAGCGGAAGATCAAGAGCAAGAGGTAAGACAATGAACATTTTCAATCTTCAGGCTTTGCTTCTGTGAGCATCAGAACGATTGGGTATAATTGACCTCACGGCGATAGAGGAGGAGCCCTTCAAAAATCCTTTGACCACCCGTTCCACCTCATCCGCCACATAACCCAGAAATGGGCAGCCACTTGAACATTTAAGTGAAGAATCTAACAGGAAACATCATTCATGAACATGTATCACCTGAAATGGCTCATCAAGAGCATTCGAACAAGTGGACAATTGCCCATGTGCTCTTGGCAATTCTCACCCTTATAGGCAATTGCCATGTCCATCTCTGACAACAGTCGGCCTCGTCCGCTCAAAATTAGTTTCGCCATGTTCAGCTATCGACGGCCAGCGTTATGTCCGTTTATATACATATTGCTTCGACAGCTCACTCTTGAAATATAAGGTTTCCGTTCCCCTGTAATACACTTCTGAATCTTGGCATCATTTTATTTGACGTCGAACTCGTGTAAATAGAACGGGAATATTATTGCCCAACTACTGACAGAATCTGGAGACAATTTATGCTTTTCCAACCACCAGTTGATCACATTTTATCTCTCAATGAGCCTTTGGTTGATTAATACTATAAAAAGCTAACGATTCATGTATTACATGTTGATCTAGCGTCTAGCCTACTGTCAACTGGGACGTCGAACCAAAAACGAGGAAAATATATCAGTCTGAGACCTTAGATTTAATAGCGTCATTGCGAATGCGCCCCTGGATGAGAATAGATCAATGGTCCAGAACGTTTTAAAAACGCAATGATGTGACCATCATTCCTCTTCGCTAGGGCTCGGTAATCTCCGAAGAATTTCGGTATCGTGGTCAACAAGTCATGGAGAATGTACGGGTATTGGCCATACTGAAAACTCGCTATAGGATTTCACGTGCCGAACACCGTGGCTTTGTTTAGACCAAGTTTTGATCTACGAGTGGACAGAATATCATCAAAGTCATACCATATTAGATTAATCGGGCCAATGAGATCATTCCATGCTACCATTTGAAGGACTGTCAGGCAAATGATGAATGAGACACAGACTCATTTTATTCCACGCTGTCATAGACTGCAGTTGATCAAACCCTTCACGTTTGTTATAACATCTAAATTGGCAGCAGAAAGATATTTGTTGAAGGTCACCCCTGTTTGTTTAGTAATCAGATAAGGCATAGGAGTAATAACAGGTCACAATCCATCTTGATAGTTCAATGGTATGATATCAAAACATTTAGCCTCGGTGGTTTGACCTAGCCGGGGTCATCTTAGGAATCTGACACGCGGGAGGAAGGAGAAAGAAGTTGTCACAATCGATTTGATCAAAGACGAGCTATTATAATTATACCATCATGTCTGATCAAAGATGTTGGCTTGGTTTAGTTCATATGCAGGTTTCGCTTTGTATTTAGCCTGGTACACTAAATAAACACGTCTGGTAGTTTTGGCTGGGTGAAGGTTTATAATAGACCCCTGCAACTCATTAACTCGCTTCAGTAAAAAAATGATTGGCGTTGTTTCCCACTCCTCAGCAAATCCCAAATGAGATATCTTAGTGAGAGGCTATCGCCACAATTACAGGGTTTCCAGGCTACCAAAAGATCAAGGTGACCGATCATGATCAGTGGAGCCGCACTGAAATCAGCTGTAACTGCTAATTTGAGTAATGTAATATACCATGGCGGCCACCTGAGCTTAACTCCTCGGAGCGGTCTAGACGAGACTGTCTGAACGGGTTGTGCTACATGAAATATATCTTTCGGTTGATGGTTTGCCAAATGACTTAATCTATTGGCCAATTTTTCAATAGCAGCTCCAGGTGAATGGTTGTGACTACAATATTTCACGTTCGAACATACCGACTTAATCATCCTTCAAATGGAAAAAGTGACACTATTTTCTTCAAAACAGGTATACGTAAACTGGAGTTGAAATCCTTCACAAACGTTTGAAAATCAGAAACCTCTTGGGAAGGAAACAAAAGCTAAATTGATTCATTCATTTTGTTCCCTCAACTGGCTTTAATCCAAACTCGCCTATTGAACAACGCATGCACGCTTGGCTTTGTCCTGCAAGGGGATTTGTCGCTTATGTCACACATGGTTATTAATAGCAAACATATGATACACATAGCAACATAATTGATTAAAATCTTTAACAACTTTACTATGCGTCCGATAATACATGCGACAATTTAATAGCCAACGACCTAAAGTGTCCTTGGACGGTCATGATATATGAGATATCATTCTGTTTAATGCCTTTCAATGATTCCTTTGCATATCAGTGTAGTCCTGACCTAGGTGCGAAAAGTTCAAATCATTGGTTATAGAACTAATGGTTAGTGTGCAAAGACAGAACCAGTGTCTCATCTTCCATCAGGTATCGGCAAACCTACACTGATGGATGAATTTATCACTTTTTGCATCTAAAGGAGAAGCAATGGCGATAAATACGGTATTCCTAGAGGCTTAAGGACTTGACCTCCTATGAATTTTCTGTAGACAGAAATTGTTCTTCTATCGAGCATCGGCAAACTGAGACAAGGTAATCAATCCCTTCTTGATAAAGTTGATGAACTAATTGCTCATTGGTATCGTCCTAATGATGTTACCTGACTGATTGCCAAACCATTGATGGATGCATCATTCTTTAATTGACACAGTTACAATCACTTATTGGCGGTTATATCTGGGGCTTCAAAGGCAAAAGCAAACGAATGGTATGATGTAGGCTGACATTTGCTGTTGATGTGGATTGTACACTGTTGATCGTAACGTTATCGTGGCATCATTCCTCGCCTTTGATTAAGGAAATGTCCCACCGCTAACCGAATTTATCATGCAGACCATAGTATGAGATAATGTCTTGTTGGTGCTATCCTCTAAGGTCCCTACTTCACTGGTCAAAGTACACAGAGAGACTCCCCAACGACCTGTCCCGTTCGTTAACAAATCTGGATATAAAAGGCTCTTCCAGAGTCTTTTAAAGACATGATCATGTTGCCTTTTCGTGTCTGGTCAGGTCCTCCCGCGGCCATCACTCAATAGTTGTGACCCGCGGAGACGTACAGCATGTTTACCCTCTGCAGTTTGATCTAATCGCTAAAAGAGACGTCGGTAAACACGAAAAAAACGCCCATTTGTTTACTATGTAGTCTGAACGCTGGTTTATCTCCAAACACGTGGATTTTTACCTAGCCGCAACTACTATTAAGACAACTACTGTCAGAAGTCAGCTGGTAGTGCTGCTATCTAGGTGGTTGAATTAACTTACTTTTTTCTCAGCGGGATTCCTTCCAGCGGATAAAATCATAATGTGATCTATTACAACTATGATTTCCGTCAGAGAGGTTCAAACTTAAACCTAGTTGAAAATATGGTATTGTAGTTCGATGACCCGCTTGGTGCAGGGCGGTTCTGCAGGGCGTGTCATGCTGGCGAAGTGGCCTGATCCTCTGTAACGACGACCGCTGCCAGAGTCTGTCAAAAACCGATGGCGAAGACGTTAGACCAGATCGAGGTCATTTATTTCTCGGACGTAAACCTTGGCCTCCACTGCAAAAAGAGTCTGTGCAAAGATCACCTGTCATTCACTCCATCATGACCGTAGGCAAATGCATCATGTCCTTCATTATTCCACTTTGCATTCGCAGGTAGCTAAATAAGTCATCTCTTGCCCAGCTTCAAGTCTGAACTAACAGTTTGAACTAATGCACAGTGGAATAATGCAGAGCCTGATGGATCGGCATGCGGTTGTTGTTGCTGGTAGTGTTGCAGTCATAACTAAGTTTCAACGTCCTGTCTACTTACAGAAAGAGAAGCCGTACCACAGGGTTCAAGACGAAACGGCGAAAGCAGGGCGTTTGCAGTTTTTAGCTCGTTACGTGCGCGACATTATAGAGAACATCGGGACGACGCCGTATTCGCTGCTAGCCTCTTTGAACTGTTCGACATTAATAGTAAGTAACAGAATGTACAGAAAACTGTAATGACACCGAGGGGCAGATATCTTAAAACATGCTCCCAAGTTCTTGAAAAACACCTTCAACCACTGAGAAAAACCTCGTGACGCTATTTAGTTACAAACCGAGATTCGAACCAGAGTCTCTTTTTTGTAAATGCCACGTGAAATTCACAATGCTCTCTGTTTGTCTTTTCAGATGATGGCATTATAGAATTAAACGAATTTTTCACGACATTACAATTCTTAGGAATGATAGATATAGACTACATGTCCTAGTATTTGTTCAAATTTAATGATAATACTGTAAATAATATGGTGCTCGCAGACAACACGGTGCAGTTCGGTGGACAGTGGATTACAGGGCTTGTGGACACTTAGATGTTGAACGAAGGCGACCAGATCCAAGGGAATCACTGGAACGTCGGATTACAATAGGGAATTCTTAGAGAGCACATCACACTTGTGACGAGACAACTGTTTCTAGCAGCTGTGGATGTACACTTGACTTGATGTATACGGTGTGTATGCATTGTGTAGATACACTGCAGTTTGAGGAAAGAGACAGCGTGGAAATGCTGTGTTTCCTAGGTATATATAGGCGTGTGTTGTGTGTGACATTCACACGGACGCGGAGACTTCCCTGCCGGGTAGGTGCATTGTTATGTGACGTTCTTACGAACTTTGAGAAATCTCTGGGGGGTGGGTGCGTTGTTGGGTGTAATGTTCACCCGGACTATGATAAACCTCTGCCGGGTAGGCGAGGCTTGCTGTTCTACTTGCATTTCATTTTGGTTGAGAGGGGTAGCTACTACGGACACATATCACCTGCTTACAATGCGTGATGACCTCTCACCAAAATCTCTGTGGTTAACTAAAGTTAAGTTAAAAAGTTCTGTACATAAGTGGCCAGACTTGTTGCCAGTAGACTTGTTGGCTAGACTGCCAAAGATGTACTGTTAGTGTTATACGAAGCGCCCTAATTATCGCCCTCAATAGGGGACAACTCTCATACTCTCACACTTTGCTCGTGCATTCAAGATGGAGTCATATCTTTGGAGGGGTATCTCGTGCGACAGACACGTCGTAAGGCGGTAAAGAGGCACGCGACGGGGGCGAGGCGTATCTAAGTTAATCTCTGTATTGATTATTTTTGTAAATGATATTTATCCTTTAAATATATGCATTTAATTACCATAACTATTGAAACCGTTGTGTCATTCATTTGTTCACTTACCATTGATGATCTCATTTTTGCAACATTCAGACCCAATTTAGCGTTATTGATTGAAGCTGTCACGTTTCGTCCCGTACGATATGTAGCTACACGAGTTCTGATTAGTTTCACAGTGGAACCCGTTCCTGTTCCTATTTATGATCTCGATAACGCTTACCTCGTTTCAGGTAAAGAAAAAAGACTCCATCATGTCCGCTTATTGGATGCCACGATATGTTATAGAAAAAACAAACTCAGGGTCAATCGTCAGTTCTTAGTAGGATTATCGCAATACAACCATGTACATGTACGTCTAGTACGTGTTATGACCGGCTCGATATTGGTTGGTTTTGCTGACATCTACGTGTCAAGTCTAAACCGCATTACCACATCTTAGAATGTGAGAAGCGCTGGTCAAACTGACAATTCAGAGACCCCTACTAAAAGGTATGAAGAAGCAAACACCTGCAGGAAAGTATCAGTATGACACGTCACGCAACATCAACGACGAATGACTAACAAATCCAAGTCCGATACCCAAAAATGTCTAAAAAGCAATAACGCACACGCACAGCCAAGTACCGGTACGTTACATAACCATAGGGACAATACGATACTGCCGCAAGAACCTTCGCCTTCTAGCGCCTTCCCTTTAGCATAATCCAGCCACGGGCTATGTCAGAGAGTTAATGAATTCTGCCATTAGCATGAACAAGTAGCGTACTAATCGTATACGACATTCCACCCAGACATGACGCCGGCTTCCACTCCAAGAAACCAACCGGCCTTTTACATATGTATGTCTTGCCATCTCGACTACAGAAGTCAATTTGCCTCCAACCACTTTTCAACGGAAATCTTATTTGTGAATCTCTGCGGATTTCAATTCCGTGGTCTGGGAGAGAAGAAGCTGAATACACGCCAATTGGTATGATGAGTCCTGGGAAACACTTGGCTGCCGAAAGACCGTTCGGCTTCAGATACACATTCATCACGGTCATGTGTTTGTAATCTACTCGACGAATCAATTTGGAAACGAGACGACTTGCTTCTGGAGACTAGAGCAGTCTTAAACAAGTATAGGATGGTTCACAAAACACGAATCAATTATAAATTTATCAGTTTAAGAGGATGTCAAGTAGAAGTCTCACTGACATCTGTATACGATTTGCAGATGAAGACCTTCCTCACAGAGATTCTAAAAGACATGAAAACACGCTGTGCCAGGATATTCTCCACCCCAACCTGCCGCGAAAACACTCTGATGCTGATGAAGGACACACACGGATACAGAGAAGCAACACAGCTAGCGTGCCATGACCAAGGATAGGGAATTACTTCGTAATTAAATTGTCGGCACACATAGAGGTACACGTTTGATTTATCCGTCTTAGAGTTCTCTTCAACGTTTCCAATCATTTGCTTCAATGCTACCGAGTAGAATCGGCGTTCTCTGCCCCCTAGGAGCACCAGCTAAAACTGCTCGGTGTGTTTTGAAGCAGCAATTAGGGGTATAAACAAAGTAGGATTGTCACAAAACTTGTATCAATGGCATACAATGAGATCATCTCCGGGCCGTTTTGTAGGATGAGATCGAAAGCCCGCGCTTGTCATCTGATAACTCCATAGCTGACGCCATTCAGCTCGTTTAGAGGGTTCACAGAGATGTGGGGGATGATCACTGGCCATGCCAGTAATTGCTTAATGGTCATTACGACCCCGACACGACCCTGTCCAGATGACGGATTGCTAATGGCTTGGTCAATCTGTCAGCGTCTCATATTGATGATACGATCTGCACCAAATTGACCGTGAGGGATGATGATGTTCATGAGCGAGATATTGTTCCTACGTATGAACTGTAGTTTGCAATACTCTAAAAGAAGGTTCGCTGCATTCATTTGTTTCACCACTGATGTTGTCTCCTTCAATTAAGACTAGTACAGTGCCTTAGAAACTTTGTCTATTGGAACCTGATCAATTCAAAACAAAACGCTTTTGGAGTCGTCCAATACTTCTTTAAAGTCGTTGCGTTTGTCTTATGGACATACATGTAAGTATATTTGTAGTGGGGGACCTCCACCCAATCCGATGTCAACGACCTGCTGGTCGGTTCACGATAGTCATCAACTTAACGAGCGCGAAAATATCGTCGACAAAAACCAAGTTATAAACAGTCTCCAAATCGAGCGAGAGCACATCCAAACATAAACGGCCAATTGCCCTCTCATCTTAATGTGATCGATTGCTGATATAGTCAGCTGCCAAATTTGTTCCTGGTCGAAGGTGCGATGATAAACAAGATTAGGTGCTTACCATTTAGACTCATTGCTCAGAAGCACCGGCCAGTATACGTCTAATGGACAGAAGGAAGACACAAATAGACACGATTTCTTGAGGCAAGACGACGAGACAGAAAAGGTCACGATAGCTGATGGTCCGTTATAACGTGTTTCCATATTTGTCTCCCAATATGCAAAAGTGTCATACCAATCAGTCCGAAATCATGAAGGTTCAAAGGTTAAGATTGTGGTCACACACGTTGTTGTTTCAGTGAAGAGCAGATGGAGAGAGGTGATTCCATGAGGTAAAACTAGGAAGCAAAAAATGTTGCGATAATTTATGGTCCGCTATTCACATATTTCTCGACAGGGTTACTTCCATCCAAAAATGTTTATACCAATATTTGATCAATAACTCAGGAGCTTGATTTCATTTCGTCTAATGGGAGACTGGGAGTCGATACAGATGAAATGGACACGATTCCGTAAGGTTAAGGTATACGATGGAAAGGTCACAACGTCTACACAATCTGAGCCTAATGGGACGGTCTTTGATACGAACGATCGCTGACACTGTTAAGTAATGAAGGTTGTAAGGCCACGGAGATTCACAAAGCAGAAAGAACGAAATCATGGAACAATTTCAAAGAAGGAAAGCTACGGTAATTTTTTTTTAATCGCCAGCCTTAAATGATGCGCAAGAGAATTCCATATTGTGGGTCATGGTGTGATCAACCCGATGGTATTGTTATATTTCACTGTTTAATTTCGCAAAGTGATACCCAATTTACCAGATGGTTATCAATAAATGGTGATGTTATCTTGAGAAGAAACCTCTTCAACTATTATGCTCTCTTGGCTTTTTGGCTAATCAAATGCCGTTTTCCTAAAAAGCACAAGCATGACAGTATGGAAAAAAATGCCAACAAAAATACAACAAACTTAATTTTCAGATTTGTTTTTGTGTTTATCTTTGTTATCACGAACATAGATCTGTCCAAGATGAAACACTTCACTAGTTATATGCGAGATCGTGATTGAGAATATGGGCTACAAGTCTAACTACCAGTCCCTTCGGTAGCGTGGGCGAACCGCCCTGTCCACCCACGCACCTCACGGGGATACGAAAATAGTATGATTGATACCAGGGGCCAATCTTAGCTTATTCTGAGTCCCACCGGACAGAATATCTAATTCTCGGCGAACTAGTTATGGGCATTTGGGAAATGGACAAGATTTGCTTCTTTAAATATGCCATGATAAGCCGGGTAGAGGGGAAACTATCAGACCATATCAGCTTCTTGCTTCATTATCTCATCAAGTAAGTTGGGTAAAGTGGCGATTTGGTATAGAATATCTCAGAAAAACACAATAGCATCGACTTGGCAAATGTAGATAATCCTGAGTAATTGTCATGCTGAAAATAGAGTTTATCGTTTATTTCTATCATAATGGTGCAATATTTGTTTTAGATAAAAATTACAATGATAAAGTTATGCAAAAATGATAAAAACATACTTCAAAAGATCTACCCTTTTCATAGTTGCATCGGATCACGCATACATATATCAATATGCAGGGCTGCATAATGACTTTTCGTATTGCAAGAGTAAAGAATGTATAGCCAAGAAACTGGATATGATGAGTTGGTGCAGTTCATTTTGTTGTCAGAATCGTACGCAAGGTAAGACACCTTTTACTTGCAAGCCACAGACACATATTGGACGGAATCACTACTGGTATGTCATATGTACAGATATTTACTAGCATCAACGTTGGTACATTATATGAAAGGAAAGAGGTAGACAGGGGCATTGCCTGCGATCATGAAAGTAAGTAGATAACACGACACGTGTCAATTGTAATTGGAACATGGTACAACATATACTACTTAATGGCAGAACTTGTGAGTTTCCAGCCAATATCTGCTAGTCAATAACCCTCATTTGCATAAGTAAATGGGAGATAATTGAAATATTGCAAACAAAATTTAATTATTTTGGATTACAAACACCCGCAGCTTTCCTCACACCAGAATGGACGAAGTTGATTGATAATATATTACAGCCTAATTGTTTGGTAGTGTTGTGCTGGACAACTTTATAATTATGCTATCTACCCTACATCTAACCATAAAAAATATGTTTTCTTATCAAAAACATCATGTTCAGAAACGGAAATGTGTTTGGGCTAGATGGTCAGCCGTATTTTGTGCAGCCAAACTCAGCAAGATGACGAAACACAAATAGGCGACAGCCCTGTAACTCAAATCAGAACACAACCTTGAAGTTGTTTGCATTATTACATAACTTAATTAAACCAGGCAAACTAGACATACATATTAATGTGCCATAAAGCAACCTTAAAAGCACAAACTGACTTGTTTTTAACATAGCCACATTTAACATGGAAATCTCAAAAACTACTCACTAACAAAGCAGAGGCCATAATAGAACAGAGGGAACTCAATTTCACCAGTGTACTGTTCGAATGACAAACTTTTTTTAATTGCAGTTCACATTTTAAAGGTAGTTTTGTTCAAACATCTAACTGTCCGTGTACCGGGAACCAATTGATCGTTTTAGGTGTAGCTGAAGGCAATCGAAATTTCTTCCAAGAGTTAAAAATATCACTTCGGCACTAGCAGCAACGATATGAAATAGCAAGTATAAATGTATAAAAATAGACATTTGTAATGCTTTAGAAGGCTTGTTGTGTGTAATTGTTTGTTCATGAATGAAGCGAAGTTGAACCTTGCCAGATAGGTGACAGTTGTACTAAGCGTATAGTGATTGCAGCAAAAGCAATTGCCTCACACTCTATGAAATATTCTTGATATTAAAAGAACATAGAAATGAACTACGATGACATTATTTGAGTAACACATAGTAAGAGCATTAGTTAGTATTTGGCACCAATGCGGTAAAGATTGGCATATTCCACTTTCAATTTTATTATTACAACACCACATGACCAAGAAGACATTCAAATGTAATGCCATTTCTGGCGTTACTTCATCCTTTGCTGGGTCCAAGTTCTACCAGGATGAGAAGAGTGGAGGTCGAGGCATCGGAGGATGGTGGTCTACATCATGCATTGAGGCCACTTGGTGTCTCCCGCTGTTAAACTTCACAGATGGTTTCATGAATGAGCTTGGGGGAGGTGCACTACATCTTAAATTCACTTCCTGAAAATAGTAAAAGCATACGTGGTATTGGTGTTTGAACAAATTGATAAGGAACACTCTCCCTTCCTAAATAGACTCGATAAAAATACGAGCAAATTCAGTTGGACATCGGCAAAATACTTAGCTTTATTACGGCGAGCTGATTACCGTACGGCCAGCTGACTACCGTCGACAACTTCCGATACCGTTACATTTTCTTTATATGTATCCAATTCAGTAATCAGATAACTAGGATCATACAAAACTCTAGGAATAACACTCTTGGGTCTCTTTCTGAAAATGCTATTAGTGTATTAGACTCAAACTGCAAGTAAGTAGAAACACAAAAGTTGACTATCAACACGGTTAGAAGAAAGGCAGAAGAGCCATCTCCTTCTAGTCCGCTGCAAAACTATTCCAGTCACCTCAAGCAACAGAACACCAAAACGTCTTGCGAACATCAGAGATTTGCCGTTGTCAAATATGATTCAACGCAAATGCACTTAGGCACCCTTATCCCCTACACACCAGCCCAGCCTAACCTCGGTCCCCTTGTCAAGCTGATCAAAACTACCTTGGACATTTGCAATTAGATATTAGATGGATAGTATTCTTTCAGCATTTACCTGCTGTTAGCACGACCATGAAGCGTGTTCGAAGCATGTTGTTTCTCACACAGTGATGTAGTAGCAAAGCTGGCAAGTGTGACCAAATATTCGAGGTCGGCATACCATGTTATAGAAGGCAAACCTCAATTGCCATCACAAGATGTCAGAGATAAATGTATTTGCAGTTGATTTGGGAATGATGCCTTCAAAAGTTCAAAAACATCCAAAGAATTATTGAAAAGTACAGGCACGACGCATGTACTTAAAAACAAATCTAACTCATCTTTTGAGGTATTCAAAACTCAACCGGGATAGTGACTTGTGGCTGAAAAATCATTCCCAATGGAACTGAACGTAAACAATGAGAAGCTGGTGTATACGGTAATGTGAGTGAATTGCATCATTGCTTAGAAACTTTCAGCATGGTTAACACCAATCACTAACGTAAATTTAAGCTTCAAAGTGCATTGGTGTAGTTGAGAAGCACAAATCAAAGTAATAGGCATTTATTTCAAACAAAGTTGTCTGAAATTCACGACAATTTCACTCACGCACCTAAGAACATGACGGAAATCTAACCATGGTCGAAGGGTGTTCGCCTTTATGCTTGGCGTAGTCCTGTTGCAGAGGTGAGAGGAATGGAGTTGGCTGTCCAAAACGGATCTCTCCCGCCTGTAACAGATATGAACAGTTAGGGATACACGTAAAAGAACACTGACTCTCTGATTGGTTCACTGTTACCATGATTCATTTGCGATCATCGGCAACCAATGTAAGAATTCCCAGCGGTGTATATGTTACATTCATCACACAACGTTACGCTGACCAAGTACAAGACACCACAGCAACTACACGGAAGATAAACTTTAGGATTTACCATAACCGAAGGAAGTCTTGGGATTGGTTTAAATTGCTGTAAGAGTGCATGGACAAACAGAGTAACAGACTATGTTAATATGGGTGCAGCAGTTTCAGTTTGTAGGGACCGACAGTGTCATCACCAAACAGCCAAGAACGATAGATTACGACGGATGAAAGCCTCGATAAGTGCAACTACAGTGGGTAAACACGGTTTCCCCTGGTAAAGCAGGAAGACCCGCGCAACCGAGTCTATTCGGTTTCCTGATGTACAATTTGCAGTGGACGAATATTAGCCATTCAAATGGAAGGCCCCTCCTCCGATGACCTTTACTTTCACTTTGCGAGCTTTTTCGTCTTACATGTAAGGACCATGGTTTATATTCTCTGTGTGATCATGGTGTCACTTTTCAATCATAAGATCTAAGGTCTATGGTTAAATCTTTAAAAAGTGGCCAAGCCTAATGCATTTCTGCAAACCTACCGATTTATTGGCAAGTGCTCCGTTTCCTCTCAACGTGGAATTCGTTGCCATGTATTTCTTTAAAGGAGCACTCCCCATTCTTTGTCCGGCTGCGCCAGCATAGGGCTGACCAGGAACAGGATCAGGTCGGTGAGATTGAGATCTTGTCTGTCGGCTAAATGTACTGTTGTCATTGCCCATCGATAGGGGACGTGGTTGGCCCGTGCTAGGGTGGGCCTGGTCACCAGTCTCTAATCCGTGAGGGTGGCGATTTGCCACGAGGCAGGGAGGCTCCATTTTCTCCCTGAAAAGCAACAAGATTATAAATCACCATGGCCTTGTTTGGCACATTCATCCTATTCGCAGGTTTGGTTTGCCTGTATACGAGCTCAAAGTTATTTCACATTATGTCTGCTAGAGGGAAACACCTCTGATGGTTTTATCGAGATGACTATAGCATTCACTACGTGATATAGAGTGTGAAGAATTGTGCAAACAAAGGTAGTCAAGAGAAGACCTCAATATCTTTGCTATGGTCATGAAAACCTCACAAATAATATGTAATCAGGTCATCAACAATATATTTTCAACTATGAATCGGCAATGACAACACATGGTCTATTATCGAATGCAAAATAATTTCAATAAGATAGTTCTTGTTTGCACAGTTAGGCAGATAGAGAGACGAGACAGTGTTTCCATCTTTCAGTGAATATCTACACACAACTGACAGATAGATATGATGTCTGTGAGAAGATATCAATATATCGACAGTTCCCTGGGGTTGGTGTCAAGTAGTTTGGCCACTTAAGAAAAGTAGTTTCTCAGACATCATATTTGTCGACGATTCTATTTTTGATAAACATAGTTGTCTCAATCAGCAAAGCTGAAGATCATCGAAAAAAGAATGTCCAAAATTTACGAGTATAAATTTTGGGACACATTCACAACTGAACCATCTCTTACCTTCTGAGGTAGACCTGATCATGCTTCTGTTCCACAGGCAACTCTGGTAATGCTTCATCATCGCCAATGTCTCCACCACCTGAAGACATAGCTGACTGAGCCTCATATGCATCTTTTGTAAATCTATGGGCCGCTGTCATCCACGAAATTGCCTGAAAGTTGAAAAAATATTCATTACAACTATTGAACTTCAGGAATGAGGGCAAGTTATTGGTAAGAAAAGAGGTCGATGAGATATGAAATAAAGAAAAAAAGGAACTTCCATTGAAAATTCAAATCCTTACCTGTCCATTTGGTTTGCTAAGAATGGTTGTGCACTCTGGTCCTGTACCCCATCTCTGTTGCTCTTGGAAGACAAAGTCAGTAGGAGGCTGATGCATGATTGGGTCATTGGTACCTGACCATATCGTTACTGTGCTAGATGGAGCAAACTTCGTCCTTCGTGGAAAACGATAGACAGCAACAGTATGCCCTCCTACATTCTGCTGAAGCATAAATTCTCCTATTTCATACTCCTGGAAGAGGTAAAGGAGAAACATAGGGTAATATGCACTTTCATTCCTCAGAATTCCTGCATAGCTTTGACAACGTACGGTAATTGAGACACGCAGGGCCAATATTATTTCCGATTTACCAGGTTGAATGTGAAGAATGTATGAATCAACCAACGATAACCAATGGAATAGATCATTTTGTTCCAAGGTCACCAAGTACCAAACCTGAAACCTTAATCAGACATCTGCAGGATGAGAGGTCCCAAATCTACACGAGAAGACGTTTTATTAACAGTCAAAGGCTAGGGCCTGAAGATCTTACCTTGTCTTTGTTTACATTTTCTAACCGAACGTATTTGCCCTTTGGATGAACTTCTAAAACCCGGATATCTTCTGTGTAGCTGAAATGGTCACAACAGTTGCCAAGGTAAGGAAAGGAGCAGCGCTTGATTTTTCAAATGTCTCCAAAATTTCTGGGACGTGTTGGAGATCAAAACCATTCTCTAAGGCTGGGCACAAAGTTAAGATACCTTTTTTGATGGCTCACGCAAAGAACTCTTTCAGGACTATACATGCCAACTTCAATCCCTTCACTTCAATATATACAAATATTAGCAGGGCAGAAAGAGCAATTTATATTATTTCCCCATCATCCACCGAGCTTGCACAAACACCGTGTTATTAACAAGCAAATTTTCAAACTGTTCGAATTTTCAGTTAAACTTTCGTGCGTCCCGTGAGAAATATATCTGCAGAATCTAAACTTAAAAAGCAACACTGATGGCAGCTTGCTTACGAGCGGAGAGTAGGAGGCCAACTGCTGTATTTTGAGGAAACTCTGTAACCAAGGTTAAAGTTTCAGTATTTTGCAAGTTGGCCTACGTTTACATAAGGAGAGAATGAAATAAAAATTGTGACTCAATTACATCAGGGTATCACTAATAAGCTGGGTTTCGTTAAGAAATACGCTGTAAAATCGTTAAACAAAGACAAACTACTGTACGTAAAGAAATATTGTAGTGCCCTTAACAGTACTTTCATACAGATATCAACCAAATGAGAGCAAGGAATTATGAGCAGGGAACAAGCACATCATATGATTAGACGTTAAGAACCCACAGAGGACTGAGAAAACTTTTAAAACTCGAATTAGTTGAATTGAAGCAAGATGTTACCCGCTTACTATTTACGTATTTAGAGGCACCCCCCCCCCCCCCCCCGAGACGTATGAGAAAAATTTTATTCAGATTTGGGCCGTTTTGGAACGAGAGAGCATACTGCCCCCCTCCCCCTCCCCCTCCCCAGGACCAAAAGGTTAAATACGGTCCTGTATAAGACGGCCGTATTCAAAGCATCGCCATCCAATATCTGTCAAAGTTCGTGATATGTGGACAACGGTCGGGATCAGGGGATGATAATGTTATGATAATATCAATAGACAATGTTGTATCAAATAGGTCAGTCAGTCCTCAAGGGGTTAAGTACTGCAAAGCAAGCTGTACTGTTACCTTGATGTAGCGGTAGTGAAATCATGAGACGTTGAACTCGTCGGTTGTTCAACGTTATTGGACGGTTTCGCTGGTTTGTCCGCTGATGCTGCAATTGTCAGATTCGTACGTTTAAGATCATTGAACATCTCATCAAAATAGTCTCTGCCTTGTCCAAGAGATACAGGGACCAATGGAAGCCTTTGGTTAGGTCTCGCTGCCGTGTGGGGGGAGAGAAATTGTAATCGAGCTTACTCATATGACTGTACTACTTCAAGTTTACGTGAATTAACTATTAGTCTATATCACACACAACAGACAAAACTGAAAAATTGGACTTCTTTCATTCGAATTCCGCATCGAGTAGTCAAACGATGGTTATCATCCCTCCAACTTGTTGTGGCACGTGCCCTTTTCGACACCAAGTTTAAGGTTAGGGGAAACTAAACTGGCCATATAAGTAAAAATAGCTTCAACTGTGAAATAAATGAATAAAATGCTGTTATTTCACTAAAAGCTTTACAAGTCCTTACCTGGTGCCGAGCGTGTTCGCACAGGGCCGACAACAGGAGCTCTGAAATCGTAAGGATACTCCACTTGTCCCGCTGCATCCTGTACTGCCTGTTCCAGCACCTTCAACTTGGCCAAGTCCGAATGGACCTGGTTGAGGGCCTCTGGTCGATCCTGAAAGGTTGGCAATGGAGGCGGGCTGCGAGGGGCTGGTGGAAGCACTGGGTTTGGTGGAGGTACAGGCGGCATAGTGTCTGACAATGGATATGGTTTGTAGTTTGGCGGCCCTGGAGCATAGCCTGTAGCCCCAGCAGAGTAGAGAACACCACCAACAAACCCAGTAGGTTGCTTGTATCCATAGCTTGGAACAGGAGCACTTGATTTGACCGTTGATATGTTGTAGGACGACTGGTTGGTCATATTCTGTGAAGCATGGCCAGTAGAATTAATACCCGATTGCCTGAAGCAGGATGAAGAAGTAAGATAATGACGATAACCACAAACTGTGCATCAGTCACAACAAGCAAATACAGTTGCATTTGAGAGACAAACTCCAAACAACCATCTTGACCTACAGGCTTGACATCGCCTGACTTCCTTATACATAACATTCAAAGGAGTATCAAACCATTAGAAAATGAAATTATCCTCGTCCTTCTGAATGCAGGTGAACTCATAATTCTACTTTTAATACATTTCAAAAAGTGGGAAGTGTCGGATCAGTATTTTTACTTCTATTCTGATGGAGAGGACGAAATGGAACACCGGACTCACATTTTCTCCTCTTCCTCCAAGAGAATACGTAGAGCTTCAATCTCCGGCTTGAGAGGAATCTGCACTTCTCGATTCTCATTAAACTCTTTCATCTTTGCAATCAGCATGCCATGGAGCTCGTTCAGCTTGCGCTGGAGACCTCGCACCTGTTCTGCAGCCCTCGTCCTCTCTAGAGACAGAGCTTCCTCCGCTGCGTTCTTCTCATGAAGGAGGCCAGCAACCTGAAAGTGGATAGAAATTAATCAAGTCCTGTCCGGTAAAGTAACGTCAACATCCACAGCTTACTTATCAAATACCTCTGTCTTTAATACTTCTTCACCAAACCCCGGTATGAACAGAGGTAATTATCTTGCATCACATCGCCGGCTCCTACCTAAGACTGTACATCCTACCCTATTCTGTACGGACTGGAATTTCCGTTGAGCGTGTTACTGCTACTTACTTGTCCTTGCACCTGAGCTAGCTTAGAGTTAGACTCATCAACGAGTACATTTAGCCGAGCATTCTCCTTCTGATACTCTTCAAGCTGCTTTCCGTCTTGCTCAATTTGTATCTTCAGAGTACTCAACTGAAAACAAATAACGTTATGTATAATGAAAAGAGGTTCTTATACCATAGCTCTTTGTGCAGCAATGTCAAAGCACTTTACATTAATTCCGAAGCCAAACAGAAACTGGAGTGCATATACTGTGCTACCCTTTGCCATCTCAGATCGCAAGTTGCAAGAACCAAGTCACAGTGACCAGTGCCTTGAACGATCTATATAGAGGCTTGGGGAAGTTGTGGCTTCTAATGTGGAAGGAGACTTGACTTACGCTTTTATTAAATTCGAACTCAGAATCTTCCTTGTATTTCCTAAATTCAGCATCAGCTGCATCTCGCACACGACGCAGATTCACGGCAAGGTTGTCATCTGTTTTACTCAGATCTCGTATCTTTGCTTCAAGTGAGAGTATCGTGTTGGAGGCGAAACCTAAACGGTCTTTCATTTCGTGCCCTTGCTGAAATTTAAAAGAGAACTGACTACATATTATGTGACCGCAGAAAGAAAGTTGTGGGATAAATAGAATGAATACGGCTTTGGTTGTGAGACCCGAAACTAAAGGGCAGACATCCCACACTCACAGTCATGCTCATGATCATACATTCGATCAGTTGCACTGGAAGCTAACCGTACCTTCGTGTTAACCTGATTCTGGAAATCCAACTGCTTCCTTAACTGTTCTACCTTGTCCTCTGCCTCCTGTCGGCTGCGTTGCTCGTGGTCCCACCTGAAAGGGTGAAAAATCTATCTGTTGTGAATCTGGTCAACCAGTTACAACTTATTCTCGTCCTGCAATGGACACAGCGGAGGTACTTTGCCAGTGGTCCATACAAAAACCGATCTCCGCAATATGAAATCGACAAAGGACCGATAACAAAGGTTATTTTTCAAGATATTGGTATACAGGCGAAAACTAAAATCAACAGTTGCTAAAAATGTCTCTTTGGCGTAATAGTTCACGCTGTTAGGTCTAATCTTCGAGAAATCGACCCAAAAAGTATTTTCGCATTTGAAGGCACTGATATCGTTCAAAGACACCATCTCGCAGCAGTGATCACTGCAACTAGTGATGTCCTCTAAGCCCCACTGACGACCTATTGTAATGCCATACTATACTGAAGTCCATGTTACATACCTCCTCTTAAAGGTATCGAACTCCCTCATCAGATTTTCATGTTCCCTTTTTAAATGCTCTAGTTCATCAATTGGTCCTCTGATGGCCATCTGTGCTTGTTGTAATTCAGACTCCTTCAACGCTAGCGCTCTCTGTATGCCGTTGAACTCATCAAGTTGGCGGCGATATTTTTCACCCTCACTCGACATACGATCTTGAAGTTGTTGTGCGACTTGCGCGTGTTTGTCAGCCAGCATTTTGTGATGGTTCTTTTCTCTGGAGGCTTCTTCTAGTTGGACTCTGAAACAGATAATGACCAGGTGTTTATCAATTGGACTCTTTGAAAGTTGTTAAACAAGAGACACTTGTTTTTCTTTTCACGACGGCCAAGAATAAACCATAGGCATGTGACTTGAAATGACAGCCCGATGACTCTGTTGCTGCCAGAGGCTTCGGACAGCTACAAGCACAGGCAGTTTTCACTCCTACTAAGGAATATAAGAGTTAAGTGATATCGGGATCCATTCCGGCTGATATCAATACACTGCACTCTGGCTGCCATGCCAACCACTCAACAGCAGGTTACTCCTTCTCAAATGCTTCAGTATGTGCTCCATATGCGATAATGTGTGACAAGAAAACGAGTCGTGTCAACTGACTTTTGCGCAACAAATGTATTATAGATCATCGTGTCAACTGTGAGCTGCAATCATCATGTCAACAGAGGTGCTGGGGGTTAAACGTTGTTTCATTGTTGACTGGTATCCATGGATACAATCCCGCCTGAATGAAATGTCCCCAAGAAAACCATCAATTCGAAAAGCAGCATTTCGTGCAATTGATCTGTGGTGAATTGTGTGGTCGGTGATTACGAATTTGTGTTGGGCTGTCGTAACCATGGGTAACACTTGACTCGCTGGGAGTATTGATGTACATAAAGGCAGTTCACGGAAGACGCTAATTGGAAACAGTTGAAATTATCAACTGACTGGCGTGCTGTATGGATGGTAATAATGTTATTGTAGTATCCCTTGAAATGGGTATGGCAGTGGATATGATCACTGTAACGTACACGTATGATGTTTGACTTATGGAAGTTCAACAAGGCAGACCAGACCTGAACTGTCGCTCCAAAATCATGTTCTTGGCCTTAACGCTGTTACTAAACCGGCAAATAATATTAAAGTGTTCACAGAAACGTATAAGATGTGATTGCATCCTCACCATTTGTGAGGCCAATATCAAATAAAGTAACACACCTTTTTGTGTTTAAAAACATGCATTTGTGAGACTGTGAACAGTTGTGTCATTTTCAAATACCAGGAAAACGTGAGACATGGTGAGATGTGTTTTGTCTTAAGACTGCTCATAAAAAGATAACATAATATAGTTATGTATATATTCATACAACCAATGCTCGAGTTCATGCGCGAGACAGGCAATGCTATGACCAAAGGCAATATTTTCAAAGTGAGCTTTAAATTAGGATTATAAATTGAATGAAATTAAATCCATCAAAAACAAACTGGTGCTACCAAGGATACACCAGTAAGTTATATTACCTCGTCATTTGTCATGAGATTACTTGTCCAAACATTTTCAGTATTGGAGTCGATGTCTTGAGTAAGAGAGGTTTAAGAGATCAATAAAACAATGTGCCCACATCATAATGCAAATGTATGAAACTCTACTGGATAGTATGAACATACATTCCTGTTATTAGTATATGGTTGGTGTGTGGATTTATCTGTTTCTTGCCGGGTGTGAATGTAAAGTCTGACGCAAATACATTATCATAGTTATAGAGTATGGGGTATATCACTCTATTAGTGTAGTAAACATTTCAACTCATCACTAGGTCCTGCTCCAACATAACATTGATATTAAGATTCACTTCACAAAGTATTTACTAGATTAGATACGACCAGGGCCACATTGCTCCATTGGCGCGAAAGGCAATCCCCAGTGTTAGCCCCTTCAGTAAATTTCATTTACAACAGTAGCGTAAGGAGTTAACGGCAATATTTCTGTTCACGTCGTGAGCAACTGGAACCTGACCACTATCTTAGTGGAAGGGCAAGAAGTCCGTTGTAATAGAAAAGAAGCTAACATGAGCCACAACTCACCTTAAACCGTCCAGTTCCTTCTCATACATATTCCTGATGTTGACAAGCTCAACCTCCAAAGTCTTGACTGAGCTGATGAATGAAGACGAGTCCACATTATAGCTGCTTTCCCGCAGTTCCTTCACTCGAGCAAGATAATGGGCAAAGCGATTGTTCAAATCTTGGAGTTCCTCTTTCTCATGGAGTCGTGTCCAAGTGTTGAACTGCGAATTCACATCCATCTTGCTCATTAGACTAATATCACGGTTATTATTAATAATAGAATTGACACCTTTTGTTATCGAATATACAGAAGATACGCTAGTCCTGGCGTCGTGATAGTTATTGTAACTATTTCGAAAAGATCCAGAATCGCTGGGTTTATTACTTGCGGAGTTGGAGAGCCTTTCGTTAGTCAGTCTGTTAGTTCCTTTAGGCTGGTACCTTATAACATCAATGAAATATGTACCATTACATGAACTAGGTTCCAATATGGCAGGGTCTCTATCAGAATAAATCTGATTGCTATATTCAATATTATTTTCTTCAACCGCTTCTTTTTCCGATTTCTGACTATCGGTGTCAGAGCTTGAGACTGATGGTGTAGGGTCTGGGTCCGGACTTCTTGGAATATGTGACTGACAAATACTTTCTGGAGTGCCCTTCGTCTCAGGTTTGATATCAATCAACGCCTTAGGTGGACTAGCAATGGGAGAAGGTCGCTCTGCTAGATTTTCTGCTCGGGTTTTATCTGTTTTTTCATCACATTTATCATTTATTTTCCTTGGCACATCCACCGGGATGTCCTCGAAGACAGAATCTTGTGATTCTACCGACTCTTGGCTTAGGGGACTTGGATTATTATTCTTCCTCAGTATTGATGAGTTTGGCCGCTCTCTGACCTCAGTGACATCTGGACTCCTTGAGCCACAGTTACTGTAACTGTCACTACCGGAGAATCTGAAAGAAAGAGATAGATTTAAGGCGAATTTAGGAATGTAAATCACTCGTAGGCTATTAGCTTTACCTGGGTTGAGACAGTACCAGCAACTTTTCTTTTAGATTCGGTTTCGAAAAACTTAAATGAGTAGGCTTACATACGAGGCACAAAAAATGTATGTGTTTTAAGTAAACCTTCACACAAAGTGTATTGACAGTGCAATCATTACTCCAATTGTGGCTATCGTCGGTCGTTTACTTAGTCAATGCAAACTTCAACAAGATGAACCATCTCTGTCAATATAGTAAAAAGGCTGAGTGAACTTTTCTTCGGGGAAAACAAATATGGAGAAACCACTTTCGTGAGACGTCCCATTGATACTGACAGGCCTTTGCATATGACATTGGAGTCAACACAAGCCATTTAAAGGTGACTTCTAGATATTGGTAGGACTATTGGCTTTGGAGTTCTACATGTACAGAATGTGCAATGTCTAGCCTACGATATCAAACTATAGATCCCGGGGCCAGCTTTGGAATCCTACATGCAAAGCCTACAACTGTACACCAAATGTGTGATGTTCAGGGCCGTAGCTAGCATTTTGGTAATGGGGAAGGGGGAACACCATCTTCGTCAGTCACAAGATCTGCATGCAATACACATGGTGACCCTGGGGGCTGCGGGTTTGATGCAGGCTTTGGATCCTACATGTAGCATAATGTACACAACAGGAGATCGTGCATTTGACATATTCTATAGATCAGTAGGGTAGTCGCAGGGACTCGGATCAATCAGTGCATGATGCCATTATTAAATAAAACAATGCTATAGGGACTGTACACATCTAGTAGGAAGCAATATTATAATTCGTCGGTACATGTAAATATTAAACGACATTCCCCGGAAAATGATATTATAGATACAACTGGTTGTGCAGAGACTTAGATGAAATTCAGAGTGATTGGCAAGACATATTCGTTCAGGCCAGACGAAGGTGGATCATTCTAGAGGGATGATTATGGCAGGGGTTGGGAGGGAGGGAGGGAGGGGCTGGCATTTACGTTCAATGTATAGGCCTAATAGGGGTATTAGGACACTTTTGGCCCGCCATAGAGAACCTCTACTGTACCCACAATTTGTTGAAACCGACTATTCAATGTGAACACAAAGAACCAAATACACGTACAGGGTCACGGGTTACAGTCCAACAACCACTCCATGTAGTTTAAAGATTCCAGAAGTCTTGACACAGTGGTACGTCAAGAAGTTAAACAGGCCTAGCCTGTTGATAAGTAAGTGCTCACAAGAGGAAAAAGAGGCCTAACAAACTTGGAGCGGCACATTCTAGAACCCTAAACTGCCTTATTTTAGCTTTTGTCAAATAACCATCATTTGCAACGATTAGGCCCATAGGAAAACAAGCATCAGGGCAGAAGGTTAACTGCTGCCAATTTCCAGTTTAGTGATGGTTGCTTCCACACTACTTGGCCAGAATAGTATATATTCTGACAAATGATGGCGTTTAAGGTTCAGTACTAATGAGATATTAGCAACGTACTGAATTTGTCATTTGGTATAACCAATAACACAGTTGTGTATTTGCCAGCCAATCTCTACTGCAAATAACAAAGTTGTATTGGTTCAACTTGGAAGGCCTTTATACCATTGTGCTTGGGTTGTAAGCAATTATCAGATTATACGCCTAAACAGGAAAGGTGTACTTCGACCATGAGCTGTACAATTTGTAGCACAAAAAACTAGGCCTACCAGTTTTACTTTTACATATTTTAAATCATGTATTTAGTGTTATTTGCAAAAGGTATTTGAAATATCTTTCTTAATCCCATAAAAAGATAAAAGTTCAACTCATGATAATCACCAAGGTAAAAAACAATATGGCACACGTACAGGCCTTGACGGCACATTTGTACCGAAGGCTTTGATCCATTGAGGGAAAAGAGAGCTAAGTAATAGGGAGGTTGAGAACAGCGACTTGTCAAGTATCCGTATACGTATACGGATAAAACTATGTAGAAAGAGGACGGATTTTGTGAACATTTCTATCCGTATACGTACGTATAAGGATCCGTGATAAGTCCCCGATCTCAAACTCCCTAATAATGGCAATCGTTGGACCCATGAACAAGTTCTAACTTATTCAAAATACGGCTGTTGGACCCCTCTGATAGTTTGAGACGCAAAATTTGATTTTTGATATACGGAATACGATTTAGGAAACCATATGATATAAGAAGCAAAACCCGCTAAAAGCCATTACGAAAGAAAATGAGATATTCATGAAAAAAAACGGGACTGTATTGATCTAAATAATGTGTTGCCTTACCAGTGATATCCCACGGTATATCATGTAAGAAAAGCAGAAAGGTTGCAGGTTACTTAGAGACCTGGGCTGGGTTAAACCATGTAAGCTATAACGGAGTCATTCATAGTGTTGCACAATCGGACCCACTGGATTTAGTGGATTTGCATCTGATGAATACTTCATTCTGAAACATTCAGCATGCAAATGAAACCCCTCCTCTTTTTCCCCTTCTTTGCTTTACTACACAAACCAACACAAAAGGATGTCAAATAAGGATGTAAACAACAGCAACACTCACCTAACTGACTTTGGCTTCCTGTCACCAGACATACTAATTTTAAATATTTATAAATTTGCTCCCATGCAAAATGACATAATTAGTCCATTAGAATTACACATCTAATACGGTTTTATTCCGTTAATTACTGGCGTTTAAATGGCCGAAGTCTAAGACCACCCCCTGGCAGTGATAAAGTAAGATTAGGTATATTCAAATAACTCAAATAAACTGTCCCTGGTTACCGGCTCAGGCAACATTGACATGTTCGAATATTCATGAGGTGCTGACCTTCTAGATTGAGGGTAGGCAGAGTCACCTAGAGGCAGGGAAAGTAGCAGATATAGGTCCCAAAGATTGGTGAGACATCTACATTCAAGTCAAAAAACTGGCAAATCGATCTTAATTTTTGGTTCTCCCGCATGTCAGGTTTGACGCTACCACAGTAGATCAACCTTCCAAAATAATATGTTACAGACTTTCAGGGGGTTTGATCAACCCTGAATATGGTAGGAGCTGCGACAGCCTTGTCAACTTAGGTTTTTTACTTGACTTATGTCACCGGCAATTTGCGATTTGAATCATCATTCTCAGAAAGGCATGTGTCTAGTGTCCTGTTCGGTTGGTGCATCTTACTCCCAGTAAGTCCAATCCCCACCCGTATGGCAAACAGTCATGAGAGCGAAAGGGACTTAGACCCTTGGTGTCAAGAAACGTGGTGTCCTTTTTAAAGGACTTGACTATTAGCTTGCTACATTTGTCATTCACTTTAGGCATGATATGTAACTATTTTCAATGCCGTTATTACTATCACTATCAGACAATCTGTGAGCTTGTCATCACCTAAAACACGGATTTGTCTAGCTCTAACGTTTGCATAAATCTCTAGGATAAAAAGCTAGGACAGGCCTAATACTCATCCAAAAACCCTATGAAGAACTAGGCCCCGAGACAACTGTTGCTATACCACAGCTAGCCTAGCAAAACAGTATAACACCATGACATATTGCTAGGCAAAATAGAAATAGGCCTATGATATAGCTCACGAGATCTAGGCCGATAGCATGCAATACATAGGCCTATACTAGTGCTACATAGAATAACAAAGTAGTGTCAGCTATCAGCAGTGATATGACTGACAGCATAGGCTATGGGCTAGCTAGAAGTTAGCTGGTTGGCACGGCACTAATGAGATATCAAATAAGGTATTTCCCGTTTAGTTTACATCCTTCATAAAATATATGGACTCACCGAGAAGCGTCTTGTAACCAGAATCTTCAGTTCTTGTTCATCAACGCTCGATCCTCCATTCATACACCGTTAAACGTATGCACTTAACGTAAATACATTATACTGTTTAAACAGCGCACGGGTTTGTTGTTAGTTGCCAGGCGAATAGTGCTTCCGGCGGCCATTGCACAGTTAGGCAACACACGTGGCTTTGTTGGCGCGGGAATTTCGCTCGTGCCTTGCCCGGCGATCGAGTGCGGGTACTAGTCAGGAAGCTGAAGCATTTAAATTTTGGTCATGCTGACTTATTTAAAATGACAACGTCGAGAAATGAAAAGGCCAGGGGCCATTGCTGTCACGGGTATTTAGGTAACGACTTAATTGACAATGGACCTTGAAAAGTAGGTCAAATCAAAAACTTGTATAATATGTATTGTATCCTTGCTGGGAGTACCAACCATAACAACTTTATCGAATACGAATCACTAATGAGCGAGATATCACACTTTCTAGGTTTTCACTTTTTGCCCCCTGGGGTCCAAGTCGAGAAAGGGATCAGACCAAAATTCAGTGTCAGAGTTAACCTGACCTAGGGGGTCTTGTGTACAAAGTTTCGAGCCCATAACCCTAGCAGTTACGAAACGTGCCACAGTTACGCTCAAACGGCCAATTTACGCCATTTGACCTCTATGAACTTGAAAAATAGGTCAAATCAAAAACCTTTATGATATGTGATGTATCCTGGCTAGGAGTACCTACCATAAACATTTCATCAAAAACAAATCGCTAATAAGTGAGATATCACACTTTTTGTGTTTTTAGTTTTGGCCCCTGGTGGCCAAGTCAAGAATCAGACCGGACCGAAATTCATTGTCAAAGGTCATCTGACCTAGGGGGTCATGCATACAAAGTTTTGAGTCCATAGCCCTATCGGTTAAGAAACGTGCCACTGTTTTGAAATAGGATACGACGGACGACGGCGGACGACGACGACCACGGACGACAGACACTGCGGTGTTGTATAGACTGCGGTGACGACAGACACTGCTGTGTTGTGAGCCAAAAACCGGATCCTATGTGGGTCGTGGTTGGTGTGAGGTGTGAGGTTTTGCATTACCAAACATGTTTAGCGGACACATTAAATAGCCATGCTACGGGCTTCAGCTTCCTGACCATACGCTCCTGTACTTGCGGCTGCCGCGAGCGATTCCACTGCGTATGAAGTGTACGAATGAGCGAATGTACTGCGTCCAGAGTGTAAAATGCACGCACAGCTGAGCTCAGGGCTTCGTCTCGGGTATAGGGGGTGATTTTCTCAATGAGGGCACCACATGCAATTTAGCACAGCAAGTAATATCTGGCATATTTAAAACTTTTTCTATTTTTTGGCTGGATTTAATATTTTGGCCTTTTCATTTTTTTTAACTTCATGACGCTTTTAAAGGCAGCCAGTTTTTCTTTCATGATGACCTTCATATATCATCTCAGAATAATCATAGGGCTACTGGGTGTGTGCGTGGAGGGGGGGGGGGGTTATCGTTTTTATTTGCCTTCGTTATATCATTAGTCACAATTGAGTACGACTTTTTTTGTAGGAGTTGAAATTACTGGAGGAACGCATGAGGTTTTGTAGTGAGGATCGATTGTATGTTTTTACACCCAAAGAATTAAGAAAACGGACCTGACCACATACTGTGAATTTTTATATATTCTTAATATATATATTATTAATAATTATTAAATCACTTCACATATTTTTGTATGTGCAATATGTTGATTGTAAACTCAAAAACTAGTTTATATTATTATCAGTCACATTCTTAATGTTAACGTGTGGATGTATTTATATGTATATTTTATAACATTTATCTCATGCCGCACGTGATGTCTCCTGCGATAACCACGAATGAGTGTAATGTTAGTGTTGTCGCGACAGAGGACGCGTGGGAAAGGAAGGGAATGCAGGGAGACTACCGATAAAGTCGGCCGATCAGGGGGGAGTTGTAGGTGGTGCGACTTTACACTGAAAATTACTTGAACTTTTTTCAGGACACTTGAATGTATTTTCTGGATTTAGAATTGATATTGGTGGGCTCGTTTCGGTTTTATGGATACTGTTATATAACCAATTTTAAAGGAATATATATGTGTAGTCTGTTGAATTGTTGAATTTGACGATACTCGCATAATATGCGCTCGATCTTTTAGATTTATTGCAGATTTGTTAATGCAAATTTTCAATGGATTCTGTTAATCAATGCCGAGGGGAAAATTCGCTTTTAGAGGACAAAGATAAGCAAATGGTACAAAACGAGGAACGCCGATAATTACCCTTAATGAGAAAATCACCCCTTGTAAACGCTCAAAATGTCATTTATTCCTATCCTAAGAATCAATTCCCAGCCTGCCGAGAATCCGGTAGTTACTAGTAGTAATTTTTAGCACTAATTTTCGTGCAGATAATGTCCAGGTTCGGTTGTCACTAACGCTGGCGAATGCCATGTTAAGTTAACGCCAGCGTTAGGGGTAAAACCTGTTTTGAAAAACCGGGTCCAGGTTTCCTACTTAATACCAGATGGTCACAAGTAATGCACACATTTGCACAGGCATGCTTGAATACACACGATCAAGATTAAGATTCTCGGTAAGTTGGGGAACTGAATCTTCAGGGTAATATTCATTCAAGCGAAAATATTCAAAACGATACCAACATCTCAACAAATGTAAGTCCCAGTCCCTCGCTGTAACACCAGGTACCCTATGGTCTTTTTCACCAATTAGCATAAGAACATATCCAGCTGAATTCTTGTCGCATTGCTGCGGCTACTTTAGAAAATATGACCAACGACTTGGGGGGGAACTTACTTCTGTTGAGGTGTGGACAAAAACTCGACTGAATCACTTACTCACAAAAATGAAAACGTTGAAAGCGGCTGTCCTACCTTACTTAGTCCTGCCACAGCCATCGTCCATCCCTATCATCTTTTACTCGTTTCACGTAAGCAACAGGTTTAAAATCGAAATGTCATTGGACACCACAAATTATGAATTAATCCTTCCCTGCAGTGAGGGTGAAACAGATCGGATATTTTGCTTATAATAGCAATGCACGAATCACGAATTACGAACATTTCGACCACTGGCAAGGTAGGCCTATATGTGCCGAACTTTTTACACCATGACTTCGATAGTTTCCCATCCCACCGTTGCGCAACCCAAGATCAAAGACATGAAGTCCGCTTGATAAACCACACACATGTTGTCGCATTGCCATCTTCAGTGCATTCGAAGACATGTAAACATGCCTACTTACGCTAAAAATCACAAATCCACAATCTACATCACGTCTCACCTCCACTTCATTGTAATCGGTCTAATATCAGGTTACCTGTATCATTTTCACCATGCATTGGCGACCATGTGTCGTATGCTACACGAGGGCCAATAGCGCGTCACACATAGGTTCGCAAGTACGCAATGACCTACTAACTATTTTTGGATCGTCTGGCAAGGGATGCAAGTTGGAATAAAAGCTCGAGTCTACTTTTTTCGGGTCATGAAAGAGGGCATTAATAGATAGCATATTTCCAAAATCATGCTAGCGCTAATACATCATCGATGGCAACGCAATTTAATTATTTGCCCAAATGATTTGAAATACATGTAGTCTCATTGTTTCAAACAATAAATGAGCATACATACGTGACTTATTTCATTCACTGAGGGAGATTTTTGAGACAACTATTTTCGTATTCAAGCCAGCTGTTTTATTTATCAAACCATCCATTTATTTCCAAACCAGAAAAACAGACCAGTTGGTAGTTTGGTGATCGGGCGTTTTTGTTTTCTAATTTGACCGCTTGGGGTTTATGAGTGCCCCTACAATATCTAATCAAGATGAGTCATGCCAAAATGAAAGGAATATGCAATCTAGACAATGATTAGTATACATATGTTTTATTGTGCCATCATCTCGAAAAAGGCCGACATACTTTGAATATCAATAATGATAACAAATGTTAATTGCAATTTCGAATAAATTTTGTTGGAAATATTGCAAGAACTTCAAGACGTACCAATAGTCTATATACATGTATTACGCGTCTTTGATAGAAATATTGAAGCAAACATGCATCATTGATTACTAAGTCATAACGAGAGTTTGATTAAATTGTTGATATTTGCAGTGAACGATACTTTACAGATATAAGGAGGCAATACACTTTCATTTAAATTCTTATGGAATAACATCTCAGAATTGCTGATGAAAAGCATCAGAGGTAAAAAAAAGTACTTTCCCATATATCGTCAGTAATTCCTCGTGATACATATCTACAGTCTGGTCACGACCACAGACTCCCTGAGAGAGACAGGCGGCATTGGTTTATGACAACTGTCAGTAAGGTACCTGTGTATGTGATTAAAAAATGTGTTACAAATGAGGATTAAGGCAGGTTCTAGGATGTCCTAGCGTGCATTTGACAGAGTGTCACTTCCACTACGCATTGAATTCTCGGGGGAGGAGGGGGCTACTTAATCCTATAGCTGTGCATATAGTACATATAGTTCCATTGCCGACAAAAGGACTGATAAAGCCATCTTCAGGTTTAGCATAATATTTCATTAAAATATATCTGCTTCATCTTCGTACTGAGAAGGTTTCCTCACTGCAACCCTTCGAGAACGCGTAGTTTCGAATACGAACTTTCTAACCAGTGTCGGATAGGTTTCATCGCATTCGGAAATTCACAATGTCCAACTGTTTGAGCTGCATCATTACGCGCTGAGCCGTAAGCTCGAATCAAAATCGTCACGGCTGTTGAAACGTGGTAATACGTTGTAGACACAAAAGCCTTGGCTTTTTTCTAGCTTGCAGTATACCTAACCGTGATCAACAAATTGTCTCCCTTCGCCGGCCTGCCCTTCCCGAAACACCATCCCCAGCCAGCTTTCTCACCACCCTCCTCGGGGTAGGCACTAATTGGCTGTATTCCCTCATGATCGCACTTGTAATGGCATTATAGTCTAACAGAGATCAAAGAGGTTCACTCGACGACATTCATGCCAATAAGCCCGCCAGTAATACCGTTGTCATTAACTAAACAAGTTCGTAATCATGTGGGCCGGCAAAGACGTCGTGACTTTGACTGTTTATAACTTTCACACAGAAGCCATATATTTTCATCAGAGATCTGCATTTAGTGTGGTTTCCGTCTCCTACCACCCAATCAGGTCGCCAGAAGAACCTTGCAAAGGCAAAACTCGGTGGCAACTGGACCAGGCTACACACGTGTAGACTTACTTTTCACTTCCATGAAGTGTCCCAGGCGTTGATTCCCCAACCAACCAGGCTGTTGAGATTCCACTTCTGATGTGACAATGATGATACAACAGTGATACAAGAAGCGCCTATATAAACCTAGGTAAGCGTTTCGAGACCGTATTGTAGATAGTGTAGAAGAGCAGGAAACAAATGACTGAAGGCCCCTTTCATGACGAGAATTCGATCTGAGGCCCTGAACGAGTTATTCCAAACCAACGCAAGCTATAGGGATTCCACTTGAGTCTTCACAATGCCCTGTCATTAGTGGAGGGGCAGAATGATACGCTGCTTCAACTAAACTTCGAGAACTTGACAAAAGGAAACCAGTACGTCCGCATCCTTCTCGATAGAGATTTCCACTTGTGGTATGACAAGAGTGAAGGGACAGAAGTATATGATACTGCTTCACCTCAAGAATGGGAAACGAATTCGTGGGTATCTTTCCAGGTAGAGTAGCCATAAGATTCGTTAAGCAACCACTCCGGATGCTCCGATACTGTCAAGTATGTCGACCAATACAGATTCTCACTATAGATATTCTCGCGGCCGTCGCCTAAGTGGTATCATAGACACTTCCAAGTGTGTCTGTCCTCCTGGAAGAGCCGCGAATACTTTATGGCGGCTCACCCTAAAATGTCCATAGAATATGTACGCCATCCCCAGCTTTGTCTTCATCGTTTAGTTCTAGTAAGAGTGCAATGAAGGCTATGTCTGCGACACATGTAATCCCCATCCCAGCAGACAAGGGTACTCGTGTCACCGTTACCAGGTCTGGGATGTCATCTTTCGTGATAACACGGTATCTAAATGTCAGGCACAATGACCTCGAGTCCATCCAATGATAAGTAGACTAAACGAATTGTTGAATTCCTAAAATCTAGTTGGCACTGCATACGATACACGAATGCAAATTATGACCGGCTCATTTTCAAATTCCAGCAGTAATCCCCAAGTTACAAACCGAATTGCGGTATAATGCTGATTTCTAGCTGTTAGAGGCCTGGCAACGAAAAAATATGACAATTGGTTTTGGTAAGTTAACCTTCCTACGTTGTGACAGGCTACTTTGGTGCTGTCCACTGTATTACTATAGCATGGGTACATGGTCAAGATAATTTTACATGTCAAATTAACTTGTTTTACTGTACAATATAGAAGGGCCCCTGAAAGCTATCTTCATTTTGCTGCACAGCCAAAAAAGCGCAATGGATATTGTTATCTACATGTATTACAAAACGCTTTGTGGTCTCTCATCACGTTTATGCTGATGCTAACAGCATCATCCGTGCTAATATATAAAAAGCAACATCAAGGGCAGTGACTACACCACGCAGATATAAGTGTCCCTTGTGGCTTTAATGCTTCTTTTTTGCTGTTTACAGACACAGCAGGATGCAAGCTCGAGTATATGCTATCATTTTATGGTGGAAAAACGCCTCGCCTCCACTATCTGACTACAATCAGTACAGGTTAATGGTGCCTCTCCCGGTGGAACAGTCTATCCGTCGACGAGCCGAGGGGCTGTTTGTCACGGAGACCTCAGTGCACGAATTAAGGACTAATCATTGAAAGTGTTCTTGACATGAAAGCCTTGTGTTGATAATGGCGCGCAAATGAAATATCCATTCCTAACACTTGAGATTGTAATAAGCGCATTCCTGACAAAATGTTCGTATAATTTAATAAAAAGTGATAATTTGTGTTTTTCGCCGGTGCCATATTTAATAATTAAATATGGTTAGACGCGTGTTAATGCTGGGAGCTGTTATTGGTGTTTTTAACTGTCACTATCAGATTATAACCTACTGGGTTGTTTTAGAATGATTATCGTTGCTTTTAAGTATTAACCCTCAACTGAAAATCGTAGCGAGAAGCTTAAAAACAGATTGACCTGCTTAATTTCGATCACCAAATCAACGGTAGTCCTATCCGTCATTGAAATAGGATGCTAGGTTGCAGGAATGTTGTAGACTGTGTTACATTAAATTTCGCACATCTCGTACCCCAATCACGTTACCCAGGAGCCGGCAAAAAGTCGCGGAACATTCGAGGTAAATCAGCGTTTCCGATTATTTCCATGTCGCAAACGAGTGCGGGTTGATTTACCCAATCATGACTTCATCCCTCGGGGATCCGGAGCCGGCGAGCGTTTTTTAAGGAGAGGTTCATTACATGGGAAGGCGTTCATTTGGGGCAGAAAAATAGATGAAGCCGATGATTATGGCAATTGGATGGAGTAAATAAGGTTACTTATTGCGTCTACCTTTGATCCATCGGGTTCAAATACGTGCCAGGAGTCACTGATACTCAGATTGGATATAAAAGGTGAGGTTCGTTTGCAGTTGCAATCGCCATGATTGGGATCGAGTCCATTGATTGAATCACTACCGGACGACAGCGTCTCTGTGATAAGGTTGTTCAGCGTGGATACAGCGATGGCTAGAACAATGGTCTTCCATCTTACAGTTGCTGTAAACAGTACCATGTCACTGTAGCAGCAATAAAAGGCAGCATATCATCTTTACTGAGACATAGCGAGAAAGTAGGTTTTCACTTTGATGTTCAAACCGTCCTAACTGAAAAAGCCTCAAACTGGAAGTATTTCCCTCGCTGTGGCATTTCATTTTCCTGTGATATGGATATCCAAGACAGGCGTGGGAGATTTTTCATCTCGACATTCATGAACTAATTATCAGCCCTACTTCACACAAAATGAAAATTGACATTCAGCTGGTTGCGAACTAACTAAATCATTGTCTCTGTATGAAGCTCATAATGTAAGTTTTCATCATGTGAAAAGTCTATCATTCACGAAATTACTTGTTAACGATCAACTTGCTTGAAAGTCTATGGGAAGACCAAAGATAAAAGTAGTTTCTTCGTCATCGCTGCTAAGAGGAATATACGACAATGTAACGAAATACGCTTTTCGTTCTTCTGCAGAAGTATGTTGTTACAATACATTCAATCCTGATATATCAAAGTACCGAAATGATAAGCAGAAACCTGCTGTTGATAAACGTTGATGCCGTGTGCCGGTGTAATGTTTTTGAGTGTTTCTGTTTTTGATTGTTTCCCCTCATTGTTTGGGAACGCTCAAAAATAGATTGACAAGTATTTCTGTGTATCCCCCCTATTGAAAAGTCGTGGTCTCTCTAGCTGCCTATTGTTTGGAAACACTGACACATGGGAAACAACCACAGATGTTACACCGGCGCCCTGATGAGATTCGTATGCGATCTATAAGTTCATGAACAGTTTCCGCAACGGCAACCCTGGCAAGTTTCTAATAACATCTTGATTTGGAGGATAGAAAATAGAAACATATAGCTTTACGTCTCGGCCTAATATCCCTCACACCCGCTACACAGCTGCTGTTTCAGTTTAATTGCCTCTTTTAACACCGATCAATACAAATTAAAAGGAAATCATCTCTTTGTACACGTGACTTAATGATGTCACGTGACTTCTTAATTGATCACGTGACATACTTAAAAGCGGCAGTAAAAGTACTTGATGTCGCAATATGTATCATAAAGTTTTGATAGAGATGGATGGTGAATTGAGAGGATGCGAATGCCTTCCCCAGAGATAGTTGATAGCACTCGGAATCGAATTTCCTGTTGCGGTTACAAAATTAGGCCAGAGTAGAATAAAGACGCGTGAATTTTACTGAATATATGTTGTTGACTGCAATATTGAAGACAAAGTTCAAACAGTGCAATGCTGCCAAGTAGCACCATTGTTAAAGCTAAACGCTTGACACCGTGTGCCCCCAAAGTCGGTTGAGCCTTATGCTGACCAATACGTCTATGAATCTCCTCCGAACGTTTCCTTCGATACGTTTGGATGTTTGAACTAAGTAATCCAAGTCTCAACTACCTCCCGAACGGCTGCAGCTATCCAACGCTCCCACGTCAGTATACACTCATGAATACATGCATGAATTCCCTTTAAAGATTTTAATGCGACAGAGTTGACCTTAGCCATCAATAATCTCCAGACGTCTCTGACCTTTTGAAGCCAACACTCTCGTGGATAGACCTTGATGGATGGACAAACCACCAGCAACTGTGACAATTCAATTATTCCTCATATGATGAATTACTTGGCTTCAATTGCCTTGACTGACATATCCCTTGATTCCCATCAGGCCGCACTATAAAGCTTTTAAAGTCTTAATGAGACCGGGGAATAAACCAGAGTAGATATTGACCCGAGCGGGTAACGAATTCCAGAAATCGTGTTAGCAGTGACATTTTGATATTGATACAATATTCACTTGGATTAGAATCTGTCTGTGCAGAAAACTGTAAGTATATACATTGGATACCTTCAGCGAACCCCATTTTGACACAGGCATGATGAGGCCGGGGCGTTTTCTTCGGCAAAACGGTCTATCTTCGTATCATCGCCAGTTATCTGTTGTCTCTTCCGCTATGAATTTGAGTAAGACAAATAGTAATTATGAAAAAAAATACAATTTAATTCAAATTTTAAAGATCCTTTACTAAATTGGAATTCCTCCATTTATCGATGATGGACTTGTTCGGTTTACCTTCCCAAAGTGAACTCAATACATTGATATGTCACTGTGTATTAGCCTATTTATTCTTAGACAAAATGAAAACTTTCAAAAAGAGCAATTCACACCTTCCTCCTTGATTACATTTGTATTTGAAAACGACAACGAATCCACTTTATTTTGCTTATTTCCCAAACGGCACAGCACTTTACATTCACCGCACCAGGTAAATAGATATCAATATGCATTTTATTAAATCTAATTGAGCGCAGGTGTGTGATGTTGACAGTAGAGTTCGAATTTCCTGTCAGATCAATCTGCGTGATTCTAGCAATGCAACAAAAATTTCATTCCATTATTGGGCTATTTTCAAAAATGCTGTCTATTCATTTTTAATGTTATAGTCGAACTTGCTGGTTGATTTTTCTATGGAGAGAGCATTAAGAAATAGAGAGGACGTTCGTCAATATTGGAATATTTCGCAATCTCGACCATTTGTCTCATCCGTTTTCCCGGGAACCCCCATTAGGTAATAACACCTTTCAAATTAAGGATAACACGTCAGATATTTTAGTGACTCTTTAAACGACATCCGAGCCAGGTATCAAGAGGACAACACTAACACGATATGGCACGCTGCTATTGCTCGTCACCCTCGCACTCTGCTAGTACTCGTCACCTTTCAATCCCAGTTGGTGTCTCGTGTTTTCTTCGCGACACGAATTCTCAATTACGACAGTTATGTGAAAAGAAAATAGTTTAGAACCACTGCCGATAGACATGCTAGACAATTCTGCTGTCTGGCATGTCGGCATCTGACAACCAAAGCTGAAACTGAAGGGAAACCGTTACAGGTTGTTTTCACTTGTTTCAAGTATGTATATTGTTGAAATGTCATTTTATGTATAACGTGTAATGCACTGATGAAGGAATGAAGTAGGACAATTCGAATTGCTAATATCAGTCTTTTGCTGTGAAATGTTAAGGGAGGCTCATTAGATAGCGCTAGTAACACATATATCACGAATCTGATGCGGAAGGAAATATAACGTGCGTGTCCAGTACCTTTGCCTGTTCTTGCTATTTCATAAATTGTTTAGAGATTATCGCATTCGACAGTCTGTGAGAAAACCAAGTCGCTCACTCTTATACTGGTAGACATCGCATGGTCCATGTTGAGTAATGTTCTGTGTCTGCCTCGTTTCCCTCTTGCAGCGCAATGAAAAAAACGTAGCATCATTTCCATACCAAGTCAATTCCCCTTTCTATGCTTTGCTAAACCTTGGGCTCAACAAAAATTCCTGAGAAGGAAATGTATCATCCAGCTCCGTCTTTTTATGACTGCTAATAATCCTCGTTTTGCCTTACAGTAGATAAATCTCGCTCCATAATGCATTGCATTATCCTAGCATTGTTGTCAATGTCTTCTTACTGTTCTATACGACTATCTGCTCCCTGAGGATGGCAGCAAGTTATGGTTAAAAAAACAATGCATTTAGTTCTTAAAATCTTGGCATTCTCGAACAGTTGGTGAACAAAACGTGCAGCAGCTGATAATGTTCCTGGTGATTTCATGCTTTATGTAGAAATGGACCATTTGTTCAGCACGGCCGTTATCTGCAAGAACGCAGCAACCCATTTTTGCAAGACTTGTGAAAACTGCGAACAAAAAATAAGGTTTTATGGAACCAAATGTAACGGAATCGAGTTGCATGTACTAGATTTGACAATGCGAAGAGGAACATTAAATGCACTGCAAGAACTACATCCAATGGGTTGGGGTTTTTTCCAGTGTGTGAGTGCAGGATTTGTAATTTTTGTTTAATCCTAGCTCTAACCTTACCCTTTCTAAGATATCGCTAACCCCTATCGAACCTTACCGTCCTAACTCTCTCATTGTACGCCTTTTTTATCAATCACGAACTAGAGTGAAATGTTTGCCTTCCCATACGGGTGTTCTGACGGACATCACATACACTGCAATAACATCAAGTCGACCGTAATAATATACATTGTATACATCTAAAGAACTCTAAGTAGCTGGAGGGAAATGATAATATTGCCCGTCCAATTTGTCACTGCTTCCTTTAGCTGTCTCTACTGATTGTTCAAATACACAAAGCAAATAACTGACAAGAAGGGTGATGGGCAGTTTTGTGATCTATCTCGACATGTCGATTGCATGCCCTTGGCTGTTAGCTTTATACTGAACTCATGGGAACCATCTGGAACTATTTGATTAAACATGTTATCTTGCTGTTTCCATTGGATATAGTAATGTACCTTACGTAGAAGACACTGGCACGACAAGCCAAATTTCGGATGCAGCGTACACTATTTACAATAGTGTTTCTGAGCCAATGTGTTCAGATGTGCATATTTTAGACATGCATACGTAATGTACGCTCAGTTGCCAGCTGCGCCACCGATAGAATGAGGGTGTTCACTATTGCACACAGTCACATTCCTGACCTTGGTGTAGGCTATGGTTTGTCTGGTTTTCCCCTGGCTTCCTCTAGAATAGCTTTCCGTCATCTTAAAAACAAGACGACCTTCACAACATGCTTCAAATATAACCTTACATTAGTGACATATTGCTACTCGCATTTAGTATCATTGCTAGCGCTTCCAGGCCACTGGCTATTTCCCTCGCCATATGACCATGGGTCACGACTGGCTGCGCCTCGCCGCATCCTTTGGTTGGCGACATCCGCTGCCGCAACAAGTCCTTTCATTAATCATCTCTGCCAATTAACACTTCAAAGCTTCTCGGTTCCTAATAAGGCAAGAGACAGTAAGCACACCCCTGTGTCTATATGATCACTAATTACCGGGAGAATGGAATGAATAGGCCGGTGTCACAACTTCGATATGTGTCTCTGAGGATTATCCCGATAAGTCTAGTGATGCGACGAGGTGTCATTTTCGTCACAAAATCTTAGCTACTGAGGTAATGATGAAGACAGACTTCAGGTTGGCAAGGAATTAAGTTACCCTACGTGTAGTCTAATGCATGATCTTTACGTACGTTCAATGAAGGGTATTTCTAGTTACTATCTCACAAAGGAATCAGTCTGTCCAAAAAGGCTTCACGTCGTATCATTTGGTTGGGCCCAATGACAATATCAAGGGTATCAAATGAAGTATAAATCTCGGAAGTAGGTACATGTTGTTTACTGCAAAGGCATAAGATTTTGTTATTGGATATTGTTACTGAAACTAGTGTAACGTTACACCAGAACCCAAGACCTATCTCCGCAGTATTGTGATATAAGTTCCTCCCCCCGCCGCTACGATCGAGCTGCAATCCGATCAACAGACTCAGTTTTATTTTGACTTCTCCGTTGGCAAGATCGCTCCGCGCGCTGCAGCTCGTGTTTGCTTGGCAACGGTGAAGTATTATGGATACGGACACCTGAGGATGTAACCATTGTCAGGATCGAGAGCTAATAAAGGATTACTAATATATATTGCTATAACAGGTAGGTTGTTGTGTGTACTTAAAATCACGTTTAATGTCAATTTGTATCTGTTTTTCCTTTTGTAACAAGACAACACGACACGTTTTGTTGCCGAGACAAATCTCTCAGTTATAGAATAATAACCATCAGATATGAACTTATTCAATCTATATGTACCGTGTATACTTAGCGCATCTCCGAAAGATATTCCATGTCTAACAGCTTCGCAAAGTGATATGCCGTATAAAAAAGTTCATAATAAAAGTTTAGAATACTCGTGCAGTGGTTTCACTTAGTAGCTTAGGTCTTGATAAATATACTGAACATTAAGTCAGTAATGAAATGAGGAGATGAAACAAAGCGTTGACCCCCGTCCCCTTGGGTAGCTTCCCCCTTACAATCGACATTGGCTTAGTTACCATCGCATATTGTAGAAGTATAGATTTTGCCAGAGGTTGAAATGAACTCGCTCAGCAGCTTCCACTCCCTAATTATTTTAGCCGATGTTGAAGTATGTCGGTTTAAAACGACCAGAAACAAGCAGGACTGGTTGTAAAAACAAATATTGTCACTAACGTTGGCGTTGACTTAACTTAGCGTTATCTCCTTCAGTTAAGCCCTTAGTCGACTTAGACGCCAAGTAAGTTATCGCCAGCGTTAGTGACAAAGGTTGTTTTGAACGACATGGCCGGAAGGATGCTAGTCCTCTTTGTCAACATTTATGACATTTTTGTCCCGTTGATTGACGTTGGCAAATACCAGCAAATAAAAGACATAATCCATCTTAAATTATATTAGTTCTTAACAAACTAAGTTTATCATATAGGCCTAGGTCCTTCCCAAAAGTGACTTCCCTCTCATACTAATCAGCGATAATAATAATCACGTGGTTTGTTCATCACATGTTAGCTAAATCGTGCATCCCATTCGCACCTTCTCTGAACAACAGACCAGTCTGCCTCATGTGCACATTAATATTGTTTATTTATTCTTGACAGTTAACAGATTGCTTTTATTTGCGATTGTCTACGTGTGGGCGGTTGGAAAATGCACACGGATATGAACTTATTTGCCCAGTTGTGTGCAAATGAGAGGTTGGTGTCATTATTGCATTATCATCAGGCTGTTTGTGTGTGCAATATTTCGGTTCAATGACGTTTTACTCCAGTGACCCGGGGTAGAGTCACAAACCTATACAGTCTCTAATGGATTTCTTGCCACAACTGTGAACTTGTCTAGAGACGCCTCTAGCCAGTGTCTAAAGTTGTCTCGAAACGCCATTGACTCTAGGTATGACGTTTGCGACAGGTTAATGATGGGATGATAAAGATATAGCTGACACGTGATCCACCCTCAGCTCATTGCCTTACCGTAACGGAGAAATCGATGAGTTACATGATAAAGCCTGAAGATGAATGACTTATCAATGTCAGGTGACATTCAGGATTGGCGCTTATTTCTGAGATGTTAAGCTATGAGACGATGATACTTGTATACGAGAATCGTGTACTGATACGACCAAGAATTTTTAATTACGACGTCCCACGCAGACAGTTTTAAGTGCTGCTAAATGGCCATGTCGCGCTTAACTGCGTATGGTAGTGTGCGTTGCATCATGTTTAATCATGCAAAAAGAAATATTGACATTTGTTTCAAAAATATCAGTAGCGTATGGGTGTATCATAAAACACCAAGCATATGTTGAAATTTCTGACATTTTCGAACAGGTTTTATTGAGAGAAACTGAAGCAGATCGATTTTTGTTGGTATTGACACATTCCTTTCAGACTAATTGTAAATACCACTGGTCGATTTTCAGCCTGGGTTATCAACTTTCCAATGAACATTAGCAAACACTGCACACGATCTCAGCTCAAACGAGCTTCAGCTTAAAACCGCGGTCTCTCAAAAGTAATTTAAGTGCACTTCGCAACTTTCTGTGAATGACTCGGTACTCGTTGAGAGCAGCGCATCGACTCTGAGTCAAAGCCATGCATCTGTTTCTTTCTTCTTTTCCTCTCAAAGACAAAATTTCCCCTTTTTTATGCATCTGTTTAACTGATTTGTCATGTTTCGACTTGAAATCGATTCTTTGCCGGTGACAGGTTTCGCGAAGGATGTGTAAGAAACGATCGCTCAACCCTGGGAAACTGACGAAAGTGTCTCTCTTGTTTTGCAGGATTTGATATTTTGTGGAAGGGAAGTTGCTTTAAAATAATTTTGTACTTCGTAGTGCACGACTTCCCGACCTCACAGAATAGTCAAAGTGTTCGAACACCATAAATTTTATCGTGCGCTGCGCGGCACTGGCGCATGTGAGAATCTATGACGTGTCACTATGTCGGGCATTTGGCGCCCCAAACTTTGTTACTTTATTGGAACAAGGATTAGTCACTCATTCAAATACATTTCTGGCGAAAATCTCCACTAATGCAATAAACCAACGACTAGAACTCCTTCCTATACATTAATTGTATTTTATAATCTTGATATTACCAAGAGAGTAACAAAATATGTACTCTTGATATTCCCGCTGGCAAAGTAGGCATCGACCAACTGTCATCTGCGGCCGGCACCCGATAAACCAAGATAATCGCTGGATTGCCTTCTTTCACGCTATCAAAATGTTAAGCGCTTCACCCGGTCAATAGATTCAGACGCCGAGGTCTGCTTTGGGGAGAACTTTGAAATCCGATATGCAGGCAAGTTGGTAGTCTTCTTTCATACTCTGTTTAAAATGCTGATCAATGTTAACTACTTTCAGAGGATCTCTAGAAGCGGTCACGATCACGCATACAGGTCGTTAAGTAAAAAGTTGTTTTTCGATTTTGTCTTGTTTTACCTATCGCAAAGCAGATCATTAGTCGACCATTTATGTGTCAAATAGGCGTACAGCAATTAGGATAATGATACATTCATTAATTATTGAAATGGTGGAATTAACCTGATCTTCGATAAAGAATGATACCCTAATTAGCCCCAGTCGTCGCATACACACAATCACAAGTTGGCATTGGCAAGTGGTTTACACTCCGCACTGAATTATTTACCTGAATAATGCACCATTGTGGGTTCAGTTGGCTCAACGAACACATAGTTATCCCCTTTTAAGGACAGTTCTTAAGTTTCGAAAGTGACAGGCCTGGTTGCATCATTGAATATGGCAAGTTAGGTAATGATTTCAATGTGTATTTGGTGGATTATCCCCCTTTGACGAAAGTGTGTATGTTTATAATTGATCATAACCGTGATCTATCTCTCATGTAAATTAATCTACCCCTCTCCACCCACCGTCGTTATATCTTCCAACACTACTACTGTACTAATGGGTCTTACCCTTTTCACTGTTACCAAACGGGCCAAAACCCTATGCTCATTTCACCAGTGAGCCTGGGTTCAGTTGTTCTAAACAAGTAAATTTTTTGTTCGGTTGAGTCTAACTGGATGTCCATTAGACTTAACTGAAAAGGTGACGCTAAGTTTCCGTCAACTGGCTAATTTTTAAATCGAAATCGTCACAAGAGATTTGGGGCTATAATAGACACGGATTTGGTCAGAAACACAAAAGTAAAGATAACGCTGAAAGTGTAATTTGAAATATTTATTTCAGAACAAACAAACAGTATGATACAAAACAATATACATGTATATGGAATTAATATCAGTTCGAATCAGTCAGTTCCGTCGGTCCTACCGACACAATATGATAGTTCTCTCGATGTAGAATCTCAATGTAGCAGGCTATGGACAAGAGCAGGCCGAAGGCACACCGTGCGACACAACAATTTCTACCGAACTCAACGAAATGTCCTTCACGACACCCGTTACCGGTACTCCGACAAACAGTCGGACACTCTCTAAACAGCGATAGCAATTCTAAGATAGACCAGCACACAGCCTATCAAAACATCCCCGCGCCCAGCAGGAGTCGGTGGCAGAAATGCAAAGAGAGACCAGCAGAGAGCTAATCCAAAACATCCCCGCTCACAGCAAGATTCGGTGGCAGCAATGCCAGGAGAGACCAGCCAGGGCTAATCCTAAACGTCCCCGCAGAGAGCAGGTTTCGATGGAAGCAATGCAAAGATAGACCAGCACAAAGCTAGTCCAAAACGTCCCCGCAAACAGCAGGTTTCGGTGGAAGCAAGACCAGCAACGAGATGCAAGCAAGCAAGACCAACAAGATAGACCAGCACACAGCCAGTCCTAAAAGTCCCCGCACTCAACAGGATCCAGTGACGTGATGAAACCAAACACAACAATATCCGGTTGCTGCAAAGCCAAGATAAACCAGGACAGAACTGGTTCAAGCGTCCCTGCACACTGTATCAGTAGATAACTTGTGGCCACAAGAAAGGCCTCACAGCGTCCAAGTCAAAGCTTCCATGGTCGACACCTTGCCGTTGTACACGCAGCACAATGCACCACTGCAAGCCTCAGACTGCCTGAACAGGCAGTAACACATCAACACAAACAGTCCAAAGTCTGTTACATAAGTCCTATTCATCGTTCCTATTGTCCCAATCATTCAAATAGGTGAACCATGTCACTAAAGCCACAATACAAAGGCGTAATGCCTTAGCTGCCAAATAATAAAAGAACCGGGAAGAATGTAACATAATCACATCAGCGTAACAAGGATAGTGGCACAGTAGTGAAAAAAAACTGTAGAGTAGATAAAAGATGACGTAAAGGCCAGTCTTTCATAAACTTTTCACGACATGTTTCCATCAGGGAGGTTTCGCAAATCCCCGAAACGCCAACATGAGCGCCTATCTGATTGTTCGACCTTTTGGCCTTAGTTTGATGTTCGGCAGTAGCTTTGCAGGTGGAATGGAAAAGCTCTTTCCTTTGGGTTCACTGGCTGAAGCCACATAAGTGGTGTAAGTGGCCGGTCATGAGGTGCGTAGGCAGGTGTGCCATTAGAGAGGGAGCATCGATCTCCAAGTTGGCTGGCGAGAGTATAGCCACGTCGATAGTGATTTCTCACCTCACTTACTCACCACTTATCGAAAAGGGTTATCGAATGACACTTTGAAAAAGATCGTTGAGCACGGTAGAGAACTAGTAAGGGGAGTCTGTGTCCAACTCTCAGTCCAATGGTCGCTGTTTCGAGCGTCTTTGACCTTCTGAATAAAGCTGATGTTTCAGAGACATCCGTGAAAATGTTGATGTCATAGGCTATTAAAAGACATCCTGCTGTTTGATTCAAAGGCCAGCATTCATTAGAAATATTAGATACACTTGCTTATCGCCAGTAAAGATGTTAAGATACCTTTCTAATGACCAATAATATCCCCTGGGTGGATTCTCGATCACGTTTATGGTTGTTTATGGCCGTGTTTTCTTCTCTGTCTCCAGTGTCAGAGTGTGACGGAAGAAAGGTCGTTGCGGACACGACTTATTCTCAAATGTGACGCTCAACGACGAAATATTTTTTTGGTCGGCGCCTCTTTGCAGCCAATCAGGTTACAATGCTAAGCAATAGTCAACCAACAGGAGGGAAAAGTTGCGAGCCATTTTCACAAGCTGAATGTGATTTTGGGTGCAGACTACTTCCTCGCTTGTCAGCCAGTCGGCGTCCACTCACTCCCGTTAACAAGCTGCTGATCTCCCAATCACGCAGTATCAGTTGGCGGCGACATTCAGTACATACCACTTGCTTGCTTCCTCTATGGCCAAGTGGAATTGACTCGAACCTGGTTATATATTAGATGGCTGCTGATTGCTTTGGTGTACACTGAACAGTTCAGCGATTACAGTTCTTTTGACCACTCTTCATCACACTTCCTTCAAATTGCATTTCTGACTACAAGGTAATCTTTGGTGTTCACCACGTGCTTCCTACTCGGCCAATACAAATAAACTGGCCTTTGAGTGAATCGAAACAATTTCGTTTTCCCTCATAACTACGATTGACTTGACCACTTGCCATGTTTTCAACCAAATTACTAGATAATGGGAAGGCTTTGTCGTTACTTTCAAGTATTTGAATTAATATGCTTAGAACGAATAATTTGCTCATCTTGGATGTTTGCGAATGATATGAAGAGTTCTTGCACTGAACAGAATATAGAAGTCAGACCAATAATATTCGATGAGGAATTGAACTTTTGTCCATCAAGTAAAGCTACCGTACACGATTCCCCCTGTAAAATACCGGTGTTGGAGAGAGCAACCGTGATACCGAGACCTTTATTAAGTACATGAGCTTTTCTGTAATTTCCGAGGTATAACACCTGATCTGTGAAATACACCTTTTTTCTCGCGACAGAAATAATGCCGATACTCTGATTTCCTGGAGAAGATCTCTGCTTCCCGCCGTGCTTCCTGCTAACATTCTGATAACAGTCTTTTTAGGAAGCGGAGCTTTTGCCTCACATTACGTTAGATGTTAAGGGAGGTAATGTCATAGCCATTCACATATAGGCTTACACATAGAGTTTCCCCTTTGTCATGTTATCTAGTACCCCTTTTCGCCTTCGATGTTCATTTTTGTTGGTCCTGACTTTGGACCAAGGAGATATCAATGGGTTTTAACATTACAAAGACTGACTCACCATCGTTCAGCCAATTTTTTATATTTAAATACAATTAATTTCCTTTCAGAAAAAAGCGATAAAATCCTTCATCTGTATGTTCCTTATGTGTGGTCCATGACACCAAAAGGCGTCATGGAGACCATGGTGAATAAACGAGAGAAAAAACATCGAAAAGCCAATTACGGATAGGTAATTTAAAATATGCAAGAGACATTATAAGCCGGGGCTACATTAAAACACGGCTTTTTTCATATTGGGCAAGAAAAGACAGTCATCATGTTGCTTCAAGTACGCCGGAGCGCCATCAGAAAGTGCCAGTCTTGTTACTTCCGTGACGGATATGATCATGACACCCATTAAAAAATTCAATTACGCCTGGGGTGCCAGGGGACTAAAGACTTGGAATGAGGTGGTAACGTGGACATTTCATGCCTTCTGTTAGATGGGTTGCTTGGTTCTTTTTTTAATTGCTTAGATTAAAGATTGTATGTAGTGGAACAGTCGTGGGGTTTATATTTCCTCTTCGAAAAATGATTTTGCTTACAATTTCGAAGGGAAATAGTCAGGTAGCGGAGAGCTATAGTGTCGTTGATCTATAATTGGTGCATCTGGGTACTTCTTTAAACTTTTTTTTAAATGTGAGCTGGAGGCATTCAAGGCATCTGACTAAATAGATTGCGATAGTCTCGTCACCCATTGGTTGGGTTCGGGAAATGTTTTTAAATTGCTTTGACTCAAGCTTAGGTACTATCTGAGCTGTCGACAGGTTGAACCTCCGAACAGCTTGAAATAATTTCTCAAGAAAGTTTAGGCGATCATTCATGAAAAAAGTTTTAACAAGCTGGTGAAGTCCTGAGACAGAACATTAGAATTTGATTTATTTCATTGTAAATGGCATCGGCATTATAGTTTTGCATGGTTGTTTAGGCGTTATAGGACATTCCCCACTCAGCAACCAATAATATTGCATCCAACCGAACCGGACCAAAGCTCCTTATTTATCTCTCCTCGTAACTTTTATATGCCGAATTAAGCACGATTAAGCCTCGTATCATTTAGCACAGTTTAGAGAAATGTCGATACCAGCGTTCAGACGAGATCGCCTTCACCGAGGCGCATGATCTCCAAAGGTCTGGTCCTTGTACCGATAAAGAGCGGAAAATACATATGAAGAGAGGGATCAATAGGAATATCCATAGTCTAGATCGATTAGACCTGATCAACGTATTGCTAAGAACCTCAGCAGGAGATGTACAAAAAAGTTATTCATGTGTTGATGTATCCTGCACGGCCTGAATAGTTTCCCTTTCGGTTGAATGTCAAAACCGTTAATGGGCTAGATCTGGGAACGTGTTCCCAAAATCTCATCAATTTCCTCTTCTCAGAATGACAAGCTGGTTAGATATTTGGGTGCAACTTTGCAATTCTGAAGGGCACGGGCATTCCCCCATGGTTGTAGTCCGATTACACTGACTCTGCACTGTTGAGCTCAGCCCAGTTTACCCGTCAGTTCGCTAACATCTTATGAATACAACTGTTCCGATGGAGTCTTATATTCAGATGAAAGTCACCTTTATCTTATCTTGTGCCTTTAAGAAAGCGAAACCAACACCAGATTTTGTCGTTCCATCTGAAGAAAATTTAGACTAAGCATCAAAGAAGAAAAATGAGCGAACAAGTTGCAATCGACATCAGCATGTATCAGCATTCCATCGAGCTGTACTCCTTGGCCCAAGGTTATCGGGGATCAATCGTTGCCGATAAATCGTGATTATCTAAGCTTTATGTTTACCAAGCTACTTCATGGGCACCAGCTACTGTTTATACACCTGCACAACTAAAACACATCGAAATATACTAGTTCAAGATGGGTGGTTGAAAAAAGCGTTTTATTCAAGACATTTCTAGGTTGAAAGGTAACATTCAGCGTAACATTAGGTATGTTTAATCATACTCTCAGATTTGGTAAAGTCTTGATAGTAGTCCGTAAGTATTGTCTGCTGCTACCTACCTACAACTTAACTCCTTCGATATAAAACAATCGTTCCGCCCAGTGTAAACTTTATGATGAAAGATCGGTTGATAAGCTGCTTCCAAGAAGCTCGTTCATCTCAATCCAACATCTCAGCGTGACTATTGTAATGACAAGACAATGACCTGCCACAACCTAGTATCTAGCTAATTGGCAAGCCATAGCCTACCCCGACAAGCGTGATAGGCTACTGGCTCTGGACATGATACCATAGACAAGTAAAGGATTAACTAGATCTGATAAGGTTACACAAGCTCCCCAAGAGGATCCGCTACAATTGTCTTAGCATGCTATGCGATAGTCTGGGTTTGGGTCAGGTTTCCTTGGTAGTGAACTTGATATTGCCGTGTCTGGTCCACCGTATTGCGATCGGAATCAATGGGATGACGTTTCCAGCGGGGGATAATTTCGGTAAAACTACACTAAGCGTCCAAGCGTCTTTTCAGAAATGCTGTAACTCTGGCAAAAAAGATTGAAAAAAGTGCTAGGAGTTTTACATTTTACATGTGACCAGTTTCCAGATGATATGACAGCCTATGAATTCAAGATCAACCAATTCCTTATAAGATACCACGTTGATAACACTAAAGTGTTCTGAGATTCGTAGTGATTCAATGAATAAACAGCTAAGTTGCGGTTTCTGTTGAAGCAATACACTTGTTGCTTTGTCACAAAGACTAATGAAAACACATCTGGACAAAAATAGTGTTGCAGTGTCGTACGCTGCGCTCGATGGCTGAAATGCGCCTTCCCGATTTTCGCTTTCAAGCTTCAGCGACTTCAGTTCGCTCAAATCATTTCACTGCAGACCTAGTCCGCTAGATTTGAAAGTGCCAAAAAAACCACTATCAGTTCTACTCGTGATTTATTTAATCTTTTTCCAATCTTCATCCCAGGAAAGTCACAATGTGGTAACCAACACAATTGCTACGGGATGCAGGGAATTCATCTTTGAAGCTGAAGCTGAGAAGATGTTTGGCTTTTTCCTGAAGCAGCTCAAGGTGTATTCTCAGGAGAAATTCGCGATATTACACTACAAAAAGACTTTGTCTTTCAAAGTGGTGGATCCTATCTTTAGCCTTACAGCGAGAAACGTAATTTGATTGTGCCAGATATTTCACTTAGTGTTTTGTTTGCTTCACGATATTTTAAACAATATTATTTTAACCTCTATACGCTATAAAGCGTTTCGCTGACAATGGATAGACGTTATCAAAAGCAACTTGAGCACGAACTACCTTTGATATTCTTGTGATTAAGACCACGACATCGTGATCGGTTTCACTTCTTCTCCCAAACTCATCAAGGGGGCTATATCGTTAGTTTGCGTCATGCATTTCATATTAGCGGCTTTCATTGCGGCTTGGGGGAGAGCAATAACCATTACTGAGCTAACGTGAAGTGAAAGGCGTTGATAAGATGAAATGAGCCAGATTCTCTGGTTGATCTTCTGTTGATAATTTGACTGATGATATTATACCTCATGGTAATTACAACTAGGCAAAACTTATATTTCGGTTACAGATCCCTCTGCTCGTTTTTACATCAGATTAATTAAATTACCATGCGGTAATTATTATGAAAGTCTTCAATCTGGGTGTCAAGTGAGAGAGTGGTTCACGCGAGGTGCTTTTAGTGTCTGACATGTTAGTTTTAATCAAATCTAACCCAGGCCATTATGTTATGGGCTGAGGGTCGTCCATGCTTTCAGCTGATACCATATTGTAATCAAATCAAGGAACCCAATTTGGTATACATGTAGGTTTGAGGGTCGGTATTTGTTAAGTCGTAATGTACATCCGTAGCTGCAAAGCAATTGCTATAAAGAGAGGCTGGTTTCGCTGACCTATCTGTCATTTGATGGTTCATGGCCATTTTGAAGCAGCCGGATCAGATCCAGTACAGGCAGTATTATTTTTGTCTATGGATGTCAATTTACAATCATTGATATCCCTGGGATAAGCATGATTCTTCAAACGCAATCCCATTTCGGTCAACCCACAGGCAACTAAAGGGATTATTCAATACCCAGATCTAGGTTACTCAATAATTTATCATGCAGCCGGATTTTTAAGCGTTCCATCAATCATATTCCGTGCGGTTTTTTGCTACTGCATCTTTAAAGGACCCATACCAACATATTACATTGTCTGGACATGGTATAATGCATAGATTATAAAATCCAATTGCTGAATCTAAGTAATATCCTTTTTCGAGTTCGGCTGTTTCCTCAAAGGTATTGGAAATTGAATCTGTTTTCGTCTGATGCCCGGGAGGAAAAAATGACTCAAGAACCGATCTGATAGCAACAGGGTGGATTTGACATTACGCTGAATGTTTCATAGCTATAGCTTTGTAAAGAGGAACCTGAAATAGTTGGTGTATGCTGGCTTCCAGGGATACACCTCCTCAATACTTTCACCACCTTAAAGAAGCGTTCAGCGATGTCAGTCTTGGGGATCCAGATGAGTTGTTCGACTTGGCACATTGATTCATGGATCAGTGAATTCATAACAGAAAACTTGATAAATATCGAATTATGTTGTTCCCAGTGACTCGCGGGCAAGATTTCATAAGTCCTCGACAGAAACAACAAACGAGATGACTTAACCTTGCCTGACGAGTTTGGAAAGCTAAGTCTGTGGTAAAGAGCAAGGAATGGACCATTATTAGGGTTGTGTATTATATGGCGAACTCTCAAAAAGAAGCTAATCCAACCCTCTGGAAATAACAAGTGACTCCGGTTCTTTTTCGTCGTCGTAAGATAACAAATTGCCCTTAGCCCGTGAAAAAGCAAAAGCTGATTGGTTATTTCAGCTGGTCGCTCCGGGACGCATTTCCCCGCAGAATTGAGTGATCAGTCTCTAATGAAGTCCACACCTCGCGCTATCTTCTGTACTTCGTCTGATGCTCTGAGCACGAACAGGTCAAGTTTCTGGCTTCTTTTCTATAGATCGATGTTGGGCGGCTTCAACAGCTGTTTATGTTTGATGGACGTGACAAGAGCAAAGTACACTGGCTTCACCAAGTAAACAGAGCTTCTTATTGTCTTTCATTGTTTGGACGATAAACGCATCCTGTCAGGTGAGATATGTAGATACAGTTATATTGGCATCGGTCGTGGATTCGACGCGAGCAATGCAACTACTTCAGCGCATCAAGTCTTATACATAGATGATATCAGCGAACCTTGTCACAGAACCCCAGTTGGTCTTTACCAACTGGAGTACGACAGCATCAGAACAATACACAGTTTGGGATGTCCATCTCGATCTAGAGCATAATCCGTTATATCGGGTATTATCCCACCGACAGAGTACAAAACACGCTCATTACGTGAGCAAACAAAAGCTTTCAAACAAATACATTAATTTGATTCAATCGGATGGTATTACTGCGCAAATAACGTTTTGGTGTTGTAATAGCGGATTACACGACATTTGTGAATTGGTCGGTTTCATAGCTTTGGCCTGGTTTAGTTGGAAATTGCCGTGGCATTTCTAATAAATCTTTCATTGGAAAGTGCTGGTTATCGCCCAAAGTCTCAAAACGCCAGCTGCCTTAAACTTGACAATCCATGTCGACAGATGTGTTGAAATTCTAATGTAAACACTTTGCTTTGGATAAATCTTGAAAGCAGCAGTAATACGAAAACAAACAACACTTTTAAACTTGATGAAATGAATAAACGCTACCATTTGGACTCGTAATAGAGCCAATGTATTGCAGTAAGAGAGAAATTCGCTTTACTGATTGGGTTGATTCCTTTGATCAGCCTTAGCCCGGGGATACTCTGGGTACACATACCTGTGATTGGCTCTTTATCGATTCAGCATAAAGCCATAACGATGCGTAACCTATTCATGTCGAAATATTCAGTTGGTCGGAATCCGCACCTCCCAACAAGTTCCACATTAAAAAGCCAGCCAACCACACATCTCTTATGACCAGGCAAATTACCACCGAGTGTGTTTACCTCTCAAATTCAGAATGCGTGCAATCAAATGTTTATTCTGCCAATTTCATCGACAGACCTTCGTCACGAAAATTGAATTGAAAATCTGAAACAGAAATGATGCGGTGAAATTCGATTTTCCAACACAGCTCTTGGGCTTACTTCATGATAGATTTTATTGAATTTACAATTTCCTAGCCTTAGTGCTATGTACTTTCTCGTGCATCTACAAGGTCAGACTCACTCAGTCCTTGAATAGGCAATAATATAACGATCGTTGCCCAGAGCGTTGCCAGAGCACATAATACAAGTAAACAAAAAAGTCTTTCAAGCATATCGATGAACCTTCTGTTTCAGTGATATCAAATTGGTGATATGCTTGAAGATGAGATCTTTAATGTTTTCCATGAATGGCGTATGAAATTAGACAAACGCAGATGAACACCCTTTAATGTGAAGACTTCGTTAAGTACACTTAAAGGGAACTGGAACCGCCGAGCGATTTATTCAACTTTTCGACTTTCACCGCCCGAGAAAGTCAAACTTCCAACTTCCTATTCGAGTTCAGATTTGTAGCTCCGCCCCCAGTGCCCGAGCATGCGCAGTTCAATTTGTTATTATTGAGAATCATGTGAGAATCACGTGAGTCATGCGATCTTTCATTCATGAGTTTTCGTAGTAAATTCCATAGTAGTGACGTCACTCAATGATTGACAGCTAGGCGCCATGTTTCATTCATGCCTCGTTCTGATCACCCCATACGCGGGAAATGAAAACGAGGTCATACGAACTGGCTTGGCGGTTTCAGTTCCCTTTAAGAACCCGTCACTCTCAAATTATATAAAAAAACAGCCAATGTGTGAAACGAATCATTTAATAATGTGTCTCAATAGACCAAGTCATCTTTGGTAAATATAATCTCGACCAGCAAAGCAGAACGAAATTCGTTTTCTTCACAAGGGAATGTGAACAAAGCTTCACGATTTGTATTGCACAGAAGCGTGCTGTTTCAATACTGCGATAATCAGGCGCTGTATTGACACATTCGCGCAGCAGCCCTGTAGTGCAGATTGAACATATTCCTGAGGCACACATTTTTAGTTGACACCTCGTGGCAGCTAAAATGACGTATAAACGATTTTTTAGCAATTTTTTTTTTCATTTTGGTTCATATGGTATTACGTGATTCAGTGAATTTCAAGCCCTTACTCCGTTCATCGATTTGTTTACCATGTTTAATCATATCTCTGTAACAGATCATTTTCATAAATTCATTGAGTTCGCTCAACTAATTCTAACAGCAACAACTCCACAGCCTCACTGCCGACTGTACCGTGGTTAGGTTATCTGGCGTAATACCCATTGGATAAGTATGGTAACGCCGATCTGTAGGAACATCAGTTGTCAGTTGGCTTGAATGTCGGGTACTTTTTGTTTGCTAGTTTGCTTAATCAAGCAATAGCGATATATCAGAATTCCTTACAGCGAAGCAAGCATGAGAACTATTCACGCTTAAATCCCCTAGAAATGCCAATACTTGTTCGAATCCAATCAGAGATTAATGCGTAAAGATGGCGCATGATTTTAACTCCGTAGCGTCTGGTTTTAAGACTATTGATTGACTGGCACGAAAGAACATTTTCCGCTTGTCTAGGCGGCAGTTACCCTTGGTATTTCGGTGAGTGCCATCCGTAAACAGTTGGAATATGCCATAGAATTCGAAGCATAGATAAGTCAATGATACCAAGTATGGATTATATACTTGATGATACACAATTCGCTGGAAACTGTGAAAGACAGACCATGCGAACAGCTCCCGAGATTTACTGCCAAGAATAATACGCCGTAAATACTTTTTGATCGAACTGACAAATAATGGGTGATTTCAGCTGAATATCATGCGTAGCTCTGATTTGAATATACGTTCCTGGTATAGCAGCATCTTGCAATTCATCTTGCGATGGTGACAGCGTTCCATTTGTATGTCATCTCTATAGACTTGCACATTTTTGAACGCAACAAACACCGCATCAGGTGACGTCACGTCGTCATTGCCGCATAAAAGAATGTGGAACATCTGTATAGTGACAACGTTGAGTGGTCGCTGATCTAGAGGCCTTAGCGATTACGTACGATCTGACCGATGCACTTCTGGTGTAACGAAGTCCAAATCGGCGTGGTGAAGTCAAAGATGTGCATGTATCGACCTGCGTTATTCAGCTGGAAACTACTCTCGGCCATTATTTCATTGTTGTGGCATTGAGGCATTGTCGTGTTGACCAGTTAGTCGAGGCAACCGGTGTTGTGTTACTCATCCACCAGGAAACAACAATGCCTTGCTCCGGATGATCAAAACTCAATCATCAGCATCTAATTCGATCATCTACATGCAACATTATTTTCATTCACGATTAGCATGATTAGTTCACAGGGATCAGTTACTCCAACAATTCCAATCTAATGGCATTTCTAGCTTCACGTTCCCCGTGATACGTGACTTAGGTATTAAAGTGCATTTATAATGCCATCAAGACGTTCAAAATTCCATTAAGGTAGTAATCGTTTGGTCGTGGTCCCACTCTGATTCAAATGATCGTTCATTCATCAGATGGTGATGTAGGACTTTACCAGATGGATGTGTTTTAAAGCTGGGTTTGAGCAACAGTGGGAAGACATTAGAAATGTCTACTCAAAGATAACACTTTTAGCTGGAAGAGGACTATTTGATAAATGGTATTCCAAGCAGTGTGGCGTTTACCGGAATTGGTTTTGTGAGCTCTAGAATAACTTTATCCCCATTCCCAAAGCTTGCTGTAATGATTTCTTCAAGGTTCCAATCCTAGAACTCTAGTTTGACACCCAAGTATTGCAACATTATTCTCTAGCCTTCTCTTTGTAGAAGCTCCATAAAGTGCAAATTATTTACCCCTTTATGATCATAACTCTTCTTGCTATATCATCTGTAACAAACAGCGTCTGATCTGCTTCTGAAACGTAACCTACCATACACAATGATATACTATTTCATAATCACATGATATCTACTTTCTTGAAGCACGTGTATGTTGCAACGGTAAACAATAAACAACGTATTCGTACTGTACGTCATCCCAAATATCTCACATAATCAGAAAATAACATGCGTTCATTGAGAATTAGATTCTTAGATCAAGACAAGGCCAGAATGCCTCGTCTGTGTTTGTTTTCCCCTTACCAGCAATGTACCTCAACCAATACGAAGTCTGCGCCCACTCTCACACCCACTCTCCAAAAGAAACAACACTACATCAACGAACATGGATTTACGTCTTTAGCACGGGAATAGCAATGTTGCGACATTGGTCTCGAAGGCCTCGATAAAAAGCATGATGCTGCCCTAATTCAGGCTACCCATGCAAGAAATCTCATCCCATATTCCCGCCAAGCAAACTTGGTTAGATGATAAACTAATAAGCAAGAAGCAGAGAGAGAATTACATGTTTGATGCACAAACAACCTGCCATAAGTCTGTGGCATGATGGCAAAGAGTAAAAACAGGGTGTGGCTCGATATGCATCTGTTGTTTTTATCTTCACAGTTTATGCTCTGATTAGCTTGGGTGTTAGAGGGCGGTCACACCCTCAAAGAAAGGATTTTGAAGGCGATTCTCCACTGGTCGTGGTCATAGCAGTGCTAGCCATACATCTGGAAATCTGCTATTTGATAAAAATGTTGTTTTTCACGAACATAAGTCATCTGTCCGATGATGAAAAATTTGTTATTGGAAGCCACCGCATTTTATCGACCAAATTACCTGCCAGACATGATTTACTGCTGGCTGATTTTGGTCGTTAGGGAATTGGAATTTGATGACCGTCAATGTTGTTTGCATATCGTATGACTGTTGACGAGGAAGCTGCTTACGGTCAAAGTCATGTCTCAACATAAAATGTGTTTTCAGCGCATCCGATGCTTTAAGCCAACCGTCAGTAGTTTAGATTGGCTTCAAGTTAAAGAGGAACATTCTTTCATTTATTATACCTTCCCCGAAGCAATTGCTAGTCCACGATCCAGCGCTGCAATCATCGTACCATCAAATTTCATATCCCAAGACGCCACAAACGCACCGTAAGCAATTACCTAATATGCACCATAAACAATGCATATTTCCATAATAAACACGGAAGAGTAGAAACTGCAGTCAACTAACCCATAAATTAGCCACAGTGATGACTTTAGGTGGCTTAAGGCTTAAGGTGATTGGATCATAATCATGGTCTATACGCTCCATCTTCGGGCTATACTCAATAAAGAGTCCAGGAAGCTAATAAGAAGTGAGTGAAGGTTGTAAGATGTGCGAATATACGGGACATCACTCTACTGAATAGGAGGAAGGTCCGGAGTAATGATGGGGCATAAATAAGGTTAGCTTGATTAGGTTAGCAGCTTCGACATGTCAGAGTTGCTGAAAGTGCATACATTATGAATTGTGGTGATATCTCCAATCCTTTCAGTCGAACTCAGATAAGCTCGTCATTCTGGGCTACAATCTGGTATTTCTGACCGAGCTATGTTCATCAGGTGACGAAACATTCATACGCACTTATACACCTGCGTGGGTGAAGTAAGGCAAGTTGAACAAAGAGATCCTCCTCCTAGAGTCTCACGCCCGCGTTGACGTTCGAACCACTGACCTCTTGACCATTAACAAAGTCTGAGGCACCCCTCCACAACAGCTTCACTAGTCCACAGCGGTATATGTTGTCCATCACAGGTTTTGATGTCTGATGGTGTTAACTCAGGAACAGGCAGTATTTGGACAATCTAATTGAAGTAAACTTTTCCAACTAACTATATCAGGACATAATAAATACCCCGCCTTAAAATCAGATTTCTTGCTGAAGTGATTCTGTGCATGCTATAATTGCTTTATGAGCAAAAGTGCTGTTAGTGACTGTTTACAACAAAACAGTGAAGATTACTGCATTACTGCATTATTACACACAACGATGCTCAGTGCTGCGTCAAAATTGATAAGTCTCAAACTACATGATGTCGACGAAACTGAATTACAAAGCTGATAATGGAGAAAAACGTGCAGACAGCCTGCCAGCTAACTTTTGTCAAAAGATAACGAAGTTAGCAACAACAATTTAAAGCGCGTTCTCTATTCACACCAATGGAATATGTTCGTGTTCTGTCCCGGCCTTCCTTTGGGAGCATTCTGAGTTATTGGTGGAGCGGGAACGGTTTGCTTCGATGTTGATAAAGCAAGAAGTCCTTATCTCTGGTTTTTCTCTTGTGTTCCACGTGAAAGTCTGTTGAGATGAACACTTCTTGCAAGATAACTGCCTATACCTAGCCAGATTGAATCGTTGTTGTCCTTCATCAGACGAAGGAAGTCTGCCATCCGTAACCAGTTACCATGTGCTCGTGTTGCTCCTCACGTTCCAGAGCTCCAGTGTGGCCACCGCTTGTGGATGTATCTATTCCGGCCATTCCTGCAAATGACTTCTCTCCCATTTCCTGTACTCTCGGTCTCATTACGATTGCAATATAAAGCTTCTAGGATTGTTTTATCTTATCAGTGTGAGACAATATTGTGGCGTCGTAATCAGTCTCATCGGATGATGTATAGTCAGTGTATATTGCGCTTGGGTGGATAGCAGGCACAAAATGTCGACGGTAGCTAGAAAGGCGGGTGCAAATGCAACCAGCGCTGTCCCCGTGGTATCCTAACTGGTAAACTCTTGAATTATCTTGAACTAAAATGCGACGGCCTGATTCGGTTGTATGTGTAGTCTTATCAGTGAACGAGTATCAGTAAAACAGCACTTCAGCATTGAAATTCATGGCTGTCCAACTGCTTGTGGTGGAGTTCCGATGCAGTCGTTATTTTAAACCATGTGACAAGTTGTTGTTGACGTGATGGCACCATACTACCGTCGATTTCATTCTCATTGTCACTTCAAAAAATCCCACTTGAGCCTTGACAGAAGCTTCTATTACGTTTCCAACTTGAAATATCCCTCCCAGCAATTTCTTTACATGACATGAGAGAGGTGCCATCTTGACATAGATATGGTGGAGGAAATTAAATTTTTGCCGCTGATGAAACTAATGAATACGAATTGCTCTGACCACTTGAAGATGTATCGTTTTGAGATGTGAGAAGAAATAACTGTTGTTCTCTAAGGAGCCTCTCGACATCCTGAGCAATTTATAAGATGGTACTCGACTCACGATGGGCTCCAGATCTGAATCAAGGTTGCTTATCTAATACATGCTTATGGCACAATACCTTCGAGTACGAGTCAACGGTAAAAACATACGTGCGCTCCGCCTTTCTTCTTTTAAAAGTGGTGTAAAGCTAATGCGATATCCTTTTAGTTCTTTGCCGTGCACATTGATTAATTGAGAGACGGTAAACAAATTTACATATTATCAACCCAAATTACTTGAAGTCCAATCCACGTTCATGTTAATTTAACCAAAATAACTCACTAAGAGGTTTCACAAAGACAACTGCGCTGTATGTTTCTCCACAGTCGTCCCCTTTAAATTCACGCCGATGCCTGCCTCAACCCATCAAACAGATGAACAACGCTTAGAAATCGACTAAGCATTAATGAAGGCGAATCTCAGCAATAAGACCGCTCTGGATGAAGCCGTATGCTTAGCTGCGGAGATTAGTTTGCGCCTTGTGACAGATTGAGGGAAAGCATTTCGGGATTATGACAGAGTTCAATGGAGTTTCAACGCCGAGGTGCGCTTCACATCCTTCCTGATCCTTGCTGAGGCTTACGCGACGGTCATCTTTGGACATGGCTGCCATTTCTGTTGACATTGCCAGGCAGCCTCTCGCATAGACATCGTTCATGATATCGCTTAATCACTGCTTATTTATTCAGTGCTTGCCTGCAATGAGTACCTTTTTTAGTCTGAGCAGTAAACATTCTGTGTGACACTCTCTTCCTGTTCGTTGCTTTTCTATTGCATGGTTTGATGACTGCTGTCGGTATACTGACTTCCGCTTTTGCTGCCTTAAAAGCAGAGTAGAATTTTTATGGCTGCCAGAATGCACAGGATGTTGCCGATTATAGCTAAGCGTCCGTGTAACGAGTTTTTTGTTCACTTTAACACTTATAGTGACACTGCAGCTTCCGATTGTCAACTGTATACTACAAACACGGTATATTTTAAGATGAGCGAATGGGAAGTGTACTTTTGAAGAAGGAAATAATGGCGCTATTACGGTCTGACATGGTGTTGTCTTCGCGTCAGTGTTGATACTTCACGGTTTTCGTGCCGAATCTCTTGATACAGTGCGTGGCTATCGCTTGACGATACTATAGACTTACGATAGCCCGCTATATGCTTAAAGCCCAAGACCCAAGTAAACGAGTGCAATGGTGCTGAGCTATGTAACGCGTGTATAGTACTGACTGTACACCCACTGTTTGACCGTCATACACTGCTGCTACATCGCATCCCTGTAATCATGCGTGGGTCGACCCGCGGCATTTAAGAATGGGATCTGCCCATAGTCTAAGCTTTACCATCAAAGCAGACACGAGTCAGCAATTAAAATCCGCTTATGGTAATAACAGTTGATTCCTTCCATTCGAAATGGCGCCATGCGATTTGCTTTTTTACACTTCAGCATGCAGGTTTAAGAATACATTAATGGATACACATATAAAATAGGAGCACAATATTACTATTACAGGACCATGATGGTGTAGAGCAGTTTGGTCATAAGATGCAGGAGTTGAGCAATGAGATTTCAAGTTCGGAGAAAAACAGCATGGATGAGACAAACATAACCATATCTACAATCAGTGATAACCCCTTGACATTTTATGACATGTCTTGTCTTTTTGTTATTTTCAGATTGACGCCATGTAGTGAGATTATAAACGTTCACAAGATGCCCGAAACGGGACAGATGACAGGTGAGTGACAATTCTCAGTAAGAATGCCGTTAAGCTCCAGAAGCCAGTAGAAGAGTAATGGTATAGTTGAAGCTGCACGAACGCCACATCGCTATTGCATCCGGTTCGTGGCTTACCAAATTCTTTCCATTTCTTTTCCAGGTGTTTTGGTGACATTAGTGATCATGCACTTAATAGGAAACGGTAAGTCTGACATTTATTTTACCGTTTGTCCTACGAATAATCAAGTGCTAGCGGACGATCTGATCAAAAGTGTGGCAATAACATCCAAGATCGGACACGCTCATGATATACTAGATAAATGACCAAACATTATTGATACTAACAATCAGATAATTAAATCCCAATGATTTTTCCGTCCTGGGTGATAGTATTTTGCTGATAAAACGTAACATAATCATGTCCAATTTGTGCGAGAACCAATGCGCTCCAGTACTGGTAATCATAAAGGAGGGTGCCCATCCAACAGTCACCAAAAAGCAATATTCACGGTCGGATTGAAACTTAGTAAGGCAGGTCACAGAGAAACCAATTCTACAATCATATCAGAATAGTCATTATTTTAGCAAAGAAACTCAATTGGCTGTCGATGTTGGTGATAAAGATATTTTATCTCCGAGAGTAACCATTTGAATTGGCAATTAAGAATGCGCCGGAACTTTTAAAAGTCTTCACGTCATCAGCGGACGAATGTTAAGGTCGTTGAAGGAACTCGAACACAATTTCATCTATCGATGTAAGAATCTTCCCAACCACAGTTATTCAGTATCACCACATCGCCCTAGGAAAGTTTATTATACATGGTTTGAAACTCTTTTTTGTTGAAATGGCCACAGCTGTTCGGATCTCAGCGAGACTTCTTTAGTGTTCGTCAGCTGAGAGTTTGCCCGAGGAAAAATCGTGTCGAGCCGTCTTCTATGAGCGTGTATTGACAAATGATTTCTAAAACTAAGGCAAGGGATGAGGTTTAGAAATACAGGCTATGATTGATTTTATTCCCTCAGTGTAGTTGTTTCGTTTCACCAGGACTCTCACGGGAGAACCCCAAACTGCCCATCAATCAATCAGTCTATGCGATTACTATACAATTGAGCAAGGAAAAGTCTTTCTATCTGGTGATATCATTAAGAATGCATAAACTGCAATTTGAAATGCATTTATTTGCTATAAACCTGCCGCGATTTACCAGGTTTTTGCCTCCAGTTGAAGCCCGAGAATCTCACGATTTCTTGTGAATGAGTTTTTCTTATTGGTTGATTAGCTCTATGCTTTGACTTTGGGCGATGTTCTCTATTAGAGTGATAAATTACTTTATGCATGCATGAGTAAAACGTCATCTCCTTGGGCGTATGAGGTTGTAAATTCGCACTGAATGAATAGCAATAGCTTAGCTTCATGATGATGGGAAACACTTCTTGAGGAATGGGGTACTGAAATTGAGGGACTACGAAACCGTGGATTTTGGTTTGTAGGGAATGCCTTACAACCATAACGCTGATTTAGTGATTGGTTATTCGCCAGATTTCTTTTTTCATGTCATTGTAAAATGTTATCTCTCTGGGGTTGTAAATTCCCAAGGTATGCGAAGAGTAATGGGAAAGCACTTCTTGAGGGATGTATAAATCGGGCAACAATCCAGATGCACCGGGAGGCTGTGTATCTAGGTAATATGTTCGATATTTTTACAGTATCTTAGATGGGGGAAATGCCAATGTGCAATGACTTTGACTTTGTAAAAACTTGCCAATTTCTCTGTATGAGAAAGGATGCTTTTTCTCTGGGGATGTATCTCGCCAGATGTGCTCACGTGGGTTCAGCTTCGGGCTTTCGGATCGTTTGGTGCGAGATACAGGTGTTTGGCAAGGAATGATAGGTAGAAGTTGAGTAAATTCTGTGAATGGGACATTTCTCTGGGGTGTTTTTGTACTGGGTGAAAAAGGTCTACCACTTTTCAACAGAAACGATATCAGTGTTATTTGGCATTCCCTTCACCTTTTGTTCATTGTACTTAATGAAAACCCTGATGGGAATCGCTTGGTTATATTGTCACCTCTTTGCCGTAAACCTTCAGACCTTTCATTATTCCAAACCCCCTTCCAGCCACTTTTACGTCCGAATGATAGGAAGTTGCATGTCCTCGGCAAGAACTGGGACACTTCAATGCGGCGCTTTCACTGCTGTGAACGCCTCATGATCGGGGAGATACATAACTACTTAGCCATGCAGTAGACTGAGTATGCTTGATACCTTGGTGGTACAAGTACTAAGTAGTTTGAAGCCACTTCTTCACATCAAAGAGTGGCTTTGGTACACGATACAACATGCTTGAGCATAGGTCATTAAAAACAGTTCCTAAGATCAAGAGCTCGAACAACAACCTTCCAACTCCTTGATGCGTTTTATTCTTATATAAACAAACAAGCATTACGCGAACACCCTGGCCTTATGATGTGCCTTCTCCTAGATTCTCAAATCGTCTGCTAAGAGTCTGCAATGAAAAACCTCCAGCACTGAGCTACCCTTAAGCTCTATCTCATTACCACTAATTACCAACTTGGGCATTTTCTTCGGCAGTTACAGTTTTTAAACCGCCGACAATGGGAAGTGATGTTTTAAAAATGATTCTGAGGAGGCGGAGGAACAGCCGGGAGGAATTCTTCATTGTTTCCTCGGGAAGATGTTCTAAATGCGGTATAATTAGTGAATCTGTCTCTAAGGTGTTCTGTAGCGAGCCGTTCAGGACACGGCATGAAGGGAGGACGGTTAGATCGGTTCAGCTGAAGTCATGCAAAGAGATGAGAGGAAAGAACTGAAAATAAAGTTGGACAGCTAAATGTAGTTAAGTCATTTGTCTGATTATTTATATATGCATGGACAGGCACTGTAAGTTAAGATGTAAATCAGGTCATCGTTTGAACAACGGAATCTCGCGGAATTGGGGATTTACACAGGTAAATTGCATTCATCCCTTTGTCCGGCTGCGGCCTTCCTAGGCAATCAATGAGTCCTACATCTCGTCTTTGAATATATCAAATGAACTTGGGTCGAAGGAGTGGTCCTCATACGTGGTCCTCCTCTGTAACGACTCAGAATCAACCACACAACATGATATTGGGTGAACACTTTCCTCGTGCTTATTTGCAACAACAAAATGAACTGATATGATTATATGATGATTCATGGAATTGATATAGAGCCTTCTAAGGCAGTATCAAAGCGCGTCCTTGGTTTATATAGCCAAGCAGAAAAAGAACATGTGGAGTTATATCACTTTCCTCTCTGTCTATTCCCGCTGAGAAAAGCTGCATAAGTCCGACTCCACGCAGAGAATATAATCATTTATCCTGAAAATAACCACCTTTCCGTCGCGACCATTACAGCGAACCCAACCAGAACCCATCTACCACCCAATCTCTACCTAGAGAGACCAATTATACCCTGCCAAAACATCTCTGCCACCGATCTGTCATCTCAGTCTCCACCAAGAATGATTGCAATCGTCCGGTAACATCACCGAGACGGGGGGCTGATTTCTCAACTCGGCTGCAGACCGGCAGTTTTGCCAGCTTTCTCAGCATGTTTGCGGCCATAAATATGTCTGGTTATCAGATCACAGTGTAAAAAGATTCAGGAGGATGAAGCTCGTTCTGTCCATATATTTATTGGGGGTTTCGGAGAGGCAGGGACCAAATCATTTAGATGACTTGGGGCGTTTTTGCCTTATGCTATCAAATTGGCTGAGCTTACGTGAGTCAGCCAAGAATGCCAAATTGATGCGCGGCTGTCGTAGAAATCGTTATCCACTAGAATTTGCTGTCCTCCTCCTTTGTTCGTTTGGTACATATAAAAGCACATTGCTAAATCCTCATGACCCCAGATCAAAACAAAATCCCAAACATAATATTTGATGCTCACAAAAAAACAGCATGACGAATCAAGTTCTCTCTGAGGTTTTCAGATTTACGAAAATGGGCGTTGTGGTTTCCTGGTGATTTTCACACATCCTTAGAACACCAAATGGTTCCAGTGGTTTGTAATGGGCTTGAAATGCAATAACCTTTACAGCTCTATCATGGAAAATCTAATTACCCTCGCAAGGCGATCGATGCCAGTGATACAGACACATTTGAAATTTCATCTGGTTCTGGCATTGATCTGACTGCAAGACGTGTCTCTTCAGTCGCGTTTTTCCAATTAAGTTATTTGGCTTTTTCACGGCAGCCATTGCTCCACTGAGTTACAACTCCATTTGGTTACAGCAGAGCACTCATTACATTATGAGAACGGGAACGAGGCGTTTGATTAACGTTGGCCACATCAATGGTTTCTTGACTGGTTGACATAACCTCATAACCTTATTTAGGATGGACATTTTCCTAGCAAAGTGGGATTGACCATCCACTATAAAAAACACCCGTCAAATTAACTCTTCTTTTCTGTTATACAGCAGGTTAACCATTGTCCACAGCACTCATGGGACTACACCTTTCGAAAATATTTCTCCTTCTTTTAGAAATTGTATCAACATCCAGGCGTTGCATGGATTAGCTGATTGAATCATATCTATGACATAAAGTGCAGTATGTGCGAGCGAAATAGCTCGTCCCACGAATGTTGAAACCAAACGGTAGGCAGGTGTCTCAATCCTGATTAAATGCTACGCACGACGAAGCACAAATTATGTAAATGTATTTCATCGTCCAACATCTTTGAAATTTCCCCGATTTCCTGAAATATGATCGAACAGTGACACGTAAATCGGACTTGACGACGGACCTGCAGCGTCGTTCGTCCTTCGTCGTTCGTAAACAGAAGAACGAAGCAAAGCCACCATCGTTATACCAGCATGCGGTTCAATATTTCGCCGCTTGACAAATGGATTTAAAAATTTCTTCGACATTCCTAGAGATGTAGCATCGATTGGGCCAATCATGGATATACGGTACATGATTACGATTGCGGTCGCTCAGCGAACTTGATGATTCGAGGGTCCCCAATCTATAGAAATTGTGTTTTATCCGTATCTTGGCTAGATGTCCTTTTCCATCGATCAATGTTTGAGTGGTGGTAGGAGACAGTCCAACACTGAATCGATATTTGGAATCTCCTCAAAGACTGGAGACGGTACAGACGTTATTTGAATTTCCACGCAGTTCTCGACTACAGTAATCGACCTGATTCTATTTTATAAAATTACATTTGTATTGGTTAATTTTTGACAAATTTCATTGATAGCAAACGACCGATCCAAAATCAATAATTGTCAAGTTGATTCCAAACTAAACCCCATGACTCAAGTTTGTCTCATCGATAACCAATTTGTCGCTGTTCACGATGGACCACATTCGATGGGAGCGATTCTCCTATGAAAGAGAACCCACTTCGGAGCTGATCACTTCTCTGCTAAATTTGACACGTCGACCTGTTTGACTGACTGACTGGTTAGATGAGCCAGCTTGGTCTTTCACGCATAACATCGAACATGTCTAGTCTTTTTTTACCGGGAGGTCCATTATTATAAGACGAGAAGTTAGATTGCATCAAATACTATGAATACTAAACATCTGCCAAGGGCTACGACTGCTGTAATAAAATCGGATTCCTTTACTCTGTAATATTGGCAAATTTCTCAAGTCATGCCAGATAAATGGAAGACGTCCTTGTTTTTCTAAACCTAGGCTTATTACATCGTTTTTTGGCAATTTTGTCACAGTGGGCGAAATCATCATCTGAATTGATCCTTTCCTGTCACTGTTTCTCCATCGTGAATTAGTGCCTCGATTTAAGATCAAACAAAGACAGAAGATTGCCCATGGCCAATGAAAACAGAACAATCATTCGTGCGACCTCCACAGCTTTGTATACGAGAATTCAGCTTAAACAACCTCTTCGTCTCTCCCACAGATTTGACATTAACCTTTTCCATTTCAGGAAACTACGCTCACTCCGGCGGAGAACTCTATCTTCTCGGCCTTCCCAAATTAGACAAGGCCCTAACCGTGGAGCTCATCATAGTGAACCAGAGAGAGCAGACTGCCAACGTCACCTTGAAATGTCGCGGTGCTGTCGCGGAACTCACCTATGAGGTGGACACGGTGCTGAGGATCACTCTCCCGGATACCTGGCTGGCCAGCAACTCCGGCAGAGATAATAAAGGTAATGTTCGGCTCGGGCGATTCGACATCTGTCCTGCCCAACCACCTTTAGTTGCAACAAGTATCCTTGCACACGCGCCAAGCTTTGGATGACCGTCACCGACACAGCCACAATTAACCTTCCCGTCACTTTCTCCCCACGTCCTCATCTCTCAAACCTATTCCCAATCACGTCCTTGCCCATCTTACGCGGTATCGCAATCGTAACAACACGTAAGGAAATAAGACATTCCTGTGATACAGAAAGCTATCAGTATTCATAAGACGACGCCTGTCCATCAATAAATCCGGCACGACTTGAAATTATCACTGATATGCCTCCTGGAGCAATCACAGTTGCGGAGTGGGACTTGTGTAATTCTGTCAAATACATCCATACGATTGGGATGACAATTTTCCAAGGTTACCTTCCTCGTCACCAAAAGTCGACCATCAAGTCTATGCCAAGTAAGAAGCCAATGTTGTTGTTTTATGCTAACGGGCTAATACCTCGTTAACACTTAATGGCGGCATTTATGTGAAATAACACTTGGACACCGATCAATAACGCGTCTTGGCGATAACGGCTGACAGAGAGACGCGCATAGCAATCACATGTTGAGGGTAATAGGGCGAAAGCGCTGATTCTATTATGAATAGCGATTCTCACCGTTAAGACGAGGGATGCTCTCAAATGGTCGTATGAATATTGTATGGTATTGAGATTCCCTTAATGCGTACATTGTCGATGTTCACCAGAGACGAGTGGTGAACAGTAATTTATAGTTCAGGACCAATGCGATTCCAAGCACAGTGGCTTGTCTTTTCAAATTTTTGACAGAAACGGCAACTTACTGACCAAACTTATTTCGTATTATGAACTTGGCAATCAGAGGGATACTTGCAGTTTCTTATCTGACACTAAGTGAGCTAAGTGATTAACGTTATTAGAGTTATAACATTGCGAATTGTAGCTTCATTTGTGTCACTTTACAATTGTTTGTGATGATTGGAAGTCCGTCTACCATTTGGCCGTTAATCATCAACTATGGTAACAGTCAGCTGCTAACCAAGAAATTTCCATTAAACGTTTAGCAGCTGCCAGACTTGATCATCATCCCGCAGTGGAACATTCAATCGTGACCTCTTAATTGACCACGTTGAATAATAAATAGACTGTTCAGTGACTAGTGGAGAAACTTGTCCATTATGGTATGATTTTCAGCCTCGACATCGCAAGTCTCACTGAGTTTCCATCCTGCCACTGACTAAGTTGTCTATTAGACTGATCATGAATAATGCATGATGAATGAAATTGAATTTTCGATAGAAATATCAAGGGTGAAAATGTATTTTAGGTTTAATGCTATGTAAATAGGGTTTAGATGATAAGCGGTAACATCAGCTGCAAATCACTGGAAACCACTGCTCAAAGCAAATAAAATAATAATGAGGTCCTGACGACTGATAGAGTCTCAGACAGAGTCGGTTAAGTTGAAAAGACTTGCATCAAAGAACTTAGATGAACACGTTATAAGGAGCCGCGTCTCATACATCAATAAGCATCTTGTGGCCTCTATGCCTTTTGAACGAAAATCCTTTGGTTAGACGACTTGGAAGTAGTTAAGAAAGAAAACGTCGATGTTTTGCATAGGTTAGTACTGTTAACTTGTTGTCATCAACGATGTATGTAATAGGTTATAGGTGAAAGGTCTTTGACATTAAACCTAACATATAGCGAGCCGTCTTTGCAGTGATACAATGAAATGGGCAGATATATTTAACATGCATGCCATCTCTTCCAGTCAGTACTCTTAAAAAAGAGCTTTATGGTTTCTGCTGCTAAACAGCTTTGGGAATGTGGTTTTTAACCTCACTGCTTCACTTTATAATTTGCATTGCAAAACGAATGCAGTGCATATACGATTTGCGTAATTTTGCCATCCCTTTCTTGCTCCGTTTCCTGCTACAATCTAATGACGCGGTGAAATATCTTTTCTGGCGTATTCATGCTACTGGTATAGTCAGTGTAGATGGTTATGCTTTAGTTCAGATAATGTCAACGATATCAAAGCTGACACCATGAGCGTTGATAAATTTGGCATCCTTAGCATAAGGATTAGCTTGTCAGCTTCGAGGATAAAGATTACTGCAACAAGGACAGCAGCTGTAAGCCAGAGCATGTATAATTGTCACAGATTGGCTTCCAACTTTTAGAGAAGAGGGTTGTAGGGATTATTCGCCAAAGCTGAAGATGTGCAATGTGTTATCTATCCACCAAAAATCTACAGACCTATTTGATAGAGTGCTTTGAAAATGCATGGTAAAGTCTTAAGGTTCACACAATTTTCAAAGACTAGATTTTCCTCTTGTTATTGACAGAGTCTCACCTTATTCACCAGTAAGCTGATTAGCTGCATTCAAGGCAGCAGCTTTGTCACCAGTGTTCATCAACGACACATCTAGCTTAGGTTGAGTCTTCTGAATAGACTTTACACGATTTGCTTATAACAAGATAGATTAAAATAAGTGGCACCAATGCTCAAACGGTAGGATTTGGGGTCGAAAGGATCGTTCAATATAATATCGGTTGGGAAGATTGTGCGATGCTGCTCCCAGGAAGAATCTGGGATCTCAAAGCACTTAAAGCAAGGTTTTAACACGGACTCCTGTTGGATAAACATCTTTGAAATGGTTTGAATCATGGAAAGATGGTTTCTCAGAAAAGTCGAAAAAGCTTTCAACAACCGAATCGATGCTGAGGATAACCTCTGTGTCATCAATTAGTTTATTCTAGCCAGGCAATAATTTGGTAGTGTTTGTGGCCTTTTTATGGTCAAGACATACGGTACGAGCCAGATATTCTCTGATCCCAAAACCCACCCTTACCTTAATCCGCTTGGACGAAGCATTGTAAAGAACTCTGGAAGTCAGGATGGCGAAAATGACTCTTGGCGTATATAATTTACTTATCAGTATCACTTACACTAATCTATTACCGGTCGGATGTTCTTACCACTATGATTCTGCAGCACAGAACTGATCATCAGGGTCAAGAGACGACATGTTTTAATTGGAATAGCTTGGTCAGTCGCCATAGCAACCTTATGTTTATTCAGTGCATTCTATGCACAGAGTGCAATGTGCACCGATGCATGTAATTGTGTCATTTTTAAGAGAGAAGGTGAAGCGTGGTCTTGTCATCACAGTAATGATGCTAGACGGTGCAGAAAGAGGTGACTTTTAAAGGTCAAAGCTACGAATTGCTTCAGGAGTTTCGTTCCGTACAGTAGTTTCCGTCCATCTTTCGCAAGATTCTGACATCTCGCTATGGCCCTACGGGTTACGACAAAACAGTAGTCATTGGTATCCGGCAACTCCCTGATCAGCATCGCTGTACCGAAAACCCTCTACTAATGTTCAATTAACACCAATCAACCCTCGACACCAGCGAACACGTCCCGGTGTTGACAAGGCCGTTAATGTAAACGATGGAAATGGCTGGTTAATGAACTGTTTGCCATTCTCTTTGAAGGCTGCCATGATCATTTGGAATAAGCTTTCCTCTCCGTATAGTGTTGGAATGACAGGTATTGATATTCTTCTCCATCGTGCAGCATGTTTCTGGATGGATTTCGGGTGAAGGTGGAACTAAAATATAGCAACTGGAATGGCATGTTGAATTTGTAATTGAGTTTAAAGACATCCAATTGCGAAAATATGTACTGAATATGAATTTCAACATTGCCGTTGTATACACTGATGTACGGCAAATACTACGAATACCAATTTTAAGCCCAGTGATTGAGACAAAAATGGCGCATTCACTTGCCTCCCTTTCATAACACATGCGGAGTTAGACAATCTCTTAACTAATACATTAATTTCCGTTCATCGTTTTTGTAACATCAGAAAGGTTGCGCTTCGTTTGAAACGTCCTATAATGCAAGACATGCAAGGGAAAACGCAACAGGTTCTTAATCGATGATAATACCAACAAGAGAACTAATTAGTTGTTGAAGGAAAGCCAATCTCTACGGCTGGGGTCATTTTTTACTATTTACTGCAGCCTGCAGCTGATGAGTCGATGCTGATATGTCATTACGACAAGATAATTCAGGTCATTCAGATCTTAATCAATCTGCCCTATGTCATCAATTTCACATCAACGTACTAATTATATCTGTTATTCTATTTACAGGTATTACCATAGCAACAAACTATGACGTTACAGTTTACTGCATCTATAAAAATGGGACAGAAGTCAAGACGATCTTTTCTGTACTTCCTGTTGCGGACCTGATTCAACCCGAGTATTATGTCATTTCCCCTTCTTCCACGACCTCTGAAGAGGATAGACTCACTCTCACAGCTTCAGAATCATCAACGAGGGTCTGGTTGTCTCGAAAACTTGGAACAGCCATTTCCTTCGTTTCAAATGGAATTCAGTATTTTACATTAAATCATTCCTTGGTTTTGGATGCTTTTGAGACAATCACAATAGTCGGGAATTTAAGCTTAGATGGAGTGAAGATATCATCTAAAAATCCCGTGGCAGCAGCTTTAGTGAAGATGGACAATAGCTCGATGTCATTAGAGCAGCTCCACCCAACGGCATTGTGGGGAAGTAAGTTCTACCCACCCAATGTTGAAGACATGGATGAATCTTTGTATGAATCAATATTTTCCATAACAGGTAAGGAATCATCTCAGAAAAACATCTCATTGCCAGTTCTCCTTGCCGGCTACATAGTGATCTTGAACTAACAGCTCCCTATGTCTGAAGACCAATGTCTATAATCCGCCCAGAAGACACCCACCCCATCTGGCAAATGAAACTATAAAAGGTCAAGTGACTTTACCTCGAATTCAAAGAGATGTCACGAAAACAAGTCGCAATACATTCTGGGGTAAATTCGTGCAATGTAAAATCGACAAATAGTCGTTTTTCGGAGTAACATCAAACGTATAGCGTTTAATTTCAAAAACACAAACCACGCTCTCATCAGCCTCTTTGCCTTAAAATGCATCACATTAACAAACATTACACGGAATTATGCGGAACTGGAATGATGTTAAGCTAAATTGCATTTTGTACCACATTATTTGAATTAATGCAACACAAATTTCGACTAAAATCCATTAACCGACGCCAACCAACCCACGTAACCAAATCAAATAGTGCGGTTTAACATGGCAAGGCAGACAGGTCGGACATGTTGAAGCCATTATATGGGCCTTTTTTGCATAAGAAATGAAACGCATCCTGTCCATCCATAAATCATTTCAAAAACCTTTGCAAAATATGTAAATGTATCTAATCTATACTGCTGCTTCTGAATTGAGAAGGTTGTCTGTGCCGCGTTGGAGGAAATTAGTCGAGGTCGCGATGATATAAGTCGAGCGATTCCTTACGCTGCATTCTTTTTGAAATATTTTCGGTTTCTCTTGAAATTAATGGAGTTCAGATGTTGATCTTAGTAGTAAAACGATTTCGAGCTCGTCACCATAAAATACTCACTGCGCTTCGTTGGAAAACGGATGTTGCAGCGGCGTTCAGGGATCCAATATCTTAATATTCTGTACTGATTTCTAAGTTTCATTCTTGCAGTAACCAGATCAACAAAAGAAATAGAATATTCATTTGCCTACTCAAATTCACATCTGTCAAATGAGCCAACGTTTGACAGTTATGGTTAAATAATCGTAGAAAAAACGATACTTGAGATGATTGAAGATCCGAATTCACGGGTTATTTAATCGTAGCTAATGATCAAATCGATCTTTTGATCCTGTGTGTTCGAGTCGGATTTCATATTCTGGAATATCATTTTATCGTCGGATTGGGGATGAAGAAATTGAAATTTAACCACGTATCATGTTTTTTTGGCAAACTGCTTCCATCCTCTTGCAGGCCAAAGCACAGAAGTGACCAACCTATTCCCGTCATATGACCGATCTCGACAGCCTGTAGTAGTGGTTAAGGCATTCAGCCCGGTAACTGGGAGGTCGATTACCCGAGACAGGTTGATAGCTTGGTAGATGCAAACATATCATTGTACTTAACCTTTCGTAATTTCATTTCAGCCGCTTTTAATAACACAACTGTCCAAATGTGGGATTCAAGACAATCAAGTCATACACTGAACGAGGGGCAAACAGAGGACTTCAGTATTCTGTGGAATGAGACACTTGTTATTAATTCGACGCAGCCAATCATGGTGAAGCATTACATCCGGGGAACATCGACGAACATCTCAAAACAATTATGGGCCGTTCCACCGGATGACAGGAACTTTTACCAGTTTAAGTTTCCATCTGCTAATTTTGTATTCAATTCGAACGGAACAGAGAGGGTGAAGGTCGTCACAAATAAGATTAACAAAGACGGAATGTTGATAGATAACACTGCTATGAGGTGCTCATGGTTAGATTTCAAAGATCAAGGTGCTAGCACGTGTACTCAGGATGTGTCGTCACAGAAAACTGTTCATACGACCATTCACAGACACAATAATGTGACGTCACCACAGCTGACCTTCACGTATGCAATTTGTGATTACTCTGAGCTCTGTGCGCTGCCCTCGCAGTGGGGTAGGGTGATGAAGAGTTGTGTATCTTCTGTAATGCAAATGAAGGATGGTTTAGATAACGACTGTGATGGTTATATAGATGAAGAACTTGTGGGCGGGGTTGATAATGATGGAGACGGCCTGGTAGATGAAGATATGGGGCCCAAGAATATCACCACCACCGGGCCACCGACGACCACAACATTGAAACCAACAAAGCGAGTCTTGTATTCAACTTATAATGATGACGACGATATGGTAATGAGAAATTTCCCTGCTCTTGTGACCGCCATCATCGCGTCTCTGTCTGCTGCTGTTTTGCTGGTTATTGTTTGTATTCTGGGGTTCGTCATTGCTGAATGTCAGTGTAATTCGGGGACCCTACGCAACAGTAAGATATTGCCATTCGTTGGCTAGTGTTTTGTTTTGGTCTTGCCTGTCATTGCAGTTGACTATTTGTTTAAGACACATTCGCCCACTCGTAAGGCTTTTCGTTTGGTTGTCTCCTGTATGCAATTAGTGTGAATGCACTGCAAGTGACTAAGAGTTGTATGTCAAGCTTGTATATACTGGGGTTCACCAGACTAATGTAACTATCTGATACACGTCAATCACAAAACATTGAATATATGATAAAAACAGAGCCAACCATCACCGCCAACACGATATTCTACTATAAGGAAAAAGAACCACGAAACCAGTCTTTCACAAAAGTAGGCACTCGTGATCATAAGATGTTCGGCTCGATATCGCAGTGACAAATACTTTTCCTGGAACCATTTCAAAGTATCTTAGGTTGTACATTATGTACGTAATGCCGCATTCGATTATATTCCAGTGTTCACTATCTTGACCATTCTGTTGTAGGTCACGCAGATTGTATATAGTCTAATAACTGAAGAGATCACGCACATGGTCGTTTTCGCTTGGCCTTTGTTTTTATTTCGTAGTATATCAGCCGGTCTTTGATCGGTGAAACTATAAGTACCTAGCACCAAATATGCATTTTAAGTTATCTGATATGATTGAAATGATCCGTGCGATGACTTCGCAAGTGACGATGGGAAACCTTATTTCGGTCGGTTTCGGCTATTCTGTGCATACATGTAGATGAGGAATCAGATCAGGACGCAAGCGATGTTAATGTATATGTCGAACCAACCGTAACGACTGAGACAAAATGTTTCATCTGCCTGTGGACATGATGCGTCACCATGTTCGCTGAATCTCTGCCATTGAGCCTACAGATATTACGACTTATCCACAAAGTGGAACTATGATATATCCAGATTGGACTTGTTTCGAATTTGTCTTTCATATTTAACTGTTGTATATATAGAGAGCATTTATACATTACTTTGTTGCATCCTTATACCATTCCTTTTCTCGTTGTACATACTGTGCAGTCTGTTAAAAATTGATCAGTATTTATTAACAAACCTTCATACTTCCTACGAAATCATTGTTAATTTGTATTCTTTCCACGGGATGAGAACCAAACAGTGCTTTACCCAAGTGACCAAACCAATAGTGGAGACCGTACATCTACCTAGTTAGGAAAGGACGGCAGCATCGTGGGACACCTTTTTTGTAAGGAGCAGTACTAGAAACGCGTGCACACAGATGGCGAAATGAATGCCTTAGTTATCATTGAAGAACATCTTGCAGCATTACCTTCCTTCAAACACTACTGAGTGATACAGCGATTCTTGAGTGGTGAAAGTCCCTTGGTCCTAATGCTATTGCGGTGATGTCACAAATCAACACAACAGTCTGTGAACGGAGATTCATTTATTACGATACTGATATTGAGGAATCAATGCAGTGCTGACCTTGAATTTCGTCAGCCCATTGACCAATCAAAGTCGGGTGGATTATGAACACATTTAATTGCATAGTTAGACCATCTGTTGTAATGGTAACCTTGTCGGAATAACATTAATAAGCGCTACTCTACTTCTGCGCATCAAGGCGAACCAGATAGTTCGAAGTGTAATACACGACACTAAGAAATGCGCCCTGCAATCACCATTAGGCGGGTCCTGCCTGTTTACGAAGTACACTGTTCGAGCTCGAACGGACCAGCGTAAGGTTTGTGAAACCTATCTCCGTAGTTACCGCCAAAAGATTAATGAACATATCACAGAGCAAAACTGACTTGTGCAATCATTTGATAGACGGTAATATGCCCTGAAAATAATTTTTCGCCTGACGTGTCGAGACACTTTCTTTACTCCGCAGCATGTTGGGCGAGCGTCTTTTCAATCCAAGGGACGAACTCTGACAGTCCTACGAACCTCTGCTCGGCATTGTAAGGCGAGATCCGCATACTTCGGATAGCCACTAATGAGAAGTCTTGGGTACTGTACATGGGGGCACCATCAGTATTGAAATTATGCGGCGAAAACTTATAACGGGAGTTCTTCACGCAGATAAACCTCATGCCATCGCAGTAGCCGTTGTCCCTATACGGGATAAGGGAAAGAGTCTTTATCTTTACTCTTGTTGCTGGTTTAACAGTTACGTCTTTTGCTGTCAGGAAATAACTTTTATCATGCACGACACTTCCAAGGTTTGGCCTGATGCACGGGTACGTGTTCACTGGTTTCGGCCTGCCAGCTAAGTTTGGAAGGATTGGCCTTATCCTGACCAGCGCGAGAGGCGATACCTCCAGGGTGGGTATGATGCTCATTCTCGGATGAAAGTAGACATTCGCCACCCTAAATGCCCCGCGGCTTGATCTGTGGGTGCCTCCAGCTTTCATCAATACGTCGCCATTAGCAATATGGAGCGCATTAATGCTCTTGTTGAGCCAACAGCTGGCGTGCGTGAGTACCCAGTTGTCTTCTATCCGGACACCACCACACACTGGATTTTTGTACTTGTCGAATACTGTGACGTGCCATTGCTCAAGGATTGGCTTTTGACTGAAACGCAACATAAAGAAAATCAGTATCGTAAAGCAAGGTGATATCTAGTTCATACAATACAACTAGCCACTGTTTGGCCAGTGCAAGCCACCACGGGGACAGCAACAGTACTTGCAACCTTATTCGTCTGACAGTAGTCGCAGAGAATCGTGAGACAAATTTACCCGTGCATGTGCGTTCAGCACATCTTAAGATACACCTCCGACCTTCATCGTCATCGATTAGTGCTCCTAATCAATCGTACCTGGCAAATTGGATATGAATAATAACTGGCCAAGCGAGATGTTTACAGCTTCCCACCTGACCTTTTGAAAGCCAGGTGTGCTAATCCATTTACCCACACAGTTATTACAAGTGCACATCCATGGCGAATGAGAGTTCACCAGGCTACACCCACCCTGACTACTCGAAGGATTGAAGATGAGATATGTTCACAGGCGTCCAGTGAAATCGAACATGTTGTTATAGATGTCAAGAGCTTGGTCATATGTACACGTTTTGCTGCTTTTCATAGACAGAATTTTAAACCTTAATCGTCGACCTTACTTTTCGACTGATACAACATACATGATCTTACCTAGCAGTAGGAGACTTGTTGGCGGGACAGCCGATGTGGTAGCGCCCTCTATTGATGAACTCGTTGGAGGGTGGTGTCTGTGTATCGCAGACGAAGTCACTGATGGTCATCGTGTTAATCTAAACAAGAGAAACATACAGATATTGTACATGTAAAAGCCAGTCAGCATGCTAACCCAATGGTGATGATGAAAAGCAGAATGCTATGTGGTTGGTTATCCAATGGCGACCGATGTCTAATGTCTAATCCGAACAATTGAAAATTTTAAAATGTGTAGCCATTCAGACTTGCTGCCTCACAGTGTTCCGTTCGTGCTTGTTGGTAAGCAAAGGGACCGGGCACCAGAGTAACAGAAAAACTACTGCCACCACTACGAGCTGCTGTCTTGTTGTGACAGAGTTTCGAGTTTTCTCCGAGTTCCGACGACAAATACCCTCGTGAAAATCAGCGACACCAATTGTGATACCGATACCACATTATCCCGCCCAGGACATGATGATCACCTGGACTGTTCAAATGATCTTGATGTATGTTTCTATCCACCTACCTTTCTACCAGCCATACCCTGCGGCACCTTACACGTCACTTGGTCAACCTTCGGGTAGTTCAGGTTGCTCTTCCGCAAAGCATCACCCAGCCACTGCATCCTGCAGTTACAGCTCCACGGGTTCCCGCTGAACCCTACGGTACCATTCGGGCCCATCCAAGCCAAGATAACACTGCTTATCTCCCTAATGTTATTGTCGGAAAGATCAAGAGAATTCAGCTTGTACTCATGGTTTGAGTTGACTTCGAACAGCAGCATGGAGTTGTTGGCAAGATTGATATTACGAAGACTGTGTGTTGTTTGGAACATTTTTGTGGCGACTCTAGACAACTTGTTCCCGGACAGATCTAGTTTCATCAGCTTCGGAACATCCGCCAGGACATCCTCTGCAACATAGCTGATCCTGTTATTCGAAAAGTCAACTTCTTCAGTGCTTTTTAGACCTTGTAATGTGTTGGAGGTTATATTTGGTAGTTTATTATATGACATGTCAAGGTTGCGTAGCATTTTTAAGTCTTTGAACACACCGGGCTTCAGGATCCCAATAATGTTCCCATTAAGTTTAAGATTATGGAGCCCCTTCATAGATTTGAACGCACTCTGTTCGACTTCCTTGATAAGATTGTGACTCAGGTCCATAGACTTCACATGAGGGACACCAACGAACATTTTGCTTGTCAACATGTCGATCTTGTTGCCTTCGAGATCGAGCCAGGTGATCTTTGAGTAATGGTTCATCAAACTGACGGCAAAAGCCTCGTCCTCGACTTTGGAAATCTCGTTGTGGCTAATGTCAAGGTCACGGAGGTTGAGAAGTCCACTTAAAGTCCGCATCTTGATATACCTTATCTTATTGTGAGAAACATCGAATTTCTTCAAATGTTTGAACGCAACGAATGACGTGTTCTGCAGCTCTTTTATGTTATTATTCGCCAATGATAGAACTTGAAGCTTCTTCAAACCAGTGAATGTACCTTTTGCAAGCATTTCAATGTGGTTCTGATAAAGCCGAAGATCTCTCAGATTCTGCAGATCTGCAAAGCTAAACGCTGCGATGTACCTCAGTTTATTCCTGGATAGATCTAACTTTTCCAGATGTTTGACCGGGGTAAAGGCATTCCTGAACACATTGGTTATATTGTTGCCGGCCAGGTTGAGGTAGCGTAGTGAGGGAAGCGGAGCAAAGATGTTGGCTGGGATCACGCCCATGTTGTTATCGCTCAAGTCTAAGCTTTTAAGATTAGGAAGAGCCTGCATCCACTCCGGCCGTATCTTTCTGAACTGGTTACCAGCAAGGTTCAACTCCTGAAGATCTCGATTCTTGAGGAACATATCCCGTTCAAGATCGCGCAATGAATTCTGTGAAAGGTCAAGAACACGTAGCTTGGATAACCGAGCTAGCGTGTCTGGATGCAGTACTTTCAAGCGATTCCTTTTCAGCTTTAACTCCTTTAGATTGATCACATCATGAAATAGGTCTCTCTTAATCTTTCTGAGGCGATTATCTCCCAGGTCTAACCGCTCCAAACTGACTAGATCGCGAAAGGTTTTCTCTTCAACACCTTTGATCTTGTTCTTTCTTAGAGTCAGTTTCTCCAAATTTGTCAACATTTCAAAGTCTCCTGGTTGTAACCGCTTGATCCGGTTACCAGTTATTGACAGTTCCTGAAGCTGTCTGGAGCGACTGAAGGCATTCCTTGTCAGGGTTGATATTTGGTAGTATGAGATGGGAACCCTGTTGTCTAAGGAGGTCTGTCTACCAGTCCGTGCATCGTCGTTACGAATACCTGATTCTGCGAGACGTCGTAGGCCACGTTTTCCTCCATAGATTTGCAGTTTAATCAGATCTGAAAGTACATGTAAAAGTAAACAAAAATGAAAAGGTCGTGTCCTGGCCAGAGCAGCTGAAACTGGTATCTTCTCGGAGATATCAAGAGATCGGGTGGAAACCAATGGTCAAAGAGAGACTACTACCCACTATGATAATTTTCCTTCGTGCAACGACCAGACACAGAAAGGTTGCGGCAATTGGAGATCGAGACTGGTTAAAGTCTGTATTGCCGAAAACAATTAGTACAAGCTGTTTTAAACTTCAAACACAGGATTTAAGCAATTCGAAACAGTCAACCACTAACTAAGTGCACAAGGTAGATTGAAAATAGTTTTGATTTTAACAGCGTGACCTAAAGAATTTCGTTAAGATGGAATGGATACATGGTAGGCCTCTTTATGTAACCATCGGTGGTATTACTACTACTGTTTAGAACACGAGTAAATGATGGGAGCATATTTCGTTTATCGTAAAAACACGAAATCTTGGCTAGTTGCATCTTTAAAATGACAGAATGCACTGTACATTTTATGTAAGAGATTGTTTGCTATTAAAACAAAATCTGGTGGAATCAAAAGCAAGATAGTAGTGTAATAACAGGGATTTGCCAATCATGACAAGAATCTTTACTTCACCAGGAAACTGACGCTATATTTGCACTGTAACATTTTATTGTAAAATTATTAAAAATTGGCGGCAGAAGTAGCTACCTGTTGGGAAATGTACACCTACCATCAGCCATCAGCCTGAATGACTGAAAAAAGATGCTACGCAAAAGCATAGTATACTGTTTGCCAAACTACCGGTATCTTTAGGTACCAACCTGGGGGTATGAAGTACGGCAGTCTCTGTAACCCTAGGCACAACATTTCCCGACCCTCATTGATTGTGTTCGTCTGTTTGTTATAGTCCTTTTTCTGTCCATATCTGTACATGGACTGTATCCATTGGCTCATGTACATCCGCCGAAGATGGCTACTGCGGTCCTGGACACGTGCTGTACACCGACAATTGTGAGGACATGCTCCTCCAGTGTAGTAGCTATTACCCCCGCTGATGGTGAGGAAGGTGAAGAACACGGCTAATAGTGTCAAATGCATGGTGGTGTTAAGGTGGAATCATCTCAAGGGTCACTGGAAGTAGAAAAGAAATCTATCATAGTTTCATTTCACTGGCTAAGGAATTTTGGGTATTTTCAAATGATTGGCCTGAAGTCTGAAGAGCACAAACCTTTCCCTGACTCGCACTATGTGATCTCACAAAAAAAGGGTCCGTTGAGGTGTTATCCCGTGTCGGATGCCATCGTCATAAACATCCCGAAATAAGGTGTTCACTATCAATCAGACAGTTTATAGTATTGACATATACAAATCGGTCTCCTGTCTATTTATACGCAACAGATATCGAACGACCGAATGACTGATCGCCTTTTCGCTCGGCATACACACTTTGAGCAACGAGGTATTTAGTATTCCGTAAGATCAATTCATTTTCCTGAGAGGGAGGTCCTTGAATGGCAATCAATCCGCATTGTATTCCTTCTGTCAAAACAGATGATACAAATTTGATAAAATCCGAACAGGGAAACCGACACTACATCAACAAGATGGGAAAAGGAAAATAAATTCCATCCGCCTTGGGAATTTACTAATAACGGCGCACTAACGGGTATGATATAGATCAAGTTCCAACTGCTACCAAGCTGACCACTGAAGAACAACCACCTGGTTACGTTTGCTGCCAAACGTCGTATACAACTACCACAGAAACGAGAAACGTATCGGCATTTATTTCGGGGATGGGCGGGGGAGGGGGAGGCTCAACATGAAGATATTGTCAACAGTGCAATTCTCGTTGCTTGTTTACCTTATCGTGACAGTTGCACTACACTTCACGTCGGTGAGAATATGGTCCAAATATGACACTGAATCAACTCAAATTTGACTAAACTGCTATCCATTTGATGAGCCAATTAGAGTTTTAGTGATAGAAACGACAGAAAACACGCACCTCACGTTAGCCGGGTCAAGGAAACATTGTGTGTGGTAGAAGGATACGAAAGGAACAGATAAGTGTCTTGCTAAGGCTCGGAATGGAGGCGTATTTATCACATTAGGTTCTTGTTGTGCAAGGAAACATCAGTAGGAAGTAGATGGTCCCCTACTGATAGGTTAATGAGTTAGTGAAGATGCCTGTACGCGGACCGCTATCTACCAAGGGTTCAAGTATATGTAGACCTTATCGACTGGCGAGCCTTTCGACCTCGGTGTACTCTGTGCAGGAATGTTTTGACATGGGTGCATAACATTCCTGACGCAACTTTTGACAGCCGGTTTGAGGGTTTTAATGACCTATCAACCGAGTGCAACTTCGATAGATGGCCCCTGTGGAATGATAGAAAGTCGGTGAACCGTAATGTCCGTGATCGCATTTTTTGGCCGAGTGTTTTTTCGGTTTCGCATCAAGAACTCATTTAAATCATTATGTTTTACTACTAATAACTCTGAACTAACATAGGATTCGTTTGATAGAATCGATTAAAGTGTATATTTACTCTATCACGTTAAGATGATTCACGCAAGTTATAAGTGAGAAAATATTGTCCATCATTCCTCTACCTAGGCAATTACCAGGCGATAAGCTTGGAGCAATAAACCAAGTTGTGTTAATTTTAAAGACTACTCATGTTCTACGTCAGCCTGGTTTTTCGCCATAACAAAAATAGTTGAGAGGTTTTGGTTGCTTTAGAGTAGCTTCAAGTACCGTGAGTATATTATATTCAAACGGCCTTTCTCTGAGTCAAAAACAGCACTGACCTTTATATAGCCGCGCTTAACAGGAGGTTTCTGTGATACGAAAGCCGAGTACCCCATTGATGATACTCGTCAAGACTAAATCCAAGTAAAACATAGCCTAATGATTTGGAGAATTAGATCATAGCGCGGATGGATACCGATAACTATATAAACGAAAGAATTAATTACAAGTCGGCCACTGAAAGCAACCACACCGGCATGTTTGTTGATTCTAATGGTAAGAAGTATAGAGTTGATATCAATGGCATCATTTCGCACAGTTCTTTTTAAAAAGCCGATAAGTTGAGGTAGAGCTAACCCAACATGACTCGATCTCATATGTCTAAGAAATAAGACTTGCTAGACATACGTTCAATGACCGGGATTGGCAAAGTTTAAACATTGCATTTGTTTTGATTTGGTGTCATACATCCTAACTCGCCCGGCTCAATTCACAGCATGATGGATTGGCCTAAACCTTTTTTGTGCTTGTTGAAAATGCCACACAAATGGACAGTGCATTGACTGGCATCTTTTGATATATCTGTGTTGTTGTCAACAGTAAAGAACATACTCGAGAAAGGCGCCACACTGCGAAAAAAGAGCAGCAGCGAATAGTTTTCATTTTTATTATATCTTTTTTATGAGAAAGAACAGTTACGATAGCTTATTCGTGAAACAGGTGTTGAATAATATACTAGCTTGTTGACTCAGGCTTTTACCCAACCGGTGGTCGCAACTGCTCACGTTTCGTTTAACTTTGTTTTTACGGTTAATGCCTGAGTTGATGACAGGTTAGCTCCACAGGCAATAACTTCCAACTCCTTGACCAAAGTACCAGGGACCTCTTGCAAGTTTTTCGTTCCAGTGTTTTGTAACAATACTATAAAGGCGAGGCTGAGATTGGTACTGTTGAAACTAAAATGCATCTCTCGTCTTGTGACATGGGGTTCCTCTGTCTTACGGTGTGCGTTTCTTACACCACCACGCAAACCAAGAAAGCCATATCACCGGCCCATAACCTGAAGTGGTACACTGACGTGAAGTGGTGTTAAGTGGATTCACCTGCTATCAACCCAGCACTATAAATGTTTAGCCAAATGGACATATTGCTTGAAGTTAGGAGCCGCTTCATCTATGAAATAAGATGGGCAGGGTGGTGAAAGAACCGCAAGGCATGGGTCAATATGTTGTCTTAACCACTGGGGGATCACCTGGCTGGAAAACACGAGATCGTCTTCGCACGCAGGTTTACACGACTTCGGTGACTGTTGTGGACATTGAGCTGTTAAAGAAGTATGTCTATAGTGAATGATATTTCAGTGGTCGGTCTTGGCTGTAAAAGTTCCTAACATCGTCTAACAAGCCACGCCTAGAGGTTCTTTTGCTTCCTGTTGCAGGTTCCGTTTTCTTTGAGGAAGTATTTTACTAATATCTCGCCGACAGCTACACCTGTTTTAAGAAAATGGCTTGGTGGGTAGCGTGCATTTTGTGAAGAAAACTGTACAAAGAAACAAGATACAAATACAACTAACTTTCTATTCCGGGATGAACACCGTGCGGTAAACCGTGGTGGTATTTTTAGTGTGAGTTATGAATGGTATTGCCGAGAACCAGCGTGGGTTTTTTTGTAATTCCGACGGAGCTGCAAGTAGTGCGGAAGAAATAACACACTCCCTGAAGATATTGAAAAAATGGCACTTTTTGCTGACTTGGCTTTCAAAAACGATGCTTTGGCAGGTAGGGTGTTTTTTTCTCAATGAAAATGCAAGATTGCAGAAAAACCGGGAGAAGAAAACCTCCCCAAATAAGTTAGTTTTTGCCAATCCTAGTGCATTGTTGGTATAACTTTCAACTACCGGCAATGCTGCCTGCAAGGTAGCCCAAGATTCATCATTACATCAAAACACGCCAATGGCGACCTGTGTTTAGGAAGGGCTTCTAAGACATCCAAGCATACTTACTTCGCGTAATACATCGCAAAGAAAATACTTTTTCCCTTAATGTTTATCTGCCCACTTAAGCAAAGTAAAAGCAGGCCTAGAATCTCTTGCTCATCTTAAGTAAGGCAGCATTCTCCCCAGACAGGTTGTTTCTCTGGTAATCACTGGTTTAAGGGACATGTTTCACCTTGAAGAGGTCAGTCTGAGAAGTTAATCAACATGAAGTGGAGCCGATTTTTCAATAGAGTACCATTGGTATAGTTCAGCATACTGCACAAGTGTTGGAGGAGGGAATCAGTAAATGCAGCGAGTATGAGCACTTTCCCTCAGGCCCATCCAATGAAAGTTAACTGAAGCTGTACTGGTAGTAGGAACAGACGAGTGGATGAACCTCTGTCAGTGGATCTGTATATATAAACCATTGGCACTAAGTGCACTACGAAGGCGGTCTTTCGTTTCTTAACCAAGGGCCATTCATGATTTGAGATGGAATTGGTTGTCAGACATAACGACCATGCTGCTCCTGCTTGAGAATTAGTGTTATCAACATTTCACAATCAGAAGCCACTGGCAATGACTGGGAAGCAACAGACTTGCTGAAGTACCGGGAACACCGTTTGAACACAAATCATTCATCTTGAAACGGAAAACAAGCAAACAGAATAACGCAGCTACTCACAAAAACTTATGTTGCAAACCTCTCCCTGCCTGCTGGTGTACGGCTTTCCTTCAAAACAGTTTAGAGAGATTTGAAACTCATTACAAGCTTGGCCATAGGGCCATCGAATAACGGTTTATTCCAAAAATTCTGACCTAAGTTAAATGGTTCACCTTTTGGGTTTATTGTGTCACATCTGGTCATGAGAAATATATAACTACACTTTACATCAGTAACCCCAGGCAACATATACCTGACTGGCATTGACAAACAAGCACCTCCGTGCAGCATATACTCATCAATCACTTATTCAATGATTGTTATATCTCAATTTCCTCTAATGCTAGAGTAATCAAATACTGGCCAACAATATATTTTACGACAAACAAATTAAACTCATCAAAACTCAAAATAGATGGTCGTTTATCTAAATGGTATCAATTACGTTGAATTCTACATAGTTTAGCATTGGCAAAAGCTGACCTTGTCAGGAAGTTTACCAGAAAGCCCTACGACATGCAAGCTCAGGGATGGTTTGTTGATGAATTGAGATTTTTTGTCTCAGAGGAAGATATTGAGCATAATTGAGCGAAGAACAGCATAAATGATCCATTATAACATCTCAGCATCCTCTCTAATTGTGGAGAGGCTTATTTTGTTTGTTTCATATATCCGGAGGTAGAATTTGTGTCGAGGATAGTAATAACTTCTACTTCTAATTGTCTCACTGGTCTTGCAGAGGTACATCAAGCAGCGCAAGAACTCAACAGATCTGCATACTTAGTTGCACTATGATAGGAAGATAACATGTTGTCTGGCCACAGATAGGAATTGCTCGCCTTGGAAACCACCACTCCTTCAAGGAATAGTCGGAATAGCAGAGATTTCATAAATGACATAAGAGGGGCTAGACATTGCATCAGCAGAGTTTTGCAATGCAACTTAAGGGATAAGTAAGGCATTGCGTATTCTGTCTTCAATGGCATTCGGCATATTCTATCCAGTAATCGTTAATATGTTGGTAATTGTACGTAACAATCAGAATCCTCTTCTCAAATAATAATTCGTCACCCTCATAAAATATCATTGGAAGTCAGTAGATATGTTATAGGCTACACAAGCTATCATCATACCATGAAGCCAAGTAAATGTTACAGTTGGCTACTTTATCATGAATTTCATGTGTATATTGTTAAACTATGTATTGTGTACAGTAGGCGTAACTTCCGTTTAAGACAGTCTAGGCTGACCGTGTGGATGTAATAACTTTTAATGCTGGACTTACTGTCCAGACAGGGATTTTAGGGTTTCATTAAATTATTAAATTCGGTTGTTTAATAGCCGTAAATTGTGGTCGTGAAAAAGGGTACATATCACCCTTTATAAAATTTCTGAGAAGCCTTTCTCTGTAGTAGTCTAAAACATAAGGCGACTTAAAGTCTCGTAGTTAGGGTATGACATTCCTTTGGTCAGGTTTTGGCTCCAAAATATGATTATATGGGAATTTAATGATTAAGACAAGAGTCCGTGACGAGCTACTGGGTGCAAGTCATGCAAGTTATGCTAGGCTACACAAGCAAACTTTAAGCCATGAAGCCAAGTAAACAACTCTTTATCAAAAGGTCAACAAATCGGAGAAATTCACTCAGTTGAATCGGCATGTTAAAATCCTTCACTCGAACTGTTTGATAATTCCTATCCTTTCTAGAAATACTTGAAAAGAATTCAGCGGTTGTAAATGTCAATGGTTAAAGTGCATTTTACATATCTCGGGTGGTTGGTTTTGTATGCTTCGTCACGAACATGGCCTCAGGGGACAAGATAGCGATTACATTTTGTGACAGTTTTTTTTGCCTATTGAATAATTATTGATGTGATATAGAGCACTCCAACCTCTCCGGACCAAGCAACTAGTTTCATTGTCGGTCAGGAACTTTCCCGTCAGCATTTCCATTCATCCTCTCCCGACAAGCGCGAGATATCATTTCGAGGAGGAAGAAGCCAATGTTGCTACAGCTACTACCTTTCAACACGGCGATCTGATGGATTTGGCAACATGAATACCTACAGCCTGTTACATTGTGTTACAGACATGCCAGAAAAGATTTCATTTCCCCTCAATATGTCCATTTATTCTCCTCTGATTAGCTGGAGATGCTGTTTCTACTCAGGGAAGGTAAGTCAAGTCGTTGTCCCAACACACAACTTCTACACTTCTACTTGAATCAACAAAAACTACTAACAAGGGAATGTATCAACAATAGCAAGGAGTTTGAAACGATGCGCATAATAAAACACATCAAAAACTTGATTTTTCATCAGTAAACAACATATGATCGCTCGTTGCTTGGAAAGCCCTGAATCACTGAGTAACAATTTCCGTCTATATTCGTTCACCACATCGAATCATTATTGGCTTACATATAAGACGAGTCTACCTATTTGACCGATTGCCCTCTGTGCATAAGTAGATATTGAAGAAGCATTTGCGTGACTTGTTAAGCATACCAAAGCACCAACTAATCAGCAGCAACCGAAGAGGGATGAGATGTCGCATCTAACTCGCGATCGAGTTATAGGCCAACTGGACCATTAAACCGATGTCATATTTCAGGGTACTGCACCCGCCGTGCATAACCAAAGCGCAGTTTCGCTGGACACGTGTATCGGTAACGTAGCCTTAATGCTTTCTTCTAAAGAACAAATAATGAGTAAAAAACGGTTACTATTTACCTTGAAGATAACTTACCCTTCAGACGAGAGATGCACAAACATGACAAAACCTATTCCACCGGTTCTAAACAGAAGCAATCTAACAGACAAACACCTCTCATATGTCTTTTTAGGCCGAATTGACCGAATTCTTCGAAGGGCAAAATATTGTGAAATCCACCTCCAGCAGTGGTATTATGTCCAACGACTGATCAACCAGAATGCGTAATTCGCATGATATATATCTCACCACGACCCAAACAGGTGGCTATGTACTCGTCAAGATCACTCTATCTAATGCGTAAACTGTCATCTCACAAAGGCCTTTTGAGAGAGGATTCTCACGATTTACGCTGGTAAGCACAGATTGGGCATTCTGTTTGGAAGCAAGCCAATCTCAGTGAGATCTATGTCAAACTTATAGATATGCGCATAAGATCTCACCTAGCTTTGTAATCAGGGGAGAGCTAATGAAGTAAACATAAGCCAAGTTTGAAATACTCGTTTGATACTTATATTAGCTATTTCTGTGCGGAGGAATTGCCTGTGCGAATATCAACAAGCAAGGTTGCTTTAGCTTTTGATAACATCCGTGTAAGCCCTCGGTAATACTCTGATGCATTGGGCTGCATGGCCATGGTTACAACAGATAGGTGGCACGCTTAAGCTACTACGTCCAATTCTGGCAAGGTAGTATTAATTTTTAGATATTTCGGACTCCGAAGTTTCTGATGAAACACAGCACTTTGTTCAACTCTGTATATTTGTGTGAAATCGCAAAGGCCCGTGTGCCCTTTTCGTGAACTTGACTTTAATTTGGCGGCAAACATTCATAAGCGATAAGGTAGATCAGAGAGTCATCAGATGCCTAAAATTCCGTGGTGTTTGAATCAAGAGCATATGTCAAGCCTAGACTATGAAAATGGCAATGAAGATAATAATTGTATACATTCCACGAAACGTACGAACTGTTTTTCAATTCAAGATATTAGAATGTGAGTGGCATATCATCAAATCATGTTTTATCGTGCAATCTGATCCAGGGTGACCCGGATCAAACCTTATGCTCCCATAAAAGAAGTTGTCAACAGAGCACACGCTCGAGTTCACAAGACATAACTTCAGTTATTTCAACAGTGCTTATGATATACATGTAGTTAGAGGATGTAACTCAAGTGTTGTTAACGTTCGATGGGGACATCAATTATCATAGGCCCCTGTCTGTCAACCAAGACCCAACATCATCCCTGTCATTTTCCGCAGCAGAAACCTCTCTATGTACCTTCTACAAATGTGGTCGTTTATCGCTTTAAGGGTAACAGAACCTGGTAAGCAGGGGGACCCAGCGGGGAGAAGGTAGTGACGGGGGGAACGTAGAATCCGAGGAACAAGGTTCTTGGAAACATATGGAACCCGAGGAATAAAGGGACTGGATGGGGTCAGATGAATGAATACTCTATGTGTGTATGTTTGCATGGTTAGCAATTCAGGTCTGGTCACAAGATGGTTCCCACTGCACCAGAATTTGAATAATCAGTGCGCTACATATATGTATATATATAAGGCATATATATTTTTCAATTCAATAAACACTAACGCCATAAAAAACGATAAAATGTCTTTTGAAGTTTAAGACATACTTTTTGATGGCCATTTTCTTTGTCTTGTTATTGCCGTTTCGGCAGCAGCGTCGGCGCAATTAACCTTGTTGTTGATAATAAAATACGAGGCCTGTGTAACATTTCATAACTTCAACGCTTATAAACGTGTTGTTAGTTATCATCGGCAACATTAAGCAGTTTGAGATGAAGCGGTGATGTTTATGTTGAGGATAATAGCTCGTTCGTTTTTATTGAGGTTATATTATTTACTTTTCCATGATGTTAGAGACTGCAAAAGAACCAGCCAGCATGTAGGCGTACGAGAGCTTTCACTAATGAACTTTGAGTGATATGAATTATAGTTTCCTGAATATTGGTAACGTTTTTGTATACCACTTGTGCCTTTCTGAGAAATTTATATACGGGATGTAAGTCATTCACACTACCAGTCATTTGTCCAGACTTCCTCAGTACAACGTTCAATTTAACAATCCATCTTGTATTAAGCGGATGTTCTCCTCAAAGTCAAACTTTGTCCCGTGTTTCATTAGTCCCGTATTTCTGTGACCAGTACAAGTGTCACAATCGCGCCACAGCCGCCCCCGACCCCTCCAGTTCAGTCAGTGTCCAGTTACAGATGTAGATACCTTAGGCGCCGCGTGAGCTTTCCAATATCATCTAGGGGAAGGGGGTCATTGTGAGTTAGGGCGTAAAATTCCCGAGAAAGCGAAAAATTTGTTTCTAGGAGCATAATTGGGATGTTACCTACCTTTCAATTCAAAGTCTTTTCAACTCTTTTAAAGTCAAAATTGTGGATCACAAATATGTATAAGGTCCTAAACCATGACACCGGTACTCCGATCGAAAATATAGTCCGAAGTCACTTTTCTATATCGCTTTTATGATTTCCCATTCCTGGCAAGAAGCAGGCAGTTCAGGATCCAGGAATTGTTTCCCAGCCACTGATTGGTCGGGGCTGAAACATCGGGAAAAATTCCCGAATCGATTTCGAGGCTTTATCATGAGATGGCGCTTGTAACTTTGCCGAGGCGTCGAAAAGGTTATCATCACTAGTGATCGATAAGTAGCGGCGGGTGAGACATCTATGAACCATCTATGTGGAACAGAAAGCAAAAAGAAGAAGATCAAGTTCACCGTGTAGTTGGTTGTTATCATAACCTTTTTTGCCAGCGCGGTAGCTAGAAAGTTTAGGATGTTGATTCTACGGCGTGGTGTGGTTGCATGCAAGCAAGGACATACCTGCAAGCACTGGCGTGTACATAGATTTTGTCAATGAAAAATCAAATTCCTTGGCATCGTCGATCAGGGATCTTCTAGGTGGTTGGTTGTTGGGAGAAATGGCGACAACACTTCGAATTGTCAAAAATATGTTTTGCTTGAGATGTCAGTGTGAAATCAATGTTAGACACATTTGCCTATGTATGATAGGTATGGCCTGAGCTATTGATTGGGTGCCTTTGAGTACTATCTCGTCTTGCAAGATCTGTACTATTGCTGACACCACGTACGGGCTTAGCTGAGTACAGTAATGTGCAAAGAGTTCTGGTCCGTCAGTGCATTTCGCAAACCAGTCTATCAGAGGAGGAAAACACGAGAATGTTTTGCTTCAGAAACATGTCCTTAAATGACATCCAAAATGCCCTCCTGGCTTTTTGTTCCTTTATTCTGCATGTTTCCATTGCCCTATAACACTGGCCACGTTTGTATTATTCAGTTCAGTTTGTCTATGTCCTTAACACACTTCTTTTGTAGTTGCGCTCCCATTATTGTTTTCATTGGAACATATCTTTTCTTGAATATCACTAAAATATATATGCTTTACAGGGATCAACAACCCCTCAAGCTGGCTACTAGGCCTAGTTATCGTCATCAGGGCCTACTATAATTGATAGGTGAACCAGTAACAATGGTTCATAAGATTCTAATTCAAAGCGAACAATTAGGTCCATGTTTATTGATGAGGGGCCTTGAGTTACCTACAGTATGATAATACACGAATTCATGAAATTTACCATTGTTCCCCAAAGTTTGTGAAAATACTTGAAATTTGGTTTATCATGCACTTGTTGGTCTGTGATTCCTTGAGTGTGGTCGTCGGCAAACGGGTGCAAGGTAGTCAGGGGGAGTTTCTTACGGTAGCTGCTCAGATTCTGTAGTTCGGGACAAAAAAGGGCACATTCAAAGCTATGTGGCTTGTTTTCCCAGGTGCCGCTTGCTGAATCGAAGTTGTTGTACAACAGGATCCATCGCAAGGGGAGGCTTTTCTTCATTAATCCGCCCATCTTTGACGAGGATAGAAACCCTACGTAGACGGCAGGTTCGATCTCATCGATGTGTTGTGATCAGCATTTCGGCCTGCACTAATATGACTAGGAACTGATCAGGAACTACCACATCACCAGAAGTTTTGATTAGTATTCAAACTTTTATCGTCATGCCGTCCGAGGACAAATACAAGATCTTTGACAACACGCCATCTGGAGAAATCAAATTCCTAGACTTCACCTTCCGAAAGCGAGAGATCGCCCTTGCCCTCGCCCTATCTGTGGTTGGTCTCCTGTGCCTCTCGCTGACCATACTCTTGGCAACCGAGGCCCTGAAGCCTGAGGATACTGGCTGTGACTCAGTAGGCTGTGTGGAAGCCGGGGCCCTACTGTACAGAAACATCAACTTCTCTGCTAACCCTTGTGAGGACTTCTACACGTACTCATGTGGCGGGTGGCTGCAGAACAACAAGTTAGAACCAGACGACGACACGCGGTCAGTCTATCACAATATCTGGTATAAGAACATTGATAAACTATACTGGATTCTCTACGCATCCCCCAAACATGAAACATCCAGCGCCGAAGTGAAACTTAAAAACTTCTTCGCTTCTTGCATAGACAAGTATGAGAAATTCCGAAACGGAGGTGTGCCTTTTATCAAGAAAGTCCTGAATACACTTGGAGGCTGGAACGTCTTTGGAAATTTGCAGTCGAATTGGAACTTCGATTCTGCTTTGAGACTTGTTCATGTTGATTTCTGGACCAATGCCCTGTTTACATTTTCCGTCAATCCTGATCCACACAGCCCCAGACAGGGAATAGTTGAGGTAAGTCAGCGTACCGTTCTCGAATCAAAATCGGAACCTCCATATTGAAAATGACCTTGATCTTTCCCCAAATTTTATGTGCCCAGACCACAACCATAATATTTTCTCTTTCCTTCGGCTGTTTGTGTCCTTGTTATATTATATGTTGAGGTCAAAAAGCATCATGAGGGCCTGCGAAGAAGCCCAATGGCTTTTAGGATTTTCAAGAGCTTTTGAAGCATTCCTTGTCAAGTCACCAACCCTTGTCCAAACTTATTAGAGATGTAACGAGGCCAAATGTCCCAAGAGATACTTGCTTTAGGTCTAGAGAAACATGCGGATGAATAATGATGAGGAAGGGGCGTGTGAGCAAACAAACCTGCAGTCCATAAAATCAGTTGTGGTTAAAGCGCATGAAGACGGATACCATTCACCAACAATCCAGTTTCTCTAGACTTCTGGACTTCTCTGGACACTGTCTTATGACTTCGCGTGTGTTCTTTGTGGAAGGAAGGATCATGCTCCGTTGACAACTCCGAAATTTCCTGACGAGAGGCATTTGTGCATCAATATCAGTGTGAATTGCCGAGAACCATGGAAAAGTACAAAGTATTCGGCAGCACCCCAAAAGGTGATATAACATTCTTCGAGTTCAAATTCACGAAACGGGAAATAGTGCTAGCAATCGTACTCTTCCTGGTGTTCTTAGTGTGTGTGTCGATGTGTATCCTGTTCGTCTCCTCCAACAAGTCTTATATGAACAATGGATGTCACACTGTAGGCTGCGTAGAAGCGGGCGCATATCTCTACAAGAACATCAACTGGACCACAGAGCCTTGCGATGATTTTTACAGTTTTGCATGTGACCGCTGGATCGAGAGGAACCCGATTGAGGGAAGAAGCGTGACAGAGACTGTGAAGGGCAAAGTCTCGAGATACAACCGGTATCGCCTGTATAGGATCCTCATGAAGCCACCAAAACATGGCCTATCATCGGAGAAGAAGCTAAAAGACCTCTTCAGCTCTTGCGTTAATGATTACGAGAGAATAAAGAGAAAAGGCGCACCATTTGTGACGAAGGTTTTGAGTAAAATTGGCTGGACCGTGTTTGGAACGTTCTCGAGTGCAAGATGGGATTTGACCAAGGCGCTCAAGGTGGCTCATGTAGACTTCTGGACCAAGGCGGTGTTTGATGTAAGAGTGGGACAAGATCTTGACAACAAGACTAAGAGAATCATCAAGGTAGGTTCGGTGAAAATATTCACACCAGGTGGTTTGGTATCAATCGTCTTTGCTTCTCAGGGTTTCGGGACAAGACCTGGACTATGAATTCATGATAGGGATAGGCAAGATCTCGATACTCACTCGCCATCTTGGCCAACAACCTTCACCAGTGTACACAGACCGAGGTAAAGTAACTGACCAATATGTTGTAACTCGATTCGTACTAAATGCCCCCTCCTCGCCTACCAAAACAAAACACAAAAGTATAGTCAAATGAAAACGTATTATTACAGTTTCCATGCTTTTGTATGAACGCATTACTTGTCTTATCACTACATGATAATTTGAAGTCTCTTTGAAACGGCAAGTATTTGATACCCGGCCTCGTGCTGATAACTCGATATCGACAACACAAGCTCGCGGGGCCCCAAATGACTTTTGCGCAGGTTAAGAAAAACAAATAACACAAGTTTTGTCAGTTTCAATATAACCATTTCCTTAGTTCTGTAGTCTTGTTCTCTAAAAGATGGTCGTAGAAATTTGGGCGGATCTTTCACTTGGGACGTCCACCAACCGCGATATAATACCATAGCCATTCAGATTGAAATACATCGAGCCCGCCATGTGGCATTATCAGTCCGCAAGTCAAAGGTAAATGGAGATATCACTAGATACCAACAACGTACTTAAAATCCCTTTACACACCCCGCTATTACTTCAATATCAAATAAATTATTACTTAACCAGCGAGTTATCTTTCTTGACACCCGGTGTGTTATGACACGTTCGTGTCATAAATACTTGTACAACGTCTATGAGAGGTGTATGACATGGTCATGTTGATCAACTAATTCGGATACTTTGAAGGAGGATATAGTAACACTGTGCTTTGAGGCAAACTCATATTCAGAGGCCCTCCCATATTCAAAATGGCTGACTCAAAGTATAACATCCAGGATACAGATCAAATAGTGCCCGACCACAAGCCATCAGGTGGAGGCGGTACGGCCCCCTTCGACGTGACACCAAGGGAAATAGTGCTGGCCATTTTAACCGCTATTCTACTTATTGCTTTGATTATCGTTGGTGTCATGCTCGGTATGAAACCATCCGAAGACCAAATCTTGGGAAAATTCTGCAATACTCCTAGGTGTTTGTTATCAGCGGGACACCTCGCGGAGAGCGCGAACCAGACTCTTGATCCATGTGATGACTTTTACGAGTACGCCTGCGGTGGCTGGGCCGGCCATCACCAAATCTCACCAAGCGAATCAGACCGGACTGTCTACAGCCACGCCTCCGAACAAAACGAGCAGAAACTCCGGCGGCTAATTGAAGAACCTGTTATCAGGAACACGGTAGACTCGACTGAGAGAAAATTGAAAAACTTCTTCACCAGTTGCATGGAGGGATACGAAGTCACGAAAAATGCTGGATACCCGTTGATTGATATTTTCAAGAATGCCTTTGGCGGCTGGTATGTGTTCAACCCTGCATTGCCAGGCTTTGATTTCAACAGTGGATTGCGAATGACCCATGTTGACTACTGGACAAATGCATTGTTCACGTTTTTCGTGGCACCTGATCCAGAAGCGCCGAAAAAACGTATCATTGAGGTTAGTTGGTATTTGTCAAAAGGGGGACGTTTTAGAATGCTCTCCATACTACATGTTGTCATAAACACCATTCCTTGGTCATTCTTAACTGGATTAGTGACTGCGACAGGTCAAAGTTTAATATCGCTACCTCGTTACATATCTTTATCAGCTTTCCCAATAAAGGGAAAAGTAATACGTACAGTGATTATGTTATTTAGACAGATAATATTTTGGAACTTCTCTAAGACGCTAGGCTATCACAATGTAAAGATAGTTGAACCTAAATCAAAACAAAGACACTAAATGGAGTTTTCTTTAGTTTGCCGCGGGATCAGTTCTATGAACGATTCGTTTGTAGGAAACTGTGGTTAGATTTGACAGTTGTTTTTCAGGAATGAGACTAGAGATAAAGAATAAGTAGACATAGCTTTGAAACTAGCACAAGAAGTGCTCATTATCTAGTATTTTCGTATTCTTCCAGGTGGACCTATCTGGTCTTGGCATGTACTATGGCTACTACTTACGTAACGAGTCCCAAAACGTCCGTGATGCCTACAAGGCCTACATGAGGACAGTCGCCCAGCTTCTGGTCCGGGACAACAACATGACCCTGAATGACGCTACCAAGCAGAGGATCGAGACATTTGTCAAAGACGTCTTCGAATTTGAGAAGGGATTAGCCAATGTAAGTTATGTTATGATCTTTTCCACTGATTTTCAGTTGGTGGTGATATCCAGTGTGTGCACTGGTTATCATATTCGTGGCATGCTCAATTAACTCAAAGTAGTGTTGGCAGTATCAGTATAGAAGCGGTTGCCTTGTCGCCTGTCGCAGCACGGGCGGTAGTCGTAACACGGGCAGTCGAGACCGTCGTCGTTGCATACTAACATATCCAGTGAGAGCAGAAGTCACTCTCAGCCAAGAACATCGAATGCCCTGAAACTTCAAACTTGAACCACTCTCCTCTCCTCTTCAGATTACAGCGAACACGCAACCCTCGGACAACCCCCACGACCGGGATAACAGAGTCTCACTGAGCGACCTCAATAAGAAGGCCGGAGCGGTAAGTGCATGGTTGCTATATCAAACTGTCCGGGAAGTTCGTCCCTACCAATCGTTCAGCTCAAGAAGTCCAGGAGAATATTACAAAATATCCGATAGGCAGATTTCACAAAGAGCTAGACGAACATTCGCGTACATTGAATAACGGATTTGCTCTAGCTCGTTTCTCGTGGCGTACCAAACACGAAAAACAAATACCTTCGTATCGTATAACTCAGGACGTTCTTTCCACCCCGCAGGTTGACTGGGTTAACTTCTTCACCTACATGTTCGCACAGGCTGGCGTTAACTCCAACACCAAGATTGTCTTGCTGGAAAAGGAGTTCGTCTACTTAGTCTCTGATTACGTGCAGACGCTTGGAGCCAATAAAGATAGGTAGGTGTCAGGAAAGGAAAGTCCCCTTTGTTAGTGGGTTTGACAACCTGACCCCCAGGCTCTCAAAGAAACGTCGTGGCTAACCATTTGGTGAGTGTCGTGTTGCGTATTTCAGAATCCTCAACAACTATTTGGTATGGCGGCTAGCCCAAACCTACGCCCAGGACCTCTCGTGGGAGTACGTGCACGCCAATAGGGAGTTCTACGTGGCGGTCTCGGGAAGGGCTGAGTTCCTTGGCACATGGCGGTTCTGTTTCTATCTCGTCTCGGATAAAATGAAGGACGCACTAAGCGCCATGTTTGTAAGGGATCACTTTGCTGACGAGAGTAAACCCAAGGTGAGAGAATGAGTAATGAGTTCGCTCGAGAATCATAAGAGGACGCATTGGTTGAAATGAGGAATAGCGTCACTTGTAAAGCGAGGTCGGAACCCCGGTGACTGTGTCCAAAAGTAAGAGTCATATCATGCCGAAATATAAACTCCGAACCACCTGAACCTGGACCTCGGGCTTACTGAATATACCACAACAAATCTGCACAACAATGCACTGATCCATCATGTTGGCGATGACACTGAAGTTAGATGAAAAGAGAGATGTTGAACTGAAGAAAGATTCCACTCATTTTAGGTCCATGAGATGGTAGGATATCTCAAGACCGCTCTTAGCAGCAGACTGCAGCAGGTGACCTGGATGGATGATGCCACAAGAAAGGTCGCGAAGGACAAGGTAGAGCTTCCCTAGTTTATCTGAAAATCAAGCCAAATTCATGGTGTCCACGAATTAAGGAGAAGACCTGTTCTAAAATCTATCATATTGCTACCGTACATTTGTACGAAGTATCCATTCCCTCACCCACAGTATTGCTACCGTGCATTACCAAGACTCCAGTCCCTGACGTGACGCTTACTTCTGTTGAAGGTTTCTCGACACTGCCCAGTTCTCCCAACTCTAGTTCCTATTACCATTCTAAAGTTGTGATGATCACCCCAACACCCTATCTTCGTTCTTCCAGCTCTCCTCGGTTGTGGACAAACTTGGCTATCCAGATTTCATGATGGATGACGCTCAACTGGACGACATCTACAGAGATGTAAGTAACCACCGTGTAACCAAGAGCGGGATTTCCATTTCAGCAATTCTCTTTGGCACTTGGTGGCAACTTCAATAAGATGATACGTGACTGTGTTTGTCAAAGGGACCGTGAACAACAAATGGTAAGAGGGTCCACCAAAGCAAAACACTGTTAAGAATAACCACAAACAAAGGAATCTGATCAAAAGGTTTTATCTCCCCAGCTCGTAATCGACCGCAAGACCTATTTCCAAAATATCCTCAACATCGCCAAATTTGAGAAATCCTACTGGAACCGCCGCCTCATGCAGGGTGAGAACCGAGATGAATGGAGGATGGCTACATACGACATCGCTGCCCAGCTTTACAACCCATGGAACGAACTCATGGTACCAGCAGGGATGCTCCAGTTCCCCCTGTTTGATAAGAAGTTACCCATGTATATGAACTTTGGTTCCATGGGAAGTATCCTGGCGCATGAATTGATAAATGCCGTTGACGAAGTTGGTAAGTAAGGTTTTGATGATGATGACAATGTTCTACATTTGCGTCTGGCAAGATGGAAGCGATTTTTTATATACTTGGACCAAGCATGATGAGCTTATATGCAGGTTGAACGACCATGAAGTCATAACAGTGGCTTCAAGGAATTTGTCTTCGCAAACTGGGTTTTAGTGTGTGTGTATAACGTTGGTTCCGGGTACTACGAGAATCACTATGGGTGCAAATGACTTCATAATATTCTCTCGCCCTCAGGTGGTTACTACAAGAAGGATGGCACCATCTTCGACTGGTGGACGAATGCAACCAACCAAAACTACCTGACTGCACGCAAGTGTGTCACGGACTTCTACCACAACAAGACAGCCGGGCCTTATCTTATCCTTGGGAGGAAGTATTCGGTAGGGAATGGGTAATGATGACTGCTACTATTAGAAAAGGGTCAATGGGGAAGCCGACCTTCTAGAACCGTGCCAGTTGTGATCTGCCATTGTACTCATTGTAGCCATCGCAGCCATTGTCGGTAGCAAGGGAGGTAGTTGGAGACTTCAAATGGTTGATAGTCCTCGTAACATCTAAATCCGTTGAACTCACATTTGGCAAAGCCGTTCCCTAATTCCTGATCTGGTGAACGAACGAACAGGATGACAGTATGAACTTATTTGATACCGAAGTTGGCAGAAGAAACTTCTTTTTTTCTTCTTCAGATCTTGATCAACGGTGCGAGGTATGCTAGATTTGGTGTCGCCGAAAGTGGGGGAATACGCCAAGCCTATTACGTACGTATGCAACTGAAAGACATGTATGCAGCCGCAAGTGCAACTGAGATGTCTGACAAGATATCATGAAACACTACCAACGTAAATGGTTTGCTGCAAGGAGGTCAAAGAGGGCTATTTGCTTTCAGAGTGTTTAGCCTTGTTACTGTTGGTCTTTGCGCTATCATACCAATGCTTTTTGCCAATCAGTAATTGATGCATTGTCTTTCCAACCACAGGCCTACAAAAGCTGGGAAGAAACAAATGGAGAAGAGAAGCTCCCTGCCGACTTGCATCTCACCAAAGATCAAGCCTTCTTCGTTTCATATGCACAGGTGAGCCAGCATCACAGTCATGTCAGGGTCGCCGGGCAGTAAGCCTTGCTCTAAAATGCTGGGAGTATTCTAGTCCACGAATGTGGGCGTAGGTCCGAATCCCAGTTCTGACACTTTTTGTTCAATAACATCAGATTTGCCTGTACCTTTTCATTTTACCGCAGCGCCCATATACCTTACTGACTTTTTGACTCCTGGTCGACTTATGGCACTTTACTCTGTATCTTAATATTCCAGACCAACTGTTTTGTGAGAAGAGATTACTATTCTTACTATTACGCCGTCCGAGGGAGAGTCCCAGAAGATATAAGGTAAGATACTAGTATAGAATTTTGGTTTGGTGCCTCATGACTGATGGTGCATGGGAAAGGCGTTTTGCCAACACCTTCTCGAGACCCTTACGGCAGTAGTGGTTGATGTATTCGAACAATGACATTTTGCGGACTCAACTGTAATGTCAACTGTCCTCATTTTCAGAACGAATGGTGCGCTGGCCCAACTTGATGAGTTCCAGAAAGCTTTCAAATGTCCGGCAAACTCAAAGATGAACGCAAAGAAGAAGTGTAATTTGTTTTAGAATTGAGAGGAGATGTAGAGAACGGATTTGTTTGAGAATGAGATGACTTTGAAAAGTGGTAGTTTTAGAAAATGATGCGAGGACCTGAAATAACGAAAGGACTTTTGTGGAAAGTGGCATTGGATGCGAAGCAGTGACATAATTATTGTAAATACATGAAATAATAGAAACGTTATACAAATTAGTTATGCAAATGTTTGTGTCTGAGGCACGGTCTGTTTCGTGACTAAAACATCATGCAATAGTTCTTGGTCAAATGTAACAAAGACTAGTATTTCTCAGTGAATTATGTGGCCAATAATATATGAAATGTACAAATGATATTGATTTTGCTAAAAGCGTTACGTCTAATGCGATGTACTACAGAGTAGATACGAGTACCTAATGTGGGGTTCCTACAGTTCCGTCAATTACATGTATGTGTTGTAGCGGTTATTTCTTAGCGATTGGTTTTTTATCAGATATTTCCAATTCGCCGTGTCCCCTATAAGGCTACTAGGTGCAATGGCGTTAACATATCGGCGCAAATAAAACATGCTTTATTGATATTTTTATGTTTACATGTGTTAATTTGCTTGTTCACCAACCATTCGGGCTGATTACATGAGGAATCCTTCGCTTGGTTATCCATTATACGACACTCTACATGATTTATCCTATTTCCTAACAGATGATACATTGGGTATCCCGGAGGCGATTTTTTTCCTGAACCTTTGGGGCACTACAGTGTACATTTGTACAGGGACTTTCAGTCAATCAGATTTCGACAAATACATGACGTCAGAAGTCTTAGAAACTTTAGAGTAGTTGGTAGAGCGCTCGTCAGAAATGGCAGAATACAATTTTCGATCCAAAGGTCGCGAATTCGAATCCGGTTGTGGACAACATTTTCATTTTGATATATGAGAATCTCCCACTTTAAAGTGTTTGCAGTTTCATTGTAAATATGATACTTGCATCCAGTACAATTGGACTAAATTTAAATTCAATGCAGTAAAGTATTTGGTCGATTCACGCGAAAGCGCTGTGTTAAATTTCAATCGATGTAACTCTTCGACAGCTGTGGTCTTTGATTGAAAAAGACCGACACCGAATTATAGATATACATTTGATACAGAATATTCTGGCAAACTTTCAGATAATGAAATAATTGGCGACAGGAGGGCTTATGGCTGCTGCTTATGTCACACGAAATGTGATTCATTTCAACAGCTTGCTTTACATGGTGCCTGAAAAACATATTGACCAAACTTTGGCCACGACATCCCAACATGAAACACTGACAAGCCGAGAGCCGCCTAGATCGACTACAGTTTTCGGGGTGACAATTCGATATATCGCCCTTCTATCGCGGGCACCGTGTTTGTAATGAAAACAGATTTCCAAATCTTTTCGTTGTTTCAAACATTTCCATACGGTATTGCAACGTCCTAGCAGAAACATTTTACAGACAAAATAAAAATGTCACATTGATACAATGACTGCGTATGAAATTCTACATTCTCTATTACACTTGAAGGGCGTTCATTAGTGTACATGCTCGTTGGAGTTGTCATGCAAACATGATTGGATACATTTCGTAAACAAAGCATAGAATATGCACAGAGCTAGCTGCAGAGTGGAAACTGTGGGTTCCCAATTCGATATTCTCTCATCACTTTGTTTGCTCTTGCGGCACACTCTGAGATAGAGTGTTTACTCCTGGGCCAAACAGACTGTAGAGCACAAAATCGAATCAGATGAAGTCATTTGAAGACTTGTCCTTACCATGTCATGTTAACTTCATGCCGTATTATCAATGGTCATTGCATACATCGGAATAAGGAGTATTGCTTGTTTGTGATTTATCAATTATTGGATATGATGTCAGTTCAGATAACAACACCTGATACAAAATGTTACAGAAGTGGAAACACGTGTCACCCATTGTGTACTTTTATTACATGTCATTCCCTTGGATTGCCGCACATTTGGCGGTTTTTTGCAAATTGATACTCCCGTAATTCACTGCCATATCCAATATGCTAATGAGAGTGTAGTTCAGGATTTCATTCGCTGATACATGTAGATGTGAATCAAACTAGATATTTAAACAGCTGAAAACAACCTGTTTCAATATGCTGAAGAAGAGATGACCGACGTGGAAACTGGAGGATCATTTGTGTACAACGCTTAATGGATTCGCAACACTTCATGACGACATGAGAGTTTGGATTTTCTAATTGGAAACATTGTGTGAAGGAGACACCATTGGAACCCGTCGGCAATATTTTAAAGCAGGAACACATTTGTGAACCTGTGAAAAGATAATCATGGGATGGTTTCGTGACTATATGGCTGATGTGAACTTCAAGGGATACGCCGTGGTGGTCTTAGCGACCCTAGTTAACATTCCAGTCGCTGGATTTATGCAAAGTTTCGGAGTTTTCGTGAAGACCTTTGACAAGTATTACTGCCCAGGAGACTGCCTTCAGCTATTAGGTAAGTACGTGTATAGCAAAACCTGGAGTTCTAATCAGTTCGAACTTTTTCCAACTCCCTTTTTTTAAACCGCTTTAAAAGTAACTACGACGGAAGCTGGAAGCGCAAATGCCCCGTCTTTGGGTTTTTTCATGCCGACTTTGGCCGAGTTGTCGACTAGTATAGGCCGAAACAGATGTCAGCGCGTCAAGGTCGTGAGTTCATCACACGGGGCATGACGGGGCACATCCAATGTGCGGCTTTACTTTTTAACACACAACAGATAAATGTTCAATTAGGACAGATACTTTATTTTTGCTAACGGGAAGATTTTAGATAACAAGTGTTTTATTCACCATTTTTTACTCACTTTCACATAGATTATTCAATATTCATTGCGGCTGTAGTACGTTCTTGCCTGTTGATGCGAAGACCTCCAATAGCACAACCACCATCCGCAACCACGAGCAATACTTTGATATGCGTCCCAGCCTTACTGGGTTAGGTGGGCTCTTCAGAATAGTTAGCAGACATATCTGCTATTCCCCGCATGTATATATTAAACATGAACTCACTCAGATTGTGTGTAACCACCGCGTACATTGCAGCAGTGCATTACCTGCTGGTATATTATTGACATCTTCAAGTAGGGAACGCAAACAGAAACGCCACATCTGGTTCAAACAAAGCGGATCATTTATATGCAGATGACGAAGCAGGCTCCCTAGCAATGTCTATCAAAGGAACCGTGAGAATAAGAGAATTCCATCAGGATCTATGCGATGTACATGTATATACCATGTAATAGGCTTTTGGTAGACGCGTGTGTTAGGATTTTGAACAGTCCTTTCGAAAAGCTGAAATGACTACCTCAGGTTTACACACTGACCAATTTCCATATTTGTGATTGGTTCAGTTCTAAAGACTGCACCGGTGGGGCAGATATGAAGGCTTCGTATTGGCCAATACAGCAGGGTCATTCGTTTAAAGCGTTGGCGCAAAGGAACTGAATGGTGATCGGCATCATTAACGACAGGAAAGTAAAGAGGATGACACTTTTTTCATGATCAATTATATTTTGGTCTGGCGACCCGACACAAGTGTGTGAACAGCCATTTCCAGCCATTCTCAGCTCATAGCAACGAGGCATATAGACAGGGCGTTGGTGCGAATGGTTTCACAGTGATTGCATGATTAAAATTGATGATAAATGACATATTTTGTTGAAACAGATGGTTTCGTGTTTACAACTTGAAAGATCTATATGGTTGTAATCTTGCGTGTTAAGATGACATAAATATAATTTCATGTCGATGCAAATACTGAAAAGTGAATGACAAATGTGTTGGTTCATGTGCCCTGCACAAAGCTCATAATCTATTCAAAAGAATCATAAGTTAACGAGGTAATTGACCATCCAACATCCACCCTTGCCTGTCATTTACTTTTGGTCAACCATTCATTTTGTGTCGTTTTGCACGACTCTAATATCATCGCTTATTCATTTTCCTTCACCCTCAGGATGGATCGCCGCCTTGCCGTACGCCATCAACCTCATAATCTGTCTGGTAGTCCTCCGCATCCAGACACGCTTTGGCGACCGAGGACCCTTCATTATCGGTGTCATCCTCTCCGCTGGAAGCCTGGTAGCCACGTCCTTCGTTAGTAATATCTACATCATGTTTGGGTCGTATTGCCTCCTGTTCGGGATAGGTTCAAGCCTGGTGATGTACGTCCCATTCGCTGTACTTGATTGGCATTTCCCCGAGGATCATCCGAGACATGTGCTAGCTACCAGTATTGTTACCTTGGGGGCACCAGTTGGTGAGTATAGCCCGGCTTTATCTTGGTAATGGCTCATGGGTCACCATGTGGCTGTTAAAGTCGCCAGCCCGCCAAACGGATTATGAAGCGCTCCTTTCTCATTACTCATGACTCTAAGGTGTGGCGCAGAGAACAATCAATGAACGGACTTTCCATGCAAATAACTGTAACCAAGGTGTTTTAGAATTCCTAGCATGAAACAGTTATTCTTAGCGCTATAAGTAGTCATAGCTCTGTCTCCGATCCTAGGTGTCTTCATCATGAATCCACTCGCCTCCTACCTCGACAACCGAGAGGGCGTAGGTACGGACGGTTGGCGCTACTCCCTGCGGACCTTCGCCGTGGCAATCCTGCTGCTGGGTCTACTGCCCGTGACAGTCATGAAGCGACCAACTATCGTAATAAAGAGGCAGGAGGAGTACGAGGAGATGGACGGAGAAGAGGGAGAACCGACGGAGCCAAAACCCTTCATTTCAAGACACTTCCGCGAGAGTTTCAATACGCTGTCGATAATGTGGGTGTTGACCATCATGTTTATATCGTACGGGATTTTTATACCAAAAATACATTTTGTAAGTATAGTTCAACGCAATGAATCTTAGAACAGTTCGATTCCTTGAAAACACTCCTTGCCAGCTGCATCATCGAGAATCCACATGAGTACAGACACCCTACACAGTCCAACCTTGAACGAGACCAGATCTACACGCCCCCACGACCAATATCAGATTCGTTTATATCTCCACCAAGAGCAAAAAATAAAAGTCGGCCCGTCTGGAAACCACGTTTCATGGTCGACGTTCTGAGTATATATCAGTGTCCTTTAAAAAGTACTGGAAATTAGCTGTTAGCTAATGCTAACTGCAGCCACTGAATCTAAACCTTGACTCTTTTCTATCGAATACGAGTGTCTGCAAATAAATTTGAATCAAAGCAGCCAATTCTTGGGTAACCTTGTTTTCCGCGTTTCAGATAAACTATATGTCCGCAAGTCTCAATGTTTCGGAAGAGTTAGCCGCCCAAGCAATAGGATACGAGGGGATAGCAGAAACGATATCAACACTTACAGTTTCGTTATTAGGTTAGATGGGCTACATATTTATCATTCCCCATTGAAGGCATTAGAGAGGTGAACGACTGGAAACGTTAACTACAGCAGACCCAGTTTCCAAAGTGTTCATTATCATTCATCAGACATGTCTAGGGACAAACAATTGGATCCCTAGCTCCAGTCCAAAGGCTTCTTGAAAGCAGTCAATGACTTGATAATCCATCACACCAGTTGCACTTATAAAAAACGAGACAAATAGAGCAGTCAGGCCAATAAAATGAAAGCAGATTTTATAGAAACAAAGTGTGACCACTTGTCCTGAACAGCTGTCACTGATCGATCATCAGCATCATTGATTCAGAGGCCTAAACAGGGATAAGTTGGAAGACAAATACACCCACTCGATCATAATGAGTGTACGGGGAGTAGAGTCCGCCCCGCCCGTAGGGGTTCTTGCTCTCACCAGTCACCGATAGAAGATGACTGGGGAGCAATTCGTTGAGCTGTACGACGAGTGCAACGAAGAATAGAGATGTATCAGGTTTATTTGCAGAAGGTTCAGCTGGAGCCTTTCCGACGAGGCGTTCCCCCGACGGCAGCTAATTCCAAAACTGTCGATATCAAATCACATTGCGAACACCTGACGGTATCACGGTCACAGTCCATAGGCCTAGTTTCATAAACAACCTTGATTATTATATTACAGATATAGGCCTAGTCCTGATATCTAACCTTATACCGTCAGCTGTGCATTTATCTATCATATGTTTATTGTGTATACTAGAGACATTCTAGTACATGCCCCCCTCTAACGAAGATCGACAAAGGTACTGAGTCGATCGACCTTGTCCTCAAGGTCACATAAGGAACTACTCCACCAATTCATTAATTACAACAGCTGGATTAAATTACCGGTTGGACGATTAAACAATAATAACATATTATAGATATCTCGAAACGATAGTCATAATCCGATATGTAGATATTGTCCTGATAATCTGCATTGTCTAAATCCGATATATAAGTAGAGAAAAAAAAGTTTAATTTGTACATGTAATGAAGTTATGGCTTTCCGTTCCACTTGAATAAAAAGTATAATGTCGATGACGAATCAAACTTTGGGATAGCAATTGCGCCCAGTTCTATGTTGTGGTTCGGAATAAAGTACTCTTGAAACGGATTAAGACGACCACCTATGACAAGCAAATAAACGGACAGTTTGTTAACTACCGACAATGAGTTCCTGCCCATACTTGATCTCACATACTCCCATACGCAGTCGTCTACTGAAGCAGTTCCGCTCATACTTAGTTCTGCAAAGGGCAAGTCTCTATGAGAATCTGATCTTGTAGCGATTAGAATATTCAGTTGATCTTTCACATAGCACGGTAGCCCCCTGTATCCCTCGGACGTGGACGTCGGTTCCGTGCCTAAAGCAGCTTGCTGTGACGTATAGTGTAACTGTGTTTGATTATTCCCACTCGGTTCTTCCGTAGCGATTTCTTCAATGTTAGGGTACATGATATTTGTAATACAACTATAATATTCTGGAACATCAATCAGACAGTCCGTTATTAATTCCTGATCCGCAAACTCTTCTGGTCCAATTTTGACTTCAGTAGCCAAAGAATCACCACCTGAAAGTTCATCACATGTTATAATAGGTGCTACAAATATCTGATCTTGATCACTTTTACCCTTCTTGTTGCTGTCGTGGTTATGTCCTATACCAAGAGTAGGTTCTATGTCTGAACACCGGTCCGAAAGATCTGTTCCTTCTCGAAATATCGTGTATTGTTGAGAAAAGACTGTGTTGTCTTTCGGAAATCGACGAGGGCTTTCCTCTTCATTATTAGGCTCAAACGATGGTGCGTTTGGATTTAATGGTCCGACAGTAGTGGTCTGACATTGAGTTCGCTCACCGTTGTTTAACACCATCCGTAACTTCTTCCGCTGAATGAAATCCAGCATACGGGCTTTGTCCCTTTTTCTTTTCCCTGGTGATTTTCGACAAACTTGTGGTGTCATTTCCCGTATGGTCCCAAAATAATCGTTTCGCCGCCATTCGAGAGTTAATTTGCATCCGTCTGCAAAAACGTTTAAATTCCATGTTGCATCATCGGCGCACAGTCCAAGATTTCTTAAATACTGATCCACGAGTGTCATGTTGAAATTGAGTTTAACATTGTCCTCCACAGTAAGATATCTTCACCAAGCCCACTTAGCGGGTGCCATGTACGGGAGTAGAGTCCGCCCCGCCCGTAGGGGTTCTTGCTCTCACCAGTCACCGATAGAAGATGACTGGGGAGCAATTCGTGGAGCTGTACGACGAGTGCAACGAAGAATAGAGATGTAACAGGTTTATTTGCAGAAGGAAGTCCCCGGTTGATACATAATTTGTAGTGGTTCAGCTGGAGCCTTTCCGACGAGGCGTTCCCCCGACGGCAGCTAATTCCAAAACTGTCGATATCAAATCACATTGCGAACACCTGACGGTATCACGGTCACAGTCCATAGGCCTAGTTTCATAAACAACCTTGATTATTATATAACAGATATAGGCCTAGTCCTGATATCTAACCTTATACCGTCAGCTGTGCATTTATCTATCATATGTTTATTGTGTATACTAGAGACATTCTAGTACATGAGCATGAGCAAGTCCATACACTCATGTGGTCGTGATGAAGTTACCTTGGCCGATTCAAACTGATCATCCAAATAGCAAAGAAGAAGCTCAATGGACCTTTCTTTCATGTAATATAACTAACACCCAATTGAAATGTTCCCACAATACTTCGATGTTTTTCATATATCACACGTATTTTCCAGCCCATTTTGACATTAACTGTCCCTTACAATACCAATAACGACTATATTTCGTCTCTTTTTTCCAGGTACTCTTCTATCAAAACATCTATTTTATTTCTACCTGGTCGGCTGTGGGACACTAGCTGTAGCTAATGGAGTACTGATTCTTGCTGATCGATATTTCGAAGTTGTCATATATTGTATGGGTAAGTGTAACAATAGTCAGTACATGTTTAGGTTTGGATAAACACGGTTCAAGGCAACTTCAAACATCACCATCCATTCCTGGACCAATCGATCTACAATGGGAGCGAATTCAAATGAATTGAGACAGGCTATACAATGAATAACACAGATTCAAATTCATGCAATAAGCAAGAGGCAAAGAATCAATATTCAAATGGTGCAGAGAGAAAAATCAACATTTTGAATGTATTAACTTATGAGATTTAACACCTGTTTAAAAGTTCTCTAGATCTCTAACTTCATTGTTTACCCTGGGTTGTTAGAATGTGTATTATAGGAAAATATTTTGAGAAGCATATGCTGCTCAATAGACATGAAATTTGATATTTTTTGTCTCCTATTTCCACTGCACACAAGGTAACGGACGGCTTCCTGACCTTGACTTTTTCTCCCTTGATATTATTTCAGTTCACGGCGCCATGGATGGTTTCCTGATGACCTTGACATTCCCTATCATTGACCTTGTGGTAAAGAAGCGGGAGCATAGGAACTATGTCTGGGGTTTTACGCAGCTTGGTATCGGAGTGGGACAGCTCATTGGTTTGCCAATGACAGGTCAGTATACTACGGACTGTAGCTGTGATGCTGGCCCGGGCGCTGGGCTGGAGTTCGCTGCGGTTCGATTTTATTCGTCATCTAGTCCATCGAAGCGCCGCCTGGGGGCGGTTGGACAATTAATGTTTCGAGGAAGGGAAAGATCAGAGATGATATCGGAGTGCATTCGCGTTGTTGTCCATGGACGTCCGCATCAAATATCCTCCCAGTGGTTTCAACGAAAATGTCGCCCTCTTGCGTGATCGTACAGTTGCACTGCAGTCCGGGTTCTTTTTGTCGGTCACTTTTGTCGGTCGGCTTTTCGAGCTGTTCACTGGCTGATTGTCTGGCGAGCCCAGTAACCAGCTGGCTAGATAGTTACATGAGAGAATGGCGCTGAATCTAACCTTTTGATTGTCACAACTGAGTCCACCCTTTTTTGTTTCAGGTTTTATGTACGATATGACCAAATCATATAGCTCGACTTTCTGCACATGCGCAATAATATTCGGCTTGTCATTTTTCATGGTCGGATTTGTGTTCATAGGGTCGAAAATACGAGCGTACAGGAATAATCGAGAGGAGGAAGAGGACAAGGAAATACTGTCAAAACCAAAGGATCAGCTGACGATCGAAGCGCCGCCTGGGGGCGGTGTGGACAATAAAGGTTTCGAGGATGGGAAGGATCAGGGTTGATATCACGTTTGTACTTCCTCTCATGGTAGTTTATTGCCAACTACGGACTCTGTCGCAAGTTAAAAGTAACCGAAATCTCTGGCAAGCAACGATTGGGCAATCAAAGCGGGTTAATTTTGGTGAATTAGCCACGTGGCCTAGCGCAACTCTTGCAAATACCCGACAGAATCAGGAATATACGACCTCGAGCAACCTGGTGTTGGTAACCATCTACTGCTACAACTCTCAGTGTCAAAAAGTAACATCCCTGGCCGCAGGCAGCATTAGCGCTACACCACATTATATACCATCGCGGCGGCTTTGCGTTTCAGATACAAATCCGGTCCACCCCAACCTTCCATGGGCGTTTTGACCCCATATACTTAAGAAACGTGCCACAGTGGTGTGCCACACAGCAAATTGATGTTACGTCTGCACAGTACTTGTGATATACATGTATACCGGTACGACATATTTTCATATGAACTCTGTGATACTACTTTTCTATGGTTTGGTTTAATGTAAATGACATTACTTGATCGTGAAATATGCTGTTGAATACGTGTTCTTCTGGATCTCAATTTGTATGTTACTTTGACAAGTTATGTCGAGAAAGGAACATTAAAGTTGTGAGCAATATAAGAGGACGAAACACCAAATAGTATTTGGAAAAAGCAATTAGGTACATCTCCTCTAACGTTCTGCAGGGTATGATTAGCTATCAGTAATGAGGGTATCCGACATGTATCTGCCGGTTGCCATGCTTGTGTCTTGTACAGAAAAACGGGCGGTCTTTGCGTCGGTCATTCACTCATGTTGAAATATGAATAAATCATTTTAACCAGTAATTACTCCAGTGTATAGTGCTATGATGGGTTGCTGTTCTGGATATCAACTATAGGTCTCCCTGGGATACATTGTTGCCTTATTGTCCTGTTGATCGTGTTAAAGTCGCCTGCAGCACGTCCTTCTCTCACATTCAGCAGTCCTGCTTTCCTTGTATCATATTCAGTCGTTCCTTTAACTCTATGGCGTTAAGCAGTCCTGCTTTCCCTCTCAGCATCATGCACAGTAGCTCATTTTCCCTTGTCATCTTGAGCAATCTTGTCAACACTGTCATCACAGGCACCTCTTTCCTTCTCAAAGTGATTTTCCTCCCAGAGACGTTCATTGAGATCACAGAGCTGCTGTAAGAAGCCAGCATTGGGTGATATCTCCCGCTGATCCCTGACAGTCCTCACTGCATCCTGAGCAGTCATCTTACACTTCAACATCAGGTAGGCCAGCACCAGCGTGGCCGACCTGCTCACACCTTGAACACAGTTTGCCATGACTTTGCCTGAAAAGAATTGAGGCGTCATTAGCACCAGGGATTATAACGAACAGTATGAACACGGAGGAGAACGTCCTGTTTTCTATAGTGTTCCCTTATCAATGAGGGAAACGGATAGAACGACTAATGAATAAATTACAACGGCAACAATAGTTAACTTATAAATGATGATATAGTAAAACTGACTTAAGTGCTGTAGGGGATTAACTCTGCAGTACTTATACCGGAGTTGTAGGGGATAGTGAATCTACATCATCATACCAATCAATTCTAACGGGAAGGCAACTAGTTGTGCCCTTACCTTTCGACTTGATGGCATTATCTATGAAGTCAGCCGCTTCATCAAAATGTTCATTCAGTTTGAAGTTCAGCGTGTCCGTGGCTTCAATCCCCAGGAACTCCATGCCGAACTCCCGATAAAAGGCTTTACCAGTGTCAACCCAGAACTGGCCCTTTCCTTTTGCTGCGTTCAAGACATGGGTGACGCCGAGCCGCTTCAGGAGGTGACGACTTTTGGCAGCAGATCTGTGAATTTATCAAACAAATAAAGAGCTTGATAACCACGATCATTGGTACAAATTGTCAGTTAGGGTGACTGTCTATAGATGGCTAACTTGCAGTTTATAGAAATCTTTCATTGTTCGGGTTGTTTTTCTGATATGGATTTGAGCTGGATATAAATACCAACTTTATAATGGTGTAGGTGAAGGGGGTCATGTCTATATACAAAAGGAAATACACTAGTATGCTCCAATAACTACATTGACAAAGGGATACACTTTATAGGTCTATACATAGGCCTATAATTTCCCACAATATGATGTAAGCTTACATGAACATTGTGAATATACACGAGTACCAGTACTATAATTTTATATACTTTAATCATGAAAGACAATTGCATACTCTGTTATTTCTCTATGGCAATCATGGATAAGTGGTGTCAGTTCAGCTGGAGTTTTGTTGGGCGAGTAGATCAACTACGTATTACCGACAGAGATAATAACAAATCCGTATCACGGGATCCATGTGCTATCTATCACCATTGAGTGAAGTTTCACCAAAACTTACGCTTCTCCAAGAAATATACTTGGATACACTTCATGATATGCCTCATTTGGAAGCATGGTGAATCCTCCGCTCGGTCCGGTGATGATCTCTTCAAGTTCCTCTACGGTGCATTGAGGTAACTCGTCAAGGTCTTTGCCCTGGTATCGCGGATGAGACCTCCAGTTAGTAGCCATTGCTTGATCATTCAGAACCAGAATGAAGAAAGTGAAAAAATACTTAGATATATACTACTTTTTCTATCGAAGCACGTGGAACTGCATAGGCCTACTGCGAAGATAGAAGCAGCAAATGCTGGTAGATGCCTGATTACGTATATCCAGCACCAATCCCCCTGCACCAAAAAGAAATAATGAGCTGATAAGCTGAAAAGCTGATTAAGATGAATTGATATCCCATTCAAATAACCGCGCGTCTAGGTAATCCCAGGTTACCACAACCCGCCATTACGATCACTTCACTATAGAATCGACCATGATTTCCACAGAAGTACAGGCTCCAGATAGGCCTTTACGATTATCGAGTAGCATTGAATACGACAAATAATGAATCCTGGTACATACCTGCTACACAAGTCGAACAATTATCACACACATTGACGGGCTATCGTCACAACCGTTCCAGAAAGATGTTTCAGAAATCAGCGCATTGTTGATATACTGCACTGATAGGCTGTTGATCTATATTAGGTGTGCTGGCGAGGAGTAAAATAAATGGCGGGAGAAGCAAATAGACAGTTATCCCGTTATCGAAGTTATAGGAGGTGTGTGTGTGGGGGGGGGGGGGGGTATTGCTGCGCATGCTTGCATTGGGAACCTGACCAAATTACCATAACCTACTAATTTGTTGGCCTATTCTGGGCCAATGAGAAAGAATGGAGTCGGGACATGCCATACTCAAGACAGCAGCAGACCATCCAATCTCGTTCTGACGTCCCTGAAACGGTCCAATTCGTATTCAGATCATGTGGGAGGGCGTGATTAATGTTCGGCCATCTGTGCGTCTCAGATAGGAAATAAGCGCTTGTTGCATTGCGGAACCATTCCTTTGATAACATTGGGTGTAACGATATTGCAGCCTTTCTTGGACATTGTAGGAATGATGTGAAATTCGCAATCCTCTCCCGCGATTGAAAAAAATAACTAGAGGACGTCTTCATTTGATGCATATTCAAGCGGTCAAAACTGAGAATGCAATTAAACTTCTTTTTGTCGCCTGAAGACGTCTTCATTTGAGTTTAGATGTAATGATTGCCACATTATCCAATCTTCGCACCCGAATTGTTCGCGTCCGATTCAGATCACGAGCCTCCTGAATGTCCATCTTGGGATAATGACCTCCGGTACGAATCAGCTTGGCTGGAGCAGGAAACGGACGATCACTGCATTGCAACAAGTCAGATTGATTGATTGATGTGTTAAGCTGGAAAACATTACTTGAAAGCTTCTGCAGCGTCCATTGATGTCGACGTACTGAGTGTGTGTCATTTCAAAAAGCAACCTTTCCCTTCATGATAAAAAATCTAAGATTAGAATACTCTGTCGTCGATATTTAGCCTCCTGATGCGCGTCTGTTGCATAAAGGCCCATTATACAAACGATAGGCCATATACTGGTGCCCCTCAACTGGCTAAGTAAGGTGTCTAAACCCCTACGTGCCCTGGGTGAGGACACCTTCAAATATTCGCTGGTCCAACTGTAATGCCGCTCTGCTACCATGTAACGCTGCTCTGCTACCATGTTTAATACGCCGCGTGCTCTGCTACCATGTTTAATACGCCGCGTGCTCTGCTACCATGTAACGCCGCGCGCTGGATACGGGATGTTGGTTCTAATAAAGTGGGATAAAACCATCAGCCGAATCCCAGTTTAACGTTAGGTTTGCCCCTCCAGAGGCTGTAAATCTTGACCTGCCAGTTTATAAGAATATGAAATATCAAACCACATGTCTGATCCCAAAATGTTTGTTGAAAGGCCTGCACTATTAAGTCAAAATATATAATTATACCGTGTTTCTGGACACTGTAACGTCCAATAAAAATCACAAATCCTCGTGACCGGTAACCTAAAGTGACCTAAATGAAGAACTCACTGACAATACCAACTGCCTCTCGACAGCTCCACACACCCTACCAAAGTGGCCGCACAATGACCTAAACGTACTGGTTGCATCACATACACTTTTATCACCAGAAATCCCCGAAGTAGAAAGTGATTGGTGTCTATCATGAATAATGTTTGCATCCAATCATATTATCCAAGCAAAATATTCAAATGCACCAATCAGCTAAATTGATATCATTCACAATCCCCTCAATATCCTAATGCGAGCAGACGATATATTGATTCACTCTCAACAATGGCCGCCGTGTTGATAACATCGGTCACGAAAGATGGCCGCCGCTTGATCATATGTTTGGGATGATGGAGGAATGGTTGATTGGGCTACAAGGAAATAGTCTGAGGCAGGAATATAATCAGGCTAACAGCAGTAGCATTGCGTTCGTGCAGGAAAGTGCAGATACGAGACAATCAAAATCCTCCCCACCCCATTTTCTGACTGACGAGTTTGACGGCTACCCGGTCATTGCTATACAAATGATACAGCAGTTGCCTTCGATATCCCTCCACCAGACCTCTAATTCAAAGGATTCCAACTGAAATGACGAACTGTTGGCTTTTTGACCATGACAGCTAACAACCCAACAAACAGGACCAACCCGTGCAGCTCAGTCATGGCGAATTCGTATGTTAGGCTCACGCGAAGTTGAGCTGCAATTGACACCACTTCCTTCCAAATTGATCCACTGTCATCCCAATTTCTCGGCTGACTTCTCCGATGTGACGCCTGTGACCATGAGAGCCGCTGTCCGTGAGCCCATGGGTCCCATTGACCTTTGCCTTGATAGAAATTTCCATTATGATATTCTCCAGGTTTGTGGTTTGTCGAATGGAAAAAGTCATCCAAGATGATGGCCTGTCACAGATAATAGAAGCGTTACTTATGGACCTTACTGATGACCAAGAAGCCGAAATGGAACGACAAGTGGCTTCCGTATACCGGGAACATGCTACAAATGATTTTATGTATCGACGCTTGCTGATGGTCGTTGAAGTTTTATGCGATGATTTACGCTCAGAGGGACACCAGCAAACTTCAGACGATAGACGTGTTTACTCTGTGGTTTAACACTTTCGATCTGATGGTCACGGGTTCGACTCCCCGCGTATCCACAACATTTGTTTTCTCTTCATTTACTTTTTTATTCATTCATTTACAAATACATGTAGTATTATCAGTATTATTATCATCATTATTATCAATATCATTTTTTTCTTAAAAACCCCTGAACCCGAACTTTACAAACTCAAGTTCACACTGATTTCAGACTGCAACGAAGATCTCACCAAAACTGAATGTAACTGTATAATTTCCTAGACATGTCCAAATCCACCTCACATCTCCACCCTAATCTCCACCCTAACATAAAAAACCTTATTGATATCGTGTCTGGCTGCTGAGTCCACTGGATCCCCTCCAACACAAACTCGCCTCGCAAGATCCATACCATCGTCGTGTCAGAAGTGCGACCTGCAACAGTGATGACGAATTTAATACGACATAAAAAGAAGCAGGCGCAGCAGGCCGCAGCTCCACATCCCTGCTCTCGAATACTGCTGACGTCTAGACCTCAGCAGACACCATCCATTCCTGATCCGCCCCTCCCAAACAGAGCTAATTAACAGCAGACGACCACAAAATTGGTTGATATTCTCCAGATATCCCATTATCTGTTTTTATGTCCGCGTTCTCTTGACTGATCACCGATGATCAGTCTATCGCCATCAATAACCATTGATCAGAGAATAATTAGATTCGTATGGAGATTATTGCCAGGAAGGATATCGTTGTTGGTAATTAGTGGCTGCAGTCTGCGATGACAGATCACTGAGCATGTGGAAGTTTCCTTTTCTACCGAGTGCATTTCCCCACCAAGGGTCTTTGTGGCTGAGGAAGGTTTCCTGCCCCGTCATACATCTACCCACCAAGGGTCTTCGTGGCTGAGGAAGGTTTTCTCGTGACCAGCTGCGAAGGGCATTTCTGTGGCTTCTCATGGACACACATGATGTCTCACTTCTTCCACGTGACTTTACTGTGTTGGCATTGTCTTCTCAATGAACTGTCTTTATTTCATTGAAGCCTTCACCGCAATGTGACTGAAACCACCTCCAATCGTCGCCATTTCTCGTAATGATTTCCAGCACGGCGCCAAGGGAAATTGACATTGGGTAATGACAGGATGACGTGGAGGAAACGAATGTTGAAATTTAACTTTCAGTTGAGGAATTGATGTGTCACGTATTGTAGACTTGTGGCGGCTGGTTGCTTTAGTATGGTGGTAGTAGACACGATATGAACATGATAACATTTCTTGAAGATACCGCTGCCGTCTGGAAATTTTCTTCGTCTACACAGCATCGTATTCGGTCAGAGAACTGCTTCCTCTCAAACTACATAATCATTTCTCCTTATGAGTAGGTATTCAGTCCTAATTGGTCATAGTCTTTTACAAATGGCAGTTGCCTTTTGCGCTCTGTAAAATCAAGCAGGGCATCTTATGACGTCACTCCCACGTCGCCAGTTTTATCTAACATCCACTTCACAACTTGCCGTTTCCTTAATGCACTTATCGTCTAAAAATACCGGTACATCACAGCTTAAAGCCGCTTTGAGCTTCTGATCGATCTTAAGGGAAATAAAACCTTTTATCTGCTGCTGGACGTGTCTCCTCAGGCCCAGGGGAATTGAACGACCAAGTTCATTTTAAAGGTCACGCCATTTTGCATCCATTTTTTTCTCTGGCTTTAAACTGAGTTTGGCTTCATAGTTTTAGCGAAAAATGTTCTTAAATGCCTGTACCTGATAGAAGACCCCAAGCGCTATACCTACCTTCCTTTTTCGGGTGGTCGATGGTAAGAGTGCAATCTGTTTTTATCAACGCTCAGTCAAGACAGTGTCATTAACAGCTTTTACTAACCAACGCCTTCTTCCGCGAGTATCATCAGAGCTATCAATACTATTGAGCTGGACGGTTGTAAGCTGCTTTGTGCGTTGGAGTCGCGGGATAAAGTAGCGAAATAGCGCACAAAATCCTCTTTTGACGATTTATCTTCTTTTTTATCTGAGATTTCAGATTATTACTTGATTTTCTCTAAGATACCAGTCTATCGATCTGGTTACACCGTCCTGTGAACGCTAATGCCAAGTGTTTAAGCAAGGACATTTTGTATATAGGTCCGTGGTTTAAAGTTATAAAATCGTTTTCGGCGAAATGATATGTACAATAATTAGTCCTCGTGCTAGGTGGTTTGGTCAACGACAGTTATCATTCATGCGGCATTGACTGCATGAACAGTACCTGAGGTATCACAGTGAAATGACTTGATTTGATTCAAATCGCCGCAGGTCTGAGACTCTCAACGAATGCGGGTAAGGAGTTTATCAACTACTAGCTGGTTTGTTTTATCACTTAGAAAGATAAATGGAGAAATTCAACTCTCAAGAATGCAAAACTTTTTCAGCATCATACGTTCTAAAGAAGAGTTTACGAGCATGAAAAGAGTAAATTTTCCTCCTCAAGATCAGCACGTAGCACACACACTGCAGCCTCATCCCTGTACACTAATATCTGTAATATTTACCACCGTGATCGAACGATTAAGATACTCCTCACGACATGGTCATTAACCGGGGGGAGCCGAGTTTGCTTTCCTCTTCATATTTCATAACCTCAATTTGTATTATTGAAGATGGTGACAGCTCACGCATTACCACCTCTGGAACATGAAACCGTCATTGTGTACACTTGAGTGTCAGATGGCGAGTAAAAGACTTCCTACACAGGATACGTCCCAATCGTGAAAGGTCAAAGGTTCGAGCCCCATTGGCAACATTGTAAAGAGTCTCATAAGCCAAAATCTGGATGGTTGATCATGTCCCTTCATCTCAAGATCTCTTAATCTATTAGACACGCCAAGGTGTTCGATTACCATGACTGCTATTAAGGTATATTCTATTCCGGCGTGCGCGACAGTCAATGACAAAATCGATTAGGATTTAGCGCATCTTTCAAGAAAGGTGTGTTTACATTCTTAGAAAAAAATCCATCATACCATATCTAGGTGCTAGAAGCGCGCTGATGTACTCGTCACATAGACCAATGGTCGATATACCTGTTCAGGTGTGTGCGTCTTATATCGTACTGGTCGATATATCCTGTAGGCTAACCGTAAGTTTTCCTTTCTTGAACCTACCCACTGATCAGCAAATTTATGGAACAGACGATCTTTCACCGATGAGAATCCTAACCCAAAGTTGGAAGAATAATGCTACCTTATTGTCATTAAGATGGCTATTTTGTATTTCACCTGCTCTTATAGGCCATGGTACTACAGTGGAAAGTTGGGACCTGATGAATTTGTAAAAAAAAGGAATGTCTGATGGTTGGAATAATCTCATTAGAGCTTAAGAAATTGTGCATCAGCTTCTCCCATGCTAACTCTAAGATGTTCCCGTTAGTAATCAGCATGTTGCTATCATGCGATGGTTTCAGCATAACCAATCAGTAACACCTTAGTAATTGCGTCGTGCTGAGAGGAAAGAAACCCCTGTTGTGCAATGGAATTTTATGGTTTTCGTGTCGAAACAACTGTTCTATTATCATCCATTATCACAATAAGGCTGACCAGAGACTAACGATTTTTTGTAGGATATGGTAGATGAACAGGCGTTCGAAGGAGGCAAGAGAGATGTGACGAACACTCGTTGTATTTCTCTTGATGGGAAGGCATGTGTTCATAAGGAAAATTTGACAAAGCGAGAATTGTTCATGCAGTAAGCTAAAACAGCTGCTCGCCGCATCACAAGCACAGGCAGCTAATGTCCCATCATTGTCATCATCATTTCCAGTAGCGAGTTCCAAATGTTCTGTTATCTCTCTGCTCCTGGTGCAGTTTTTTTCTCGATAACCTAAATATATTCATTTACGATTTGGCGTGCATGTAGTCTTGACAACATGATTTGCTCATCTCGTAAATTAATTGATTCTCGCGTTTGTTATCAACATCCAAATGGCAGTTCATGTTGATTTAGCACTTGTTTAGTATTTTTAATCGCGATGTGTTTATATCAGGTAGGATTCAAAATACCGGCAACACACGTATCTTTATAATTAGCGTGTGCGTTACAGAACCGAAATTGACGAGAACCAAAAATCTCCAAGTCTACTTTGATTTCACGCTTGTTTCGCTCACTGAGAAACTTCTTTCCTGATAGCTAGATTTTTAAGGACTGTGTGATCTTGCTGAGATCAAGGATCAGCGATATTAGTATCCAGGAGAATTACTTCCAGTCATTTCCATATACATTGCGAGGGTAATACCCGAGGGTAATACCAAGAAGAGCTTATGGTTTGACCTAGCCGTGAGGTAATTCCGGTGGTTACACCTCCAAACCTCTAGCCCACATCCGTTGCCCTTTGACAGCTTGAAGCCAGACCAACTCTGATAACACGGAAGCGGAAATTTTCAAGTAAAGATCGCAGTTCGACCACAGACCGCTGTGCATTCCATTAGCTCCCATGGCCAGTGGGGGATGGAGCAGCGTACCGACTAATCTTTACACCCGATGGGTTCAAGTCGCTTACCCTGACAAGTCTTACCAAAAAATGATAACTCTGTAAATGCGGGAAGAAACAGGAGCATGCAGTGACAAAACAACCTTTCCGTGACAAATCCAGATCAAAGCTTCCCTGGAGAGTCTACATCGCTTGCCATTTGACGCTTCAACGGTACATGTAGGTAACGGGAGTATGACCAGCAGCCACCCCAGTGTCGTGGAGTACACTTCTAATGGGTTATTTCAAATGTATTATCACGCTGTTATCCATTTCACTCTCTCTCTATATCACAGAGTTCATCAGATCCGAATCCGTACTTTGTGGGTGTCAGAACACACTGTGATCATCCGTCTGCATCATCACCAAACGCGCCATATGGAAAGATGGTTTTCTTCTTACATTTACCTTCACAAACAAAGAGCATTAAGAGAAGCAACGGTGAAAGTATGTCACGTAATGCTACAAGCCCACGATCACCACGATGAAGACGAATGAATAATCTTTGTCACGGCGCTCTCCACACCCATGAAGACATTGACCACACCTAAAGCGTATTTCGACCTCATCAATAAAGGAGTCAGGTCTCGAGAATCATTATGCTTCCCCCTAAACACTTCAATCTTCTCAATCATATCAACTATCAAGTCTGGCAAAGGGAAAACATTGGAGTTACCGATACAATGTACCACAAATATTACTTTGCCAACATAGCTGTATTGATCGGAGTCTCGGATTGTTGTTATTCCTGGCTGGATCGATGGAGTTCGTCGAGTAAATGTCATCTGAGATGCCTGCTGGCTCTGGAACTCTTGATTAACCTTCATACCCAAGAGGACAAACCTCGAGTTCAAACGTGCTGGGCCTGGCAAGAAATGGACAGGAATTGAAGCCAATTCTCATCAGATGGCTTGCTGATCATGTCACACCTTTGTTTTGGATATCGCCCAAGGGGGGCAAGGACAGATGCATAACTCAAAGGTTAAAGCAACACGGGTGATAGCGATATGTACAACAGGTTGATCGGTTCCCATTGTGTCATCACCATCTGACATTTCAGTTGAACGTTCCTACCGTATCATCACAATTGCTCGATGCTTAAAAAATCCGAAACAATTGTGACTTTTTCCTTAGAAATGCACGGGGTATATTACATCAAAGAGTAGCATCAGTTGATACATCACGTGCATTGCTATGACCATCATTGGAAATTTATAAATGGAGGACATTTTCCGATCAGGTATCAAAGCAGTGAATTAAGAGATGGTCTAGACGACGAGTTAAATCGTTGGTTCAGTGGAATGAGCAGTCTCTGAAAGTCTCTGGCCCTATAGGTTAGGATGCCGGATGTTAAAGCAGAGAAATAGAAAAAGAATGAATTCCCTACCAAAACGAACCCACTCCACAACGAAAAATGACGACACTGAGCCATAGTAATAAACACACCCTCCAATGTTATGCATTATTAATTTAGTCCATTTAAAAGACCCTGACATGACAGTTTTATATTGTTTTATCACTAACTAACGGTTCATTTGAGACCAATCGCATGTTCAAGCACATTTTGATTTTCGACACCATTCCTCGTAGTGAATACCAAGCAGATGGGTTTGAAGCACCCGTGTACATCAGCAATCGTTAAGGATCACGAGTGGGACCATATATCTTATGATTTGCTATTCCAAAACATCGCTTGCACATTTACACATGGAACGATGGAGCCACAGACCAACAAACAGATGAGACTCTGTGTCCCAACTGTAATCAACTTGCCCACATAACCAGCGTAAACACATGGAAGCAACCAATAACCGAGTGTGGAGGGTCCTTTGGGAGTAATAGTTATTAGATTGCAGCCAATAAATAATAGAAATGGGATACCTCGTAGGCGAGAAGCCATTTTGATGAAGAGCAGGCGATACTCTGGTATTTGCAGGCCATCCCGTTATCATATTCTATTATTTGCTCAGGCACCCACGCAGATGGCTTAAGGGTGATAAGGTCCGTGGCTGGACAAATCATTCTTGTGACTTTAAATGGTGACGAAGCACGATTGTAAATTCCTCTTCATTGTAACTAGTGTCCCCAACCTGACGGAGACCAGCTGAGTTCTGGCCGAATAGTAGGGCCTCCCCCAGGCCAGTGTCCTCAACATCCCGAGACCACCGAGGTCAATATTGCCGTAGAGATCCAATCAGCTTAGATCAATCTGGTTCCAATCTCTCACTATCGCATGAGGAGCTGTCATGTCGGCTCTGACGAGGAACACGCCGTAGTGGATCGGGTTGGCAAAATGTATCTTGTTATACGAATGTAATCCCAATAGGTTCACAATTGGAGGTGATTGACGTCACTAGCCGTCAATTTTACCAATGTAATGCTTCGATTAAACCTTATATTTATCTAAAGTCTTGAATAATTTTGATATTGTTAGAGTTTGTAATGGATAAATTCATCAATCGTTGTCATTATGTGATCATGTTGGATAGAGCTTCTAAAAATGGAAACGATTGTCTCAAGTGAACGTGAACTGATGACGGTCGTGTATAACTTTTTGATTTCTCCAATATATTTCTTACTTGATGAAATGCTTTTGTCGAGTATAATCCAATATGATGACTCAACTAGTGGATTTCTGTACTTTTTCTAAAATCTCTCAAGTTGGCAGTAAGATTAAATGACATTTTGTTATAAAATATCAAATGCTATTCTTGGCCTCTGCGATGACTCAACATCTGGGATTTGGTTTTTGCTAGGAACAAGTAAGATTGGTTGACATTCAGTGGTCCCTTCCCCTTCAAAGCAGAATGTAGCAGTATTTGATATAACACATGAAACGATACGGGTTTGTAGTTGCGGATACGTCTGACATAAAGCTACTAATCACCGTTTGATTGTTGACATTAAGCATTTCGTTTTTTCATCATGGTCTATTAGGAGTATTCTACATTTATCATTTTGAACATTGCCTGTGGCGGAATAAGTTCTTTTATGTTTAGTACAATGATGGTAAATTATCAAATGGACGGCCAGCTTATTGTCTGATCGGGATTTTTGCGTAGTTGGCTGTGTACTGGAAACCCGTCCTGACGAGCCAGATAGGTACTAATGGCGTAAATTGCAAAACGCTTCAAAATTGCTACCGCAAGTAAGCCTACTGTAGAGAAAAGCATAATTGTTGTTCCTTATGAACAAATGTTATAAGCCGGAGAAAACATGGCTGCCAGCCACCCAGTGCATAACACAGAAGTGGTAAAATGTAACTGTATATCGACCAACGTGCCAGCCTTTAATTAAAACTATTCACGGTGATTATCATGAATATTGTAAGAGTGTGGCGCCTTGGGGCATATCGGTCGATACTCACTCCTTTACGGGAAGAAATGCTTTCCAACCAAGCGTGTCTCTTTTGAGAGAACCACTGGGTAACCATGGAGCCGAGGGATCAAAGAACCGTCAAGAAGTACCACTGAAATAATTATCTACTGAACATAGGTGCTGATGATATCTCTATATATTTTGTAGTCGGAAGCTCTTGAACATGTTTACACATTTTAGATGGGAAGCCACGCAATTTCTAAGTATATTTACAGAACGTTTGTCAACACCATTAGCCGAACTCGAAGGGCGTTCACGGGTGTGTATAGCTTTGAGTAAGAAATTTGATGATACGAGAAGTGACAGGGCACGCCTACTGTCACACGAGAGAATTATCAGTGCAGTAGAGTTTAGAAAGGTGGAAACCCTTGGGAACCTGCGAAATTGAAATTTATATGACTTCTGCAAAACAATACCTTGACCAAAGCCAGGCAGTGTCATTGCAATACATCTTGATATGAATCTCAGTAATTGTGACTGAATTCAATTTCAAACCCGTTCTTCAATAGTCTATTTCATCTTACTCAGCAATGCTGACTTTGAATTCAATTGCCAGCCCATTCGTTCTTCGCTTCGTTACTCGCTTCAACATGTTCAATCACTTTGTCTCCATCTTGTCCCGGAATCCAGAAGTCAAATCACGATACGATTAGAATGATGGACTGTGTCAGGCTAGCTTTACATTGGGGAGACCAGAGACCGGGTGACCTTCAGGCACGTCAGATACCCATTCATCAAGAATCATGCTGTTATGCCTTAGTTCCCGTCAATCTACCGATTACGTGACTGGAATCAGGTTTTGAAAAGAGAGTCTGATGATGGCATTGAAAAGCTCGGAGGCAGAGATTCAAACAATTTTGTCTCTACCCATTTTGGACAGCCGGTATATAAGGCATCACCAGAGAAATGGGTGTAAAGATCAGAGTAAACTGATTTCAATCATTTTGACGTCAATGTTATAAAATATATTTTCTCACTATTCTAACATTTCCAACTTTAATAAAAAGTAAACAGTCATATAACACACATTATATATACATTATATACACCATCAATAATGTATAAGTATCTGAACATCACTTCCTTTCGTTTTTAACACATGTACATGTAGCTTGAATGTGTATAATATACAGAAGCTGAAGAAAATACATCGTACATCAAAAATGAAAATACTGATCAGAGTTTCGGTCCGTCCGCAGCGTTTACCTTTCCGTATCCACCAGAGAGGCGTTCGGACATCCCAGTGTACTTCAATTTACCCGGACCAGTGACCGGCCAACAGTAGACCTGCCAGTATCCTTCGCATGACGAGTATCGGTAAAGCCTCAAAAATGCCTTGGGCGGAGTTGGCCATAACCGGCATCGCCTTATACACCAGCATGCCTCTGAACCAATGTCCAGTTCCCTCCAACTTTGAATAACATAGCATCTCACTTTTTGACACACTGTCCCACCCAATACCACTATATCTCTGACACGTGATATTAATCCAAAAGAAATGATGTAACATTATATCTGACACGTTGATATTAATCCAAAAGAAATGATATATTCGATTCTGAATCATAATCCAACACGTTCTCGAGTTTCGTACACATTTCGAGCCTTAAATGTGACATTAAATATTGAAACAACATGGTACGATAGTTAGGCATATATAGCATCGTGGCGTGTACGGTATCAGGTATCAACCTTAACCTTTATGAGACTGCGAGACATTTCTTTGTATTAAGATGATGCCATTTCAATACAGAGATCTCAAAAGACGGATACATTTTACCAGTCTGGAATTTGTTTGTTAGAATTTATCTTAAAGAGATGGGTCTCGTGACCCTTTCTTCTCTTAACAGGACCAATTTGGTAAAAAAATTATTCTACTGTTATTTTAGCTCCACCCTCTTGATGTTTGGTGAGACAGCCAATACCTACAGCTAGGTATCAATCCATAGTAGACATGGCATTAGAAGCCCCTCTTTCTTAGAGTAGACCAGGGTCCAACTTGGATGTCGACTCTTAGAAGTTCTCCTCAACACGTTGGATATGGTATTTTAAGCTTTTAAGTTAAACTTAGTAGAGTGATTAAAACATAGTAATGGCAAAATATTCTCATAGCCTCATCGAAGACATGAGCGCCCGCGTATAACTACAATATCATTATCCTTCTGTACTCTCATGGCTCTGACCAGCAGAACACGTCCCGTCACTCAGGTTCTTCAGCCACTGCTGTATTCTCTGTTGTTTTTCATTCCTACTCTCCTGCAAGCAGTGCTGATGAACCCTCCTATAAGCCTCCTCGTACATTTGTTCGAAAGTCTTTCGCTCACTGAAATTGACATTTTCCTCAAGATTGACAGGAAGATCATCCATTGAAGGGGTAGAACCTGGGTTGACGTATAACGAGGGTAGTACGGACGGTGGACTTAATAAGTTAGAGTTCGAACTCATTTGCGAGTAGAATAAGTTCGTTGAGTATTTGTCATACGATGAAAGATTTGAACATGACTTCACCTCACGTCGCGGAGGCATGTCGGATATGTCCTCTTGGCCTAAAGCTGCTTGTGTAATCGGGCCAGAATACACCCTTCGGAGATGGACAGAGCCTAAAGAGGACATCTCGGGAAGGCTTAACCTGTCGAAATGTCCAAGTCTAGATCTGGAACCACAGGTTGACATATGACTAGCACTTTTCACAGTTTCCTCACTAGAGCTCGTAGAGCTAGAGTGCCTTTGTCTTTGCTTACGTTTATAACTTCGTGTCGGATCAAAAGTATTCAACCAACAGAACCCATTTTCGTTTTTTCCAGCATTTGCAATGGCATCCGCTGACTCTGAAAACTTCTCCAGCCCTCTTCTCGAAGATCTAGGGGAACAATACACTCCAACTATTTTATCCTCTCTGGTGTTGGGAGAGTTTGGGGAATTCGGGTTTTCTGTGAGAGGGCTTTTTGAAGAAGTAGTAATGATATGAGGGACATTAGCCCCCGAAAGATCCGGTAGACTTACGTGATACGGACGCCGAAATGGAAATTGGTTGTCATTGTCGGGTGTGTGCAGGCAAATTTCTGCCTTGTCAGTGGTGTTCAAGAAGATTGATGGTATGGACGGTACCCTAGCAGGGGAATTACCGTTCCTCTCCAATTTCGTTTCTATATCCATCATGGTGACGAATCGTGTAATCTCTAGTGCTATAGATTCAACAGTAAAAACCCACAGCAATCACGGTATATCGTCAACAGACCACTTTGTCAACAAACTAAAGAGCGGTATCATTCATCAAATTCCTAATTCGTGGAAAGTAATCCTTGGTGACTCTTAAATCCTGGCGCAGATTCCAATCGCAAATGGAACTCCGTAGTTATAAGTTTTTACGACCTTCAAACACGACATTATTGTCTCCGTAGATTTTCCGCAGTATTTATAGCATTTAATGGCCTCGAATAATGCTCTGACGACAGTAAAGTTGAATTGCAGCCCAGTAACCACTCCAGTCATTGGTGCATCTTAGTTACAAGTACAAAATCACGTCCAGCCAAACGAGCTGAAGGCAGTACCAGTTAGTGTGCGACGTATTCGCATGAAACATCTAGAAATGCACCGTACGAAGTTATTGATTTTGGTGGTCCACCATGAAAAGCACTATTCAAGCAGCCAAGTAGAGTGTCTGGTCTTTTACGCTGTATCAATTAACACAATATCACGTGAGAAAACACCTATTAACTCTTTGTCATGTTTTCGCTGGTTCACGTGTTCAGTTTTCGAATGGTTCAAGTTCAAGCTTACCTTCTCTGAATCGATGAGTCTTGGAAGGAAGTGTGGACCTATCCAGCGATATGTTCAGTGATTGATACTTCAGCGAACAATTTCAATCAGTAGTCCCACGCAAACAGTTCTTTACAATCTGATGCACTCCTAAAGCATGACAAGCCATATTCCAAAAGATTTATAAAACAGGTCGAAATGTCAAACAGGTGCGAATGCGAAATGATTCCGATGCAGATCTCGTTGTCGGCAACGAAGACAACGAATCCTCTGTTAAAATGAACTGAACAAACAGATTTATCCAGAAACTGATTCAGTCTCAATGTCGCTAGTGTCACACTCTTCTCGTTGTATATTGTGGGGAGCAGTCAGTGGATTGTCTCGAGAACGTTTGCTCTGCACTCGATCTCTCGATAGCTCTTTGCTGGAGCTAATAACATCCGCTACCAGTCCCAAGCTTGGAGAAGAAAAGCTGAACACAGGGCGGGGCTATCCAGAGATGCACAATAGCCAATTGAATCCTATAGATTGAAATGTGCAATATCCTTTTGTGCACAAATTGAATCTGGTGATCGATTTTAGATATCCTATCCTTTATACAAAGAAGTTATTGTTCCTGGTACTGTCCTCTTTCTATTCCATCTACAATATTCCGATTGCCTTAGCAAAGGTTTGTAAGTTTTCCGTTGGCATTATTTGCCTAGTCAACGACTACCGCGGGTTGGCTTCATAGCTGTTCAGGATCCGCGCCAGTCAGGCAAGATGAGTACGGTGACGAGAAGCCCGTGAACGGTAAATCGAATGTTCTGCTTCGGAACGTGACTTCGTTTTCGAAGATGCGAAGCGTATGTCGTCCTTCGATGGATCAACTACATCCAACTTCAATCTCTCTGTCCCTATCTGCGATATCGCTGATGTCCACGCATACACTCTCAGATCAGGGTTTCCATACGCAGAGAACAGCTCCAGAGCTTTCAGCCGTAACTGATTCCGTTGGAATCAATATTGCCGATCAGATCACAAAGAGAATGGAAGGCTGGCTGGCTGGCACGAGTTTCTGTGCTTGGGGGTGTGGATTCGCTAACACAGGCGGAGAAGTTGGCTGGCTTTGAAGCTGATTTGATTGATAAGGGTGCTGCTTCTGCGGCCGGCAACTAATGGTCCAGGAGAAGCTACTGTAACCGAACCTTTGTACGCATTGGCTGCGGATGAAAACAAGCTCGACATGCAAGGAACTTTACTAGCAAAAGACAGGCATGACAGATACCAGTCCATCCCGGATAGCATGGTCATTTTACAACCTCTCTTTGCTGTATTGCAGGGAGCAATAAAGGCCTCAATGGTACCAGTCCAGGCCCTCAACTGTCCAATAATGCTTGATCAATCTTGTGAGTGGTCAGTGTGAGAATCGGCACCAATCTCCAGATACTTCGGACCCCTCAGCAAATTACCAAGCTATTTGGTGGATGTGCTATCAAGGAGATCCAGATAGCCCGAAGTTGTTTTCAATGAATGCCTCGTATGTATGCCATAGATAATGAATACTGCCATTCAAATGCGATATCGGAAAAGATAAATATAAATTATTTTTCAACCAATAACAAATCTGATGTTCAATTTTCCTAAACGTGATAACGTTTCCCCGATCAAAAATTCAAAACAACAGAGACAGTTAAAAAGGAATCTGTGGAATAAGATGAGATAATGTCAGAGTTGACAATTGGGAGCCGAAAAGAGAGATTGAGTGAATACTAACCAAAGGAGAAATCAATAGAATGTATTGATCAGGATCTGGTGCATAGCTTTATGGTTTAACTCTGTGAGGAATGTGCTGTGAGAAGATATCCCAAAATTGACGATTTACTTAAAGAGAATACAAATAAACCAGGACACGAAAGGCGCCAAGTGCCAAAGCGCAGCAAGTGCTCGTCGAAAGCATTCAAGGAAAAGGCCATGTCAATACGTTCCGACAATTCGCAGAGCTCTGGTACCATCCAAATGACATCCCGTGCTTGGTACCAGATGTCCCTTCCGGCCTATTCACCCTCAAGTAGTCAATGCAAAGTGAAATGGACTGAAGACAAGATCGCTGGACACTAGGTGATCCTCAATGGGAATTACAGTGATACAAAATTTCTACCGTCAAAGAGTAGACGCAGTTCCCATGAAGCAGACCGTATCAAAGTCACAACAATGATTCAATATTTCAAGTGTTAATCTTCCGCTAATGACATTTCCAATGATGATTTATTAAGCAGTCGTTCGACAAAGAGTAATTTGAACGATAAAGGGATTATCAGAAACCACCACATTTCATAGTTCGAATAGAGCTCTGCACTTTAAAGATCTCGTTGGGATTATTCTCGACTTCAGCGCCTAAACTTACCACGATGAGGGGGTGCTTGATAGTATTTTTGTGATCGTTTAGAGAAACGTGTCCAAATCTGACCTTTTACTCTGTTGGACAATGAACTTTTAGAACGGAAATTGGAGAAGTTAAGTGCTAAGTACGCTCCTCGTTCCTTGTACTTAATATTAGCTTCATTATCTTATGATACGTTCTCACGTACGCCCAGAAGACCAATCCATCACTCATGTCATTTAGTCAGGCACAGCCACACAATGTGTGTGTTTGCTTGTACATTGATGATACATCAGAAGGTCTATAGCCTATTGAGTGATCCATCTCTCAAGATGACAGTATCAACAACATGTATTGGTAAATAGAGACTGTATCATGAAACATCTCAATATCAGGCCAGCTGATCTCTTTAACCCTTTTAGCTTACTGGAAGGGTATCACACGTGCAGCTTCAAAAACAAAGGATTTCTGTGACCAATTTTATTGCTTTCGTTTGTCTGTTTGCTTTGCTTTGCTTTGCTTTGAACAAAAAAACCATGTTAGAAAAGCGTTTGTCCAAATTTCCCCCACAACGTGTAACGACTTGACTTTGCCTAGTGGTGCTGGTGATGGCTGACTGTTGGGTTGGGCGTTTGAAGCCCCTGTGCTTCGCTTTGGAGAAATCGCCTCGCCTTTGTACCATTCTATTGAGCGTACTGGAGCAAGCATTAATTTACTATATTTCATTTTTCTCCAAAGCTGTCTGCGCATTCTCTCACAACCGGTTTATTACATAGGTCCGACAGTGTTTGATCCCCGTATCGGATGTTTTACACAAACAGCAGTAACTTGATTTTCCATTTCACGATAATTCCCTTCGGCTTTCCATCCGATGCTCTAACGCTGTGTTAATATTTGCCAGTATCAAAATACAGCTCTCAACCTGTGGCACAGCATCATAATCGTTTCATGATATGAATTCTCTATTTTCCATTACCAGGGTGCTTATCCCCGCGGCGCCATCTACGAGCGAATAGAATTTAGTTAATATGAGATAAAACTGTTGGAAATCAATGTTTATCACAATAGGATGGGGTGACTAGTTAATTAACAATTGGTTCATCATACAGCTACTGGTGGTTTGTAAATATCAACGTGGCCCTGGGACATTCTGTCTCTGATACGACTGACTCCACCCCGATCATGAGAACCCAGTTAAAAAGGGAAAAACAGTCAGTGCTACTAATAACTCATTGTATCACCAGTACCTAGTATGTCAATTTGATCGATACCTATTGATGAAATCTTAAAAAAGTGTAATCTGATGACGATGACGACGAAGACGATGATGGTGATATACAATGGTCATCATCTCACGGTCAAGGCTTCTTTTTCGGCACCCTACTCAAAGGCCACCTAACGTGGATGATTGACCTCGATATCCCATGCCATTATTGGAACTGTCGGCTTGATTTAATGTACCTCAGTCACTGATCAGCAGCAGTACTGGTCACCTTGGTTAACAGTAGTTCCATCTGATGCTTCAAGTCGGAATCAGATGGCAAATCAATGGTTGCCTCACCGCTTTGGAAAGGCCAACCAATGCCTCAAGTTCGGTATAAATTTTTTTTAAAGATTGGTAGTTCACCACATCACATACCAGACATTGATGCGCTACCGTTACACCAACTATACGAATAAGCACAGACATGTAGACATAAACGAAAATAGAATCGTCACATGTGACAGCCCTGCTTGTATGATACACACGGTTAGGGTTCAGAAGACTCTTAATGTCACTCTCAATCACGCCAGCTTCCTGTGTCACTCTCTGAGATTTGCTTTTATCTGCAACGTTAGTAGACACAAATTAAATGGTCCAGGGACCATGTGCTCACCTCGGGTAATGTAATGCATGTCATTTGCAGTGGATATGGGGAGAACAGTCTTTTTAGCCATCTCGCCCTAACGGTGACGAAACGTGCTCCGCTAACGGACGCCGACGGACGACGACGGACGCCGACGGAAGACGACGGACGACGGACGACGGACGCCATGGTATCGTATAAGCTCCCCAGAGGAGAGCTAAAAACTATGTCAGGGTGAACCCATGGCTTCATCTTACCGTAAGATTATCATAAGACTTTGAATCTTAGTAAGATAATGGTTTACTGTCAGCCTCTTGTTTGCAGATTTAACGCATACCTTTTATACTCTTTGTCTTAATTGCGAAGTTAGTCAGCCTCCTGTTCACCTGGTACATTGCCTTTATGATACCTGCTTTCACATGGCCCGACTTATATTAACTGCCCCTATCACGCGCACGATCTCAACCTTACACCTGACATCAGTAAAACATAGCTTTCTTGCCTCTTCCGTTTGCATCGCTTCTGGGTGACTCGAGTGAGAATGGTTTGTACAAGTGTAAAGTGCCGGGCAAACATCTCATCGGTAACTCAGGGAGGCATTGGCAATTAGGTAAAGGATTCTTATAGATGTTGCTTTAATACTTGGAGCGGGTCGGTGACCGAAGGACGATTATGCGTTGACTCCGCGGTCAGCGTTGGTGATCAGCAAACAGTGTTGCCCATGTTACTGAGGACGGAATTGACGATTGGTGAAAGGATTTTTGAGTCAAATAGCATCAAACGTTGCGCTAAAAAGGAAAACGGCCGCGCTTATTGATTCCCTTTATCCGCTCGGCAAATCCTGCGCTGACCGGACGGGAGATGATGACAGCATCGCGCGTGTGTTGTGAACTTAACTTTTCCAACTGGAGGGATTCTATCTGTGGTAGGCCCGATGTATGACGGTGTTGTGAAGTATTCAATTGAACTTTACTGAAGAGACTTTACTACAGTAATAAAACAGTTAAAAGGGAATTTATATTGAAACACAACGGCACGAAACATGACGGGATGACGATAACAACAGTGCCGCAAGCGGAGACTAACGGTAAATCATGATCACAAGGAATGATAAGAGCAAGCACTAAGAGAAGTTCTTGAGACGCTTATCAGATCAGTGAAGATGGAGTGTCGTTGGATCATTCTTTTGGGACTTTACCTGAGACTCGCCTCAGCAGTGCTTCACACCTTGGATCCAAGATGGCCAAAGGTAACGTTTCGTCAAGTGTTTGATTTATTGCTTTAGTTTGATTTATAGTGAGTGTCTCAGCAATCGTCATTGTTGTTTTGAGCGTGGATTAGGAAGACACACTGGAAGTAAAGCAAGTAAGTACAGTCTCTGGTTCACACCGATCTATGTCGATGTCATGTTTCATGTTTGCTAATGATAATTGATTGAATTCGATATCATGTCTTGACGAAAAATGTATGAAAAGCGAAAGGTCTTCAAAATATAGAGAGGCAAATGGTTACATGCTCTTCATGATCTATTGATATAAAGTTATGCCCAGGGACATATTGCGCATATACTTTTAAAAGTAGGGCAATGAACATTTTACATCGGGTTGAAATAATTGGTAAGATCAAGTATTCATGGTTTTTATGAATACTTGATAAGATTCATAAGTTATCTAGTTAGCACTAACGGAATGTTTTGGCAGTCAGGTGTTGCTATATTGCAGAAGTCAACTTAATAGGTTTACTTTGAAGGGAACCCCAGAAGCAATCGCGTGTTATCTTAGACACCAGTGGTAAGGTGAGCCGAGAAGTAACAAGCATGGATGCATCAAGGTAACATCAGGGTATATGAGATGCCAAACCCATGGTGTGGACAAACACAGTCAATCAACCAGTCTAATGGCTTGTTCTGCGGGGGAACCACATGGCCTTGCACGAAGAACAATGACATCGCGGGTGCCGATTCGATATGCTATTGCGATCTTTGAAATTTGAAACCAGACTATTTAGTCTGGTTACTCTAAGATCACACCATGAGGACTTTCTTTCTGAGAAAAGCATTCGTTAGCATCTGCAACAATATAAGAATGTCTACCGATCTCCTTGAACTAACGGATGTCACTGGCTGGAGAAATGCCGGACAGCAGTTTCATCGAAAACTGGCTCTAAGGCGAGTTAGGCCTGTCTCAATATGCACGATCCTTTCCATTCGTATATGTCGTGAAGAAATATAGAGAATTATCGGCAGCACCAACTTCACCATCATCCCTTTAATAAGCGATTAAAGCACCAAAGTATTCAATATTCAAGCGAGCAACAGATCAGAGTACTTCCTCTGCCTTGCTAAGACATTAGCCCAATTAAGTTCGCTTCCGGAACACTTTCAAGGAGTCCCATGGAATCTTCTCAAAAAGCGACGTGACCAGCTTGGTATACAAGACCAATTAATGCATTTCCTCTTCACTTGACTGTATGAAGCCTGGTTCGTGGAAATTTCCAATTGAAACTACAGCATGGCAAAGTGAATAAAGGTATCAATGAGTTCGACAAAAAACGAAGATGACGTTCATGGAGAAGATGCGAATCTTATTGTAAAACGAATTTTCATATATGTGCTCTCTATGCGCAAGAATAAAGGGAAACTGGCCCAAATTTCGATAAAATCGTTGTAGATAGCCGGAGTTACTGGTTTCGATGCTTTTTTAGCAAGAGCGCCCTCATTTTATTTCCAGGCTAGTCACTGCATGCATCAAATTTCGATAAAATCGTTGTAGATAGCCGGAGTTACTGGTTTCGATGCTTTTTTAGCAAGAGCGCCCTCATTTTATTTCCAGGCTAGTCACTGCATGCATCTGTTCGCCTTTGCCTGCATCAGATATGCTACAATTTTCATTTGTTTTCCTAACTTCTTTCTCAACCATCCACCTATTTTAAGATGCAGACACATTTGTGATCAGGTGTGAGGCAGTGATGCCGCTCATTTACAATAAAAACAAGGCTAATACCTGACGAAACAAGCTTTATGTTCTGTTACCAACTTTATCTGCATACGGGACCTTACTGACTTGGTATACTTGAGCTAAGTTTCTATATTGTTAGGGCACATCGGTGCATCTCAGTGAAGACTTTGACATGAAGACTTTAATACACGGTGTGATTGGTTTGATTCATGAGACTGTCCCGATGAAGTAAGTTTGGCGGTTTTGGGACTAGTCAATACGGCCATAAATCTACAATTGACAATATCAAGAGGAAATAACGTGCTTTCATCATCGTACATCATACAAATAACACATTTTAGTTGCAATGCATTTGAGTTGTCCAGAATGACTGACAGAAGCTATTCTCGAGGGAATTACGTATCGGCTCTACTTGTACTTGTAACTCAATTTGTACATCATATGTATGGTGAAAAGCCAACTAAATGGAGTGTTGAATAATAGTCAATGAAGCTAGATGTGTTGCTCGCGTCTTGACCACCATCAACTATGGCTATCTGTGGGAATTATTGACATCAAATTGTTCATTGACGAAATGTACTTCGGATGCTGGTCAGGGGAATGCCAAGGTCAAATATCACACATGAATCCTGCCGCTCTTTTCGTGAATTACCAGAACTTGATGGTTAATTGGTGAAATTCACTTTTCTCTTCCCCAGGGTTCTGGCCATAGGGCCATGGTAACTATATCATACCATCAATCCTTCGCCCGTCCTCGCGAAACCCCTCGGTCAATTACATGTAGGTCGTTTTGGTTAATTACTTAAATACACTTTCTATTACCCAGGGTACCGGCCACAGGGGCATGCCTTGGCCACTCCCCAGAAAATGGAAAGAGTCAAACACTCTGATGACAATTGACCCCGACAAGTTCTATATGTGGAGTGACATCAAGAACTGTGACATCATCGACATGGCATTCCAGCGTTATCAGCGTTATCTGTTCGAAGGGAGAAGAGGTATCCTGTCTCCAAGGTACAAGACGATGCATCGTCTTGATGTGGTTGTGTCATCTAAGACTTGTGATTACTGGCCAAGAGAGAATATGGACGAGGCTTGTAAGTTCATTTCCTATTCAGATTTTTTAAAGAAGAAAACACAGCGCCGTATGACCGTATTGCGCAGGGAATCGATTCCTAGCAACGACAGATCCACCCGAGCTTTTCTAAGAGGAATTTTGGAGGTGTGATGGACTCTATTCACATTCGCCAATTTCCTATGCTGCAATATCATTGCTCTTCAGTGTTACCCATTTGATATTTGTGAAATGCGCGTACGGGCTGCGGTACAACCTCCGTAAACTGTTATTTTCCACTGCAGATAACCTGACGGTGTCGTACATCGGCTTCGCCCGGGTGGCCGCCAGGACCGTTTGGGGCGCTATTAGGGGAATCGAAACATTCACACAACTCATTTGGATAGATGGCAACGGAGAGGTTAGTTAGATTACTCATGCTTTACACCATTTCCAAAACCAGCGTTCACCACAGAGACGGCTTTAGATTAGCTAATTTCTATAAACCGCCCGAGTGATGCAGAATCTACCAATTCTGATCGGACAACTCGACCAGAAGTCATAGCAGTATCCTCCCGGGTCTGTCCCAAACATGTCTTCCTCTCTCGTTTCAGTACATGATAAACAAAACAACCATAGAGGATTCACCCAGATTCGCCCATAGAGGAGTTCTGATAGACACAGCCAGACATTTTATACCAACACCTATACTAAAGTTGACAATGGTGAGTTACTTTTTGCTCTCTGTAATTTGAAGACCGAGAATGAAAAATGGCAATTATAGACTTTGAGCTTTATGGTCAGACATGTCAGACCATCGTAAGTCCAGCGCCACCACTGGCAGTGGCGAAGTGTTTAGAGCGACTGGCTCACATTGCTCATAATCAGGAGATCGCGGGTTAGTCACCGCTGTTTGATCTCCGTGTCCTTGAGCCAGACATTGAGCCCTACCTTGCTTTCCTCGACCCAGGGGTATAGATTGGCAGCAAGCTTGCCTGGGAACATAACCTGCGATGAACCAGCATTCTATCAAGTATCAAGAGTAATACTTCTCGTCGCTTGATGCTACGGAATCTTGGATAAGCTCAGGCCGGTTGACCCGTTGACGGCTCGGGCAACAGCCCATTAGCAGATCGTCAGTCTCCAGTCTATAATTGCTGTTTACCAATGCAACAGCATTTGACTGTTGGGCTGAGCCGATGTTGTTGCGCACTTAAATGACGCCATCGTAGCATGACAAGTATTAATGAAACTGGAACGCTTTTTTACTGGAAAAACAAAAAGATCTTTCCCTGACCCTTGAACATGAAATATCACTTTCAACTTTCAACGTTTGTGTTTATTAGGATGCCATGTCATACAACAAATTGAATGTGTTCCACTGGCACATGACGGATGACGAGTCATTTCCTTACGAAAGTAAAACATTCCCAGAACTTCATGAAATGGTACGTTATATTTCAAAACATTGACCTTGGCTGTATCGACGGCTATGGTTACCATGATGAATTTTAGTGGCCATCTTGGGATTTGGCGACCATCTTGAATTTTGGGACGAAACGCGTTGTGGCCCAAGGCTTCTTAAAAGAATATAGGAGAATAGGCAAGAATAGACTGCGCACGGGAATAAGCTAGAACAGATCGGGGGAAATGATTCCCGTATACCACGAGTGGCCGTATCTATGGGGTAGAGCTGTAGCCAGACCCTTGACCTTTACTGATATTACTCGATCTTGATGTTGAAATCAAAGCTTTTTTTCTTAATATTTCATCCTCAATCCCCCAGGGTGCGTATTCGATCTACCATACCTACAGCCCGGGTGAGATCACCGAGTTGGCGGAGTATGGCCGAGAGTTGGGGATTAGAATCATTCCAGAGATAGATAGCCCAGATCACACACAATCTTGGGCGAAATCACATCCTGGTAAGCCAGCCGAGGTTAATTACAAAACAAAATGTATCGAGCTATGTAGCTTACCCTTTTAAAACGCAATAAAATGGTCAAATGACAACGAATCCAAATCGGAACAAAAATCGAATGTTCGATGTGCGCGCAAGATCTTACGATATGATGGTATCACTGGCATAGCTCACCGACTTAACTTAACGACAGTCGAAAAGTTATAAACACGTATACAGGCCCTCTGAGAAAGCCTCTGGCTCTCATGTTAAATATATGCTGTGGAACCAGAGAAGTCGGTCCAAATTTCTGTTAACATTCATTTTCAAAAACGAAAAAATATCCCTCCATCTATCGAAGACGTTTGTAATTTCTGTTTGTAAACAAAACAACATTTAGGAGATAAACATTGTACCTGAGACAATAATGACTCGTGGGAAATGGTGTGGGAAACTTTGATTGAAGTAGGCTGTGTGATTAGACATACGGTTTTCCTTGCACCTGATGTAGCAGAATTAAAAAGCCTTCAGGCTGTTGTGATACCGTGAGGTTCTGAAGAGACTACACAGACTGGTGCTTTTTACTAAAATGAAGCTAATTGGCATAATCTTTCGTTTCAGAGCTTTTCACAGCATGTCAGTATAACGACAGTGCGGCCGACTATCGACCGCAAAAAGAACTGCTGAACCCTCTCGAGAAATCGACATACAACTTCGTGAGTTGGCTTATCTGGGAGATAGCCAAGCTCTTCCCAGATCATTACATTCATGTGGGACTCAACGATTTGGATGAGGATTGCTGGTAAGCACAAAAAGTACAATGCTTTATATAGCACTAAATAAGACACCACTGACACTAAAACCCAAAATATCAATGAATACAACTTTGATTACCATATTTGATGAAAGAAATGGTTTATCAACAGGTGTGTCGGTAATGAAGTTTTCCAATGCAAACACACGACCCGGCTCACTTTTGACTTCTTGCAGGCGTTCTAACCCCAACATCAGTGCTTACATGAAACGCAAGAGCTGGCCATTATCAAAGGTGCAGCAACAATACACGAACAAGGTGCTGCAGATGGCCATGGATGAAGGGAAGAAACCCATTCTCTGGCAAACGCCGCTGGAGAAGAACGTCAAAGTGAGTACACAACCGGTATTGTATTTTGGCCGAGTATGATAATAGAGTTGATCATTTATGGTTTATACATTGATAATATCACGGGCGAGAAAGAAAAAGAAGGTCAAAATAAATGCCCCTACCTTTAAAACGTCTTCTCTTCCTTCTTCTCCTCCTCCATGTTTCCTCTATCCTTGTCATTATGCTTCCTTTATTCTGCTTCCTGGCGAATTCACAACCTAGAGGTAATTTAAAACAAACTTACCCAATTCTTCTTGATTCTGGCTCCGAAAAGAGCTAACTTCATCCGATGTTGACAGGTCGTTTGAGTCCGGATACGATCTGTTGCGTGGTTTCTGAATCCAGCAACACTCCCGAAGTACCGATAAGAAATTTATCGAACACATATCCATCACATGTTTATGAATCGTCAATTCCTCTCCAACGAAATGACAATAAGCCTATACTATATATGAATATCTGACTATCAATCAGAATAAATGCAGAAGTACTCACAATTGTCCGCAGGGTAAAGAATATGAATAGTCAGGGCCTCTCCAACGAAATATGAATACACTATATAGGCCTATGAATATCTGACTATCAATCAGAATAAATGTAGAAGTACTCACACTTGTCCGCAGGGTAAAGAATATGAATCGTCAGTTCCTCTCCAACGAAATATGAATACACTATATAGGCCTATGAATATCTGACTATCAATCAGAATAAACGTAGAAGTACTCACAATTGTCCGCAGGGTAAAGTATATGAATAGTCAGTTCCTCTCCAACGAAGTATGAATACACTATATAGGCCTATGAATATCTGACTATCAATCAGAATAAATGTAGAAGTACTCACACTTGTCCGCAGGGTAAAGTATATGAATAGTCAGTTCCTCTCCAACGAAGTATGAATACACTATATAGGCCTATGAATATCTGACTATCAGTCAGAATAAATGTAGAAGTACTCACACTTGTCCGCAGGGTAAAGTATATGAATAGTCAGTTCCTCTCCAACGAAGTATGAATACACTATATAGGCCTATGAATATCTGACTATCAATCAGAATAAATGTAGAAGTACTCACACTTGTCCGAAGGGTAAAGAATATGAATCGTCAGTTCCTCTCCAACGAAATATGAATACACTATATAGGCCTATGAATATCTGACTATCAATCAGAATAAATGTAGAAGTACTCACACTTGTCCGAAGGGTAAAGAATATGAATCGTCAGTTCCTCTCCAACGAAATATGAATACACTATATAGGCCTATGAATATCTGACTATCAATCAGAATAAATATAGAAGTACTCACACTTGTCGTTAGGGTTACAGCAATCTAAACAACTGGGAGGATCGTTTATCACAATATCAGACAACACAAATCATGAGCGACTAGTCCAGGATTTCAAGAAAGTCCAACACTAAATATATAGACTGCTGATGCTTTCGTGATGTATATAGGCCTATCACGAAAGCATCAACAAACTACTATATAAGTCCATTGTCCAAAAAGTGTCAACGGTCAGATACTTACTTTTCTAAGTAGTGAAAGTCCAACAAGAAATATATGGAGGGCATATTGTCAAAAACGTTTTTTGGCGGGAGTCAGACCTGGAGTCAAATTTCCCCCAAATTCTAATGGGAGCGCAGAATCACAGAAAACACGTAATGCAACGCGTCTCCGTTCTGCCATAACTTGTACCGTAAGGAACCCCCTTTCCTACGAACACAACATCACCATCTATAATGAGCTACAACTTCATCAAAACATTTTGTACAAAATTTCCAACTGTTTTAGAAATATTGACAGGTTTGAATTTCACATGAAATCGAATTTTTGAGAACGGCCGCCAAGGCGTAACACGAGACGTGCAAACCCATACCCGGCATGGTCCTAGTGAAGCATATGTAGTGTATTGCCATAGTAATACAGGTACAGGTGACCCCGTTGGACAGTACCCATTCCCGCGTCCACTGGACACGGTTTTATCTGCATGTTACGTTTATTGACCTTGTCGCTTTAGGCCTATCAACCACCATGAAAGCTGTTGCATGGGGGGGGATATTATCAGGATTTGCCCTCATAACCCGTTGAAAAGACAGTAGAACAATGGGGATTTTGGCCTGGGTGTGAGCGGGCTTACCGTGCATTGGGCTATACCCGGGTTCTTCCACCTGGGGTAAGGAGGACTATGGATATGAACGAGGTTTGAACCTACCTTGTCTGGATGGATGCTACCATCGCATAGTGCATCGAAAGTGAAAAGATCATCAGAGCAGAATCAGACGACCAACGAAAGCACATAATTCCTTCACAGTGATCGGAATCGATGCACAGAAATAACCAGATTCTCGACTATCATTCCGCGATTGATGATTGATTAGATGATCCTGATAACATACGAATTAGAAAGGAGATAAAATGCGAGCAAAATTTTAAAACGCACACACCAAGCAATACAGGAATGGGCAAAGTTGAATTTTACTTGATCACACCCAGCTTGAATTAAAATTAGTTCACCTCCCTCTCGAGAATAGATTAAATGAAATTGATTCGAAAAGATTACAGTTTATGGTGATTTTAAATGTTATTTTCATGTGGCTTAAAATCACCGAACCAAAGATTTTTAAACAGTCGTACAAGACATATTCTTGTACAGGCCGTTTCATAAAACTTGTGCCACCGAAAATAAGAAACAATGTTTTTGTTGAATAAACGTATAGGCCAGTATATATGCCTCCGGGTAACACCGGTGAATACTGGGTTTCATATTCATCGCATGCAGGTCGCTTCGATCGGCGGCCGATTTTTGTCGCAGCCACCAGCGATTGGGACAACCGCAAACGACTGATTTCTGCTGCATACGATCATGAGCTTAAAGATTCCGCCTAATTTGTATAATTTCCCCTCAATCCACAGCTGAAGTTCAGTAACGTCACCATCCAAATTGATAAGGAGTTAACGGACGATCTAAGAGAAACTATCCGCAATCTAGGTTATGACGTCATAGTTTCCGCATGCTGGGATCTTCATCACGTGACATATGGCGAGGATTGGCGGAATTTCTACGAATGTGAACCAGAAAATTATACTGGTAGGTTGTGAAACCAGTTGCTATAGAAATATGCGCAACAAAACAAATAAATGATGGTCAACTGGATGAAAAAATTGCGGAGTCCAAATATTTTTTTCACTTATTTTTTTTCTCCTCAAAATGAAGAAAAATCATTAGCCCCAAAAGTTTTTTGTCTTTGAAAAATTTTCAGAATTTTGAACTCTGAAGGAAAAAATTTCTGAGTACAAAAAAAAAATTTTTAATTTTTTTTCTGTTCAAAATGAAGACACATCATCAGCCCCAAAAACTTTTTGTCTTTGAAATTGTTTGAGAATTTTGAATAAGTTCAACAATTTTGCCGGGAAAACCTAATCATGCATTTTGCCGTCCCCAGATTTTCAACTTCACTAACGCGACCACCCCGGTAACGCGACCATTCAACATCGGTCCCATGAGTGGTCGTGTTACCGGGGTTCCACTGTAGTAACTGTTGCAGTGTATCATGATTAGCATCATTTGAGATAGAAAGATTGCTCGCGGCCCGCCCGACAACTCGTCCTTTTCCAAGCATGCTCCCTTCCTATTACTCTTTCTCTTTTAGGCGGGCCGTTAACAGATGGTTCTATCCTTGGAGGCGAGGCCACGATATGGACCCAGTACATAGACGGACCCAATATGGTGCCTTTAATGTGGTAAGCATTATAGATCTAAGTAGTAGAGTCTATGACAGTACTGGAGTCTTAGTTGCTGTCTTGCTCCCCGTGCAATGGAGGCATATCGAATGACTTTGCTCCCACACTCTGCAGGCGAACCATCTGAAGATGATGTTTTTTTTCGTTCTGGTGGACATCCAACCGCTGCAATATGACTCGCACATTCAGCCACCAATAAAACATATAAACAACTGCTCCATCCATCTTTTCAATCAAAGCCCGTCTTTCACAGTAGCTACAATCCATGCTTGTTTTAGGCCTCGAGCTTCAGCAATGGCAGAGAGATTATGGAGTCCAAAGGAGACACGTGACATAGACTATGCCCTATATCGACTGGATGAACATCGATGCCGGATGCTGAGGTTGGTAAACCATATTTTCAGTTATATATATAGCCGTGTGCGTATCTCAAAACGTTGAAAACCAAAAGACCACTTAAAGAACATCCCCGGAGAACGTCCCTGCGCCTGCCGTCCAAAACAAGCCCGTGTCGTAGTAAATATTTGATACAAACAAGCATGGCCTGTAGCCAAACATCCAAAAAGCAGTCCATCTTCCACTGATTATTTTGTTTTATTCTCTTTTCAGGCACGACGTCCCCTCCCAGCCGCTCACCTCGGGTTACTGTGGCGAATACGAGTTCTACGGCTGGGTTCACAGCAAGGCAGCATCTTCTGATAGGGTGGCTTATGGCATCCTGTACATCATGTGTGCCTGTATCATGGACCTTATCAAGGATATCTTCACGTTTCCTTCGACCACCAATAGCACAGTGGAGTCCTGATCGATCGTGTAGCTCATCAGCAAAGATTTCAATAATTCCCGAGGGACTTAAACGGGGACTGTCGAGATGGGTGTAGATTGTAATTTTAAGTGGACACATTTGGTTTTTTTATCACTACACTAGGTGCATACTGAATTTCCAGCGGTATTGCCCCTTTAGCAACCGCCCACAGGCCTATTGACGCGCTGTCTGGATGGAAGCTGAGCGATGTCAATACATTGAGGGTCGAGATGCACTAGGTGTGACATTTTCACGATATATGATACTGTCTTGTCTTAAGTTTGTTGAAGGCTTATATGTATATTCTGCTAACCTTGGAGTAAGGATTTTTCTATTCCCATGGTATTATTATCTTAATTATAATAAAGTTTTCCTATGCTTTCTGTTATAACATCAGTATAATCCGGGTACGTCTAGTTGTTTTATCAATCAATACCTGTCCTCACCCCCTGGCCACCCACGAGGCATGAACATACCCGCGTACGTCATTTCTTGTCCTATATACTGTAGAGCCATCTACAGTACAAAATACGAACGAAACCACCCAACTCCCTGGCCATCAGTTCAGTTCCACGACATGCCAAGAGATGGCAGCACCATTTTTCTTCCGGACTGGCTGGATCTTCACTGACGACTGACGACAACTGACAAATCAAAAGACAGAAGAATTCGTTCAATGTCATTTGGGATTTATTTACATCATAATTACAATGGTGTCCAATGATATCCAGAACATGTCATCAAGCAAAGAGAACTACATAATACACGGCAAATTAGCTAGCTGATTAATTACAACAGAGACCAATGGGAACAGTGATTGCACTTGGATGTGATTTGGTGCATAAGGTCTGCAGTCGAAAACCAGAGGCTGTTGTACATGTGCAGCACATGTCATGATCAGAGTATGGCTCAAAGCACTTGACAATGACTTTTACTATCATAGGTCTCCACAGAGGCACTCCATTATATGTCCCCCTGCAGGAGTTGGTGATACAGCGCTGTGAAGCACAAAATGGCCAATAGACCCCAGGTTCCAACCACAAGTCTGATACTCAGATGCCACCTTGTTCAAGGTGGTTGTCCTCGTCTGCTCTGTATTCCCTGGTGTAGTCCTTGGTGGACAGCCGACTCCAACCTGGGTGCAGCAGTGTATTCCAGGCTCATCACCAACTGAATGTCCAGTTTATGGAGAAGCTTTCAAACCCCACTGGTCGCTGTGGTAACCACACATATATAACAACAACAACAAAATGTCATGGTAACACAAACAAGCTAACATTCCATGTTTTAGAAGAATGGTGTGGTAATATAGGCCTTGTGCCTTCTTCGCAGAGAGCCAAAGCAATCTCGGTAACTATACCTAACCGATAAAAGCGGAAAAGCATGAGAAGCACCTAGACAGCTAGGACTAGCATTACAACTATCAGGTCCTTGAGATGACCAAACTACTTCAGGGAATTCAGAGAATTCAGTTCAGGTATCAGCAAGGTCATATATTACTATCATTATGACCATCATTGTTTTCAAATCTGGCAATGGTGCATGAATAAAAAAGAGTAGGAAAACCAATAAACAGATACATCTGAAATGTAAATTCTTCACCAGCACATGAAATTAAGATGAAAATGTAAGATTTTTAAAATGAGTCAATCATATACACAGCATGGAAATGAAATAAACGGTCTCGAGAGCATGACCAACACTCTAATACATGGAGCAGGTAGGGGCCACATCTCAACGGGTAACAATCTACAGATACAGTACCCTCCTCAGCTGATGTTACCTTTTTAGATCATAGAATGAAAAAGAAACGTTTCAGTCATGGACCCAAACGCCAGAGACTTCAAAGAAAGTAAGAAACAAGCAAAGAAATATACAATGTACGAACACCTCTTGAAGTTTAATATCTAAGTACTTCTGGTTGCTTTCTACCAGTGATTGATCAAAGTACCAGTAATCCTCAGTACCCAAGGTGAGAACTTCTTAATATCGAATGAAATGGTTTTGAACAAGAAGTAAGTACGTTTGTACAAAAACCTTTAGCACTATCCAGCATTAACATCTCAAACAGTTCTATTCATGTCTGACAATTGAACTGATTCTCATTGCAATATCCTTCTATATATTTAATGAAATTGTGGACTTTTTCCAAACACCTCAACGAAAGCATGAATGAGATACAGCACAGTATAAATATTCTAAACCGTTTTACACCTCTACTATAATTCTGGTGCTATCACAAGAGATCGCAGGTACCAAGGTACCGCTGAAAATACATCATCACCTCGACGGACTGAGAAAAATGTTTGCCACATAACATGACAAGGATGCCAAATACAAGGCTGCGTGTTTGTCAACAGGGTCAATGCCTCTTGTTCATCTTAGGTCAAGTTAGTGGCTGCTCTGTCATACCACTTGGCACCCCCAATGTTTCGCCACTGTCCCCATCAGGGTGTAGTTGTTCAAAATAGGCCCAGGTGCCCGAGACCCGGTCTCCATCTATAAACTCACTCCTAGTCAAACATCTCACTCAGTCCCTGGGTGACATCTTGGGGCATCACAGCAGTTCGACAGTCAGGACCACCACTCTCAACGCAGCATCAAAAACTGCCTTATTATAACTCCTGCATAATACATATATACATGTATATTTACACAATACTTTCAATAGTTATCCCACATGGCACATCTAATCATCTTTAAATACAAAGAAAATGCATGGTTCTGAAAGACAAGATGGGATTTCTTCAGTCATGGCAGACACTGATACTGAGCCATATGGACAAGAGAACCCTTGATTCTTTCCAAATATAGTCAGCCTTCATACCCTCGACTGGAAAAAAACATCCTGCCTCCCTGCCCTCTAAATCATGAGAATGGAAACAATCTCACTTTCAACTTACAATTCCGACAGCAGAATAACTTACTGTCAGTAATAGCGGTTAACCATAGCAGACAAAATGTTCTCACGAGAGGTTTTAAAACAAATTATGATTACTATTCACATCTAGGATGACGAAGAGGTCTGGTAATGTCCCAAGAGTTGACTATGAATCAGACTTCCAACGTATGCCCACTTTCAGCTACCTCCTTTCGGATCATACCATGCTCAACATGGCTTTCTGTGCTGTGACATTTGGCAGTGATAGACTAATACTGTGCCATGCATTGCAGCATGATATTGTAGTGTACATAATGACACAACTGATCTAAGTACCCGTTAATCGTTGTGAAGTTATTAGACATTGGTGTTCAAATATTGAGTGGATACCAGATACAGATCTTAACATAACCAAAAGTCGTGACATTGCCAAACCTCTCTGGTCATAATCTTGAATAAATACACATTAAATGAATAAAATCACATAGAACGTTGAATTCCCAACCGTATATAATCATCATAACATCTGGATGAGTTAAAGTTAAAGTCAAGTAACACCAAGCACATTAAGGGAGGGGGCATAACCTCATTATACAGCTTGGCTGAAAAAAGTCTGGCTGGACTGCAACTACCAACTATCCACCAGTTGACACAGCACAGCTGAAAAGAATTAAGCTGATTATCACCCGGCAAGCATTTAGGGTACTTTTCAATATGTTCCAAGTTCCTGTTCACAGAGTGTTTTCAAAGCTTCTTCACCGAGGTGGAAATATAGATGCTCAGTCAGCTTGATTAGTGCTTCCGTTCATGAATAGCCATGATAGAAATACATGATAATGGACGTTGCATTGAGACCCGTCTAGCGGGTGATAATCACTTTCTTAGGTCAGATGTTCAAAAAATTGAAAACCTGGCTGCGAAAAGCAACCATCGATCAAGCCATCTGTTAGAAATAACCCTGTGACTCCTGGCCAATCGTGTATAGTTTACAAAATAGCATCCAGTGATCACAACACAAAGCAGGATGATGTCATTGTCAAGCCAAACCAGCTTACATCTAAATTACTGGCTAGATTTGGCTTCCCTCAATCATGCTACTGCTCTGTCGGTGTGAGGAAAAGGTGAAGGAAAAGAGGGGCAATGCTAGGTCCTGCTCCTACCATGTAGGGACCATCAAGAAACATCAATGTGACTCGCACTCTGAACCCTTTTACAACAAGGCATTGATGCATCTACTCCCCTTTCAATCTAAATATTGCTCCGATTGTAACTAACAAAGCTGTGCAGAATGACTCAACAGTCAATTGAACAAGGTCACACCTAAAGCTTGGGCATCAGAGGTACATTTCCTCATATTGTTCTGATAGCGATTCATATCTATGTGTAGTTGGTCCCTACCCATCTTAAAACCATGAAGATGTGGCCGGCATTCAACTGAAGACCACACTTATCACATGCTGCAATGACTATCAACTTGCGCAGATCATTTCAAGGAAAGGCCTAAATAATTACTACACTTTGAGGTAGAGGTACACAGCATTATTGGTCAATATTTTCTTGAAGGAGAAGGATTCATTAGCACACTATTATAGGAGCAGTCCTCGTTAAACACACTGGAACTGGTAAATAACATGTAACAACTCTTTTATCAACATTTAAAGCTACCTTGATCAAATATGACATGATGATCGAAGTTGGTTTTGTCAACGTTTATTTACGTACAGCTGAATGTGATGCCCAAAAAACATCAGTGAAATTTACAACCTCAAAACAAACACATAACGTACAACCGCGTTTCCTTGCGAGAAGGTCTGCCGCCAAGGTAAGAGAAGCGATGTATTGGTCAGCTGACCATTCACATTGCATTCCAGCTTCCATCACCCGATGAACCTCCAAACGTCCTGAGTAACCCTAAACTAAAAGACAGCGTCATCACCACCATGATTTCAACTCCTTAGAGTCCTTATCGTCTTTGCCATCTTTCAATGTTTCGTTACTATTGTCCTGGTTTGTTTTACTATTCTCTTTATCCTCCGTTGACGTGTTATGGTTCGATAGCAACACTCGCGTTAAATCGTCTAAGATATCAACATCCTTTTCGTCAATGAGGTTAAATTTCGTGTTAAAGATCATGAAGTGTTTCATGAGAATATTCAGATGTCCTTGCAAACTGAGTTGGACTAATTCCTTGAAGTGAGCGTGGTAAAGATGTGCTAACACATGGAATAACAGTCGATGAATCTTCTTGACCATCGCCTCAAAGTCTGACGGGAAGACTTGACCTGCAAGTGACAAGAGATTATTTAGCAGCTATCTGGGACAATGACCCAGAAAATCTGTTGAAAGACATTGAACACAGATGGCAGCACGTGATGATGGACACCAGAGTTCCTCAAGTGGAGTCGTTGGGTTATTTTGAGTTGTCTCAATGAGTCAGAAAAAGAGCTACATAAACTGGGTTAACCAGGCACCTATGAGCCCAGATCACCTACTACTTCAGTTGATTCTAAAGGGAATGCTGTTATTTAATGACAACATGAACCTTGACAAAAAGCCCAGTCAGCAATCTCGTAATGATTTTCATTTCATGGGAAAGCTCATATGGCCAGCAAGGAGTCTTCCTCATTGATAACACTGCCTGGATATTTGTCACCAGAATGAAAGCTAACATTAATGAAGACGCCCTTCCAAAATGTTTTTACAGAGCCAATCTTGAATATCATGAGACAGCACCTACAGCCAGGGCAGCTTGGGTGGCCCACCAACCATCAGATCGAGGCTCCAAACCCTCAGATCACATGCTGGACACCTTTGACCAGAGTTACATACGTACCATATTTGGTTGGGAAGATCGATTCATCCGCAATTGTCTTTTGTATATAGGTCATGACATAGTCCACGTACTGAGGGGCAGCACATTTACATTTTTTGCCTTTTTCGTCCAACCAATAGTATTGTCTGGAAAAGTTAAAACAGAAGTTCAATAAAACTTCGCCAACATTTTTTTAACTGTAGTGTCTAGAAAATGAACACGGAAGATCACCATGACATTTTCCCCATTTCCATTTATCAAGATAACTTATTGATATCAGTAACGTACCAGGAAATCAGTCAGATACTTGAGTTATATCAGCAGAGTTACATGTTTGTTATGTCGCCACCCCACTTCTACATACCAAGTCATTTCAACTCAGTTCTCGTTGATCAGGCACAGAAGACTTCATGTCATAGTGTCACCATGAGTTCCAACACAGTTCATCCGTAGTATGAGTGTGAGTGAGAAGGGTGCATTACCTCTCCATGGTACTTACGTATTACAAGGTGCTGTCATGGCAGTGCATCCCGTCGCTGTACAATACTCAGATATAGTCCCATACATGAGGTTGATATGTTCAAAGAAGGAGATAGCTGCAAATAATAGTGTTAATAGTTTCATAAGAGCTGTGTCCATTTATAAGGGGTGTATCTCACAGGTGTCCTAAGTTGGCCAAGGAACTTAGGACCTCTTGCTCCTGGGATATCATGGGTCCCTTCTCTTGAAGTACATTGTTGGGTACATGACACAAAACTAGTTTTAAAGCATCAGCTTGTGGCCTTGATGTTCTCAGTCTGACTAGTCACACATGATGATAATATTTTGAAACATGACTCAGCTGGTTGTAAAGAAAATATTTTGGATCACTTCTAAAACTGAGAGCCCATGCTGTAGAAATCATCACCTGAATTCATCAGATAAAGATAACATTAACCTGCCACAACATATCGCTCAAGAACAAATCAGAAACAGCTTCTGATTAAATCTGTTGAGAAATTAGCCAAATTTCACTGTATCACTTTCGTATTCTCTGTGCTAGCTGCATCAAAGAAGTCTAACAGACACAGTCTTTGCTGTTGGAGACTGGAGAAATGAAGTTAATTGGTCCCTAAGTGATGATTGACAGGTTGTCTGAGACAGCTAACCACAAGATATTGTTTGTACTTGGGGAGACGACTGGGTTGAATAACAATCCCACCAGAGGACACAAGTCACAAATATTGTTCTTGGAGAGTGGCCAGCTACGACGAGCCAAAGACATCATTTGTTGATCAAATCACATATTTCCGTCTTCTCTAAATGTTTCAATCAGCAGTCATTTCAACGTCTTGGAGCTTATTTTCAACAGACAGCGACATATCAAGCAGGCAGACAACATCGGAAATGAGCGGCTTCCTGCTGTCATTCTTGATCAAATTCATGTTTGAATTTGCGGTCTGAATTTGATTGATTCTGACCGATCTTAGACACAGTGTCATATCTGACATCTTCAGTCTGGAGTGAGAGTTGAGGATGCCACTGGATTGTCACAAGATTCCTGCTTTTCACTTCTAGATTAGGGTTCCCAGATGTCCCTATACGAATGGTCAGGTGGAAAAGCACATGTCAGCACCTCATCTATACTCACTATGTGTTGCAAGCCACTCATCATGACACAGTCCCTTTGGTTGGTGGATTAACTCTATGAGGTCACCGTCCGACACACACGAATCACGAACATATTGGTCTTCTAGGTAAAGTCTGTATTCTTCAGGGGCGGGGGTTGGCGAGTCTTTGTCTTTTCGTCGCCCTTTCCTGAAGAGAGAAAAGCGAAACAATGTGTTAGAATGTTGGAAGAGAATGGTGACAACTTTGTCTTGACAGAAAATGCTGTTCCTAAGTTTGTGCATCATCATGTGGAGTTCTCAGATTGGCAGCAATTCCTATAAGCAACTGAAATAAAACAGGTGGTAAGTTTGAACTGTGTTCTGTTCTAATCTTTGATGATACTCTGTACAACACAGAAGTACAACCGACCCAAGCTTTTAACCTCTCAATCAAGCCCTCGGTTGACTTGAGGTTGAGGCTGACAACTTGGCATAGGTCTAGCTGAAGAAACAGAACAAGGGGCTACCTGACAAGTCCACAGAGTACCATCATTTAGTCAGTCTGTGCATCAAAAGTAACCCGGCAACTATCCATGTGTGCATGTGGATCTAATCTGACAGATCAATCGCATGCACTCTACAACCCATCATATCACACTATTGCCTATATCGCTCTCAACCACACCCATAGTTTCTAGGTCTATCAGTCAATAACACTCAATAACAGGTCTGAACAGATAGAATGCGTGTTGTTTGTAGAACTTGATTCAGTCAAAACGAAACTGATTTGCTTGAATGCTTCTGCTGTTGCCCTTGGAGAAATTGATAAAGAATTCTGAAGGCTTGTTGTCACAGTGAACAACTAACTCCAGTTGGCTGTTCATCTGAGCATCTGAGATGTTTGTAGCAGGTACACCTGAGTACCTTGAGAGAGATAGGCTATGGTCCTCCGCTGGTATAGGATCATGCAATACATTCAGCTCTGGAAGACCCAGGAGCAATATTTTTCTAGCAGTTGGCTACGCAACTTCAAGTACAATATGAAAGGGCCACTTGAAATGGCCTGGAGGTCCAAGTCGAGCTGGCCCTTCCCCAGGCAAGGCTACATGGAATAAGCTGCTCCAGAAAGAGCCAAGTCATGTTAGCTTGCTTCTTCATTTCTATGCAGAGGAGAAATCTTTGAATAGACCTGACTTTAAAGATATTGTGACGTGTTCCTGGCACAGATTCAAAACAAGACGTCATCGCCTTCAATCGATATGAAAGCTGATGACATCTTTAAGTCCTGCCGCCTAACACTTGTTTCCTGTGGTGTTTTGTATTTTCCTTGATAAAGTGAATCATAGATTGGGAAATTCCTTGAGTGATATTGTTACACCACAAGATGATATCACACTGAGATTGCTCATGTCACGCATGCGAGCATTTGGTATCTGACGAATTGCTTCACAACAATATCGTCATAATCACAACAACAGATAAATAATGCTCATCACCAGTTGTGGACAGTAAATACACAGTAAATTTAATGGGATTTTGTTATTGGGTCAACCTGTTTGAACACGAAAGGCCTCCTTTCTGATAGAACAACTTACTTTTATGAATATCATTAGCCTGTTGAAACCCAGTCTAAGCTCACCTTATTATGATTTTGGTTGGAAGAATATCCTTTGATGCAATGCCAATTTTGAGCCCATAAAACATTGTTATTCTCGACTGCAGGTTGAACAGGCAATTCATCTGTCAGGCTTGTGCCATCTGCAAACTCATGGCACAAAGGGCCGGTCCGTAAAGTCTGAACTGATGACAGTTGATACAGGCTTCGATTTGACTTACTCAATTTTCGATCTGAGTTAGAATAGGGCCCCACAGAGACTGTATTCTGGGGGCCAAACCGCTCCCATGGACCACGATGGAGTAGAGTAGAGTAGCAGGTACGGGAAAAGACCCTTGCTGCAGCCAACGGTCTGATGAGGCAGCACACTAGGCCTACATACAGTGACACACACGGCTAAAGGTCTACCTTTGCAATGCGGCAATTCTAGGTGGACTGAGTGTAATAACTTACGAAACTGGCGTCCAGTATCGAAATAGTGCCAACGTCTGCCTCATAGCCCAGGGATCCATTCAATATCACCATGCTCCCTGAACGGCCACAATGTCGTTAGAAGACCAGAACAAGCACAGCCCTATCGCCACACACCAACTACACCACAGTCAACAAGTGTACTGCCTGTGTGTGATCAAGCAGACGGCCAGCCATTGTACCGTACTCAAGCATGGCTCAAGTGCGAATTCAATTCAACTTTGCAAATAATGATATAAGCTCAGAAAACAAGGTGAATATTCCATAAGACCACGAGTGTGTTGACTGTGTTGACAGGCTATTTTTGCATATAGTCGGGCATGGGGGTGTAACGAATCAATACAGCCATAATAGAAAGGGGTCTTTATCCTTTTAAAGATTGCAGTCACCTTAAAAAAGAAGGTCGAGTACAGTTCACCCCAGAGAGTGTTTTACACAAGTGCCTTGCTCAACGAAAATATTTCCAACACACAGTGCCAGTCAACCAAAGTAAGTGTCTGGTCCAAGGACACACGAGCAGTGGTACTGTGTGAATATGTGGCTTGTTAGCTGTATTGAAAATCAGTCATGCCACGAAGACATTTTGACTGAACAAGAAAGCCCTTGAGTAAGAAACAACCACCAGCCACTATTGAAAGATATCGAAGCAAACCATCTACCATCTGTTGCCTGCCATTTCAACTGAACCCGATGGCTAATATAACTCATCATACTTGCACTTGAAAAATGTAATTTCGGCATTTCAATACCACTCTGAGTGTTGACTGTATATAGCAACTCATCAGAATATCGGGGAATTGCTTCACTTCAACATGTTCAATGTGACGGAATGGTTAGCATCATTATGAAGATTTCTTTGAGAATGTTAGCAATAAACATGAGAAAAACTGTCAACAACATGAACACTTCACAGTACACTTCTGCCATTCTGGAGAGAAGCTGTAATGATGAAGATTTTGAGATTAGAGTTTCATCAAGAAGACTGGATTACTTGCAGTATGCAGATGAAGAATATGTAAATAACCTTCACAATGAATGACGTAGCCCAAATTTCATCCCATTTCTGTACACAGAGTGACACAGTCACCTATTAACACACTGAGTCTTGACATATCCTTGGGATATCTTGTGCCACTAGGTCATTCTGCAACAATGATGGTGACCTCAACTAAACCCGCATTCATTTGTCAAATCTGAATTGAAATGATCACCAGATTTTACTGACCATGCCATTGGACAAGCTGGAAACTCATCACAATAATCACTTAAATATCTAGGGTTCAATACTGACATATCTGGGTGGTTTTGTGATGATTCCAACAATAGTACAACATGATGATTGAATCTTTGTCTGTGCTGATTGGACTTGTGATGTCAGCAAAGATTGATCCAACATTACAAAACCAACACAATCTCGGGGGTTTTCTTCCCAACTGCAGCCAACGGAGATTTCTTCTGCAGAAAAAAGCAATACCTTGCTTGTTTCATCTGTGCTAAGTTAAACCTTTAGCTACACTAGAATCACTGGATGAACTGGATGCAGATTTGCTCAGATAAGGAGGAGTGTACGACTTTATCTTGGTACAATCTTGTTCACAGATGGGTTAACACACCACACCTAGTAGACCAAAGGCAATCAAAGACCAACCATGACTGTTGGGCATTTCTCTGGAAGTGGTGCACCATGAATATGGATGGTGAATGGTCATCATCTGATCAGCCCCCAAAAAAGAATTACATCACTAAAGTGAGTCACATATTCGCATAGGGAGGATGTCATCACTGACGGCGCCCATAGCCGACTATAGGACCAAGAATATCGATATTGATCCAACTCATCATGTTCATAATTAGAATATAACCAACAGTCCTAGTGCTTTATCCCAGTGTTGACTCTGACCATTCATTCCTGCCTGATCCATAGGGAGGATGTCATCACTGACGGCGCCCATAGCCGACTATAGGACCAAGAATATCGATATTGATCCAACTCATCATGTTCATAATTAGAATATAACCAACAGTCCTAGTGCTTTATCCCAGTGTTGACTCTGACCATTCATTCCTGCCTGATAGCAGGGCCAATAAGGGTAGGCTTAATTGGAAACTACATTGTAAGACGTCAGATCAGTAAAAGACCGAAGGCTAATAACATGGTACAGCCAAACCGCTACATAACTATGCAATGTTTAGATACATTACTTAAAATTAAACAGCCAGCCATGAAATGGCAGGGTCAAGGAGTCAGGTTGGTCATATTGGCATTTAAAGTAGATGAAAAGAGCCCACAATTTTGCAGGGAATGGCACTTATTTTCCTTTTTGAAGCCGCAAATATTTCCCAGGACTTAATCGACACTGTATAAAAATCTTCGGGCCCTGGAGTCAAATTAGGCAAATTGTCAAGTGCCTGTTCCACCCTGATGACTGCTTCATGATTATCCAAAACTTGGCTGTCTTTCTGCGAAGGACAAAGACCAGGCAACAAGGCAGAGGTGGGCAATCCCTGTCACTTTTTTTAGCAACTTTCACCGATTGCTTTGGGGCACACCTGCCCCCTTGACATTCAATTAGCTGCATTATCAAAATGATAAGTGGAGTTTGACAAACTGCTGAGGACATCACAAAGGAGGTGTGAAAATAGTCTCCATACGAATCTACCTCAGAGATATCAATCGCTACTTTCTTTTGTTCCAAATGTGGCACAGTCCTGGAGGGAATTCTTAATTTGTTCTTTTCCCGGATGTTGCGAAATCTGCGCGCAAGAACAAGGGCTTCGAGATCAGGGTTGCATGAAGGGAGATGGTGTGAGAGATATATTTTAGATAAATGAAGGCCAGGATGGCAGGAAGTTACTAATATACAAGCTGTCATACAGCGAGAGTCAGACTAGTTCAACAGTGCCACTGCCATCAGCCTGAACCGCACACAAGTCATACATGTCAATGTGGTAACCATTTCAAACCGTATTGATACAAACCAATACGATAGTATGTACTGGCAAGAACGAATAGGTGGTGTCCCAGACTCATGGGTTGCCAACTGTAGCCAATACAGCCATCCAATGATGACCAAGTCGATACAAGAACCTCCCTTATGGTGTCAGTTGACACATCTCTCCCCTCATGATCCTCATTACGCCACCTTCAGTCACGTTACTCCCCGATAACACCTCATATTTGACCTCCTTCGATAATAACTGCTTTGATGCCTTAACCTATAATAGGATAATTGACATCTGTCAAATCAATCAGTTAGGTAACACACAAAATGATCAATCAATTATCATATTTATCATTATCACGGTACCTACCATAGTATCGTGATCACTGTCACCTGTTTTTTTTAATGTCACTCATGTCAAATTTTGTTTCACTTTGAACACCAGTTCAGGTAGTTTCATTCCCTCGACAAAACAGATAAGATTTTTGCCATTTTCACTGTAGTCCACCAAAAAGACAGTGCATGCAGTGTCTGCACATCCCGAACTGTTCCTTGTTGGAAGCCTACCAGAAGTCACTGAACCGACAGCATCACAGGTGTCTGAAGTAGACTACTTTTCTAGGTACCTGTAAACCTATTATTAGGTCAAGGCAAGGCCTTTGCCAAACTTGAATGAGAGGAGAGAAGGCCTAGCACAAGCAGGTAGCTAACCAAGGCAAGAGGTGTATGGAGATGCTTCATTCTCAGAGGTCATGTATCAAATTGGACTACTACTCTATCAACAATACAACAGGTAGGCCTCTGGAAGATTTGAGTTAGGTCATCTGCACTGCCTTGAGAAGATATTTGGACACAAGTGCTCTTCCCCTTCCCACAATGCTAGACAGGTGCAACTGGTGGTTGAACTTGAGTTGCCATGTTTCAGGCACTCCCAAACAGTCTAACAGGAACATATGGCCGAGCGTCTGAATTACCGGCATCAATGAATTATGAATCGAGGAAAGTCGATGTTTCATTCACAACGTTGAGTTGGTATGCAGAAAGAATTGATCTAATCATCATAGCCACCTCATGTAGTAGGCAGCAACACTTGATAGCTGGACTTAGTTTGAACAAAACCAGTTACTAGGTGTTAGGGGGGGGGGGGAGGGGGACACACAGGCCCTGAAATACACAGCTAACGATGAAAATCAGCGAAAGAGGAGACAGCATCAAAGACAAGGCCTGAAGAGTTAAACACATCTTAGGCCTGAGGAGTTAAACACATCTTACAGGTCTGAAACAATCTGTAATGTTGGTCACACTAGACATAAGAAAATATCATAACGTTCATCAAATCTCACACTAGACATAAGAAAGATCAACATGATGAAAGAAATAGATGATGCTCACCAGAAGTTGAATATGTACAACGCCGAGTTCCGACCATGCTTCATGAATGTATTTACTGCTCCGCGACCCATCTGTGCAACGCCAACTTCCATCGAGATATCAGAGGATTATCACAACACAACATAAAAAGTCACAAAAACAGCCGATCTATGAATCAGAAACCATGCATGACATATGCTTTTCTTCTTTATAGTAGTTCCCTCGTTTGATGATTCACAATAGACTATAAATAAAAGCTGCCATGAGGTCAGGTTGTTTTGAAAGCTCAAGGCCAGGTGGTGCAGGTGATGATGTCATACCTTATTTCAACACACAAGTCAGAGTATTTGATGCTTCCTATTGGCTATAAGTGAATGGAACTAGACTTGGTCACCAATAGGATGGGGACACCCATGCTGTCCCAATGGTCAGGTGTCCCAATTCAGAGGTCACATCCAGAACCTCCTAAAGACAATGAAAGACCATGGACACCATAGGGTGAAGGACACCAATCAGCACCAACAGTGAGCACTACTGGTGAGTGAGGAATCTGGAAGTTTAGAGTGCTTTCAGACAGGGTGTCTTCACTTTAACAAAAACTCCATAAAGGATTTTAGCCTGAAAACTATTATTTGTGTCAATATTTTCAAAGCTTTCCCTGAGCAGGCAGACATCTGATCCACACCACCTGTATTCTGACCTCGTTCTATCACACCACATCAGGTGAGCCAGTCTATTTCCATAACAAGGCCTAGCAGGCTGTTGATTGGCTTAGACATTTCTACAGCCTGGATAATGCCTGCTCACTGTAGGCCTGTTTAATGTCCAGCGCATACATATTGTATCATATGTCAGCATAAATCACATGCATCAACCCCTTGTGTAAATCAATGTAGGCCTGCATAACATGTGTAAACTTGGGGTGAAGCAAACCAATAAGTATTTGATTTATTGATTTCATGCCAACAAGCGTTGATGATTTCACACACACATGTACAGACACTGTATGTGTTGTCTAGTCAGGTTAAGCTTGAAATCTGTTAAAGGGATTGAGTGTCATGGTTGTGGGGGGATTGAGTGTCATGGTTGAGAGCAAACCAAACAAAAGGACGACATACTCAAAACCCCTTGGGGAACTGTTATAAATCAACTCAAGGATACACCCTGCTGGGTGGGTCCTTCAGCAACAGGTTTCAGAGTGACTCACATGGTCCCACTTAGTCCCTCAAAATGCTATTGTCTCTTGCAAACGGCAACTGTGATGCCTCCAGTGCCGCAAAATGACTCAACCAGCTGGGCTGTTCTTTCCTCAACATTTTCCCAAACACAAGTCATGATCGTACCCTGCCCTCATGTCTGATGATCGTACCCTGCCCTCAAGTCTGAGATTGAAGCACGTCTTTTGTGCACTGCTTTTTTAAATAAATGAGACTCATCCTCTCAGACCTTTGTAAGACAGCTCTTTCATATCGTTAAAAGTGTGACAAACCCCATCAACACGAACATTCACAGTTGCCAACCCTCCCAATGAATGTGATTTGAGAATTCATCGAGGTTGCAGCTCAAGAAGAACTGTCCTTTACCATGTGTCCCAATGAAAGTGATTTGAGACCACCACTGGGTGATTGTTGCAGATGTGGAAAGAACAGTGGCTTTCCCTTTGATCAATCATAAAGAAACCAACCACAAACTCAATAGTGCTGCCATCTATATAGATTTTGAGTAACTGAAAATCTACCCACCAACAGACTGATGAATCTGATCTGCTGAACTGCAAGTAATATTTCCTGCAGTGCAAGCATTCCATGACTGTTTAAACTGTCACCTCCAGATCAAAGGTGAGCCTGGCTTCAGTTCTGTTGAAGAAGTCACATGTTCTGAGATGGTAAAAAAAGAGTCCTCTCTTGAACATCTCATTCTCGATCAACATCCAGGGTCATAAAAGCATAGCATCAATGAGTGCAGCATTGTTCCTTTGTCTCCCCAGACAATGGAAACCAAGGAGTTTGCTGCTGCTAGGCAACAAGACTCTCCCACGTTTCCCACAAGGTCTTCAGGGAGATGTCCTAAGGATATTCATGCTGAAGTGCCGATATTGAAAATGCGGAATGTCAAAATCAATACGTGGAACCTGGATTAGGCTTTGATCTACCGCAATGCTGGACCGGGATGTGCTAATCACATTTTCTACTCCAGGGGTGGCTTATGAAATGAATCACAAGCTGAGAGCAGAGATGATGTGACAGAAAATGCATAGTGAGCTTGTGTAATCAACAAAGTGCTCCTAGTCCTAAAAACACAACCATTCACTCTGAAATTTTTGTTTCTGGACTTGAGCTCAATGGCACCAATTTATTCTACCATCTTGCGTTGCTAGTTGATCTGATCAGTTCAAATTGATCGTAGAATCAGACATTGCTATCATCTGAATGATGGATGACACATAATCATTCCTTAATGAGTTCATTTAGTTCAGCAGTGGGAGTGGGGTTTAATTGGCATGCAATTCAGATTAGAGAAATGGCATTGCTGGCTGATGTCAGTTGAAGGAACTGGAACCAAATCAGGATTGCTGAGATGCCACTTTACTATTAAAGGTACTACAACCGAATACTGAACCAAGGAAGCTACTGTACCACAACTTGACTCTAGCTCAGCTAGCCCCTCTGGACCTCTCCTCTGCTCTTGCAATGGCAGTCATTTCAAATTCAACGTCCACTCCAGGCACAACGGAGGCAGTCTATATCAGTATGATTAACTGTATGAGCCTCCGGGGCACTTTAAAAGGTTCTCCTGCACTTCTCCTTCAAAGGAGAGATGCCAACATCTCGCCTCCAGCTGAAGATGCAGCCAAACAAGTACATGTACACATCCTGTCTTGTTTGTTATTGACAAGGCTCTTTCACTGCTCTAAGCTATCTCTACAGAGACAATACCTTACAAGTGTATTTGTTCTTCCAAACACTGTTTTAACCCGTCTTACTAACAGACATGCTGTACCAACCAGATTCCCAGTGTTTGGTAGCAGCTCAAACCCTAGGGAGGAGTGTCTGAGTGATGTCAAAGCCTTGGGGGTCAAGAGGAGACACGGGCAATTTTTCACTAATTTGCTCATTATTGTGCTCAAATTGGAGGAGCACAGCTTGACTTTTGGAGTCAAATCCGAAATGGCCATCTTGAGTCTCGCTGCAGGTCTCACCAAGGACATCATTCTTCAGATATAAATCAAAATGGATGGATACCATCATGATGGCAACGAAGGTGGTCACACTTATTGGAAATGACAAACGGCATGCGAACTCAAAGGACTTCCACCAATAGTCGAAGGAGTAACAGATAGAAGCCTAACTCAAGACGACAGCTGAAGAGAAGATGGCTCCTTCAATCTTAGAAAATAGACCAAAATGGAAGGACTAGCTTTTCCCCATTTTACCTTACGGTAATTCAGTTCCTGACAGAATGAGTGAATGATCAAATGCAAATCAGGTAGACATGCTTGGTTCAACTAATCCATTATTGCCATCTGAATCGTGGCATGCGCTGATGGATACAATTTATTGAATTATGCTCAGTAATCATGTTGTGCCTGCATCAATATGATACGGCACAGGAATATAGCAGAATGTAAGACTATATTGCCAATTTGAAATGCCAAATGTGAAACAGGGACAATTCCAACTGGAAAATAACTTGCTTATTGTATTTGTTCACAGGGTGTTAGCCGAGTTGTCTGTCTTAAACATCAAAGTGATACAACAAGATGTTCTGAATCTGACAAAACACTTGAAGAATTCAGACTGCTGAGCTGGAAAGCCTTACACTGAAATATCAACATGTGTCAGCAGCATCTCTCAAGAGTTGATTAGCCCGGAGAAACAAACGGTACATAGCAGCCGAGATGATTAAAACGTAGCTCTTCATAACCAGCTCGATACTACGCTGTACAACGTAACCAAGTCAACAGACCGGTTTGTTGATTAGTATGGAGAAGTATGGAGAAGTATCAATACATATTATCACGAATCAATCATAGACAAGGGACACCAGAGACAGAACGTGGTCATCTTCTGTTTTGTAAATAGCTCTTAGTTGTACACGTTTGGGACAGCCTAGCACATCCTGCACGCATCACCCATGACCATTACATGTACCTCAAAGATTTGCAACGTAAAATCTTCGCAGTCAGCATTCCTTTTCAGTGCTGGAATGGGTGACCATAGGAGGCACACACTCTCCAAGGAAGCGCACCCACACTATATACCCTTCTGCACTCAAACCAAGGCTTCTGTCACATCAAATGAAGCTTCATTAGCAAGAGTGTGCAACATGAACCGACATGGACGTATGCCACGTTGGACACCACATTGATTTTGCTTCACATCATTATCCATGGTTTGCAATGATAACGGAGGACAGCTGTGTGGTGGGCGAGGACTGGTCTGTAGGAGGTATGCGGATAAGACTGTTCCCCATCATATCATTAGTAAGAATTTGTCCATTCTATTGGATGATTTGAAGCCAATACCAAACCACTAATTCAAAGTGGAAATATAGTGAAACAAGAGATTGGGGAGTATCAAGTTATGTCCCGGAACCTTCAACCAGGGGAGGACAAACTGCATGGCTGACAAAACATATCGTACCCATTGAACCCCCCCCCCCCAGGGAAGGTGCCTGACAGCAGCTGAATGTCCCACCTAACCAGTAGCATATCCGCCAGGCCAGCAGGGACAGAAGAAACAAAACTCAGAGGAAGAACGTGCATCACAATTGTAGCTTCCACCGTGTCCAAGGACAGAAGTGAAACAGTCATGTACGTACCCATCTCCGAGCCCAATGAGATCTGTGAAGCGACACAGGGATGAAACAAGCCAATGGCCACAACCACTGAAAATGTCGAGGACAAACGTCAATCAAAGGATCGGCCTGGTACTCGTGGTGGAGGGGGGTGAAAAATATACACATCAAACTGTCGATATCTACGCCATTTTTAGCAACATTATCTTGAATGTCAATCAGAATGTGGTGGCTGTGTTATCAGTGATCAGTTCCAAAGACAAGACATTTGCTGATCACGGTTGACAGATGATCATCGCTTTTGGGAGATGTCCAACCCACAGTAGACCATTTCCTAAAGAAGACAGTCACTAAGTCAATCAGCCTGCTGGGTGGCCTGCCTCCCAACTTCAGCTCCAAATGACGTCACCGAGTGACCCACACCACTATGATATTCACACCTAGAACTACCTGAATACAAACCTGAACAGATGTGGTATCCAAAACCTGTCATGGTTGTTGTGTCCAAACGGCTCAAAACGTTTTCTATGAGGGAAGGCCAGCTTGTCTGTTCAACAAACTCACTTCAAAAAGCCAAACCTAAGGAATTCAATTACCCCGTACTGCTGAGAGAGCCCACACTTGAAGTCCTCAGATGACTGGCCAAACGATGAATCCAGTACATTCCCCAGGCCTGAAGTACTGTTCATAGGCTTAGAAACTGCTGTGTTGGCAGCAGATGGCCAGCTGGTTATCTTAGCACAATTGACAAGATCTATACTTATGTAAATGGATATGCAGATTGATCAAGTTGTCCGAGGTCTGATATAGTGGCTGGTCCTGGATGGGAGTGGACTAAACTGTGATCTTTGACTCGACCGAATTAAATTGTTCAATGATCATGTCATGAACCCAAACCCAGCCCAAGCAGCACTGTTGGAGGTGATTCAGGCGGTCATCCAGGCGGTCATCCAGGCGGTCATCCAGACCTGTATCCAGGACCAACCAGTCAATGTGGTCGACCCAAGCCCGACCCAACTCCATCACATTACAATTTACATGTTACAAGCCTGTCTTCTACACAGATATCAGCTCAAACCCAGCTCATGATATGCTCGCTTAAAACAGCAGTTCATTTGACTATAAAATTAATCATCTTAAAAAATAGTAATCCACAATATTGACTGTTTTAAAGCGAAAGCAATCAATCTATATTGGGTGTATGCACAGCAGTTGTTTGCAGAGCTGCATCTGCTGCAGGTTGGCAGGATTCCATGATCAATCAACAAGAAAGATAAAACTGCAATGAGAAATTTTGTTTAATTGAACAGATATCTGTGAATAGATTATTACAAAACAGTCGAGTCCAGGTTTCGATTGCTTGGCCAGACCAACCTATTAGTAGGATTTTAAGAGTGAATTCTCAATCAAGGAGAAGGCTCTTCCTTGAAACCTTCGCCATGCTATTCTTTCTCTGTAATTCTCTAATAAGAAAGGAAGCATTCCTGAGGCAGATCAAACAAACTTCAAACACTCACCTGTTGACATCAATGTGGAGATGAATCGAATATGAAAAGAGAAGAAGAAGGCCAATATAGTACAAAAGCATTCAAAATAAACATTTTTTGAAACAAAAGACATTCTTGGTTCTTCCATATTGGTATAGACTAATAGAAATTTGAAGCTATATGCAAATTTATATGCATGTCTCAAATTGATATGATCCCTGTCTCGCTACAACTGAGAAACCCATCCCAACAAACAGCCCATCACACCCAGAAGTGATCAGAACAGTTGCTTGGCAACAAGTATCAAATCCAATACTAAAAGCATATTGAAAGAAACACAATCATGGTGATAGACAACAAATAATGATGAACTGTTTCTGCTGAAATCGACCCACGCCTTTTGACAGAGGATTATTATCTGATTCTCTATCAGGAGCGAAATGCGTCTTGGATCGATGCAAAACTGGATGATCGATATTCCATTTCCACGAGTTGTTCTTCAGGGTGAAGACGCCACAGGGCTTAAAAGTCATAATTGGCTGCCGACAACATCGGGAGTGCATGGTTGATACGAATGCAACGTCTGGCACGGGTAAATGTCATCTCCGTCCATAGCGAGACAGGAGGAAAGGCACAGAAATGCGTTACCCACGAATCTTGCTGAGGCAGTTGTCATCAATGGAGTCAATTCAAAGCCGCATCAAAACTGGATAAAAGTTAGCGACCACATACAACAGTCAAGGACACAGAACCCTTTCCTCATCCAAGCCTTCTTGGAACAAGAAAGTGAACTTCACGATTGCTACACTTGTATCCATCAAAACTGCACCTCAAGAAAATAACGAAAGAAGAAAACCATTAAGCAACATCAGCTAGAATCTCCTGAGATCTGATCCTAATTAATGATCTTCTCAAAAAAAGAAATAGCTGAGTCTACCGACGCCTTTGCTCGACAGCCTGATGAAAACTGATGAGAAGATGATAATCCTGCGGGCGAAACAATCAACTCACTTCATGTCACTTTGACTCTGTTCTTGGTCCATTAGCAGACCTCTGATCTGAGGGCATTCACTAAGAAACTTCTTTCATTCTTTTAGAGAGAAATGTGAAACTGTAAGCAGAAACCTTGGCAAAACTTACATGAAAAACAACCGGACACACAAAATGAAGTCCATCATCATCCAGTAGGAAAGGGTGATTCAAATCTACGAGACTGGACTTCCGATGTCATGAATCCATCATCTCAGTCGACAGAATGACATTTGTGTCATCCCGGTCTCTTGCATATCTAGTTCCTCTGTGAATTTTGATAACAACTCTGTAACAAACTGATGAAGCCAGGTGTGAACATTATCAGCACAGGCATATTCGTCAGTTGAAATTCCTTCATAACGGAACAAGCCCCACAACATTTCATATGTTAATATTGTGAGAGGGCCAGGTGTTTAAATAATTGAGCGAAATGCACTGATCAACACAACATTTCTCAGAAAAAAGCATTTGATCCCTTCAAGTTCAATTTTTCAGTTTGCAATGATCTACAGTTAGGATTGCTCCTTCCAAGAGCCAACATTTAGTTGAACAGTTCTCATCCCATGCTTCATTGTTTTCAGCTGGTGTGGTAATCACCCACTTTATGTGATGTACTTGGAAAGGAGCATGACTGAGTATGGCCCTTCATTTACATGTTTACATGTTATCATGTATTTATGGTTGAATAACAAAGCATTATGATCAACCAACCATTCCTTCCATTTCCATGCTTCCTGGCTTCAATTGATGGAGTGTCACAGGGTATGTGAACAGGACCAAACCAGATTGTTTTGGTCATGATATTGATGTTGCCCCTTGGCAACTGTTGCTGACTTGATGAAAGAAGCTGATGTGACAGGAGTGATTGATCAGGGCAGACGCAAGAATGGTTAATATCTTGTAATATGTCGGAGTAGTAGGAGTGTTGGCTTAGTAAACATGGCCGCTACCCGATTTGGAGACTTTATCAATTCCAACAAAGACTTAGTAAGGGATGACTTTTGCCCTTACTAAGAATAACAAACCTGGAGCACGTGTGAAGATAAAGCAAACTTAGTTCTTCAGACATCAACAACACCTCTTTCCAAATTTAATTTTTTGTAATTCCTATTGCGTATGTCTTCTGAACAGCATGTCCTGTCAGACATGCCACAACAACAGGGTTGTACTATTTTCCTACACCACAACAACAGGGTTGTACTATTTTCCTACACCACAATTAAAGCTAGCTGAAACCTAGTAACTCTACAGCTATACTGCCATTTACAATGTATTGTGTCTACAAGCCAACCTTATGATGCTATTTTGAAATATAGTAGTAAATATCACTCAACTTTACTCTTTCCTTGATGACAATGCCGTACAATACAGCTCGCCTTCGGATTATCCTAACAAGAATTGCAACATAGCAGTTGTATACAGCTTCGTTATAGATCAGGGGTGTCGGATGATGCTGCGTTGCAGAAATCAATTGTTCAAAGATTAATGGTAGACAAACACTGCCATCATGTGTATCTAGATCACGCAGGGAATCGATTCCCAATTTTTGAGAACTTGCTACTGGCCACACCTTAGCTAGGTTTTCTGTTGAATGTGATACTAATAGAGGATGTCCATGTATTGAAGAGAATGGAGGTGACCTAAGGGACTCGGTATGATAGAAATCTAATGATGGAGAACAACTCTTCAGTTTATGACAAGACACAAGCAAAGATTAGCACATCATGATGTTTATACAAAGCCTAGCTTACAACTGGCGCCCACATATATGAATTTACCAAGCAAGCTAGGTGCTGGGTCGCATTGCAGAAGGTTCCATGTCAGTTGCGACTTGTCTTTCAGTTCGGCCACAGAAGGTCTAAATACTCAGTGTCAAGGGCAAGGTCTTTGAATAAGAAACATTCCTTGATCCCAGCCGAGGACTCTATGTTTCCTACTTATTCTACACAGCAGTACACCCAAGTATAAATAATAGAATCCTAATCATCTCTATCGATTCCATGCGATGGTTCGGAAACGCACGGCAATGCCGATATTGACAGGTCCAGCTCCTGCTTCATTTACACTTTGATTGGAGTGTCCCATCCACGTGTTACTTCACAGTGGTTGGATGATCAAAATTGAACTCGAGAACGGTCGGCGGTCGTGCAAGGTAACTGGTTTACAGGTTTTCCTCCGAAGATCCACAGTCATGACTGCTTTTGACATTAGCAAGTCAATCTACACGTACTTGCCACATCCTCCGAGTCAGAACTAGACATAACATTTGTACCATTGTACAAGAGGCCTTTGCACAGCGCGCAAAAGACCCCACCCAAGTGAGAATTGTAACTCAACTCTTGATTGACTTCTCCCCCACCCTGGCTGATGACACGTGACACAATACACACATGCCAAAATACCCCATATTGGCGCCAAAGTACAGCCATAACCACTAACTGGCAACATACATGTTTGCCACACAGCCCATCACATAATCTCCCAGGGCAGGAGCAGTTCACGGCATCAAGTCCGAGACCACATTTCCTTCAGCTACATCTAATAAAGGACATGTCCAGATCTGTAACCTGAATTGTCCTCATATATCATACTTTCCATATTTCGCCATCTCCGGCAGATTTAATGGAAGATTCCTTGGTAGCCAAGGCAACCTCATACGTGGGTTTTTGCTGTGTCATCAGCAGAAATGCCCACTTCGATCAAGAGAGATTAGCTAACCTTAATTGGTTTTTGAATCAAACTGTTCTTCTGTAGTATAAAGCACACTACATGTATTCAGGACTGGGTGGTTCTATTATGAAAATGCCCCAGAAAAGATACAGTGGAACCTCCCTTAGCGGACACCTTTCTATTAAGGACAACCTCACTATTAAGGACACTAGTTTTGGTCCCAAATTGGTTGTTTCCATTCAATTTGACCTCTCTAATCAGGATACCTCTCTATTAAGGACAGCACTTGTCAGTCCCGAGGGTGTCCTTCATAGAGAGGTTCTACTGTATGCTGCTTGAGAGAAACTGAAAAACACTAAACAATTATCACCAATTTTATGGAGGTGTGGATGCCCCCACCTCCAGCTGCTGCCCTGGGATATGTGGGATGGGTCAGTCAGGATTGCCTGGTTTCCATTTTGTTCACAGAACAAGTTACCCAGGTACATATATGTTCGTTGTTTTTTAACACCAAAACCTAGATGTCAACCAACCAGAAAATATAAACATTTATGACATTGTGTATCACAGTCTAGGTCAGATATGCTATTAAAGGGGAATTGCAAAAACATAAAGGCATATTGCCAAAATAAGCAGTAGCAAGATTTATAAAAGCAACACTTTTTATAATAAAGCCTTTCAGAAAAGCCAACATTCCTTTGGATTTTAATACAAATATTTTTGTTTGGGGTTAAACACACTTGATGGGGTGAATAGCCAAAAGCTATGAGTATGAGATCTAACAAGATATCATTATGTCAGTGATATATTGATGATTTGCGAGGAAACTCTTCCAAGACTGATTGACCCGATGCCCAGATAACCACAGACAATAGACTGCAAAATATTCATAGATTGCCAGCAATGCCCACTGTACTGACCTCCGACTAAATAATATCCACCCCTATCCACCCCTATGTTGCGGACCAACATGTTATTCATTCCACTGCCTTTACACAATAAACAGAATTCCATTTTATTTTCTTTATATTGGTGACCTACCGGGTACATGTACAATGACCGAGTGATGCAGCAACAAGGAAGAGGATTGGAAACTGTTTTACGAGGGGAGTAAATTCTGAGCAGCCAACGCATCAAGCAACATTGCAATATACGGTTGGTATTCCCACAACCAATGTCTTTGAATACAGATAATTGTATCGACCCAACTGTTATACCTGCTATTGATGAATGTGCAATCAAAAATCTGACATCAAATCTACAACCTTTAACTTCAAGAATTCTTCAACCGGTTGACTCGTGCTAACTGCTAGTATTTGTAACTTTTTTGTGCAACACCAACACCAGAGGAAGAGCCTTGACTGGTGCAACATAGTCACAACAACAGACTATGTAATTACCAGAACCAAGCAGTTTTCAGGACAGAACGCTGGCAAATGGCATGGCCCACTTTATCTATGAATAAAAATTATGGTTTATTACCAAATATTGTTCACATATTTGGCCTGACAAAAAACATGACAAAGGGACCATGTCCTTAAATCACGTCCAGAATTGATCAACGTCAAATCAAAATATATAACCTCCAACCTCAGCCAAAGAAGACAACTAAATTTGGGATTCATCTTTAGCATTTTTATGAATTTATGTACGCTGAGAGTGAGAATTCAGCCCAGGAATGAATACTCGTATGCAAAACCTTTCATGCCTTTGGAAGTTTGATTTCAGAGTGAAATGATTGGATTTTGTCAGCCAAAAACCATACAGTTTGTATACTTCCTGATGAAGTGATACCTAATATTGATTCATGATAATCAAGACATTGGATTACACTTGACATTTGAATGTCACCAGTCCGTGTAAAGAACACAAGAGACAATACACCACAAAAATGATCTCCAACTGGGAGAGCTGGAGTCCATGTACACCTCCATGTACAAAGTTTCCACCAGTCGCTCAAACATCTTTATCTATGCACCTACAGAATCTGAGTGAACTGCCCCCACACTTATGTAGATGGTCCGTTAGGGCCTTCTCTGCAATTGTAGGAAAGGAACAAGTCAAATTCTGTGTCAAACCCAACACCATGGACGATAAAAACTATCAAACCAAATAAATTCCAAATTTATCATACACAAGTCACAATCTGACCAAGTCTACTGATATTCTTGCTACAGTTATCGCAGTTACTACAGGTGTTGTATTGCGAGAGAAATGTTCCCAAAATAGACTAAGCTAAGCTGATTGGAGCTGAGTGGATTGGCAGGTTTCATATAACAGGATGGCATGACCTTCTCAGATTGGCAGATTCTCTTTACAATCAATAAGAATAGCAAGTTATTCAAGACGAGATACATCATTACATGATAGAAATTTTATTCAAAAGAAAAACATTCAATAATTCTCTTCTCAGAATGATAAATGACAAAGAAAATGACAAAGAAATGACAAAGAAAATATCCCATTTTCTGTTGTTGCAATTTTGATGTGAAGTGAAACCACACCAACAACAGCCTGTTGCCAGTGTTGGTGCCGAGAAGACACTATTACATATCGACACAAATGAAACACTGTGTGAAGTAAACTCTTGTCGTCGCAATCATCTTATCATCGAGTGATCGACATCGATGACGATGGCATCATAACGAATACAGGCCGATTCGGTCCGTCCCCAACTCAGTCTCAGACCGCTTGTGTCACACAAAAATGATCTCCCAGGCCCTGGCCCTCGGCCTCGGAGATCATTTCAAGTGGAACAAGCACGGAACAGCTGATATGTGATATCATGACAGCTGAAGACGTAATAAGAAGGGCTTAGCTTATGAACTCTGTGTCAAAGTCTGTACACAACAACAAGTACATTTTGTAACCTAACATGCAACCAGTACATGATCATCATGATGTACACAAAACGCACTAGAAACATGGAGGAGCTTAGGGACGTGTTTTTTGCACAGCTGTCAAGACATATAAGTGAGTTTGATAAGAGTTGCATCCTGCACCTACCCCATAAACCAGTCCATTGTGTCCCGAAAATATTCAGGGAGCCTCTCCAGATTGACGGTGTGAGTCGTTTGCCGAGAAAACACTCAACAAAAACAAACCCTCAAGATGCTCTTCTGCCCAAGATGGCGGAGGGTAAAAGCGGCGTGTTGGCTGATCATACTATTGCTCCCCAATTCTGTGGTGAGGCCTCGTTTTGGTATTTGTCGTAAATACGTCACATGGGCTGAAGTCTATTAATAGATGGGGATGACCACGGCGTACATCAGCTGCACATTGTGAACATAGTGCATGGGTGGTGTAAAGTGAAAGATAGTCCCGCAAATCATAGTCCTCAAGTATCTTTGATTGTTTATTGCTTCTCAGGACCTGTAGCATCTTAACGAGATAAACCATTCAATATGAACTCCAATGATTGTGGCTATATGAATTCATAGTCATACTGGTGAAAAACCAGTATCCATTCAATGTGAAAGTGATTTAGGTGATCCGAGAAATATGGATTGATACTAATGATTGTAGACCATTCAATGTGATTTCAATGTAAACCATACAACGATTGTGGTCATCTGATAGACCTTGGATTCATACTAGCGAACCCATTCAATGTATCACATGATGAACATCTCATCATTGGGGCACCAGTTAATACTAGTTGAAGTGTCGGAGCACCACCAGGCTAGTAAAGAAAAAAAGCTACTTTAAATCATTTTCTTTTGAAAATTATTTATTCTTGCACATTCCAAAAATTATCCTAACATGGCAACTTGGAAAGTCAGTGTAGGAGGAAAACCGTTTCAACGGGAGAAAACCTACGCAATCGGAGGGAGTCGTCAACTCCATCACACAGGTGACAGGCACAGCGCTTACGACCGTAATGACTTCATACATGTACATTACATCGATCATAGTCACTATGCCACTCCGATGCCCATTAAAGGACGAGACATGGAGATAATTGTACTACCACACATGTTCTCCCCCTTTAAAATGTCCAAAAGAGACACTGCTAAATGGAGATCTTACACTGGAGGACTCAACAATTCCAACAATGAGCTGGCACTTAACCTCTGCATGCATTCATCATGTCTGTATACATTCTCTACAAGTTTTAGCTGTTGTACTTGTATTAAAACCTATTGTGTATGACTTAAGATGAGCCATTTCAGTGAACAATAGGTTAGGTCACTGCTCTCATTAATTCATGACTAAACAGGTTTAGGGCCCAATTTGAATAACAAAAGAACCATATTTCTCATGGCCAGGAACTGGACAGAGGCTGCCAATTAGCATGACAAAAGGAGCAGAGGTGACATGTATTTGCATGACAAAAGAGGTAGCTTGACCTGGCAAGACTGGATGTTGGTCTGGCAGGTTAGCTTTGACCTGGCAAGACTTGATGTTGGTCTGCCAGGTTTTTTTGCAAGTTGAGTCTTGGATCTCTTTTATTTTACTTACAAGATTTACATGCATTACAAATATAATTACATACATATATGGCAATATAAAACGTCTTACATATTGACGTTACACTTTTCTCAAATCATTCAGTACCAAATCCAATAAAAATGTTCTTGATGGGGCAAAATGATATCTTTCATAACCTGCAGAACATGATAATTATGCTCTTGCAATGAGAGTCTTCTTGAATCGAAACAAAGGAAAAGACTAAGATTCTTTCCTGTGAGACCGCTATAGGTAGGATCAAGAACCAGTCTTATTCTGATAAGTTTCAATAAAACAATAGTTTTATTGACAAAGCTTATCAGTTAAATTCGTGAAAAGATGTTTTGCATCCCGTGATTTTTTTGTTCACGGGTATTGATTAAAAAGTGACAAGGAAATATAAATTCACTGGATTTGTGTTGTTGGTCAGTTGTCTCAAGTATGAAGGTAAAGACACTGAGCAACTGAGCCAGCCAATGATACGAAGGATCTTTGGCGCCTGGGCCCAGGTGGTGTTTAAATGCTGGTGGATTCTGTGGTACTGAAGAGATCAGGAAACAGTAAAAAGGCCTACAGTTCCATCAAGACACACATGTTCATTTGCTTTGCCTGGGGTCAGAGCAAAGCAGATGTCATGTGAACCCCATGTCTCATGTGATGGACATGAGCAAATACAATATCTGATGAATTCGGTGATTTTTTAAGCAGAAAGATCTTTTTTGCTTGAAACAAATCTGAAGCAGTCGGTAGGGTCCCAATGTTCCCTACGCAATTGCGAATGTTTTGTTTGGGTATCAACTTACCCTGTTGGCTGTCCTGTTAGCCAGAACATCCCCTCCAAATTTAGATTTTTCTTATTAATCTTGCTTGAAAATAATTTCTGAGCTTGTGGTTACCTTATCACACCCTCCCCCCATTTTCTAAACTCTTCTTTAAATGTATAAGATTTTGAGCCATGGCAAGAGATTGTCATTGCCCGAAAGAAGGTAAATAATTGCCTTCTCGTAATCAGAAAATAAAATACCAGAATTTTTATCAAATCACCTTTCAATCAGATATTGCAATAAAAGTGCAAGGCCTACGGTGACAAAAATCAAAACCTCCTTGACAGCAACGGGAGCATGGTAGAGATGCGCTGGCTCAGCAACATCCTCCCTTCTGTGGGATGGCTCATCTCCTGAAAAACAAACAGACAACATAATATTATATTTGTAGGTGCACACCATCATCAGCAAAATATATGGTGCACCACTGGAACGCATTAATTTCCACAATAGTGAGGTTAAGATTGTACAGAAATGATAAAGCACCAACTTTATTGACATCCATTTCGTTACCGTACTGTGAAAACTTGCCTTTCTAGAGTCAATATTTTATACGTAACATGTGCGCTAACGCAAACTTATGATTAGATTTGTAGATTGGGGAATTGTATGCAGTCTCAGCCCCAATGCATGGGTTACTCAATGAGTTGCCCTAAAATTAATTGCAGTTGGTAAGTTTCCAAAAATATCATCAGGACTTTCAGCACTGCTCAGATCAGCAACAGACACAAATCTGTCCCTCCTTGAGGTCATATATAAGCTGCACACTTCTCAATATCAGAGGTCTGATTAATCTAAGAAGTTTTCTCTTTTACAGTGTTTTTCACAATCCCTAAATAAGGCTAAAGCCTACACCAAAGCAATGACATAGAAATTAGAAATAGATTATTTTATATTATTACCGTATGAGATGGCATCCTTCCATATGTAAGAGATGAGCTGGCTCCATGAGGGCTGCTGGATATGGCGTCACATTACATGATGAGAAGGGCTCTATGTCGGTAGAGTCATCAGAGTCCCCTTAGAGCATCATTTCGATTTTCATTAAAGTCTATTCGAAAGACACACGATGTAAGTGTCCACTGCCGATATCCCTGAGCGAGAAGATTCCATCCACTGAATCTATCCGACTCCCAGACCCTCATTCAAGCATGGCTGGAAAACAAAATATCAAGGTCAATCCATTGTTTACCAAGATTAAAGACTTGAGCCATTTTGATAGAACTACAATGCAGGGCAATGTACCTTCAACCCCAGCTCAGTTCCTAAACTCATTGTGTCAGCATGGACTGCTTGTCTGTCCAAAGACATTTTTGACCATGCTTTTTCAAGATGTTTTAGTTCAGTAATGCCCAATTACAGGAATGCAATGAAGATTAGCTCAGCCTTTTTTTCAGACACAATCTTCAGAATGCCATTATACACAGCCCAGAGCAAAGGAAATATCTTTTCACTGGTAAACAGCTTTAGGGCGTTTCATAATATTGAATTTAAAGTACACCACTTTATCTTACTGTATACGCATTGAATCCTTCCTCATACAACATCTGCCAGGAAGATCCCCATGAAGGTCAATTAGGCTGTCTTCCCAAATTGTCGATGGATGGGTATGAAGGCATCTTATCATGGGGCGAAGTTTTGACATCTGTTGTTTTCCGGGTCTTTGAGAGTCGTTATTGCTTCAGAAGGCATCGTAGATCGTGGTGGAAGTCATTGGGTCAACTCAACAGCCATCATCTCCAGTCATCTGCATAGCCTAGAAAACAGGGAAAAAATTAATTTAATACAGGGTAATCTCTACATCGATTGAAGCCAAAAGAAACTAAATATTTGTTATTCATTTGGGGAGATGGTCATCACTTTCAGTGTCAAGTTTTGTTTTTGCCAAACTTTCTGACTTCAATGTTTTTAATGAAAGTGCTCTAAATTTTCTGTTATTTGTGCTTTGCCAAGTGGAGTCGACCTCGGTTGACAAGCTATTCTTGGAGCAACATTTCGATTGGCCCCTCTCTCTGTGGAGTGTACTGGTGTAGTACTGGTTTAGGCATTCTTTCTCAAACCCAGACACTCTGGTTGCCAAGTCATGAATCAGATCAGACTGAAATTCAGTGTCCGAGGTCATCTGACCATGGAGTCAATGTGTACACAGTTCCAAGTTGATAGCTCTAGCAGTTGAAAAATGTGCCACTGTTTGAAATAGGACACGACCACAGACACTGCACTGTTGTGTCGACTCACCCTACTGGTGAGCCAACCATCATTATTCCAGCGCCTTTCAATTTCAGGCCAATTTTGGTCAATCAGGGGGGTAGAGATCTACGGAGTAAATTTTATTTCAGATGGCACTAACTTCTCCTTTATCTTTTTATACTGTTGGCACTCATCACCCCCAGAGGTTGGGGATTCCAAATGTGGCCACCAGAGGACAAAGGTTAAAAATACATCAATGAAGTCAAAAGCACCCATCATGTCTGAGTCCATTTTTGTTCCATGTCGACGACAGGTGAGCACAATGATCCCGGCCAATTCATTTTATGAAGTGTCTTTGGTTGACAGTATTTTCTTGTGAAAAATGCTGATCAGCCACTCTTTGGCAGGCATAATCTTCATGATTCCTGGCCAATTTCATTTGTTGAAGACAGAGTCTTCAGTTTTCAGTCATAATAAGGGGGTAGAGGGTTAACAGAAATCTAACTCATGATTTGTCCAACTAATCAAGATCATCGAGGTCAAGTTGCCCATTTTGCTGTTACTTGAGCACTCTTGTTCAGGTGGTCTCACACGGGGATAAAACTTCATGACTTGGCCACCAGGGTGCGGGTTCGGCGACATGAAAAATGATTTTTTGCTCTTCTAAACTGCTGGTTGGACAGTTATGAAGTTTGTTTCATGAGTATATAATATCAACCAGGACTAAGTGATGCTCACCCTGTAGACTGCAACATCGTCTTTGTGTCCCTAGTTCTTCTGTCCCTTCTCCTTGCATCCCTTGTCCTTGCATCCCTTGTCCTGGCCCTGGACCTTGTGGCCCTTGTACAATGTTGGCTCGGGCTGCCTAAAAAGAATCATTTTTTTGTTGAGGGGTTTATCTCATTTCTGAGTGTTTCTACTGCATGCTGTGTTCACACTGAATCCGATTTAAAACTGCTTTGCAGAGAGCACTTTCTGGTATAAAAATTGGCTACACCAGTTTCGAAACGGCTGCACCACACTTGGCCTAATGTGCATGCAATTCGATTTGAAAAGTGCAACTCTTGCCACGTATTGTAGTAACGTGCCTTTCGCGGATGAATGTCCCTGCCCCTTGTTGTAATTAGAAGATAATCAACACAGGAACAGGCTAGTGTGCATGCCCTCTGCCAATAGACTTCGTTGAAGCGGTTTCAAAACTGTATGAACAGAATTGTGTGTGGCAACCAAATCGTATGACAGTTGAAATTGTACATCAGGTTGATACTTTTTTAGGAGTTATTTTAACATCTTTGTAATGTTTCTTTTAACCCAGATGTAACTGAGGACTAAGTGATGCTTACCCTGTATGGCTCCAACATTGGCAGCAACATATCCTTGCGGTCCATCCAGTGTCTTCTCGGCTCTCGAGCTGGAGGCCGGCTCTCCTTCTTCATCGCCGTCTTGTCAATTTCAGCGGGTGTATATAAGTTTTGTGAAGCACAAGGAGGTTAAGGACACTGTTGTTATCCAAAGAGCCCAATGTCTTCGTCATAGCACTAAACTGGTTTAGCACAAGTACCACACGGACACGCCTGACATTTCGTCCGACGAAATTCCGCAGGCTAACAACAGGCCTCGAACCCCAGTCATTCCATCCCCCTCGAGATCAGGTAGGGGATCGCTGGCCAGCTATTGCTTACTATTGTTAACATTCGTAAGACTTATCCCGCCAACACTCTAAAACAAGGGGACCAATTGAATGACTAGCGACACGCAACTCTTATTGCCCGCATCAATCAACCACGATGACTCAAGGGGAACACGTACCCTGAACCTAAGTCCATGTCATCACCGTCGAAACTTAGATGAGGACCGCAGAACAGAGTGGCAAGCATGCCTGGGACCCAGCCACCGCGCTTTGGACATGAGATGAGTTAGACTCAAGTCGCCAGTCACGATAACCAAATACACCAAGCGTATAGCTTGAATCGAACCCGATCTATCATCGTCATCGGTCTCCTGGCCTGGCCTGGACAACTGAAAGCTGAATAGGTTGAAATAGATGATAAGCAGGAAACACGAAACCAAAAGAATAACAACTATACTAGCTAGATAACTACTCTAACTACTCTAACAACTATAATAGCTAGATAACTACAATTTAACTACTCTAACAACTAGAATAACAACAATAGCTACAAAACTAGCACAACATTGATCAGTCACACTTCCAGCACTCACTCAGCGACTAGAGTCCCACCTCCCCAAAGACCTCCCACACCCTTTTTCAATCCCATCTCACACACGCACACACACTAACACAACATCTTACTATGGTTACAACTATTGAATAACCGCCCGATTAGCAGATATAGAAGATAGAAGTGTCACTGTCAATTTATTTGATTTTCTTTTAATTACATGACCAAAATATGATTTAGTAGTGGCTACATGATGTATGTACCGAATATATTACTGCATTTTATAAACATTTCTTGGGATAAAAATGTTTTATTTTGAATATGCAAAATATAAACAAGTTGAAAGTTTTAATATCTTTGATCTCTTAGAAGAGTGCACATAATAAAGTTGCAATGGGGATAACAGTTAGACGTGTTCCATAATTTGCATTCTTTACACCAAAATAATTCGTTTCATTCTTTTTCCATATATCTCGCAGATTATTAGTCTGTAATTTTTTTCACTGCCTTGAGGCCCGGTGGGGGGTCAAGTTACAAGTTTATTTTACCAAAGATAACCAAATTTGACAGTGACACCCCTATTGGTCACGTCAGAGGAGTATACCTACCCTTCTTCTTGGAAATCAAACGAGAATCTTCGAATGCAATTGCGGACAAGGTTGTGTCATCTGAAATGACAAATTGGCACAAATGCGTCATTACAGCACTGCTTGTACTGTATAATCATTACTTATACTAAATTCCTAAAAATGGTGGTTGAATTATGCCTCTCTATTTTTTACATGATTTGCCTTCCTTTGGCAGAGGTTGACCTTATTCCTTTGTATCTATGGAAATAAAAGTGACCTAGTTCATGGTATATCCACATGAGGAACCAATCAGATTGCATTACAGCTTCCAACATGGCCTCCTGACTCATGACCAGATTGATGAGATTCTTCTGTTCTGACAAAGAAATGGACACCATGAAAAAGTTGTGAGGTGGCCAGATTGCATAAATAATTTGAGCAAGCTGTTTTCCCCTTCTTAGAACCAGCAAAAGTCTGATGAATAGGGTTCTGAGAGGGAAGGTCTCTCTCCATTCTGCTCATTCGAAAATGTCCACGCTTTCACTGAACATAATTCAGTGGTGATAAATTTGAATATCTTTTCAGAGGGGACCTTTAGACTTGTTGAACCTTTAAAAATATGTTGTAAGAGAGATACAGGACCCTCAGGCCCAAATCAGAATGTCATAGACATGATAGATGTTGTTGAGTCATGTTGTGCAAACAATTTCTGTATATTTAGCCATTTGACAATTTGGCACTCTATTGACGGATTAGGCATGTCATAACCTAATGGTATACATACCCTTGTAAATCATACAAGATTCTTCTGACTTTGCAATCGCAGAGAGGGTTTGAAGCATCTGTAAAGATAAATTGGCACAGATACGTAATAACAGCAATTCTATAAGATGTCATGAGATTAGCACCTAAAAATAATGGATGAAATAAATTTCTCATTCTCATTTAGGGTTTCCCTAGGCGTATATGCACTTTTTTCTTTCTTGTGTATTGTTTTTCATCTCTTGAAATTCTTGAGTGGCATATCTACATACAATGTACACCCAGAGTAGAATAAGTAAATTGACCCCATTTGACCTCTGTGACCTTGAAGGAGGTCAGATAAAAATCTGTGTATCTCTGAGTAGTCACCATAAAAATGTTATCGAAAACACATTTCTTTAGCCAGGAGTATCTCCGTTTTAGTCAAATGAACGCCAGTTGGGCCAAAATATTCATTGATTTTCCCACTGTCTGAGAACTATGAAGATGCTCTTGTCCATGTACTGTCACAACCACCAATGGAGAATGGAGAAATAATGGAGCGACCAGGGCCATTGTGCTCACCTGTAGACATCAGCCAACATACGCTATTTTGTGACCTTGAAAAATAGGCTTAGGTGGGTTTGGGTCAGGGTTAGGCAGACACAGCAACCACTAAGGTATTGGAATAAGGACATGTTGTCCATGATCTTAACACAAGAGGAATCAGAATAACAACCAACACATACAGTAATGTAACCTTTTATCAAATTTTAGGCCTACTTTCGTGTCCGGCCACCTGGTGGTCAAATTTGAAAACTGACCGTGCCAAAATTTGACATGCGCTTGGAGGTCATATTGAGGTAATCAAATATGTACATCCTAGATCTTTTTTTGAGTTTAAGCACTTGGATCCATTTTGGGTCAGGCCCCCTGGTGGCAATATCTGAAGTTGGATCGGGCTGAAATTTTGTGCCCCGGAGAAGGTCTTCCTGTCATACATTTTTCCAAGTTTTGAAGTTGCTATGTAAAACAATGACAAAACGTGCCACATTTTTTGTTTTTTCCAACTTTGACCTCTGTGACCTTGAAAAGTAACGTTTTTAGCTTTCTATGAACTGACAATTGAGAGTCTTCGCAACCTTTATAGCATTCGCCATTTGACGATTTTTTTTTCTTCTTTCGCCAGACTTTCATGTTTTGCAGATTTGTCATTACCCGCTGGCCTACCTTCAAATGTGGTCCATTTGAAGTGCAATGTCTGTTTGACTGCCTTCGTCTCTCTCAAACCAACTATCTGTTCAGAAGTTGTAAAAATTGTTCTCAGAGGTCTGAGTGATGTCGGTATTGAAAACTGCATGTTGGGTCATAAGGTAATGCACTTTTCTCGCCAAAAAAACAGAGGAAAGTTGTGTTTTCTTCCAAAATCTCTTTTGCATGTAACAAGATAATGTCAAGATTCAGTCATGGTGATACCCACCTTTAAAAACATTTGATGCTAAACGCAAACAATTTTTCTATTTCAGAATGTTGAAATAAGTCAAAATTGGAGATAGTTCTTTTTGGAAGAACCATGTACACCCTGCCAGAACGAATGTTCTGCCTGCACTGCATGCTTGAACCAAGCATTGGAAGATATAAAATGTGACCGGTAGTGGTTTTATGTAATATGCCCAAACTTTCTTTCAAGGTTGACAGAGTCTGTTGTTGCCTTAGATGACCAAACAAAGGTGTCAGATGTAATGGGCCAAGCCAGATTGGTAATGGGATTGGCCATAAGCCATGAATGAATAACCTTTTTATTTGATTATTATGGATTGGGTCTATAGAAATTGTACAGGGTGTTAATCAGTATAGTTGCTAGTTTTCCTCAAACAGTTTCTTGCAATGAAAACTGGTAGAAGAAAGTGGTGAACTAACTGGATAGCTTATAAGTGTGATATCGCACTTTTTAGATTTTAACTTTGACATTTTAACCCTGGTGGCCAAGTTTAGAATCAGACCAGACCAAAATTTGGTGTCAGAGGTATATGACGTAGGGAGTCATGTGTACCAAATTTCAACTGCATAGCTTTAGCGGTTGAGAAACGTGCCCTTGTTAATGTTACACTCAAATGGCAAATTTATGCCATTTGACCTCTGTGACCTCGAAAATTAGGTCAATTCAGAAACTTTTATGATATGTGATGTATCCATGTAATCTTGGTAGGAGAACCTACCATAAAGATTTTACCGAAAACGATTAACTCATCATAAGACTTAGAGAGATATCACACTTTCTAGGCCCCCTGGCCATTGGCCAAATCGAGAATCAGATCGGACCAAAATTCAGTGTCAGAGGTCACCTGACCTGGGGGGGGTCCTGTGTACAAAGTTTCAATGTCTTTCCCGCCACAAGAGTGCACGCCAAGATCCGAGTTCAAGTCACCCTGCTATTATTAAGACGCAACGCCATTTCCATTTATCATCACAGTTGGAGGGTAATCAATTGCCATCAGCTTGACGGCAGAAAAATTTATATCAGCACCATGACATCAAGGGGCAGATCATACTCATAGGTCCAGGAAACACCTTAAATTCATGCACTTGATTGGGAACAACGTTTACACAGTGTTGGCTGTCGTCACGTCACGATGCATTGAATTGAAGCTCTGATGGTTTCACGAGGTGATGCCAATCAAGTGCATGAATCTATAGTGCATTGTTCCACGTGGAAAGATTTAATGCGCACGGACGAGAGCTATTACTCAGGTCAAATTGGAGTCAACATCGGAAAAGCGCGATAATTCACAATAGACACCCTGCGAAAATACATTTCGGCCATTTTGAAACAACCCCTTTTGGAACGAGTTTACAATCCCCGATCACACCCCAAAAAAAGGTCATCGGTTGACTAACCAAGCACCACTGTTCAATGGATTTATAGTTGAATGCGATCAAACTACGTCATTTCCAATCGGGGATTCTAAAGTTTAGCCCCCCTTTCAATAACATAGAACATTGTAAGCAATCATGTTTCTTACAACAAAGCAATATTTAGGGGTAAATTAACTTGATAGGGTCACATGACCAAAAAAACCGGGAAAAGTTACGCAGCATCCATTATTCACTTGGCATTGCTGCCCCTTTGATCACAACCAAAATCTCCTCATCAGAGGTATATATATATCTCTACATATCATCAACATGACTTACATCACTTTACTCCCATGCCCGCTCAACAATCTTGCATGCCTTTCATGCAGGAGCGTAAAACTTTACCGTCTTGTACAGCGAAAAATACAGAAAATCGTAATTAGCGTGGTCGTTGTTACGAAACTTTCTCCTCCAGGACCAATTCCCAGTGGCCCGGTAGCGACAAACTGATTGTGACATCTTTTTCTTTTTGTTTCTGTTTGTTTGCCATGGTTGTGCCTATGTCCTGATCAGGTGTGAACAAAGCCTTCAGTAAGCCACCAAAGGGCACTCCGACTTGGGCCTCCATCCTTCCTATTGACCTGGGTCAGTATATTTCAAAACATGAACGGTTGAGGATTGGGATTGCTCCGAAGTGATCTTTGCTAGATAATCGAGCTCGTTCATTGCCTGTTTTGAGGTGGATTATCAGGTGTGGATCTGATTGTGCTGCCCTTGACTCTGGTGTAACAGCATTTGTTATCTCGGCGCCAGGTCTGGTTGGTGGCAGCATCTCATCAGGTCTGTTGCCAGCATCTCCTGTCTATCAGGTCGGTTGTGGCAGCATATTATGGTATGGTTGTAGCTGTTACCTATCTCAGTATCTGCTGTCTCGTCAGGTCTGGTGTTCTGATTTCGTGCAATCCCTTTATGAAAATGATCTCGTATTCACCATGTGAAAATGAGACCCAATTTTCCTAAGGGTGGAGACAAGGTCCACCCTGTAGAAAGATTGTGCACTGCGTTTGGGAGAGTACACATCCAGATCAGGCAGAGTACGCATCGTGAAGGGGGATGACACATCCAGCAACGACTTGGTACACACTCTGGCAATATGGCGAGCTATAAATGGGAGGGCACATCTAGAGGAGATATTGTGCACTGCTGTCTCATTGGCCGGAAGTCACTTCTGCAGGTAACAATATAGAGCGACGATAAAATAGACAGGCCCGTTGCGGTGGAACACAGAAATGTCCTCGTTTTTTCACTTTCGCTCCGATGTCTTTGAACAGGGTGACAAGTTCATCTACTACAGGGTGGCCCAGAATTGTTTTCCCTCACCCACAATGGATACACAATAGAATTTCCTTCCCGACACGCTATCGACAAGCTACCGACATGCATGCATGCTAGCACATTTAGGTAGCTTGTGTGTCGGTAAGAGACTAGAGACAATCACAATCTGTTTTCAGACGTTTAGTTGTATGTTCTATGGACAGGTGTCGCGTCTGTGTAATAAGTGTAACATGACGAAATGTCCCTAGCAATAAAAGTCATCTGTTATTCGCTCGATTTTTCCACGCGAGGTCAGACGGCACACCTTTCTGATGTTGGAATATAGGTCAATATACTCAATCAGGTATATGTGGCCCGAACCATACTTCGATTGTCGGACGATACGCCCATTCCTAAGCATTTATCCTTGTTCGCGGGATATTGCTTCATGTGATAAAAATCCACGTTACACCACCTGCTCCGCTTAGTGAAAATTCCGGACCGTCAGGTGGCGTAATGGTGGCGACATCTACCAACTTTCATAGGAACCAACGTGTGCCACTCCCATTCACTCCGAAAATGGCGGCTGGTTCGAAGTGCGTGCAGGTATGTCGGAAATATTTTGCCAATTTTGTCTTTTATCACTCTTCAAAAATGTAATTGACGAGTTCATTCGATTTGTGTCAATACCAGGAGAAGTTTTCGTGAAGTTTCTTCTTCACTTTCTGGTGTTATTTGTCTTAGATATTGACTCAAAGTCAAATGCACTAAATTTTCGTTTAGCCTACTCCCAGTCCCACACCGCATAGCCATAGGCCTATTGGGGGAATGCATGTAAAGTGAACGAACTGGTCACTTCTCAACATTTTTGCCAATATCTGTTATGCTTTATCGACAGAGGCTCTACATCAAGTTTCAGCAGTACAAGCCTCGCAGTACTGCGCTGTCGCAGATTACTTAACTCTACCGTCTGTAGTGGATCCACGGACACTTTTACTTTTAGTTTTACAGAACACTCATACACTGTGACAGTCTGTGTGACTGTGCACTGGCCACATAATTAATGTCGTAATAATGGTGATTGCATTTAACAGAATGGTGTGTTGTGTGCTGGTCCTTTATGGCTTTTATACAGGCAGATTGAATGCTTTCATTCTTGTGGTTTTATATCATTCTGTAAGTGTTACAGAGTTTACTATCTCAGTATCTTTGAAACTAAGTAGGCCTACATGTAGTAATAAGTATAAAACCATATGTTTTGTCACCAACTGTCATCAAAATATTCATCTCCATTCAACAAGTATATATGTGACCCTTGCCCTATTAAAAAGAAAAAACATTTTTCTTTATCGTGGTACAGTGGTAGGCCTATAGGATGGTCGTTTATATAAAGTGAGTTACCGTCCGTATATTACCTCAGGTCCTTATTCTCTCTGTAATATTACAGGTCCATGTAACACAGTCTAGGCGGGCTGAAGTATGTACATACATGTAAGGCTTTGGAATTTATGTGTATGTTGTCCTATTCCTAACATTCACTAAACCATTACAGGCATAACTGACGGCATAACTAGACTGAATGTTTAGGCTTTGTTACATCACCTTCTCCTTTGTAGTATGGTTGTGTGTATGCTTACATGTAGCCTGTTGGTGGAGGCCCATTGGCATTGCAGGACTCGAGGCCTTTGGATGTGGCAGCTTTTGGGGCGATCTTTACTCGTTTTGAAATTGTATTCTGTTCGTACTGAATTGATTGTCAAGGTTGGTGATGTTTTGTATTGGGGACTTTCAAGAGATTGCGCTTTAACTTAATACTAGTTACAGACCTCTCATGACCTTCCGATTATTTGATCAAATTAACCTGGTTGTGTAGTTGCCAGCACAAATTTTACCATCAGCGCTCAGAAACTAAAGCACAAGATGTGGTTTTCTCTTCTCAACAGCTGGTTCAGTTTGGTGCTAAGGAAGAAATGGTGACCAAGCCTAAAGCCATGCGTTTGTGTTGCTGATGACAGTTTTGTAAAAAAGAGAGACCATTCCGGTAAGCAGTTCACTGTAATGTGAGTAAGGTTTATTTCTACGTCTGTCAGAATATAGACGGCTTTGCAAAAATACCTAGACGTTAACACATTTATTGCTTGCTCATGCTTGTCTTCATATATGGCACCGGTAGAATTCACGGCTGAATGCAACGTCGTGGTCTTTCTGGTGCTGTGTCTGAAGGCACAGCAAATTCGCTTTCAGTGGTATCAAAACTACATGTAGACATTGCTGTGGCTAGTCCTCTACTGTTGGACGAGTAGTTGCTAGGAATAGCATCATTTGTGTCCTGTGTTGAGGTAGTTGATATGAGGTCACTCATGGTGCTAGTCGTACTGATGCTTTAGATGTGCTTTCTGTCTATGGCACTGGAAGAATTCACACAAAATAAAAGTTGTGAATCTTTTGGTGTCAAGTACAGATTGCTCTAGTTGCCTCTCCTGCTTGGTCATTAGTGTAGAATGTGTCGCTTCATAGCTTCTGCTTCATCAAATAAACCACCTCCATGTCTGACCTTCTCTGTCTCTGAATGGCACCTGAAGAATTCACGGGACAAATTGAAACGCCGTGGATTTTGGGGTGCCGTACATGGATGGACAGTTTGCGTCTGATCTGAAGAATATAAAATTAAACAGGAAAGTTGAATATACTCAATGTGGACGACATTGGAAATTTTCTCGAAAAACAAGCACGTTTATCAGGTTCCAAATAACCTTTTTACACGTGAAGCCTATCTTGCTCTTTTGTCCTTTTCTCCACAATGAATGAGTGCCTGCTTAGACCACTGCTTACAAGAGCTATGGCACTTTAGAATTCACTGTCGTCCATCATCGGTGGCTTGTAGGGTGCTGTGGCTCTTGGTGTAGTTAGCTGCTTTCGCTGGCCATGGATGCTTAGTGGACAACTGCTGGCTTTGGTGCTGGATCTCAGTCAACAGGGATGATCTTTGGAAACTACAAAGTCACCTGGGAGGATGCCACCTATTCACCACTTTTCTCAGCAGAATTCATGTGGGACTTCCTGTCAGGTGACAGGTTTTGACCAATCAAAACCCCTGTGTGTGATAATGGCCATGATGTCAGTGCCGCACAAGCCTGATAGCTTGGGTGTTTCCTAAAATATCTGAAAAATAAATAGTCAACGTGTCTATAGTGAAGTGTGGTACTAGTAGTCGGTGTCAATAGTGTACTCCGCGTACTTCCTAACAGGGTTAAATGTTGTAACCCAGATCGTGAATGATTTGACCTTGTTATTACACATGATTATCAACTTGGTCATGACAGAATGACCAAAAATACTTCTGATAAAAATGTGATCGAAAATCATTCTGATCACAAGAGGTAGTGTTTGATTTCTGTCATTTTATAAACGGTACTTCAAAACTTGTTATTGTTTTGGATACACAACCTAAGCTAGCATCTTAAAACATTGAAGATGACAGGTAAACAGAAATAGGTAAGATTTTAATAAAGGTAAGATTTTGTCAAAAAGTCTATGGTACTGCCTGTGGTGTAGGGTAGGCTCGTAGGCCTTTATGTTCATCTGTCTTTATATTGCACTTGGCCATGCCTGGCTAGGGATGGATTGGAAGTTGCTTATCAAGTCTGCTGCAGAATCCTGACTTAGTTATGAAGACTTTGAATCGGAGCCACTGAAAATGAATCAGTGCTGCTGTTTCCAGTATTGGTTGGTCATGGAACCAAATGGCCAAAAAATGCATCCGAAAACAGCACTGCACTTAGCTGACTGGGTGGATTCTTTGGGCTATTAGTGCCATGACCCATCCATAGCAGCGCTATTTCCGTTCCAGGTCCCCAAATTGCAGCACCGATTCCATGTCCTCATAGAGAATTGTATCATAGTTCGTAGTTGTATATGTTTCTCCTGCTCTGCTTTGTCATTCTGTCTATGGCACCAGAAGAATCCACGGTGTTGATGATAATCTGTGATTGTTCTTGTGTCATGCATGGACTTGACTGCTTACCTCGACCTGCATGAGATGATCGTCTCTGCTCCAAGCTTCACTACTGCAGTTTCCATTCCAAGGAGGTTGAAGGGGATGAAGAAAACTGCGTCAACCTGCAGCCTGATGTAACATCCTGCTACCAGCAAGCCAGGATGCGGCACCCTTCACTGCTTCATCTGCTTACCTTTCATTGGCAACGCCTGCCTGTAGACCTCAAGTGCAACCAAAGCAAAATTCGACAGCACTTTCTCCTGTGAATGATTACATATCGAAGGTCTCCTAGGCCAGAGAACTGTGGAACTTTCAGGGTGACAGCCGGCTCTGTCTTCCATTGTCATTGGAATGCAGTGCTGCCAAGTAGAAATGCTGGTCAAAGGGCTTGGGTGCATTTTCACCTACTCTTCTTCCTTCTGTAGGTTGGGAATTTATAATTCTAGCAAAAGATTATAGGCCTACTATAACTTAGTGCTTGGGTTCCAGGTTTGGCACCAATAGAATTCATGGTTTATTGGATCCATGAACTTACTGGTGACTCTCGTGGGGTGACTGTACAGCGGCAATCAAAACATGGTACTGCAGTCGCTTTCCAGCTACATTTTATTCTATGCTAGCTTTGGGTATCAAATTTCGAATTATGAAAGTATTCCTCGCATCTTTGATTGGTGAATGTTTTATAAAAAGTAGAAAAAAGTTCTAACCCTGTTCATGAATATGTTACAAAAGACATTTGTTAGTTCATTCATTCAACATTCCATTTATGATATATAGGTCTGTCTTTTGTTATGGCTCTTAGTCCTGCAAATTATTCTAAGAAGCGGCTGACCTGACCATAACAACAATTTATGACTGTCATAGTGCTGCCTTAATCATTAGATTTCATACGAGCGATATCAAATCTGGTTACCAATATGTAGAGGCCTTATGAAAGAACTATATGTGGGGAGAGTAATTGCTTGACGAGAGTGTGCTAAGGATCAATCTCGACATGATTTCATCTAATTCGTGACTTCTCCTGGCATGGAGTAGCTGTTTACAGCAGTGCTGACCATTATTCCCACGTAAACTTCGAACTTGTGTCCTCCAGTCGATTCAGGTAAGTCTTCAGCCACTGACTGAAGTCATTTTAGGGGATATTTATTCATCAAGCCAAGCCTCTGCTAAAAGAGCTATTGGGTTCGCCAAATTCAAGAAGAGCCAAAAACAATAAATGGATATTTTCTATCTGGTGGTCACAATCATCCTGTGGGGGTGCATAAACACATTCAGAGTTATTGCCAGTTGAGTCGAGCAAGTTGAGAATCATCATTTGCCTCGTTCCGTTCCAAATTCAGCGTTATTCTGCCAGTGTATTGTCACCTAGTGGAAAATTGTTTTGGGAAATTATTAGTTCCAGCAATATTTTTCTGCAAATGTGTGGCTTGAGATGAGGTATACAAGTACACAAATTGCAGTGTTCTGTTATTTGATATTTTTCGAAAATGATAAAAGGCATCTTGAGTCTACTATACATATGTAGGCCCGTGAATTCCTTTCCTTTTTTGAATGCCAGGTGAGGATATTGCAGTTGATGGGTTTCTAATTACCTATTTACCTGATCAGCATAATGTTGTTGGCAGAGAAATGGAAAACATTTCAAACTTTTAAGAAAAAATGTAGATTTGCATGAAAAATAATGGTCAAATATGATGAAATGAACTAGTGATAGTACTTTCTGTAACTTTCTCAAGGCTGAATGAAAAAAAATTGGAGTTTAGATCTCGGAATGAAATGATGTATATTTCATGGCTGCCACACCCCACCCTGCCAGCCAACACAAATCAAACATGGCCGGAAACCTCTGGCATGGTCAGTCTATTAAAAATGCACTGGCTTGTTCCTACACAAACCCTCCACTCCCTGGCCATGGTGTGTTTTCTATACAGAAGCTCTTCTCGTGTGTGTAATGGTGTAATCTGTGTTATGTAACCTAACTCTATGCTCGACCTGTATGGAAGCACTATAGCCTCTACACAAATCCTGTGTTACCTAACATTTAGACCATTCAGCTGGTTTGGAAACAGTTATGATGTAACCCAGGCTACAAAAGATGTAATGTCATGGGGCTCACAAGGGGAAAGAGTTAGTTATTTTTGTGGCATTTGGCCTGGTTTGTTTGCTTGTACTTCAAATATTTTTGTTAAGGCTTTGGGCGAAAGAATGGATTTAAAACTGGCCATAATAAACGTTAAGCTGTTGGTAGAAGTTAGTATTCAAGTAAACCTTGTCCCAACCCATACAATAAAACAGGAGAATTGAGACCAGTGGATTCTATCCCAGTAGAGATCCAGTAGAAATGTGTCGCTTCAATAGCCTCCAGTTGAGTCACTGTAAAAGGTTGGACAGTGGAATCCCAAACTTCAGCCTTGGCCATTCATGCAAAAGGTCTTAATTGTTCATTGGTCTGGGATCTACCAGTGGCATTCAGCTTTTTTAAACTGAAGACATAGCTCATGATGACCACACAGAAATTGTATTAGCTTCAACACTAGGTGGAAAAAAATCTACCTTCACCCAGTGGAGCTTCAGTCTTTCTCTTTGATGTGTTCCCCTTGAGCCCCCTCTGGCACTTAAAAACCCTTCCAATGGCTAATACCAGTTGAATGGATTCCATGTGGAATCCAAAGGATTGATTGGTGTGTATTGGTCTTGTCAGTGTCAATGTAATTATAGCTCTCAAACCTTGTGTAAGTCTTGCATGAAATTATATGATGATAAAGCTTGGCTAACCTTGGTCCAAATCAAGTCAAAACCTTTCCCTGGTATGGATTCATTGATAATGCATAAGTGTACAATAAATGACCATTTACGCATATATTATCAATATGGTGCATACATTATCTTCACTGCTGCCATCTGGTGGGGATTTGATGCACTGATAATTTCAATGGTGACCACTTAGGAAGGTTTGCCCCTCTTTTAAATTAACAAATTTATATGCAGTGATATAATTTTAAGCACATGTCATCTCCATTTCGATTCCAGTTAATAACTAGTGTTAATGATGGCCTATACTAGTAAGTTGAGGATAATTGACTCATTACAGTTACATAAATTATGTCATCAATCAATTGCCCATTGTCACTTGAGGTGTTGATTGGCTGAAGTGTCCCCTCAGAATTGTTCTTGTTTTGTTTGTTTTAAAGGTCTGTCCCGTCAGAATTGTTCTAATATAAGTGTTGGTTTGTTGGTTTTCTGGTGGCTGGTGGCTCGGGAAGATACAAATACACAGAGTGGTTGTGCAGTTATCATTCATGCAATTTGTCTCAAAAGAAGCTTCTGCTAGCAACAGATTTCAGGTAAAATGAACAGGAATGATAATGTACTTAGTACTCGCAACTGCTACGGGCTGACTTAACAGCACTTTCAGTGATTTCATAACATTTGGAGCCTCCCCTTTGAAAATGCAACTGCTCCTGACTGATTTTGCAGTACACTGCACTGTTCAGTGACTTGAATGACTGAGTAACAAAAAGTGTGGAGCTTCCCCTTTAAAGATTTATCACTCAGCAACCGGAGGTCAGCTGGTACCCTGATGTGATGTAATCATGGCTAATACTAAAATAGTATTACTTCTGGCCTGCATCAGCCTGTTTTACCCTTATGTAATATCCTGTTATTGGCTTGATGGGGCTTCTGAAGGGGTAGTCTGCAAGCTATTTTTACTCTTGGACAGGTAGGGTTAGGTGTTTTTCCTATGGATTATATGGGCATGGTGGTGGAAACTATCTATATCAAAACATACTGAGTGATGATGATAGCAACAATCCATATATGTTATCAGAGGCCAGAGCCTCCACTTTGAAGTGTCTGGGCCATTGATTGGTTTCTGTGTGTGAAAATTAAAAGTAGTCATTGGCATCTAGGGGAGAGATGCCCTGAAAAATTATTGCTCTCCAACATGATTTTCAGCTTGATTCACCCCATGAGAGTCCTCATTGATTTTAATCTTCTCCTGCTCAGTTGGAAAAAAGTATGGACTCCCTGTTGTGTTGCCACATGGCAGGAGAGCAAATGCATTCTTTTGGTGGTAGGAAAATTATCCAGTTTTCTTGCCAGGAAAACCTTTGAAAGAGGGAGGTACTATCCTGCTTCTCTTGCACCAGAAGATACCATGATTTGTATCATAACCAAACTCAACGGGGAAGTCCTTCATCATCCCTCGGTTCACTCCTGTCTGTGTGAATATTTCACATATCGACTAAATGTATGTCCCCAAAGCTTTTCGAGGAGCCCCTGAGAGAAATGTCCCCCTTTATACTGCCTCCCAGAGAGGTTAATCCCCCCCCCCCACATGTTGACCAAAATATGGCATTTATACTAGAGTTGAAGGCCCTGGAATATGTAACTGGTGTTTATTGTGGCTAAATATAGTTGACCAAGCCTATATTGCTGACCTTCAGCCTGTGACTGCCCAGGTCTGACTAACTCCAGGGAATGTTTAGCAGAGCTGAAATGAGGACCCCCAAAGGGCAATAAAGAGGCACCTGGTCACATTCCATAGAACTAGAAGCCATACAGGTTATAATTAACTTATGTCTCAGCCCCGGACAACTGTGTGTTTTTTTCTCATTTAGATTGGCCTTGGCCCTTTAGAAACACCCTCCCAGGCAGCCTTCTTCAAATTGAAGGTGTGCTAACTGAATTTGCTTGAAGAGTGATGTCGTCTCCATCTGGTGGGAAAGGGAAGAACTGCTTTTCAAGGGACTGAAAAACTTCAGTTCAACCCCAGGGCCATGAATCCCTAGAGACCCTTCGGGTTGATTAATTTTGTTTGTCAACTTGACATTTCTTAGTTATCCTTCAATTTAGTCAGGGAAAATATGATTGCAACATGTTTACACCATTAGATTTGGAAGTGTTAATTTGTGTGGTGTTATGAATCTATCACATAATTCTCTCATTTTAAGTGTTTGGAGCAGAATGGTAGATGATTCAAGTGTGAACGTGTAACAGTATAGCCACAAGTCTTGCTCAACAAGACGTGTTACAATGGGGGATGAAGCGAAAGGCGAGATTGATGTCACCGTGACGCCCGCCGTGTCTCGTGCTTCGCTTCAGGAACCAGATGAAGATGCAGGGAAGTGCGGCTATGGAGACTGTACACCCAACTGCCTCCAGAGATTCCATAATCCTCCTTGGTTGCTGGCTTCCTTATGCTTCATGGTCATTGTCCAAGGTGAGTATGCAACGACATTTGGCCTTGTTTGTGCAAGTATGAATGTGCTGTCAGTCACAAGGCAGAAATTTGCCTCAATTTCTTCCTCATCTGGCCGAAGGCCTGATTGCTCCGAATTCTAAATCCGAATGAAAGAAAGACTGATCTTATCCTCATTATATTGGTTAGTTTTTTTCGACTTTTAGGTTTCATTGTGACTGGTCTGATGGGTTCCGTCATCTCCACCCTAGAGCGTCGTTTCAACCTGAGTAGTACACAAACAGGCTTGATTGCAACAACGTATGATATGTCTGTCGCCCTGGTGTTGATTCCAGTCACTTATTACGGCGGTCACCAGCACAAAGGCAAATGGCTAGGTAGGACATCACAAGGGGCCATACATGAAACAATTTGGTTGGTGACAATATTATATATGTGAGCCTTGAGTATTTGATACCATGTATGGTATCCTGGGTACCACCTGGGTGGATATCCAGGCCGATAGGCCTCTAGTTATTGATATGTCGATAATGAAGGAGACAAATGAATTAGAAAACACAGCAGTTCTGTGTAGTTGCTCCTGAAGTGTTGGTGGTTGGACACGAAAGCTGTCCAAAGACAAAGACATGACCAGAGGTTGGAGAGCTGTCATTGGGAACTGTCAATGGCATTAACTTTTTGCATTTTCTCAGATGACGGCAGTGTTGCACATCCATCCCACATCCGTGACCTCTTTATTTCTCTTCAGCGTACGGCAGTATAATAATGGGTGTTGGCTCCCTTGTGATGGTTATTCCCCAGTTTACCACAGACGTCTACAAGATCGGGTCGTCCCACCTTACATACTGTTCAGGTACGAGTCTTCTGCAAGCTGGATTGATAACAGCAGTCCAAGGCAGCTGGTGGGTGTCAGTGCTGATCTAATACTTTCTGTCGCAATGCCAATGCTGTCACATTCCAAGTTTGGACAGGTTTGATTTTCGTGGTGTCATCCCTACTGTACGCCAGCCAAACTTACCTTATGAGCCACTCTGTCGAAAGCTTTCTTGTCTCGATTGGGAGACAAGAAAATAGTTTGTAGCTAGCTGGCTGCTTATCAACTGGTCAAAGACATTGGCACAACCCACAAGTCTCCATCTTTTCATCTGTGAACTTGATATCTAAACCATTTGGACTTCATCTTTTATCAAGTTGGTTTCGCTGCCTCCATTTCAGCTTCCTCTGTAAACACGACTGCAAGACCTGAATGCCTGACCAATGAAAACTTAAGTGATTACATCTACGTGTTCATCCTGTCTCAGTTCCTGATTGGTCTCGGTGCCTCGCCAATGTTTTCACTCACTTTTGTCTATTTGGATGAGAACCTGTCAAGTGATTCGTCGGCACTGTATATAGGTAAGTTTCTCAGGGGTGTTGCCCTTTAATTCTTGCCAGTTTTGTCCAAAGACAAGTGTGACCTAATCAGCAATTGACAGGATAAGGAGCCAACAGATGGTGCCTGTTATCCATCTCATACAGGGGCATGGCGATTGAAGCGACTTGCCCGAGTTCACATGTGACGTAGTCTTTGCTATCGAACCCACTATGTTCTGAATATGAGTCTAACACCTTTGCCACTGAGGCATACTAGACCCCCCCCCCCCCACCCCTTGATATTCTGTTTTTTTCCTTAGTATCCTGTTGGGTGACACACCAACTTGGTCCAGATTTCCTTTCATCTATCCACATATTGCATTTGTTTGTTTCAGGGATTTACTACGCTGTGAGTATCTTGGGTCCAGCGCTTGGTTTCCTTCTCGGTGGTTACTTCCTCAATACATATGGAGATGTCGGATTTGTAGATGTCACCAGGTTAGTTGTGTTGGGCATGTTTATAAATCCCCCTGAACTAATCATCCCTGCATGGTTTCTGTTGTGCTTCTTTTCTGACCTGGTTCTGTCTCAAGACTTTACAACTATGATGGGTCTCCTCAGGCAAACTCATGGGTATAAAGAGGTTGCCGATACAGTGTTAACTCCTCCACCGAATACATAGGAAATCCGTCTGAATCCAAATATGTTTCTACTAATCTGCTCAAACTTTTCACCTTCAGCCTAGCTATTACAAAAGATGACCCACAATGGTATGGAGCATGGTGGATAGGCTATATCCTTTGTGGCATCCTGGCCTTGATTGCGGCATTCCCACTCTTCTGTTATGCTCGGGAATTACCAGGCGCAGCAGCGAGGCGGCACAAAAGCTATAAAGAAACTGATGAACACTCTAATGAATCTGGTTTTGGGACCAGCTTAAAAGACCTCCCAGCAGCTTTAAAAAACATTTTCCAAATACCGACATTTGTGTTATTAGCACTCTGTGATAGTCTCGAGGCTTTAGCGGTTGCTGGGGCTGCCACGTTTATGCCAAAGTACCTCGAGACCCAGTATGGACTGAGTTCAGGTTTAGCTTCTATAGTAGCAGGTAATTTATCATCATTGGTGTGGGCTTAGCCTTCAAAACTCTAGTTGTTTTGGAAAACTATCAGAAATGTTGCAAAGCTTTGTAATTCACATGAAAAGAATAGTCCTATTAGTAGATTCACATCGAGAGCTAATTCAACTAATGGCTGTGAAGATTGAGGTTTTGACTATGTTACCTTTTGTGGACAATTTCTGTGTCCTTGAGTGACCTTCATATTCTTGTCTTCAAGGTGGTGTCATGATCCCTGCAGGAGGTGGCGGTGCCATCCTTGGCGGCATCATCATCAAGAAGTGGAAACTTGGATGCAGCAGCATCATGAAGGGCTGCATCGTTGCCCTCACACTCTCATCATTCTTCACCATCGCTGTCCTGGCTAGCTGTCCCAATAGAGACATTGCTGGTGTAACTGTGCCATATTTTACAAAGTGAGTAAGAAGAGATGTTGGCTTGCTCTTGTGCAGACAACTCCAGATCATGTCATATGCGAGAGAAAATTGTTTATGCGGGAACGAGTAATTTGGATGTGTATGTTCAAGACTAGAGGCATCTGTAACAGGGAATATTTCCTAATTTACGGTATCACATATCACTTGATTTGAAATTTGTCAGTTAGTGTTATAAGTTGTCTTTCTTCTTTCTGTAGTACCTCCTTGACAACGATAAGTAGTTGCAATGCAGACTGCAATTGTAGATTTTACGCCTACGATCCAGTCTGTGCCGACGAAAGGATAGAGTACCTGACTCCTTGCTTTGCTGGTTGCACCAACTTCACAGGTCAGACGGTAAGAATGCATTCTATGAGGCTCTCTTGAGGAAATAGTTGATGATTATCGATGAATAGTGTGATGTTGCTTCTCCACCGGTTGGTCAGAGGCCATCACTTTACCTGCTTTCTGTTAAGACTTTTCATAGTACATTGTATTTCTTGTAACTTGTGGCCAACTTACTTTCTACTTATGGCTCTTCATTCCTGGGCCACAGGCATGCAGCATATTCGTCATCAATTTCAAGATGGCAGGGCAAAAATGTTGACTATTACTACATGACTGTGAAGAGCTCCTGACTGGTTTGACAGTACTTTTAATCAATATGCTATTTCTTTCCAGCAATCCTGTCGTTGTACCGAGGGCACCAACCAGATATTAAAGTATGGGGCGTGTCCAGCAACTTGTACATTCCTGCCACTCTTCCTAACTGCTCTCTTCTTCATCATATTCTTTGGCTTCTGCGCTTCAACACCAACCGTCCAGGCAACTTTAAGGTGAGGAATGACTTCTGACCATCAATCTGTCGCGCGATCTGTCATCAATCTGTTGCAACTCATTCAGCCCAAGTTACAATCGAACTCTGCATTTTCCACTGTCACAACCTGAATTATCAATGAAATAACAGAAAGAGGTTCCACTGTATATTGGTAGCATATTTTTTCAGGTGTGTTCCATTCAAGCAGAGGTCTTTAGCGACAGGCGTGTCTTGGATCTTCGTCCGATGTCTTGGTAAGTAAAAGACACAGGACTCTAGCAAGCCGAGCCCTGAATACTAGGGCGATTTTGAAAGGGGTAAAAGGTTCCATGGCTAAAGTCTTACCAAGACCCTTCCTTGATTCATTTGTTAGGGATTCTGGAACCTATCACCTAACTAACAAGGATCAGTAATCCATCTTTGTTTCATATGTTTCAGGTGCCATTCCCAGCCCATTGATATTTGGGGCCCTGCTAGATGGTGTCTGCCTTAAATGGGGGGAGCACTGTGGAGAGAAAACGTCATGTCAGATCTACGCCAATGAACAAGCGAGCTATCGTGTTGTCATTGGAGTCCTCAGTTGTAAGGTCATGGCCGTCCTCTTCATGGTGTTGGCATGGAAAATGTACCGACCGCCTCAAGATGCTGAACCACTCGAGAATCATGTCTACCTGGAAGCAAAGGGGGAGACAAATATGGCACTTGACATGGATGGGACAGCTCCCAATGGGGATGTGAACTCTATGGTGAAATTAGATAGCACTGGATCTAATGGTGGTCCAGTGTCCAGTCGTTTGTAAAATGTATAATGTGATTCCTTTAGAACTTGTGTATTGGGACCAATAATGTGATGTTGCATTGTGCGTTAATTGTGTCATGAAATAGTTTCTTTATTACTTATACAGACTTGAAAAAAATAATACATTGATTTATGAATATTTCTGAAAAATAATGTTGTACAAAGCACCTACTTTTTGATTCTGTCCATTGCCCGTGCCATGTTTTGTCAATAAATGTCCAATCTTATTTGTAAATATTCTATTTAATAAATTATCTGTTTTGCCGTACAAATGTATTTGTTTTCTTGATAAACCCTGGAGGATTGAATTTGCAACCAGTTTCTAAAGCCTCGCCACAAATGTGGAGATGAAATGCACAATTGGATAAGGACACTGTTGATACACAGTCCCATCCCTCTGTTGTGCTGTCTCCTACTGCAAGGTTGAATCCAATTGCAGGACTGGACTGCTAAGACTTCCATATGTTGGTACATGTAATATCATCCTGGAGGACCAAAAGGTTAATATGCCCGTGAATATCCTGAAGGCCAGTTAACTTGGGCAATGATGTTTGTTGTTTATTTGAAAGACTCTGGTGAGGGTCACCCTGGTTTATGACTGCAATTAACTTGGATCAAAGGACTGGCTTTTTCAGGCCTACGGTCCCTGTGCAGGCATACATTACTACACCTCCTGCCAGAGCTGCATTACTGCCTTAGGGTGGTGGTGTGGCTGATTTTTCTAGTCCAAATCTGCCGACTCTGTCATCAGGGGAATTCAATCCTGAATCGAAGGATGACAGAGGGTGGACACAGTCACAATCAGCCGAAAGATATGGGTTCTAATATTAGCTCGAGTATGGCAAAGTTGGTCACAGCCATTGTGAATAGCTGAGGTCCTGCGCGTATGAAACCGGCCATGGAGGAGACGCTGTATATCAACTGGACAGAAGAGGGGTCCAAGCATGGGGACACAGACTCACAGTCACAATCACTCAGCGCGAGTTACACCAAGTCAGAGACTGGCACAAACATTAACACCAACAAAACTTTACCAAATAATAATAAATAGGATGTATTGATTTTGATAAAATATTACAAAACTATACAAAATGTGCAAGTGCCAACTTCTGCTCAGTACAATCCTGAAATATCCAAACTGTGGCCGACAAAAAAGTCCACAGCCAATCATCTCAAAAATCTCTTCTGTTTTGAAATGGTGAACTATTGATAACTAGTTATCACAACACAGCACTGTCTGACCTATACTTTACAAATTAGGGTGCACAATTCTTGGCACATTCTCTTGTCTGTTGCAATTTCACACTGCACTTACAGAGTTCATTTCCCTTCCTTCACCAAGTATGTTTTCTTCTCCAGATTTCAGATTCTGTGACAAGCGGTCGTATGTTGGCTGTAGTGCGATGATAAACCAAGCCACAACAGCGAAACAGCCCCTGGCAATGTTCACGTTCCTCCAGGTGTAGATCAGATCGTCGGCAGTCTGCAAAGAATGCAATTAACACTAAGAAATAGGAATTCTCATCCTTGACTTAATTTCAACTCCCTGGGATTTTTTGACTTGGTGCTCTCACATTTTCAAATTCAGGAGCAACCACACAAGATAATGATAAAATACTTAAGGATGTCACAGGCCCGTGCTAATTTCATGATTTCACCTAAGGACAATGCATATCTTGGCCATAAGCATCTTTAGTTTAAGGCCTTGAAAAACCCATTGGTTTCTTATACACATCAATACTGAAATTATTACAGAAATATACAATCAGTGCTGCCTTGACAATTGGCAATGGGCAGGACGTAATTTCATGATTTGACGAGTGATGACCGACACATGAAAGCGTGGAGGTTTTTTTTCTTACCGTAGCATCTCCCCAGTAGAAAGTCGAGTTCACCCCATAAAGTCTCATCTTGTCATCCGTATCTGCGATGCTGAGGCTGAGAATCATGGCAACAAAGTAGAAGAGGATGGAGATGGCACCGTTCTGCATTGTCAGGCATTGAATCAGAAACCTTCGGTTCATGCGACACACATCAAATCTGAAATAGCAATGATAAAGAAATTGATACTTATAATTAATAATTTTATAAAATTATACAATTATAAGTTCAACCATTTACCATTTATTCTTTTTGCTAAGGAACTACATTTTTTGCATTTTTTTTTCATCAGGATTTGAGATAAGACATTTTTTCCAACTGAGGTATTTTGATTAGGAATATAATTTGAAAACAAGAGCAGACAACTTACCTGTCTAAAGCAGAGACTGTACAGATAACAAACATGAGATAGTAGGCCACTTGAACTGGCCATGCTATTTCGTTGTACAGGTCAAGAAATTCTGTATAGCTGTAGCCAAGGAGTATCAGCACCACAAAGCTGAACTGGCAGATGGCAAAACCGCCAAGTATTCCATGGATGAAGAGAGAGAAAATCCTCAGGCCTTTCTGGCTTGATAATGCAAAGTCTAAAGTGGATGCTCCTTTGGGCTCTTCAGTTTCTGCTGCGAGTCGACGTTCCTCAATTTCTGCCAAACGTCTGGCTAGTTTCTGTTTGTCCTCTTGTCTAAATCGGCCTGAAACAAGAACAATATAGGCCTCGAGAACCGTTCAACTATGATAGAAGAAGAAGGAACAGAGGGAGCCCAACTATGTTTCGTGAATAGTGAATGGCAAAAGAGTGTTAGTATTATAGTGGGTCACCAAGGAACCCAATGTGCCATCAAGGGAAGTAATCAACCATCTAGCAGGTAAGCTCCTCCCCCATTCACTTCTCTCTGTATCTCTCTTCTCCCACAATACTTACTCTTCTGTTCTATATATAATTTGTTTGCCGGCTGACTCTTGAGATTAACACCAGATGGTGCATTCACAACATCCTCTTCATCATCCTCATCATCTGCCTCGGTTTCAGATTTCACGCCATCAATGATGTCATCTTCCAAATCAGCAAGATCCGCAGCAAGACCACCATTGGCATATTCGTCTTTTAGATTGGTCCTATTGATTAAAGAGTCCATTATTTTTACAACAAAAAATGACATCTAAAATATATGATGAGATTCATTTACACTACCATTGAACAGACCCTGTCTTCAAAGATAGACATTTAGAGTCAAGAAAAGACAGGACTGTGGGGCCTTGGTAAGTTCTAAACTTGGATAAGACCTCCACATACCTGGATGATCTTGGAGTTCTCCTCTTTTTCTTTCTTGGTGTCCTCCTGGGTGTTTCAGGTTCACCCTCGACCTCTTCAGACTGACCAATCAAACTGTGCTGACTGCCACTGGCATCTTGCTGCTGAAAAGAACAAAATGTCAACACACCAACATTAGACCACCAAACTAAGTATTATTACACGGGGTTGATGTCATGGCTACTAAGTCAAACTGACATTGACAACAACAAGTTGGCCCCACTGGCCCCATTTCTCAGTCAATAAATATACGGTAACAAAGTGTTTATTTTAAACTTGCCAGCCGGCCATGGACATAGAGCCTAGACTAGAGGCTATGCGCCGAGCTAGACTTGATGCGCAATCCCCTCAGCAGTCAAGGCCTGGAGGTTACGTTCGTCACTGGCCAATCTTTGATGGATTCTAAATAGGGGATTCTAACACCATTCCTTACCGTCAATATGCTGCTGGGCTGTCAGTGAGTGAAATACTAGAACATTTAGGCCTACAAAACAATAATCTGCATTTGCATAGGATAGGCTATGCTACCGTCCTTTAGCTTACCTTTGGCTTCCTCGGCGACTTTTTTCGAGGTTTCCTGGCTCTTGGCGTTGCCTGATCGCCATCAACCACATCCCCACCAGTGTCAGCAGACGGCCCTTCTTCACCACCAGCAGGTTTCGGCCGAGGACGTCTCTTTTTCTTGCGGACACTTCCTTCACCAGGGCCAGGCCCAGCAGCAGAACCAGCCTGCCCACTTTCACTAAAGTCTTGCCCGTCAGCTGCCGCTTTGGCTGTAGTTGGGCGTTTCTTTTTCTTTGGTCTAGGTTTAGGAACATTCTCACTACCTTCTTTATCATCCGCTCCCCCTGTACCACCAAGGGGAGGCAGTTTTCTGCTTTTAGGCTTTTTGTTGCCAAGATCGTCCGCCATTTTGACGCTAAACTTACGCGCACTTGAAACGGTAGATGGCGCCACGAAAACTTGATACATTAGAGACGTTCCGAAATTGGACATTTACGTCACGTATTGTAGGCAGGCTAATGCGGAGTACTTTGGACGGGGGGGGGCTCCTCACTCCGGATTTGGGACAGGTTGGGGAACTTTGATCCCAAATTGGGCAGAAAACGGTCCTGATGTATCATTATAAAGTTCCATCCGCAATCCTGCTGCCGATCGCCGACAGGTCATTTTCGACAAATCCTAATACTATTTCTTGACTCCCCTTAAATCCCGACACAATAATGTATGTCGCGCCCGAAAATCCCGACCGTTTTTTGGCCTACCTGGTGTCCTGTACCAAGTAGGGGATGGATTATCAGTAACCAGAACAATCCTACATGTACAAATAAAATAACATCAATTGCAATTCCCATTCTATATTTTTTATTTAGATAAGGATATGTTTACAATGCAGATATAAACCAGCAAACTTGCCACAGCACCTAGAACACGTAGAAACAAATATTTTGTGAGAATTCAGACAACTTCAGTAGGAGTAACAGAAAGTGTCCGACAATATTTTCGAAACTCATGGTTTGAGCTAGTCTAATCAGCATCGAGTATCTCATTCAAGATTTCGATTCTGGACTCCTCCAGTAAACTTTCAATCATCTCATGCAACAACTCCTTCCCTGCTAAATATGCCTCCACATTATGTTCCGTAGCTTTAACTCGGTGGTCAGTGATTCGATCCTGGCTGTAGTTGTATGTCCTGATCTTTTCTGATCGGCCACCACTTCCAACTTGTAGCTTTCGTTTACTCTGGCGTTGGCTTGTTTGTTTTTCGAGTTCACGTTGGTATAACCTAGAAACCAAAAAAGGTGATGATCAATCATCCTTGTATATTACTACTATGTATGGTGGGACCATATTATGTGGATTCATAATTTCTATGGGGTTTGTGTGCCTAGCAGTGAAATATCATAAGTTCTATATTAAGCTATGTAAACAGAGGAGCAGTTCTCACCTGTGATACCAGCAGGAAGTGGAGCTAACTAGCTGAACTAACTGAAATACATGTAGCAGTAGTTCTGCCTTGGACAATCACCAACAGTCTTTCAGTGATAGTGGATTGTTTCTACTTGGATAATTTTACGTGATAGAAGTCCTCTGACATCAGTTCTTGAAATCAGTGGTCTCATTGGGGATGAAGCCAGAGCATATTACCGAGATTTCAAAACTTTTAATGCATTTTCTTTATTCTTGATTTGGGAACGATCACTCTGAGATTCAGCAACTACACCTGAAATAGACACAAAGATTACTTTACATCAAAAGCAAGGTTTCGATTCATCGCAACATACAATCATTTCAATAACAAACATCTAAATATGGTTAATTTGATAATCATGAATACAACAGCGCTCAGCATCTTCTCCTTAAATTTGCAACATCTTCTACATATTCAGTACAATGTAGTTCAGACAGTCTTATGGACCATGTGACATGTGGGCAAAACATGCAATTAGAATAACTCCACTGTTTTATCATGAATTCCAACTGTATTTCCTAATATTTCAAAGCACTGGAGGGGTTGGGGTACCCTAACCAAGGAATACCTCGTAAACCCCCCTGGATACATACCAGTGGGAATATGAGTGAGTCTGACCGCACTCTCCACTTTATTGATATGTTGGCCTCCCTTGCCACTGGCTCGGAATGTATCAAGTCTCAGGTCAGATGGATTAAGTTGGATGTCAATCTGGATTAAAACAGCAGAAATACTACCATAAACACGAGTAATTTCGAAGTCCTCAAAAGTAACAGTCAGTGGTTCATCCTTGAAGTATTATGAAAGCCTTGTTGGCTTGTATCATTGGAAGGGATGAAGACTAGACAGGGGGATCACAAGTAAAGTGAATTCACACTCACATCATGGGGTTGTGGCAGAATGGCCACTGTCATTGTACTCGTGTGCATCCTGCTCAACTTTTCCGTTTTTGGTATCCGCTGGACACGATGGACACCGCCTTCATACTTGAGATACTTGAAAACGTCAAGGCCGTGGATGCTGGCACTTGCCCGTCTTATTCCACCTGGAGTGATCAAAACAAAATCGTTAGTGGTTAAATCAACTCACCAGATAAGGACTCAGTTGAAGAGAGAACAAGTTTTAAAATTGTAATCACAGTACCAATAAATTTCTTGGGAGCTTTCGTAAGAGCACTTTAGTTCACTTTATTCAATCCACAGAACAGTTGAGATCATCTTTAAAACAGATCAGTACACAATGGAATGGGATAGGGTATTCCGGTCATTCGCAAGGAACAGAATATCATCTGCTGGTAAAAACAAAAATTTGTCAAACCTACCTAATTCTGTTTGCTCGCATTCAAAGACTTCGAATTTCCAACCTCGCCACGTTGCATAATTTTCATACATTGTTAAGATTTCCCTTGTGAACAACATGGCTTCCTGACCGCCGACCCCAGCATGAACTTCCAGGATGATGTCACTGTCATCGATACGTTCTGGCGGCACCATGAGGTGTAAAATCTAAAACAGCAAGAAACAGTCACATATACATGTAGAACTCCATCATGTGAAGTCACCTTGGCATCAATTCTTTGAAGTCTCTAATGAGGTTGCGTGTCTTCAAACAAAGTTCAAGTATTTTTACTTTCTACGATAACAAGTTCTTGGCACATTTTTCGTAGTGACCTCACAGTCAGAGCGCTAGCATTGAATGAAGGACACCAAATATTTTTCTCCAAAGGTTTGCTGTCTATCGACTTATTGAAGCAAGACATATCACGGATCTCGATGGCCTAGTGGTTAAGGCGCCCGCCTCGTGAACGGAAGGTCGAAGGTTCGAGGCCCGCTGGTAACCTCTTTCCGATGCGGCCGGTTGGTTAGTCGCCAGCTAGTTAAATATAGGGTACAAACTGCCTTCTCGCCAGGCGCATGGCATCAGAGATAGGAGTTTGGAAGTAAAGAGTGTCTCATAAGCCAAAAAGCTGGCTGGCCCTTTCATTAGGGGCGACACTATAATAAACAAACTTTTTTATAAGGAGGCGAACATAGCATTTTGATGGACTCTTCATTGTCATATGCCACTGGTGACAAAAAGTATCCAGGTTTCGACTTCCTTGTCTCATCCTCAGATTCAAAATAGTATACCTGATCTTCTAGTTGTTCCAGTCTTTCACTCAGTTTGCCCTGTTCTTCTTTTGTCAGCTCCAACATTTCACCATCACTGCTGTCAAGAGCTGGAAAGAAATAATAGTAAAATGTCATACAGGGAATCAAAAATACCGAAGTGCCAACAACACATTTCTGTAGAATTTAAAGACCAATTTATGTGAAGAAATCTACTGTACAAAGCCAACTTAAGCACTCAAAAACTGAAGTTTCAAGCTTGATGTTGTTTGACCTCAAGTAGTATCACTACCAGGAGATGGGTTAATAAGGAGGTAAATCAAATGACCAATGACCATTGCAGCAGCAATGCCTTACACTTACATTCTAACATCTTTTCAAGCTCCAAAAGTTCCATTTTTGTATTCTCGTATTCCTTGCAGGATTCTGCCAGAGGGGTCAGCTTCCAGTGTATCTTTCCTAATGCCATCCGCTCGTTGTCACTAACAGCATCTGGCTCCAGAAGCTTTGCCGTCAGATCATCATACTCCTCAAGAGTCTTCTTCAAATGATTTTGCAGAAGAGGGTTTTCCAAGTAAAGTTTTTCAGATCGTAAAGTATGATATGCTTGGTTGAAACTAGCTAGGGAAGTGTTAGAAGTGTTGGCATTGGCATATGGAACCTTGAGCCAAGAGGAACAACCCCAAATTCTGGTAAAACTAAATCCAATATTTTGAGATGAATATCTTTTATGACTTGACTCTATTCGTGATTCCCGAGTTCGAAATGTCCAGATACATGCTGGTCCACATCTTCTTGAAAATAAATTAGTGGCGTTATAAAGATTTCTCCAGTAGCTAGGGATGAAATGAAGCTTTTGAAACTTTATGAGTGAGCACATTTTGAAAAGTTCCAATGCACTTCAGCCTCTTCTATTGTCTATCAATCTGATGGCGACACCGTTTCAGAAACAGCAGCGGAGCAGGAGATACAAGGCCGTATTTAGCGTTGGGGGGAAGCATTCATGCATTTCACCTGGAACAAAGTCAAATGATTTTCGTCAGCCAAACCAAAAATGAGCAGAATCGACCCAAGTTTGTGAGGGAATGAGTTTCGTCCAAAAATAGATCTGTTTACATACAAATGGCAATTCATTGCAGGTACACGTCAACGGGTCATTGTCGGACGTCAGTTCGCCAAGAAAACCAAAGGAATTGAAGGATTCATTGAACTGATCAACACATCATTAGTTTTCAGTGAAGTTCAACTGTATTCCTGGATAAATCACTTTGGTATATAGGCCTAGAGAGTAAGATTACAATTAACTCACGTTAGTTTGAGTTCCGGGGAGGTAGCGCAGTAAGCACGTTGGTTTAGGGGCGCAATAACCTAGCTTATAGCGAGCAATTAGTACACTAAGATTTCAGTGATTAACATAATAGTTGCAAGTATTTGGCATTTTAGACTCATATTTCGTGCTATAATAACTACGTTGTAAACATAATGCTCAAAATTGATTCATGAAAAAGTTGTTAGGGCAATATCAAGCAAGCAGTAATGGAAAAAAGTGTAATTCCATTAACTGAATATTGTTTTTAGACACTATAACATTCTAGGCCTACTTTTCCGTAAACCACGAGAACAATGTATGTGAAAAAAACAACACATATAAGTGAGGCGCCGAGTATACAGTAATTGTAAGGTAAAGAAAAGCTCGGTCTCTAAAGTCTGGAGGTCCGGAGTCCGTAACTGTGACGGTCACGAGAGTGATTTGTTCTTACGGATAGATCGAGAGGGCGGTTTGGGGTTCCGCCGACGGTGCTCGCATGCATTAGTCGTATCCCCGAAACCTTTACAACGCGAACAAAGCTCGTGGCATCCATGACGGTATAGGAATTGACGGTGAGGTAACAAAAAAACTCATGGCATATCGGATGCGCATCCGATGACGGTAAAGAAATTGACGGTAAAGGATCTCGTGGCATATCGGATGCGCATCCGAAGACGGTAAGGGAATTGACGGTGAAGGATCTCGTGGCATATCGGATGCGCATCCGATGACGGAAAAGAAATTGACGGTAAAGGATCTCGTGGCATATCGGATGCGCATCCGAAGACGGTAAGGGAATTGACGGTGAAGGATCTCGTGGCATATCGGATGCGCATCCGATGACGGTTTTATATACATATATATACATGTATATTATATAAATTTTAGTTTTACACTATTATGTAAGTGCAAGCTCTAGTGAGCTCACACAACTGTTTGGCAGTCCTGGCTCCTCCATCGTGCTGACAACATGATGAGAGAGATGAGACAGTCACAGCCATTGGCTGCTCTGCCAAGTTGTCAACATGGTGAGAGAGATGAGGAAGTCACAGCCAGGCCGATTCAGTCCTGGCTGCTCCACCGTGTTAACAACATGATGAGAGAGATGAGGAAGTCACAACCAGGCCGAATCAGTCCTGGCTGCTCCACTGCGTTGACAACATGATGAGAGTGATGAGACAGTCACAGCCAGGCCGCATCGATCTTCGCCGTACTGCATAGTTGTTAATATGGCGAGAGAGATGAGACAGTCACAGCCAGGCCGAATCAGTTCTGGCTGCTCCACCGTGTTGACAATGATTATGGTGAGAGAGATGAGACAGTCACAGCCAGGCCAATAAATCAGTCTTGGCTGCTCTGCCAAGTTGTCAACATGGTGAGAGAGATAAGGAAGTCACAGCCAGGCCGAATCAGTCCTGGCTGCTCCACCGTGTTGACAACATGATGAGCGTGATGAGACAGTCACAGCCAGGCTGCATCAGTCTTCGCTGCACTGCCTAGTTGTTAATATGGTGAGAGAGATGAGACAGTCACAGCCAGGCCAAATAAGTCCTGGCTGCTCTGCCAAGTTGTCAACTGGTGAGCGAGATGAGACAGTCACAGCCAGGCCGAATCAGTCAGGACTGGCTGCTCCACAGTGTTGACAGCATGGTGAGAGAGATGCTCAGACGGTCACAACCAGGCCAGGTTTAAAGCACAAATCTCAGGAATATCACATCAAAAGAGTCATTTAATTCATGAAGACAATGTAACTTTTCAAATCTAGATACATGAGAAATTTATTTGATATATAGACTATGACATCTTCTCTGATATACTTCTAAATATCATACCATGAGGTGGACATCATTACAAGAAAATATCAAAATGTCCAAAATGTAAACCATGGGAAATTTTAAAGTTTTAAAAAATATATCCTGACCCAAACTTCCATTTCAGCCTGGACCTCGTTTATCTTGGACCATCACACTTGTTCCCCGATGTGGTCTCACTGCTTGAAGGAGTTGGGTCATATTTTCCCTAAACAGCTTCGTCATTGGGTTGCTGCTCATGGGTTCTGCGACTCATACACTGGGCTAGGAAATTCTTCCAGGCCTAACTCTGGTCCCCGAAGTTGCCGTTAGGCTGCTTGTAGGGGTTTTCTGCTCAGGCATCATGCTGGAGCATTTTGAGCAAGTAGAATTTGATGACTATTATTTTACATGTTCATACATCTTCATAGGAAAATGCATTTTGATGTGGACTCTGATCTCACTTTCACAGAAGTCAGAAGATCCGCCATCTTGGATCAACAAAATAGGTTGAGAGAGGCCCACTGACTATATTTTGGCCTAAAACTCGCCGATACTTTCATTGTCATTGAAATAAAAAGTTATTTTGTGAAAGAATACGACTTGGACTTGTCAGAAATATCAAATTTTTAACAAATACGCTGATAATCTGTAAGTACTAGAACCCATCAGCACGTCATCATCACGTACATTTGGGAAAAACTCCCTAACGAGACCTTACACGTTCCCAAATTTCGTGTAGCTACAAATTAATTAATCGTTTTTATCAAAAACAAATTTTCTTGATATAAGGAAAAAACATGTATATGTATCTATTTGTGAAGCCCAACTTATGTGAAATCTGTTACAGCTTTGATAAATGTTCATGAAGGAATTTGCTACCTATTTTTAGTTTGAACCCTTGCATCGGATGCTACACTGTCAGCATGGCGTCAAAAAGAAGAATCGATTCTGCAGTTCCCCAAGAAGAGAGTGATCAGCTGTTCATAAAACCCCTGTTAGTGTCAAATGTTGTGTAGAAATAAGCCCAGATATACCTGCCTTACGTAGAAATAGGCAGCGCCTTTAGGTTTGAATGGGAACCTGCTATAGCCTATAGACTAGTTCATTCCGGCATTTTTTTTGTTTTGATAGACTAGACTTAAGACTAGTCTAGACTATAGACTAGTAGAGTAGGGGCCTAGATGCTAGTAGCCTAGGCCTATATCTCTTTAGCAGTAAGTCAACTGCATCATCAGAATAGCCAGTGTAGAAGTGGAAAATGTCCCCCCCTTGGTCCTGCCGCAATGGAATGGTGTCCGGACTATTCTTAGTCTTGCACTCTGAGTCTGACAGATTCATGAAGTGCAAGCTCTAGTGAACTCACATAACTGTTGACATGGGGGAGACCCAGCAAACCCCCGTACTTCTGACATGATTTAGCTAGTGCATTGGGGGAAAGGCCCCCCAAACCCCCCCCCCCCCGGGCCCCATTACATTAGCCTCTCAATATGTCCTTCCGAGCAGCTTACCCAGGGCGAAAGAGTGGAACCCCCAAACCTTTGTGATGGTACACTCCATACAGTCCATAAATCCTTTGACACGTTTAACCCAGGGCGAGGAATGGGAACTCCTTTGATGGCACCCTAACCCCAACCCTCAACCATCTTACGTAGAAATACAAATAAACAGAAAATCACTCGAACAGTGCTTGTATTTGAAGATCTTGAAGTAGGCACCACAGGGACACGTACACAGACTGCACCCAAAAAGATTTTAATATTTGTCATTTCTCGGTCTGTTCTTCAAACCAAATAACCAGAGACAGTCCATGAAAGATACGGTTTTGATGGGCTGTTCATACCAGTAGAAAAATTGCCATTGACCGAAACCTGATCCATTTATTCCAGAATAGCTATGCTATGATCGGGAATGATTGCATCCTCACTTTGCCAGTTGGCAGATTCCACATTTTAGCAGTCTCCCTTTGTCTTAAGCGTACCATCGCCACTTCCGGGCCAACTCTGTAAAGTGTCATATTATGACTAGGGTCTGAGCTGATATTCATTAACAACCTCATAATCATTATGACTCGTGTCTTGTTTTTCAGCGGTGCTGGTCAAGAGGTTGGCCGATCATGTATCTTCATACAGTTCAAGGGCAAGAAGATTATGGTAGGAATCATTGTCATACCCCAACTGTAGTGATGGTGGGGACAAGTACAACCTTTTGAGAATCAAATGTGCAAATACTCTTTGATATTCCTGGTCCATCTATTTAGTAAAGAATGTCCCAGTACTCTGACATATTAACATTTAACATTTCAAATATGTTTCAGTTGGATTGTGGTATCCACCCTGGCAAGTCTGGCATGGAAGCACTACCATACCTCGATGTCATCAATCCAGAGGATATTGATATTCTTCTTATCAGCCAGTAAGTTCAACATATCTTATGTCAGGATAATTGTATACTACCAATAGCATGTAATACTAGGATAGCTGGAGTCGGGAGAAAACGTGCACATACATGACATTATTATCCCTGTACCATCTTTAATTGAATTCAAGTAACAAGTAGAGCAGCCTGGGCTTTGTCCAAAAGGTGTTTCTACCTTGTTATATCCAAGACTATGTGAAAAAAAACCCTCCAGGGTTTTATCGACTATTATTATAGCCCCAATTGTGTTTTTTACATAATATGAATTGCTTGTTTCAGCTTCCATTTGGACCACTGTGGTGCTCTACCCTGGTTCCTGATGAAGACGGCTTTCAAAGGAAGATGCTTCATGACCCATGCAACAAAAGCCATTTATCGTTGGCTCTTGTCTGATTATGTCAAAGTCAGCAATATTGCTACAGAACAGATGTTGTATAGTGAGACAGATATTGAGAGTAGCATGGACAAGATTGAGACTGTCAACTTTCATCAGGAAATGGATATAAATGGTGTCAAGTTTTGGTGTTATAATGCAGGCCATGTGCTGGGAGCTGCTATGTTCATGCTCGAAATTGCTGGTGTCAAGGTGAGTTTGGACTGCCTCATTAGAGTTTTATTTAAAAGGAGGCACTCTATTAAAACACAAAGAATAGGGTAGGGTCCGGTGTACATCTGTTATAACAAAACTTTTATAATTTCAAATGAAATGTCTTCAAACCAGGCAAAGATGCAACAAGGATATTTAGTGTAAACTTTTGACAGATCGTTTGATATCTTTTTCCAGATTCTCTATACCGGTGATTTCTCTCGCCAGGAGGATCGGCATTTGATGGCTGCGGAAATTCCAAATGTCAAACCGGATGTCCTAATAACAGTGAGTATGTTGTTCGACTGGCAGGTTAGAGTGAACACCATACAGGTTTATAACATGGGCAAAGATTGAATCATTTACCGTCTGCGCTATGTTGATGTTTTGCAGGCTATGAATTGGGAAGAATTCCACTATCCATTACCAATACCAATTGATATAATCAAGACCAATGACTGCTGAACAAATGCGTTTAGTGTGTATTACATGTACATGTACATACTCTCAACTCGGCTCTGTAAGACCTGATCATATATTTCTTGCCCGCCCATTACAGACATGTAGGATTACCCAAAATCACGATTCCAACCAGTGAGGTCTGACGAGAATTTTTATAGGCCTACCACCCCTAATCTGGATGAATATCCTTATGAATAAACATCATAAATGTGGTATTGGGTAGTATTATCAACCTGGTCTTATAGAGCCGAGTTGAGAGTATATGTCTCCAAGTGCAACTTGAATTTTTTCCAGGAATCCACCTATGGAACTCACATCCATGAAAACAGAGAGGAGAGAGAAAGTCGTTTCACTGGTTTAGTGCATGATATCGTCAGCAGAGGGGGTCGCTGTCTCATCCCTGTCTTTGCATTGGGACGAGCCCAGGAGCTTCTTCTTATTCTTGGTCAGTGGATTTGGTGTCATACTTCCTGTAACCTTATATAGAAAATATCAACTGGGAATTGCAGGACTGTCAACACTTGGGTGTCGTCGGCAGCATGCTCACCTCAAACTTGTGAGGTATATAGCCTCTATCACCTGTCTTGTTGTCACATGGGCTAAAATGAAGTTGTAAGCTTCCAGCAGTTGGTGTCCCTGAACAGAATAATCTGACTACCGCAGTTTCTACTCTAGAAGATAAACTAACATGGTGGGGCTGACTTGATAATGAATTCCTCTCTCCTTAGAAATTGTATGTGGTAGCCATGTTGTTTGTTCAGAAATGTCCGCAGAGAACCACAATGAACTCCTTTAAACTGAATGCTTCATTTCTGATGATACATTGTAGACTTTTAAATTTCTCTTATTTGTTTCTGATCTTTTCCAGATGAGTACTGGTCCCTGCACCCTGAGCTTCATGACATTCCCATCTACTACGCGTCGTCGCTCGCCAAGAAGTGTATGACCGTCTATCAGACGTATATTGGTGCAATGAACGAGAAGATTAGACGACAGATCGCCATTAGTAATCCTTTTGTGTTCAAACATATCTCTAATCTCAAGGTGAGATTTCAAGTTTGCCACCTTCTTTCTTTAAGAAATAACTTAATGGCAACTGACAGAGTGTGGCGACATCTATGGGGCACAGAAGTTGCCTCTGATAGCTGAGAGTTGTCGAATTCTATAGACTTGACCAGTCATTAGAAATTTCTAATGGTACCGTTTATGTGTCATGGTTGATTTCATTAATCGGTAAAGTAAGCAATTTTCTCAAGATATGCGAAATTTGTAGTTGACCCCATAGACTTCCACTTTCAGAGCATGGATCACTTCGAAGATATTGGTCCGTCAGTGGTGATGGCTAGTCCTGGTATGATGCAGAGTGGGCTGTCCCGGGAGCTGTTTGAGAACTGGTGCACCGACAAGAGGAATGGCACAATCATCGCTGGTTATTGCGTGGAAGGAACTTTGGCGAAGGTGAGTCCAAGAGTGAAATCATATCGTCCATCCTTTAAAAAAAAATTTTAACTGGCTATCGATGTTCACTTGTCTTGTTATTTTTCAATGTAACCTGACCCAGCAGACCTGACGACACATTCCCCTTTATCTAGTTGTGATCAGTGATACTGAGGTTTGGAAGCCTTGAGCCCAGAGCAAGAGAAGAAAAGCTACCCTCGGCCTTGATATGGATGTTTTAATGGTCCTGAAGTAGGTCCACCTGACAGCATGACTTTGGCGGTTTGATGAAATAAGCAGTCCTTTAGAAGACCACAGCAACAACCCCTCAATATCTGATCTCCCCAAAAGTCATCATTATCAATGAATCGTCTTACTAATTTGCAGCATATCTTATCTGAGCCGGAGGAAGTGGTTACAATGAGTGGGCAGAAGTTACCAATGAAGTGCTCAGTGGATTATATCTCATTCTCGGCTCACACAGATTATCAGCAGACTAGTGAATTTATCAGGGCTCTGCGACCAGCTCATATTGTAAGTAACCATTGTGTGGACACATTCATGCTGAACAGTTACAGCAGTAGAAACATCAATGGAACATCCTTGATCCTGGCACTGACGTTGATCTTATCCAAATTGCCACTTTGGTAAATAACTGACTGGATTTATCCATCCAGATTTAAATACGCAAGTGGTCTTGCCCTCTTTCAAACTGGCCCAGTTACCCCAACAAAGAGAGCTCTTGGCGACCAGCATAGTTGGAAACGAGTGCAATTGCAGCTTAAACTGAGCTCTAATTGAGAAGCAGAATAATGTCTCCATTTGGATTTCTAGGTTTTGGTGCATGGTGAACAAAACGAAATGGGCCGATTAAAAGCCGCGCTGATCCGGGAGTATGAAGACGACGAAGAGAACGTTGTTGAGGTTTACAATCCACGGAACACACAAGCTGTGGAGCTGACATTCCGTGGAGAGAAGATGGCTAAGGTAGTTGGAACACTTGCCTCCCAGAGACCAGCGAAGGGGGCAGCTAGCCAGGTGTCCGGGATCTTGGTGAAGAGGAACTTTAACTATCACATTATTGCACCTTCAGATTTACAGAGTGAGTATAATTGGTTAAAAAGGATCAGCATTGCTCAGTTTGCAATTGGACAACCATTCCAATGCATCAGAATTCAATGCTTGGTGCAGAGAGACATCAGATTCTCTGTGCGGGTGATGCATTGTTTAAAATCAGCAGAATTAGAATTTAGAGACTCTTCACAAAAAATCTGAATATTTTTCTCATGGAATGGACTTGAGATGAATTTGCCATTTGCATTTTCATGAAGTTATTGTGTGATATTTTCCTTCAGATTATACGAATTTGGCTACGAGTACTGTCACCCAACAACAGAGTATCTCTTACTCAGGGTCCGCCCAGCTTCTACAATACTACCTCACACAGCTGGCCGGCGATGTGGAAAGGATTGAAATCGGTGAAAAGGTCATCTTCCGTCTCTTCAAACAGATCAATGCCATCCTGGAGCAGCGAATGGTGGTGATTGAATGGATAGCTAACCCCGTCAATGACATGTATGCGGATGCTGTCCTCACCGTGGTACTAAAGGCAGAATCAGAGGCGGCTTTACGCAAAACAAGTAAGACTCAATATCTGTTCTTTCACCTTTCAGACTTGATGTGTTATTTTGCCTTCTGTCACTATTGTACCTCTGCTTTACCTGGTACGTTGCACACAGACACTGAGAATGAAACTGTCCCGGGAATAACACTAGATTCTGGAAGCTGAACACCTTTGTTGGTCTTCTGATTTGGTTTCAATCAGCTCATAAAATGGGAATTGATTGTTTTTCTTTTGCTCCTAGATGCTGAAGGTCAATCTCTTGCCCTTTACAGGTTTACCAGGCTTGGTGAAGGTTGATAAGATGCATTTCAGAGAGTGTCTGTACGAGTTACTCACGGATATGTTTGGTAAAGATTGTTTGCCAAAATTGATGAAAGGAGACAAGTTAACCGTGACGGTTGATGGGAAAGTAGCCAACATCAATTTGGATACAAGGGTAGGTCAACTTGCAAGGGTAACCTCAGACAATTTAGAAACTCCCCGTCACTTGACCCATCAATCTGCGACCTAATGGCTACTGGTGATGGACTGCCCCTTGCTGGCAAAAGACAAGATCAACTTCCACAGACAACACCTCCATGACTCCCTCCGACAGGACTGTCCATCTATAACCTCTTTTGTTTCAAGCTATAACTCCTGCTAACAATGTAGTCTGCCACATACCTTAGATACAGGCAGCTCTCTGGCCCATAAAACTTTGATTGGATTCTTTCTCGATGCCATTTCTTTTGTTTTTCAGAAAGTAGATTGTGACGAAGACGATGGTTTGCAGCAGATGGTCCAAACAGCAGTGAGCAAACTTCACAAGTCGATCACCAAGGTGCAGGTGTGAAAGGTCGCACTGTGCAAATACAGTGCAAGTCTAAAGGTTTGTGTCATTGATGACAAACTGGACATTATACATGTATACCTGGGTGGCGTTTTGCCAATTGAGACGAGGACACTAGCTCATTCAAACTGGAACGATTCTCCCACTGATAACTCATTGGAAAAAGAGTTTGTCTCATTGATCCGATTCTTGGACTTGACCGAGCTTCTTCTCTTTCCCCAGTGGATGTTCAAGACTGTAGCATTGGCCTAATAGTTGTGGTCAGCAGCTCACGAGGAGAGGAATGTCCGATATGTCTGTCCAGGAGCTAATTCACCCTGGTCAAAAGGACATTGAAATGAAGTTCTGTAGTCTGGGATGGCTGTGGTGTGCGGCTGGTTAAGATTACTTTGAACACAATGTCAGACTATAAGTGCTACAGCTGCCTGCCTTGTGATTGTATTCTACATCTTGAGATGTGCTTATAGTCTGTAATATTGTTATACATTTTTAAGAATAAGAGAATGGCACAATACGCATTGCCTGAAATTACTGTTTTGAGTAAGTTCCTGGACGAAATTTGACCTTTGTACTCTCTGTGTCAACTTCGGGTGTACTGGAAGTCCACTGGGCTGACAGTACAGCCCCTGGGTTGTTAGCTCTTGTCTGGCTGGACACGATCACAACCTTGTCACAGCTTGAAATCACAGCAAATGTGTTGGAGTGTACCAGCATAGATATGCATTGAGTTTCTGTGCCAATAGCCTTCAAGCTGGTCAATGGAACTGACCAGCTATGGATACTGTGTTGACATGCTATGTTATGCACATGTAAATTTTGTGGTTGCATCCAGGACACCTGCACAGTCGGACAAAGTCACAATCTCTTGTCTTTGTGGCAGAGACAATTTCAGTGACAGAGGCCAAACTGATTGGGGGAAAATAGTTCCCCAGTCTCCATTCCTACCCCACTCTCATCGGGGTGTTTTCTGGCATAGAGTCCCTCTCGTACATTTTTGCAAAGGCATTGACAAGTCCTGTCAAATATATCCAGTTTGCCATCAGGGTGTACTTGGGACCGATGTGATTAAAATCTTGTTTAAGACACATACTTGTTACCTGAACCCGAACTGTGGTCCACTCTGGAGAATAGTTCGATTTGGCACATGGAGTTGAGAGGTGAGAGAAGGTCACATTAACCAAGAAAAACAAAAAGTATTGACACAAAAGTACATTTATTCATTTCTAGAAAGATACATGTATGTTTTGCGGGAAACAAGATATACATGTAATGGAAGTTACAGAGACATTGCCAGTTTCTAAATCTACAAGAGATAGAAGACCTGAAAAGTTCTAATCTATGTTCATACTTGGCAGTGGAATCCAGATGAAAAGCCTGGCTGAATACAGCTGTTTATACATCTGATCAAATTGCAGAGCCCAAACCTAATTTTTAAGCACAAAGTCCCTAAGTCCCCAGGGTCAAAGCTCTATATGAAAATCATAAATATAAAAGCCATCTTTGTTTTACCCAATATGAACAAGTCAGATCTAAGAAGATATTATTTGATTAGTCATTTGTAATACTAAGAGCGGTAAGTTTGATTAAAACAAGACTTGGCCTTGAGCTGATGTGATGGCCTGACACTATCTCATTCTGGAGGTGGAGTGAAAGGAATGAATACAGGTACCATCTGAATAACTTCGATGACAGGTTTGTCCCTCTGATGAAGTCCATGAAGTGATGTCATATTTGGCTTCAACTGTGCTTGGTTATTGAACCAGGACTGGTACACTCTGTTTTTGCAATCAGTTTGTGATTCAGACCACCTCTAAGGGACAGAGCCAAGCTGCCTGTTCTTTGAAATTAACACAACTTGCGAACATTAAAAGGTCCATCAGCCAAGAAAGATAGTTAATCACTGCGATGATTGTCAGTCTCCTTAAAACTTGAAATCCTTGAAGTAGACCAGCGAGAATGTGATGATGAACATGAGGAGAACCTTATGGATGGCGTGGAACAGAAAGTTGATGAGTGACTTTCCATTATGAACGGCGAAAGGAGCGTCGAGGCAGATGTAGATGAGACCAAGGAATACGGCAAGTTTCATAGCGTCTTCCCATTGGGAGACACCCCAGTATTTGCTGAAAGGAGAGGAAAGAGATCAGAAAGTGGTGCTGAAACTCAGAATTGGCCACAACAACCAAGAAGCAAGACCTCATATGAGGGATCTTCTTGGCCTTAAGATATAGTACTTACCTCATGAGGTGTTGGACGAGGAAACAGAGGCCGACATCTGATACAACAGCTGAGAGGAGGAACCTGTTGCCATATGCTGTACCCCATGGCATCTTGTCATGGTACCAGACCAGTGAGAACAGCTCACCCAGGATGACTGAGATGACGATTGAGATGCTAACGTTCACATTGATGTCTGCCATTTTCGAGTCGTTTATTCGGAAGTTGGAACCTGAAAATAGGGTTGGAGATCAGTGCTCAGTTGTTGCTGGGATTAATCTGGGCTAACAACAAGGAGGAAATGGATCACATTAATATCAACTGGGCCAGCCCTACATAGGCCTACATGGTATAATACAATGGACTTGAAGTAGGCCTAACACCTACCTTTGAGTAACCAGACTAAATCTCTACGCACAAACCTTGCAATAATCCTGATGATGAAGCCTTGAAAGAATTGTGCAAAAGGACAGACCACCAATCTTATCCAGTCTTATATACCCGATATAGACTTGTCCGTGACTAGGTCTGACTGCACACTCATTAAGAGTGTCTATGACATCTATGATCGAGGCATGTTTGATTTAACACTTGACCTATCACCAGGCCTTACAAAGACCCACTCGGTGGATTCGTCACTAAAGCAGGGTCAAAGTAATGACACTTAAATGGGGCGAGATTTCCTGGCAGTGACTTATTAAATGCTTGATGACACAGACTGTAACCACTGAGAGAAGCTTTCAAAGAAGTTTGGATTATAGAGGTCAACCTGAACTGAACTGACCATAGTCTTCCACAGACAGATAATCATAAGATGACAGAGAAGCCCTACTTCATCTGTATCAAAATAGTGTCCTTTAAGTGTTGTATATACCGTTTAAGGAGGTGTTCACACTTGAGATTTATACGGAAAACCCTTCTATGTAGAGAGATGCATAGTAGTCCCATTGAGGGTTGATATAATCATGATGTCCCCCTAAATTCAAAACTTACCTTACCTGGTCTGTGTTGTGATGTCTCCCTGTTGACTGAGCCACAAAAGATGCCTCGCCTGACACCAAACAATAGAGAACGAGGTCGGTTCCCGCCAATTCCTTAACATAACAATCCCGAGCGTCCAATGAAGAGCTGGTATTCAGCGCGAATAGTCTTACATAATCTCCAGGTAGATGGTGATGGATGTGGTAGGCTAACGGGTGCTTCAGAGTAAAGGGTCAGTTGTCACCGACGCGCATTGGCGACATCCTTAAATGCCAACGCCGTTCGTTAAAAATGAAGCGTGTCAAGTGTGTCTACATACTAAATATGAATTTCAGCATTGCCGTTGAAGAGACGGATATGCAAGTACTATAAAAGCCAGGTTTAAACAAAGTCCAATGCATGATAACTGCACAACGGCATTGTGTGAAATTGCATTTCTATTTTCCTTTAATGTTCGCTTCTCCGGCCCCATCCTCGGCACCCAGTGGTTTTCTATATGCTCCAGCTCTCGCTATACGTAGGAGTATCAAAAACCTGAAGCTCAGGATGCTCCGGCCCGCGAATTTTTTTCCTGAACCTTTGGGGCACTATAGTGTACATTTGTACAGGGACTTTCAGCCAAATCAGATTTCGACAATTACATGACGTCAGAAGTCTTAGAAACTTTAGAGCAGTTGGTAGAGCGCTCCTCAGAAATGGCAGAATACGATGTTCGATCCAAAGGTCGCGAATCCGATTGTGGACAACCTTTTTTCTTTTTCTTTCTTTTTCTTTACATTTTATTTTTATAATGCGTTTCTTTTCCCTGTTATTTAGATTTTAGATTTTGAGTTATGCTGCCTGCAGCATACCTTCAGACTGAGGGCAATAACAATAGCCCATCCCCAAGATCCAAGGGATAGTCCTTTAGATATAATATTGAGTATTGGCATATTCTTTCACGTTCTTTCTCTAGCCTGGCGTAATTAAAGCCTTTGCAAATCACAAAATCTATAAGCTGTAGGATTTACATTAATAAACGTTCGATTTAACACAAGTTTTTCATTCCCTCGACGTTGGCCTCAGCTCAGTATCACAGCACTAGTAATCCGCAAATTTGAAAAGCCGTCTGCTTCGTCTGGCTTTCATTCAATGTTTCAATGTGACCTTGTCCCCCTTTGGAGCAAAACTGCTGAGTAGCATGTTGCAGGTCGGTGCTATTTACCATGGGCACCAGAATGGATCGGCGTTTTTCTGTGGCTCCCTGAACTTCTCAAAGTTTCTGGCTGGCGTTCAAACCATATTACCCCCTCTCAACCAATCAGATTGTCCCATTGCCTCACACCTCCAACATACCTCCAAAAGTTCTAAAATGAAAAGCAAGCATTAATAATTCAGATTCAACTTTACAACGGAACAGTGAAATAGTTAGAAGTAAACTTGCTGGCTGTTGTACTCAAACGAACTTAATTTCTTTCATGATATTGGTGAGAAGAACTGCGTCGGCGACATACAGTGAACACGAGGTAAGGAGATTTTGCAATGCTATATATTTCGCAGCTGACGTATGAACAATGGACATTCCCGTTATGCTACCTCTTATTTCGCTATGCCGAAAACGGTCATGTCCTTCTCACCAACTTCCAATGTTCCGCTTCAGATAGCATACTTATCCAAAGAGGGTCTAACCCAAAACTGCTGAAGAGGTGGGTGACGTGAGTGATGAGCGGCAAGATAAGCCAAGGAGACATGCTTTCCCCAGACATGGTGAGTATCTAAATCAACATTTGCAATCAGCAGATGGTGTTACCTGTTTGTAAGTTGAGTGTGAGGAGCAATCCAATGAATGGGGGAACAAAAAATCGCAAATTATCACTGAGAAAGAGCAGTGAAGTAATAGTCTTGAATATATGAACACTGGAATTTTTTGTGTGTTTAGGTCAAGAGAGTGCACCAACAATCCTCAACGCTAGTCTTCTCACGCGCTCGGAATCCGCTCAAATATCGCATGACGTCAGGAAAACTTTTCCAGAGCTTTTTACAACCTCAGTTTCAGGAACAATTTGATATTCCGGCTGAATTATATATCCGAATGCTAATACTATATGCATGCTTAGTAGTAAAACTGAGAGTGGGGTCTGGAAACGAGGTTGATTGCTTTGAGTTTATCCGATCAAAATACCAGTCCTGTTATTGAGTAGCTGTCTAAGCTTTTCTTGGCCGGGCTCCCGCGTCTATCAGGCTTCGATTAGCCAAGACGAAGCCAGCGAAACTATGACGGAGAAAATGGAGATTAATTCTCTCGGACTCCAAAGTTAGAAGACTGACTCAGCGTGTTGGAGCTCATGTAGGCTATAATCATGACCATTTTTCTAGGTACACATCTTTGTCCCAGCTATGGTATAAGCTGCGGTAGCTAGTGTCATTGAGAATAAACCATGTATTTGAGGATATAGGTAACGCCATAGTCATTTGAGACGGTACCCATGGTTATCTAAACCTCAGGGTCGCCCCCAAGTCTTCAGCGCTTGAAGTTCCTCGCGGAATTATGATTTGCTCAACGCTAGCATCTAATCCAATCAGTCAAATCAGAGAGTCCCCAACGCTTTTTAAGGGACATTCCGATCTCGGAGCGAAGTTTTTCTTTTAAGATGCTAAATAAGATTACTGAGAGCCCGGGAACGAGGTTTGGTGGAGAATGTTGTTGGCAGAGGCAGCCACAACAATCAATGTTATTGATTTGGTTTGGTTCTGATCAATGCGCCATCCTCCCACCTGCGCCGCTTCATTGATACAGAACCGCTCCGCCTTCGAGATACAGATATGAGCCTGAGGATGAAAGGAGCCTGTGTGTGTCACAATATTGGTTTACTGGCAAGGGGCGCCTCATCCTCATCGAGAGGAAATAGTTCCAGTCCGTGCCATTAGCATCCCTCAAGAGAGGAACGGGAGACAGAGTCAAATTGGCGGATGAACCGTTGAGAATTCGACCTGTCATAGTCACATGACTTCATCTTGTGACTTTGAAATACTCTCTGCTGCAGGATTATGGAATTTTTAAGCGGTATAGTGACGTCATTGGGTTTGTTTACAAACACTAGTCTGTGATGTCTCAAAGAGGACAGTCGCTTATCTTTGAGCTTGTGGATAGACATAGTCACAAGGATGATTTGGATAACGTGCATGATTTGGAGGTCAACACCTCGGTAGGAAAGCATGTTCAGTATCAATCTCAATGTTGTTTGATGTATGTAGGCTCTAATGATATGTTGTGTTAAGTTTAGTGTTAATTAATCTACTGATCAGTTCGAGAATTAACTCCAAATGCCTCACCAGAAGTCAGCGCATGATGGCCATCGTCTATGTTCCCCATTGAATGATCTGATCATCTCTTTAAAGTCAGCCACCAACTTTCGATAGTTCGGTCGCCAGCCACCTTCGTCATCATCATCTATCACTAACCCATTCAGATATCTAAATTTAGTTAATTGCATGTGGCGTATACTGAGTCCCCGCTTTCTTTCATTTCCGTTTTAATGATAAAGGCAGATCGATATTTCCTTTGAATTCAATAACGATTCGCATAAGTTGGTCTAGCAGTTTTTGCGTTTTGCACCAATGGTGGACATATATAAACTGCACAATCTTAGTTGATGGAATTCCATCCGCGTTGGCGTGTACATGTAATACGTCTTTGGGGGTTTTGAAACGCGCGGTTGACAGGAGAGCCAGAATTCTAAAAAAACTTTGTTTCCGGTTATGCATGCGCATTCTCAAATATTAACCAAGACAACCAGTAGTAACCAAATGTATACTGAGCCATTCGCAGGCGTAAGCGGATGCAAACTTCGGAAACTTCGTTCGAGCTTCTGGCGACTGCGACGCTGATTCAAAGTTCTCAAAGAAGTATTGATTTTATATGCTTATTGCATGAGGCCAACTGTTCAAGAAACGTACTGAACCCAAAATGTCAAAGAACAAACACCGCCTATAAATTGTATTGCGAGAGTAGGCTCTGTACATTTCGAAAGATTAGTCCGATGTATCGATATATCTATTAGCTATTAGCAATAATGGCAAGCCTAGATTAAGAGAATCTATGCTTGATATTAATAATACTGACACCGTATATAGTAAGATATTGGTAAAAGAAATTGTCTATAATGTTTGTTTTAAAGCTGATGCCGACGAGACATACGATATATTATCGATTTTGCTGACAAAATCGGCTCATATCTTTTACATGCCATTGAAATATTACCCAACCGATCAGATTAAAGTATCAGTCTAACTTGACTTGGCGTGTTGCCATGGTTATTGTGAAGTTTGAATGGATGCCGATGTAATGTCAGACCAGGACTGTCGATTTCGCCTCGTTGCAGCGGTACATCTTCATGATGGTACGGCGGTAACCTGCCAAACGTGTCGAATGTAAAATTCCTTAACATTTTCAAAACGCTTTAACGATATCTACACCTCCATTGGTTAGACCCTAACGATGACATCATTCTGCCAAGTCTGCTCTGTCATATTTGAGAAACCCAAATAGAAAACTTGCCCCTTGACCTTCCAATTAATATGGATTGTTGTCTGCCTTTGATCGTAGTAACCTTACTGACTACAGAACAGCGTTTACTTTGAAGTCAGAAATTCGAGGGACGAGATTGTTCCTGCCTATCCCCTCTTTTGAAATGAGTCCCCAAGGAACGAATATGTAGGCCGAACCCCCGAGTAGTTCATGAGCTACTGCAGGCTACGATTGACCTATTTAGCATTGACCCCAAGGCCTTGACCTTGAAGTGAAGGAATGATTTGTATTATCATAACATTCTGACTGCATGAACAATATGAAGCAAATCTTGAAAAACGATCTTTGGTACTTTATATCCATCCGCCGCCAGCTGTTGTTTTACAAATCAAGTTAGTGTGAGATAACACTTCAGTCGAATGGAAAGGGAGATGCTCCACCCACGTGGCTGTTATCATAAAGGTCAAGTTGTCTTCTCGTCCGCGGACTGAAAACACGCAAACCGTCCCTTTATACCACCATGACTGCTTTGGAAGGCCTGTTAGAAGAGATAAGCCAATCTCTTACGTCCTATCTCCTACTTTACTGGCCCTCTGCAACCGAATATCTTGCTTTCCTACACATATATAGTCTATGTATATACTCGGCCTTATTGCTGCGTTTCCTCGTCACCGATTCAGATGACACCGGAGCAGTCATCTGTATGTATCGATACACCCGTCAAAGTCGTTATACTTGATCTGGCCTTTATTACAAGATCAGGATTCAGGTATCTATCGATCAATGCCACAGCTGGTTTATGGACGAGTAGAACGCTAGTGGACAAGTATTTTTGAAGCGGCCAATATCAGTTTGAGAGCTAGAGGCGTTGGGGCAAGGAGAAGGATGAAGGCCAGTGGGGGCAATAGTCCCGGATGTTTTATTTTATTGTAAGATGACCGTCGTTCATTTGATGCTCTGAGTCGTCGTCGTCATCATCATCATCAGTCGACTGCACATGGTTCATGGTAAAATCCTCCATTACTCTGATGAGATGCTCTTTCCTTTGGCTTTCACTGCAAACCAACGGCCAAATAGCCTGATTCCCTTCCATAATCAAGCCAGCCAGAATACCATAGCATTTTAACGCATGGTGAACTTTACCAAGTGGCTGTGGTCAATTGTAAGCCTTTGATCAGCTAATGGGCACCACATCTCAAACACAGTCGAGTAGCACCATTGTCCCTTCTCTTTCATCATATCGCAGTCAGTGGATGTTTTCTGTGGCTTAAAACCTATGTCCAGTGTGCAGGAAATGATATTAACGGCAAAAACATGAGGTTGTATGTGTTATTTTATGTCTGTAACCCTCTGCATCATCGTTCTCTGACCTATACCTATTAAATGCATTGGAAGATTGGAAAGCCAATCAACATCATGGCGATATCTAATTGCCGCCGGTGTAACAATTAGCAAGCTGGATTATTTAGTAGCATGCGTGCCTGCCTTCACCAATTCAGCCCTCAGCTATTAACTGGTCTTGTAACTAGTTGAGATTGTGCTTGCCGGCAGAGATGTTCAAGATGTGGACTTCTTTTCCCGTGCCCGCCAAAGAAGCAGTAATGACATCTCCTTGTTGGCCATTTCGACAGGAAGTCATAAAATGTATGCTGAGGAAGTGATTAAGACTAGTTGGTCAGGGTTGGAAAAGTATCGGTGTGGTCGTTTAAAAGTCGGTGGAATTGTCAAAAAGCTAGATAGTTTTACTGTACCTATTCCGAGAATAGCCTTTCCTGGTGTTTCTGCCTCTGGAATTTCATAGCAACGCTACAGATGCCTTGCTTTGCTCGAAGACATCACCCGGAACCGAATATGTCAGCTCAGAACCCATCTCGCCTCCCAACACATCTCGAACCAATGGCACGCTTCAACCAGACTCAATCAGTGACATGTCTCAAGTACTTTGTGTTACCTCTTCCAGTCCCGGCCTCCAGTATGTCTTATAGCAGTGCATCACCGATTCTGCCACCTTCAATCAATCAACTGTGTGGAGATACCTGTCGCTATATTGACAGTTCGGTAATGCTGTCATTAAGGTTTCAAATGAACAGAAAACCCTAATTCGATTTAAGTTCTACATGTAGGCGACTGAATGTACCAGTGATGCTTTTTCAACTGTGCCTTTCTTACAGATTCATGTCCGATTGACGCTGATAGGCGAACTGGATTCTCACTAAAGGCTCTTACTGAAACCCAGTACGGTACTTCAAAGTACTTTGAAGTAATTGGCTTTGGTTTTTGTCAAAACCTCCGAGCTGATATGCATTAATCAAATGCACCATTGCCGAAAATTGAACTTGTATTGAGACGGAATCAGTAGGTGTCCTGAGAGTATAGATAACACGATATATAGTATGCAATAACCTGCCTACAGTCCTCTTGATTTTCAGTATTTTCTTTGCCTTGCTTTTTCAGTTTCATCGTTTTGCTTGGCACTGCATGCATTTCCTACTGAACTAATTATTTCCCTTGATGCTCTACTTGTTTTAGTCAAACACGGAAAATAAAGAAACGGAACCGGGGATTCAAGTTTCCTTAATATCTGGCAATGACACAGACCCCCAATCTAATGACGTACCCACCGGACTTGTTGACGTGGACAAGATCACTGTAGAAAAGGAAGGTGTTGTTCCGGCTCGTAAGAAACCAAGCCGTAGAAAATCTTGGCAGTTTTGGAAAAAGGTTCGACGGTGGAGAGTGTGAAATCACGGTAGTTTTCTTTTGAGTGATGCACTAGCTTTGCCTTAAACAACATCATTTATGTAACCGAAAAATACTGCTGATTTTCTTAACGACATGCAACTGCGTTTTTATATACCTTATCCAAAAACTTATATCTTAAAAACAAACTTAACTAATCAAAATATTTTCATGTTTGTTATCTAATTCTATTTTCTGTTTTTTTCCCATAATGACAATGTCTGTATTTCTCTCCAGCGCTTGCTGTGCACTTCGTTGGGTTGATTTCCAGACATGCCTGAACAGTATCACTATCTCCTCCAAGGCGGGATCATCGTGTGATCACTCTTGTGTAATCTATAATTTGATGTTCGGTCAAAACTGGTGGTGTCCTGTAATTGATTTGGCACGATCGATCACCAAGCAGGCAGACGTGTCGCTTTCCAGAGTAAGGCAGCAGCCGAATGATGGCAAGAGAACGTCGGTATTACCGCAATGCAAACTATGTAATATGCGCCTTTTTAGTTATTTCTTCAGAGATTGTGGTGTATCTCGTCGTGATACAATGCAATTCCAGAAGGAGCTACGAAAAACACGGCAATTCCTTACGAAGAAGATGTTTAACCAAAATTTTCCTGCTTTGCATTCCTACTTTATTCCGTCACCCATTTGTTATAAGCTGGAGTATACCGAGCAGAATGTCGATAGCAATGTGGTTAGTGGGCGACTAAGTCCCCAAAGCCCAAACGTGATAATTACGAGTTTCTGTGGGAACGCCCACCAAATATCTGGCGGAGAGTGTTTGTACTGGAGGAATCCGGTTACTGTGGAATTACATTGCTGTAACCAGCACTGGCGTCGTTTTTTATGTACTTCTGTATGTCATTTTGTGTTTCTTCACATATAAACCTTTAACCCATCATCATTCTCATCATTTTCAACGTCTTGACCAAAAAACGTTGTTACATCATTCCTCCTCTTTAAATTAAACCGATTTTCATCGGGATGAATTAGCTGATACAAGTAGTCAGTATGAAACAAACGGACAGTGCCATCGCCATTAGAGTTGTATTTTCGCCCTTCACAAAGAACTCTCACTGGAGAACAAGAACTATAGATGTAACAGTGGTCTCATCTGGGGATCCCATGAATTCAGATTGTGTTTAACTTGGAAGTGGACTGTCCCGACAACAGCAGATTGGCCACTGCCAATACGGTAGAGGGTCTTACCAAAAGCTACATGAGGAAATCCCCAGGTGGAGGTCAGCGCACGTCAGAATAAGATCAGTGGCATCATTCGATTGCTCGGCTTATAGACTCGCCTGATAATCAATACACTCGGTCATTTCAAATTCTCATCATGCTCTGCTGCCAGCGTTCTTATAATGTCTCTTGGGGTATATCGCCAGTCTAATTCATTTCACATTGCACTCCGTCAATAATGGAGCTGTTCGTTAAACCCTCTCTGTTCTTTTAACGAAGTAACACTTGTGATATCTGCAATAGGTTTCTCTAAAATGAGATGAATCTACTTCGTGAGTTTTCTTGCGGCAACACACAGACCCGGGTACCCCACATCCAGAAATTTCCATATCCAATTACCAAATCTCAAGAACAGTACCTACCGGCTGTGATTGTCAGATCTCTTTGCGAGAAACATGATGGGTGAGTGGTAGTGAGATCTTGCCTGGGGTTTGATGATACAGCAGTGGACGGAAAGATGTAAAAAACGGGTCAACCTTAAAAATAGCACGGTCATGGACACGACATGTGTATAAAATAGATGGAAAAGACAGCGGTGTGTTCTGATGTTTCTGACCTCAGTCCTTGATATTGACATGGATGGAAGAACAAAATTCAACCTCCGTGTTGTTGTGAATCAATGATAATACCTGCGTCTAATTCACATGACCGGTATAGAATATCGTATCTCGTCGAACCCATCCCCTACCAGAACCTAGCTAGCACCGTTCGATTGAAGCTTTGAAGTTAACGTTCGATTGAAGCTTTGGTTCAAGAAAAGAAACTTTGGGTTCTATGAGGAACATGTCCTCACTGTTGCATATTCCATCCTCTCCCGAATGATAAGAGCTTCATTGGAATGTGTGTAATTCCCAGTGCTCCTGGGAACATGTTTGCAATAGCATTGAGACTCTTGCGGGGAAGCTTGAAGGAGAATATAGATGGGATTAGTTGTTCAGAAAGCTCTTACGCGTAATCGCGTGAACACCAATGTTCTTCCAGTCTGTGGTGTTGGGGTGAAAGGCAAGAACCTTAATAAAAAATAAATGGTATGTTCCATCAAAAATATGTTTGCATCCAGGGAAGAAAGCACCGTTAGTATCGAAGAAGATGGACTATGTTACAGGAGAAGAAGCTGACCGCTGAGGCATGTTTACCTTCTGATTTCCACTCCAAGAAGCTCAACGAATGAGTCCTTTATACCTATACTATCACTGATGCATGTTTCCTCTCACTTCCTGCAGAACGATGCCCGTCTCTTCAGCAGCACGGACAGCCGGGCCCCGCTCGGCATGTTCGACGACATGGAGGCAACAGGGGCAGACGTGGACGGAGCCAACCAAAGAGGCAACTGGTCGGGGAAATTCGACTTCCTTCTGTCGCTGTTAGGATATTCCGTCGGATTGGGGAATGTTTGGAGATTTCCTTACCTGGCATACAGTAATGGTGGTGGTAGGTAATTCCAATGAATATAAAGGGTGTTGTTCATCCTTGGATTCATGCGGGTTATGTTCTTGTGAGACATCAACTCACTGTTGGAATCCAGCACTATAGCAACAAGGAACTCTCTATGTTGTTGGTCGATCTGCCCCGGCCGATCAGTCCGGTCTTTGATACAAAATCAATTAAAAAGAATCGAAAGTCACATCTGTATCTAGCGTAGTGTTGCTCTCGTATGATACTGACCAATCATGAGTAACACTTGCTGGTGATGGTCTATCCTCAAAAGACCATTCACTCGGGGTATTTGGAGATGCCAGTCACAAATGATTCCTTGGCCGTTTTCCGTTTGAGGTATGAGAGATCAATAACCACGCAGCTGAGCAAATTAGTTCCTGCCGCGGTTTATGATTATCTGATTCTGCTCAAACATACTTACAAAGTTTTCACGAAAGCCACCCATCCTTCAGGGGGAGTTGATAATAACCTATGTATCTGATCCAACACCATTCTGTTCTGCCTTCAGGCGCCTTTCTCATTCCGTTCCTCTTGATGCTGCTGCTGGTCGGAATGCCCCTTATGTTTATGGAGTTGGCTTTCGGACAGTACGCCAGTCTTGGACCTATAGCAATATTTGGGAAATTCTGTCCTCTTTTCTCTGGTAAGTCTTATGAATGCTGTATCAATTCCACTGATCAGCTCACCCGGTTCATCAAACTAATCATTACACTATCGGGTAAACATTTATAGCCCGCAGCTGAGAGATTTCATTATGCTCTGCCCATAGATAATCATCTGACAAAGGAGTAAATGGTTTATCGATTTCCTCGAGACAGTCATTTAGTTGATGAGCCTGGATTAGACAACTAAAACAAATTCATTGTCGATGTTCAAAGACACGTCTTCATCAGTGCTGCTGGAGAAATATGCCTTAACTTTTCAGGCCTTGGTTATGGTATGGTGATAATCTCAGGCATCGTGGCCCTGTATTACAACATGATTATTGCGTGGACCTTGTTCTATATGTTCGCTTCATTCACGAGTGAATTGCCGTGGGAGACCTGCAAACCAGAGTGGAGCACACTGGGTAAGCCTTATCCCCCCCCCCCCTCCTACCACCACCACTCCCATCCCAGCTCAATAACCTGCAACCTCTCATCATAAGAGGTCAATGCGGGAAGACGATTCTTCAGCGAGATCGAGTTCCATTCCTAGATCCCTGGCTTAATTACACAGCTAGTTACAGCAAGACATGAACATTATGGAGAAAATAAAGCGTACCGGTACACTGTAGCAAAAGAGAAGAAATCCAATTTGGGATTAGTTCCGGATATACCGGCACTGTTTCCATGGTGATGGAAATACTGAAAGATGGGAATAGTCAATGAAGATTCCTGTATTTTCAATACAGGATGAAAAAGCAAAAGAGTTTGGTCCTCATTGATAAGCTTGAGTCAGGCAGTACTGCAGTGTCGTCTTCTGTGCTTATCTGATCACCCCACCCCTGTGCAGCAATATTGCCCTGAAGCGAGACCCAGCAGAAACTGTAGTGCCCGGGAGAATTCAAATCCTCCAAGGTGGGAGGAGCGTTTTTGCCTGCCGGGCAACAATTTGGTATTATTGATGTCAATCGCAAGCTTCTCAGGTTTCTCCCTTGATGGGGTCTTTTGCTCGCCCTGGCATTCCCACCAGTTGCAAGTACTTTTAACTTACGTCTCACAAACCTTTAGGAATAAACCTCTGATGCTCTTCATCTTCCAGATTGTTACTCCTACAAAGACGCAGATGCTTGCCACAAGGATTATAACGAGACTGGAATCTATTACAACAGGACGTGCTACAATGAGACAATGGCTTCCACTTCCACCCTTGATATCCAACAGTTGGTCATTAATATGACCAAGAGGCCACCTGCAGAGGAATATTTCGAGTGAGTTCACAGGATTAAGCATCAGATATTAAGGATATCAATACACATTAAGGGGACAGTTAGAACCATGTCGAAACTATCAAACATTCCTTGGAGCGCAGAACCGTGTCATAACACTCTCAAAGCTAATAACCCATTCCTTTTCATTTACAACAACTTCGAAAGTGAAGGAACTGGTTGCATCTATCCTGTGGCAGCAGCTGTGCAAAATTATTTTCTTATACCAAGAGATTGATACCACTCGCTTACTTGCCCTTTGCATGTGTCAGGAACCAGAGTCCCATTAGCAAAGTAGTTCACCCACGCTCCATCATTTGACACTTCTCGTGCTTAGGTGTTAAGACATCTACCATTAGTTTCCACCCCTTTTCGCCTGCTAACGGCAGGAATGACAAGAAGCCAATGTATAGCTATGTTATATCAACTGTAGTTCTCTCCTATCTTCAGGAATTACGTGTTGTCCAAGTCAGCTGGTATGCACGAGATGGGAGGGATAAAGTGGCAGTTAGCCCTCTGTCTCCTTCTTGCTTGGTTGATCGTCTTTCTGTGTCTAAGTCGAGGCGTCCAGTCCTCGGGAAAGGTAAGAATATTCAGGGAAGGGCTCCACTATGTAAAACTGACGGGTCCAACAACAGCTCTAGACCTTACGTCTGTCTCTTCCTCTTCATCATACAGAGCCCACACACAAATCCTCGGGAAAAGTGCTGTCTATAGAGAAGGAACTGACTCAGGGATGGAGAGTCGATTGGCAACTATCTCCTCTGTGATGATGGTAGTATGCTGTTGTGACTGAGTCCAGTTCTTGCGAAGAGGAGCTCTAATCCACAGGGAAGGAGCCCGCAAAATCAAGATTCCATATCCTCGTCTTGGCATCGAGTGCTCGGGAACGGACTGGCACACTGAGAAGTGCAAACGGTGTGCCTGGAGGGTGAGAGGGGCTATAGCTATGGCCCTGTTAACCTGACAAAGTCATCATGGTTCTGACAGTCTCACGTCTAGTGGTGGGATTAGTGTTACAGGCTGTTGCTACCAACCTGACTGTCCATCTCGTTTCAGGTTGTGTATTTCACCGCTCTGTTCCCCTATGTGGTGCTCATTATCCTGTTTTTTCGGGGTGTCACCTTACCTGGGGCGATGAACGGCATCATCTACTACCTGACGCCAGACTTCTCAAGGCTTTATAAAGCGAAGGTAAGCCGTTCTACCTTAATGAAGTTATGTCACGGCGTAGCCTACAGCAGAGTGAACCACAAGGTTTGTCTGGTAACTTCTCTTCAAAGAGTTGAAGGACAAGATCACCTGGTTTGATTACCGGCTACGTAAATAAGACTTTACGTACCCTACATTGTCTTTCTCCACGCTTGAAAATAGATGGTTTTCTCCCTTCTACTGGGAGTGGAACCTGTGATTTTGCGACAGAACCAGCGCATAGAGAGGTGCCAGTTGGGTGAATCTGCGGCAGCCCATGATAGTTAGTTAACACTACCAGCAGCAGTGTATGGCCGGTAACATCAATGAAAGTTACACGGGATTTATGTGATAGCTGCATGGTGTGCACAACTTGGTCACACATGTGTCAGAAACCCCAATCTTTATTCGATCGTTGATACTATGTATCTCTCTCTTTTAGGTGTGGGGCGATGCTGCTGTTCAAATCTTCTTCTCCTTATCCCCAGCTTGGGGAGGGCTTATCACTTTGGCCAGTTACAACAAATACCATAACAACTGCTTCAAGTAAGTACATTATCGTCGAAGTAAAGGACAACTACAACAATAGTCCTCTCAATGTCAGTCAGTTGAAAACCAGAACATTCATCTTCGGAATGCCCCTCAATTCAACAACAAGAACAGTTATGATTATCATGTCCTTCATTTGCGCTACAGCATTTGGGAATGGCTTTGACTACATACTCTATTCACAAGACATCTAAAGACGTTGATCTTTACCATCAGCCACAATGTCTACTGGCTTAAAGTTGAGGTTCACAATTCTTTCGTGTTTGAATGTTGATCTGCTCATAAGCAAAAGGTTGCTGGAAACCACAGCTCCACGTTTGGTCCTCTCATTGTATACTCATCGGGAGAAGAGTCAGAGTCAATCCCTGGCCTTGTCACTTCTTCTCTGTCCTGGACACGTCCAGCTCTCGTAAACTGCGGATACTTGCGACCCTCATAGTGCCTCTGGTGGAAACCTATACCAGAGACCAGTCATTGAAAGTAGTTTTGGGCAAGCCCAAAATCAGTGAAACCGTTCACCAATACGTTTTCCCTTGCAGAGATACACTGATTGTTGCCATCAGCAACATTACCACCAGTATATTTGCCGGCTTTGTGATATTTTCTATTGTTGGATACCTTGCTCAGGAGTTGGGAAAGGATGTCGGTGACGTGGTCGACCAAGGTATGTTTGTATTTGAAGATATTTTGAAAATGGACACTGAGGTACCATATTGTAGTTTGAACTGTGCACCATATCAATTCATGTGAATCATGCAACTGCTGCAGAATTGTACCATTTGATTAGGATTTCTTCTGACATTTCAAAGGGCAGCATTGGTTTGCAAATTTCTTCTATCAAGCCACATTGAGATTCAAATTTATGATATAGGGCAGTTCGTTCCTCTGAGCTGAAACGTTCTTCTTTGTTGCACAGGTGCTGGTTTGGCATTCATTGTCTATCCCGAGGTTGTGACCAGACTGCCCATCTCGCCGCTATGGTCCTTCTTATTCTTTTTCATGTTACTGACACTAGGCTTGGACAGTCAGGTAAGTGTAGAGGCCCTGCTCATACCATCGAGCTCCATTGTAGGCTTTGGCCTTTATGGCGCCAGATGTCCACAGCCTGTTATCCCTGATGCACAAGCCAAGCCTGGAGTGGAAACAAGTCAGTCTTGGTCTTGATCGAATACCAGAGGAATGCTTTGAATCTTCCTTTGAATGGTGAGATTACCAGCATCAATTCCTGGGTCGTTGATAAACTTTGTCGTCGGCCACATGGCTGCTGATCAAAAGACTTAGTGCCTCATTTTATAGTGAACGCAATTTGGCAAGATCTGCATGCCAAGGTTTAGGGACGTCATGTTCAGGATGACATGAGCTCAAAGTAAAACAATATTCCAAGCTAGTATCCTTTGTCTATGAACTATTCCTTCTTTGCAGTTTGCCTTGCTAGAAACAGTTACCACAGCAGCTCTTGATCGCTTTCCAAACTGGCGGGAAAAGAAGACTTTCGTTGTGCTTGGTATGAGCTGTATCGGATACATTGGAGGTTTGATGATATGCACGAAGGTAAGTTGTGTAGTTCGCATGTTGCTATTCTTCTTGGCATTCGTGGAGAAATATTAGAATTGCAGATTGGTTCAAGAGATGACTTGCAAGTTGTTTAATGTTTGAGCGACCTGAGCACTTAATGGTGGTCCATCCATTTGCAGTTTGCAGCACATGTCTTTCACTCTTTTGAGAAGTGATCATGAAGTAAACATGCAAACCTTTGGTCACTTGACGGGAACGAAGCGGGATCATCAGCATCCTAGTACGTATTCTATATAACACATGAACACTATATAGGTTGTTCTCTTCTTCTCCATTCCAGGGTGGTATTTACATGCTTCAGTTAATGGACACATACGCCGCGAGCTGGTCCGTCTTCCTAATTGCCATGTTGGAGTCGATCATCATCGGCTGGGTGTATGGCGCCGAGCGCTTCCTTGGAGACATCGAGGATATGATTGGGAGGAGGAGTTGGATCTGGCATAAGTTCTTCGTGGCATTCTGGCAGTTCCTCAGTCCAGCTACTTTATGTGTAAGTAACAGGGGTCACTGAAAGTAGTCTGGAGAACCGCATTTGCTAGGAGCTCCTTTTACATGAGGAAGAACATACATGTTTCTTCGAATATCCGGCAGCTGACACTCTTCCTTGGATAATCACCTCGCCAGCAGCAATGCCTGCCTCGAACGGTCTCTCCCACGTGAAACACCGCATCCGTTTGCATTCACAACCCTAACATTCAATCTGTGAATGGTTCTCAATGTCACATCTACAAACAGCCAGTCGTTGAACGTTGTCCTCAGATGGTTCTCAATTCGATAACTAAAACTGTCTTGAAATGAAATATACACAATGTATATGTCAAAACCAAACTAACTTACATGTACGTACGTTCTGTTCCAGTTCCTGTTGATCTTCAATTGGGTGCAATATAAACCAATCGAATATGGCACCTATGAGTATCCCCTCTGGGCGAACCTGATAGGCTGGTTGATGGCATTGGCTCCAGTGGTGGCGCTACCGGTCATGGCGGGCATCAAGATATATTACGCCCCAAAGGACATGGGGTTTATTCAAGTAAGGTTTGAAACTGCCCTCATTTGCGATGTGAACATGACAAATGTCAGATATACCGATGTGGAAGTTCAGTACCCGAGGAGATTAGTACTATTCCCTGCCGTATCTCTCCAGAGTTCTAGGATCCCTTTCATATTATTACTCAGTCCAATACGTAGCATTCTGGTCTGGCGATGCCTTCAAAAGGCGAGTAATCTAATGCTCCAAGCCCAACTTCGGCAATGGTGGAACTACCACTTTTATACCTAGAGTCCTTTGATAAGCTGAAGTCAGCAGAGGTTTTCATGTCGCCAATCTTTTTCAGAAACTACGTCACCTGCTGAAGCCAAGTGCTGACTGGGGTCCAGCCCACAAGGTGGCGCAGTACAAGGAGTGCCAGGATGAGAACAACGTCGAAGCAACACATCATAATCTAGAGGCAAAACTCTCAGGGAATACATTCGAGAATCCATCATTCAGTGCGGTCTACACGTTTGAGACTAAAATGTGATCATCAGATACACAAAATCGGGGCTGTTAACTCAGCCAAGGGGCACTGCGACTTTCAACGGACATAGCGCAGTAACGTCTATGCCCGTCTCCCGATAGTAATGCAAATTTGGTGGAGACGAAGTTTATATCTACTGTCAACTGTGATGTTTTAGGTAATTACTAATTGGTCTTCCTGTGGTATTAGTATTAGATCTCAGCATACCGGTAGAGAGGAAGACCGGTAGTTTTGCGAACGATCTGGAGAAATCAACCTCGTACTGCGCCATTTATAAACGGAGAAGGAAACCGGGATTCGGTTCTGTCCTTGGAAACAATCAAGTGTGCTATGTAGTTATACAATGTATAAGCATGTATATATCTCTGTATCTCTGCACTGACCATAGATAACAATTGATTTGCTTGTAAATAGGGATTTATTCTCAATTAGGTGTAAATGATTGATGTGAGGGTGTCGCACAATAAAACTCGGCCAAGCTACTGTTAGTTGCAAAGATACATATGTACATATTTGATTAGTAGTACCCTGATGTAAGTTTTGTTTTTTGGTTGTTCCAGGTTAATCAATTTACTTGGCCTCGTATACTGATAAAAGTATAAGTTTGTTTTACTTGTGAGCTGCAAGGAGTGTGTACAGCCTTATACAGGATGTTGAGGCATTATTGAAGCCAAATTTCGAATGCCTCTAAAAAGTAAAGGGACTCTGAATATACATCTAAGTTTGCACAGGCTATCAAATGCAGGCAGTTCGGTGATGGGTCGTCACATGAAAACAATTTATATATATGATACTGAATAGAATAGGGCGTCTCCTTTAACAGCAATTGACACCAACTGGTTGGGAAATGTAACGTTGACTTTAACTGTGATAAACACGCCTAGGATTTGTTATGGTTGTCGCATCTGTTGGCCCTGTCGCCCGGCCCTGTTGGCAGCTAATTATAGGCCTATGTTTGTTCTAGCTAGTCTCGTGAGTTATGATATATATTCGCTTACTCAAAACACAGTTACACGGTGTTGGTAGGTCATTGGCAGACGTATAGTGTGGGTTGCTGTAGCACACTATCTAATGTCCCAACCCTGCACAATATCGATAGCAGTGATTATAGTATAGAGTTCAATGAAAAATGTACAAATGATATCAAATGTGAATAAAAGAATGAACTGAGGCAAAAGTCGTGTCAGTAATGTCTTTTCTCCGTATTAATTCTTATTCATGAAAACGACCGAAACATGTGCTCTTATTCTTCCTCTTTTTTCTGGTATATCTAGTATACGAGTTCTACGAGTCCACTTCATGCAGGTTCCACTACGATCGGCAGGAGCGTAGCGAGCTTGGCTCTCGGGGGGGGGGGCAAAATCAAACTAGTGAAAAATCTTCGGCCTTGTTTACCTGTGCATTGTATTTAAAAGTGGGGCCAGCGTCGATCTAGTCGCCGAAAGGCTTGTTTTTCTGAACGTCTCGTCCAGGTAACCTCGACCCTGTCCGCCGCGCAGCGGAGGGTCGAGGAGGCCTCGTTTATTAACCCGAGACGAGCCGTGCATACAGTAGATGGACTGTCTATACCGAGCGCACTGGTATTCCTTGGCTCGAGGTTGCCTATCTGAGAAACCAGTGACTGGACACCGGAAGCCGACGCCCCTAATCTAGTTCATGACGAGTGAAATGCCGTCAAGTACCAGTCTCTGTAATGAGTGAATGGAGGAAACTGGTGAAAGAGTCTACTGAATATCGGGCAAACACGGGTAGAAATGGAACTAAGTGACGTCACAATTATTATTACTTCACCTTGACCGACTTGTTCCGTCGAAGTTGTAAACATTGGTCGATTTTACCGAATTCGAGGTGTTTTGCTCCTAAAATGTACTCTTTTTCTTGGAGGCTGGTAAGGTGTGTATGTAGAACTTGTACCCTGGAATGCTCAGGCGCTCCTATACTATAGTTTGATTCGAGGTAGAAAAGCTTTGGATGAGTGGAAGGTAAGATGTGCGTGACCTGATTCGGGTCATGATGATCATGATGATCCGTCGGAGGTTGGTCAGGTGCACGGTACACAGATACAATGTAGGCCTAGATAATTGCACTACAGATTGTATATCATATTTCATTGGATATCGGATATGAATTGGGGGCGGTAGCCGCCGCGTTCACTGACTCTGCATCCCCCTTGCTTGCAGTGTCAACTGTCGTCCAATCCAGAAGAAATCAATCTATGCCGGAAGTTTCTGTAATGAGTGAATGGAGGAGACTGGTGGGCAGAAAATTTCTCATGTTTCGCAAGATTTCTTATGTCAAATACCGCAGGCCATGCCAATGGTACCAATGAGGACTGATTGCCATGTGCAATGTGCTAATCATCCACACTTCTTCTTCTTCTTCTTCTTTTAAACTACTCTACTTCATTAATGAAGGTTGTGGCAGTTGGACAGTTTGCCCATGCACGGAGGGAAGGGTAAACGTGTTTTAAAAGTCGATGCAATGTCCAAATTAACAATTAACGTGTGGTATAAACAGTTCATAATGACGTAAGTGGTGCTGGGGACATCATCGACGCTTCTTCTCGTATACTATTCACTATACTTTCCACTTTAACATCATCACACTGACACCTCCACCTGCACCTTCCACCAACCTTGTTGTTGTCTTCCCTGGAGACATCAAATCTATTTCTGGGAATTTTCCCATTCTAGTTCTTATCACTGTCGTGTGTTGTGTCTTCCAGGGTGATGTAAAGGGTAAAGCCCTTCTGCCATCAACATGCCAACAGGAGCCATTCCATTTCCATTTGGAAGATGCCGCATTTGTGCTGATAAAGCTACGGGAATCCACTATGGTGTCGCAACTTGTGAGGGATGTAAGGTAGGCTACTTGTACTTTTTCCATGAAGTGGGAGGTCGTGTACTGTATTAAAATGGGATCCGGTGCTTTGTGAGCAAGGAACTGTCTCTCTGTGGAAAAGTGCCAAGAAATGAATCTAAGCCTAGGCTCAGCGTCCTGAGATCATTGTTAGGCTGTTACTTGAGTATAGGGGCTGGGGGAACAGAATGCCTCCCAACCTTAACCTATCTTCCTGACCATCTCTACAGGGTTTCTTCAAAAGAAGCATCGCTAAAGCTGAGAAGTATCGATGTTTCTTTGGTGGAAGCTGCACTCTCACGCCAAAAAACAGGAATCGATGTAAATCGTGTCGATTCAAGCGGTGTATGGACACAGGCATGGCCCTTGACGGTAGGTGTACCCTATGATCTGTGTACTTTGTGACCAAAAATGTCATCAGTGCAATGGTAGAAACAAACACACATAGGTTGATTTCAGACAGGGACAACAGACATCAAAACTAACCGCCCAGGTCAAATCGTTGCACTCAGTGTAAAGCTTTTTTTTATACCCTGCCCTTTTCAATTGCTGGTTAATGCAATGTTATCTTGTGGTGTGTTATCAGACCAAACAGTTACCAAGGAAACGCATTATCATATCTTTCATACTTCTTATTGATACTGTCAGTAATTGCTTGTGTGACTGTGTTCATAGTGCCGCCAACCAAATTGTTTGTTACCATGGCAATGGTCTGTTTGAGGAATCATTTAAACAGGTGCGAATTTAACATGGAAGTGTAAAAGACTGTCTTTTTTATTGAGCGGGAGAGTTATATTTGAAGCCACTATAGCCTTTTTTGTCTTTTATTCCATTTTAAATATGATTTTTGGATATATACAACTGACTAACAAAACTAAGTCCCTAAAAAATTCTCCCACAGTAGCCATTTCTTCTGAGCAACTTATTCCACTATTGGTCTCTTGCAGCTGTCAAAATGGGCCGCATTCCAAAAATCGAAAAAGAGAGAGCACTGGAGGAGGAGAAAGACAAGACGTTTGAAGGTTGCAAGGATTCTGAACCTGTTTACGAGCCTAGCAGTGTGAGTAATACACCTTGCTCGAGCTCCGGTGTTAGCAGCAGGGATAGAAGTCCTTCTGACGTTGTTTTCAGTGACCCGGATAGTGTGACTGAGTCAAAAGGGTTAAACACAGATGAAAGAGTGTCTCGACCAACCCTGAATTTCCAGCAGTACCCTCCAAATGGGAGGAATTATGGACCAGAGTTGCCACGACTGGGGAATGAATATCGGGATCATCAGAGCTTGATACACAGTCAGATGAAATCTGGGAAACCTGTTGCGATGGAACATTCTAACTCGGAGGTGCAAGTATCTCTACCAAATGAAATAAAGACAGAAGGTCCTATGCCTAGGGATTTTTCCGTTGACCCTCGTGTTCCTGGCCAGAATGGGGTAAAGGTAGAGAATTCTGTTCCCAGGGGTGGGCTGGCCTCGTATTCTGACCCAGGGGGGCTGGGAGCTAATGGTCAACCTATTCCCAGAGTCAATTCAGCGGAGTCGCATGTCTCAATACATATTGGTATGAAGTTGGGTGAACATGCTTCAAGGAAAGTCACAGAATCGTGCTTCGTACCACAGGCATCAGTGTCAGTGGGAAACCATTGTAACCCAATTACAACAGTGTCAACCCAACCTGGGGAACAATTCAGTTCTTGGCCGCAACCTCACATTATAAATGGAGCTAGTGGTGACACCAGACTTCAGAATGGGAGCGAGAAAAAGACAAGTATGCGAAGTCCGGGAATGACACCATCATCGGTTTATAACTCGGAAGTTGTCAAGCAGTTATTCACACATGCTCTTGAAAACATTTGCCAGGATGGTAGGAAGGTGCAGCTGATTGAAAAATTCTTACACAATTCTGATTCAGCAACGTCCAGTTTTGGCGCCAGTTGTGAAACTTCGTCTGCCATTACTGTTTCGTCAGCACCGTCTGGAAGAGATGATCATTGTTTACAAGACATGATGACGCAGACCGTTGTGAGCCAGCAGCAGGTGCGGACTTCTTTCAGTGTTGATGAGGGCCAAAAACATCAAACTGACTTGGGGCCGAACCGTAAGTTAGGACGGACAAATCCCACTGTTAATGTGACTGGGACAATGTTTTCTGGTTTGAAGGGAGGCGAAATTAGGCAGCCAATTTCTAACCAGTCGCACTCACATGGCATGCATAAACTCCCCCCAACACTACCTCAGCTTGCAGCTGTAATGTGTCCAAGCCATAATACAATTCCACCCACCCAGTATTCCTCACAAGGCCAACCAATGGAGCAACATCCATCGGACTGGTACAGCTGGAGTAATGACTCTTTTTTTAAGGACAGGAACAACCTGGTAAACACCTCAGATTATCAAAGACATTCCACTGAAAACACTCCAGCACAGCAGCCCAACACTTGCCATCATATTAAAATAAAACAGGAGCCTCAGATGGTTTTCCAGACCTCTGATTGCCATTTTAGAAGCAATGGACAAATGCCTAACTCAAATTCTAGCATGCCATATCGGTTCCCTCAAAATGGCCAATGTTTAAAAAGTGATACCGAATTCCGAGCCGATTCTTGCGTTGATACAACACAGTGTAATGATGGAGGTTCCAAAGACGTAAAGCGAGAATATGACAGTAATGACATTCAGATAATTGAGAGTATATTCTCGGACTTTGCTACGTCGAGCCAGACAGCCAAAGTTGAACAAAATAGTAACAATCCAATGCTGCCACCGGACACAGATGATTGCTTCCCACTTGATGACATCAACGTTGAGGTTCTAGATGATGAAAATCTCTGCGGGGAGGAGTTGGTGCATCACTTACAGAAATGGTACGAGAAGATTGAAGTCCTTTCTCTCAGTATGACCAAAGCTCTCCATGACGGTCTTAAAGCTGGAACACATTTGGTAAGTATGTTTTGTTGGTCTTTTCACTTTCAGACGTTCTCATGATGTCGTACCTGCACACAATCACTCTGAAACCCTCAAGATTAACTAAAAGACAGCAAGCATTTGGGCCCCTGAATCTCCTCTCAGCTTTTGTAAGGTTCTGTGGTCTTGAATTTTGATGATTTTCTCTCAGGTTCAGTTCTCAGCGATAGTGTTGAACTCGTGTATTTAAAAAATTTCTTTCAGGATATGGTCATTCCTCTGGATTCCCCAAAGCCGAAACGGGCGGATGCTCTACATGTGTGGAAACTGTTATTCTTGAATGTTGAACCATGTGGCGTTCAAGTTGCAAGTAAGTTCTGTACCTTGAAAGGAGAGCAAAATTGATGCCAGCTGACACTTTTGTTTGATGGAAGAGGTCCTGTGTCTGTGGGGGTTTTGGTATGCGTCATAAGATACAATATGTAGTTCTAAAGGCCACATTGTGTATTGTACGCGATGGTAAAATCGACCCTAAATCCATCCTAAAACGATGTGTGCACTAGATTGTGGAACTTCGGTCCATGGATTTCATGTTTTCCTCCTCTCTTGTTTGCAGATTTCTGTCGTATAATTCCTGGATTTTCACGGATTGCAACAGAAGACAAGGATTTGTTGGTCACCTCATCCTTCTTTGACCTCTGGTTGGTATGTATTGTGCTACGTGCTCTTAATAACCTATTGTTGCTCAGCAATCTACCTATTGTTGCTCGGCAATCTACCTATTATTGCACAGCAATCTACCTATTGTTGTGCGGCAATCTACCTATTATTGCACAGCAATCTACCTATTGTTGCTCGGCAATCTACCTATTATTGCACAGCAATCTACCTATTGTTGCTCAGCAATCTACCTATTGTTGCTCAGCAATCTACCTATTATTGCACAGCAATCTACCTATTGTTGCTCGGCAATCTACCTATTGTTGATTTCTCTCTGGTATCAAAAGCGACCTCAGTGTGAGCCCTGAGACTGCGCCTCCCCCCCCCCCCAGCAGATTCAGTTAGTCCTGACCTCATTATTAGGAGACCAACTCTCTTACCTGTACATTTTCCTTCAGATATGTCACAGTTCTCTGTTTTTCGAGGGTGAGGTTCATATCCTGTTCCCGCAGGATGACAAGATCAAATATTGCCGCTACTGGATGAAGCAGTTCCTGCCTGAAGAACTTATCAAGAAATTCTTCAACTTCTGTGATGTATTTAACAGCTGTAATCTGACGAGGGGAGAAATTGCAGTTATCATGGCAGTGCGAGCTACATTACCAGGTCAGATTCTCAGCCCAACTAGCTGAACTGTTGATTCACTGATGAAGTCTACTTTATCAAAACACAGGCCTTTTGTAATATAACACAGTAGACACACTATAATATGGTATAACACAGCATAACACACTGATCACTGACAACTTGCTGCAAGTAGCTAGGTACAAGTAGACCCATGGTCTAAAGGGAAAATCACCTAATTAGTTATTTGTCGTCATTTCAGAACGGCCCGGACTAAAAGATGTCGAAGCCGTTAAGAAACTCAACGCGCGTTACTTAAACCTGATGGTGCAGATTATCATCACGAATCATACAAACGAGGGCGGGAACATCCTTAAGAAGCTGTTTATGGTTCTCCCGTTACTCAATGATATCAACGAGCATCAGAATAAGGTCATTGGAAGCTTCCGGGTTGATGACATCCCATGCCAGGATGACGAGCAACCATCATAGCATGAAACTCAAGGCTGAGGCATTGAGAATCAAGGCAGAGGCATTGCCCTTCAACCAGCTGAATAGTGACTACACAGTACATGTATTTCATTTGCAAGGCGTTTTACAGAGCAATATTGTGCTATGTAACTACACGGGCAAGCCGTCTGGCTCGAAGTGCTGATTCCTGAGGTTAATAAGAATTGAATATCAAGGTTGTCTGTTTTAGTTTTGTTCAGAACAGAAGTACTTATGACTGATTCTGAACTGTTATATGCATTGTGTTGATGTGATCGGCACAGTATTGTACAAATGTAAATAAAATGGTTTGTATAAGGTTCAACAGTATTCTACCTATTTCATTTATTAGTGCTACTGGCATGCACTCTTCCCATCTATGAGTTGATTTTTGAGATGTTTAGTTGACAAATGCTGTATAAAATGTAAATATGAACATCACAGCCCAGACTCCCTCCTATACACCAAAATACTGTCAGTTGATACTGATGCACTACTGGTGTTGTCGTTAAATGCTTGTGCCATTTCTTGTTTGTAGCATTATTTGATTGTGATAGCCTAATATGAATTGGGAAAAGTAAATTGGCTGTTGTTGTTATAGTTGTTGTTGTTGTTGTTATTGGGTGATTTGTTTAATATGTGCACATATCTTCCCGGATATGTATCAAGATCATGTAATTCTTCCATATTCTGTGCAAATTTCCGGTTGTAAAATACAATGTACTCCCCTGTCCCTCAGGTGCATACAGTTTTGACCAGTTTATGTCATGTGCTGGACATCTTGCAAATATTCTTGTCAAAACTATCCTCAAATTGACCATAGGTCTTTGAATAAGTGAGTAAGGCATGTCGGGGCCTATCTGTGATATAAGAACTTTTAATCTTCACTGGAGAACCTTTTTTGCAGTAAAGTGCATTTTGTTTCAACAGCAGCAGCATGTTATGGAAAGAGAGAGTTGGTGGATATCTAACAGACAAACTTGATTATGACAGTTTTCAGCAGACTAGGAGGGGGGGGTATGTTGTTGCAGCCAATAAGTTGACGAAATAACATGTTCAGTGCATTTTATTGGCTGGGGATTGAAAGGAATTCTCTTATAGCAGGGTTTGACTGTTAATATTGTCGGGGTTTTTCTATATTACATGTAGTACCTGGTTCACAAACTTTATGGTTCGCAGGTCACCAAATATATTAATCAAGACACAATTTGATCAGCATATTTTCTAAATTGTAATTATTTACAACTTTTTCAAAATATCACAAGTCATCCCGAGTCAGATATTTGGTTAGCATAGGGCTCATGATGTTGGTGATGGTGTGTGGTAGATACATATATAACCAGGACCTGCATTGACAAGGGCTCAGTGCTGACTGAATTTAAAAGTTTTGTAGCGAGCACTTAGTTATTTATGCATGTTTTAAACACCCAGTACAGAAATACATTTATTGTTAAATCAGTTCATCAAACTATGGACAATTATCCCTTTTGTGCTGCACTTTTGTAGAAAAAAATGGCCCACATACTTTTAAAAGATTGTGCAAGATTTTATGACTGCGTCTTCTATTTACACTTTTCTTTTCTCCACCTTGAAATGTGCAATTGTCATATCATCGTCACTGGTACTAAGAGTTGATGTAACTTGTGTAACGTGCCTTGAAATTTTAACTGTCTGCTACAGTATGAATAGATGTTGCTCATTTTCTATATGCCTGTACACTTCTGCATGTACGGTTATAGCTGTAATAAAATTACGAGCAAATATTTTATTTTTTGTCTTTTGTATGGTGCAGCTCGTAATTGTCAGAGGTTTTGGTTTTGATAAAGACATCACAGCCCAATGATATAAAGGACATGAGAATGTTCATGGTACGTGCCAAAGAATGAGTGGAATATGATCATAATGGATTGACGACAGTGTGATAGCTATGACATGACACCATCCAGTGATCCAGTATAGGCTACCATGGAGATCTTAGTCAATGAGGTGCCACTAGGCACTACCAAGTCCATGACTGTGTTTGATTGTGACAATACTGTACAAGTTGTCTTAGGTTGTGACTTTGGAAACCCAAGTAGGATTAGTTGCGACTTGGGCCTGATAATTCCACATTCAAATCCCCAATGTCTCATCAACGCAAAACTCCTCAGTACTCCTCATGAAGAGAAGAATTTTCAACTGGGACAAAATAATGCGACGAAGACAAAAGACAAATTCCCAGACTGATTGGACGTCGTCCAGGTGGCGCTGAAGGCCGTGTCTCTTCCGGCATAATGGCCGCCTTGTAGCATCTGTTTATTTTTTCCATGCAAATAATTTCATTTTGGATATCAAGCGCGGATAGAGATCAAATTCAGATGCAATCATGACGTCGAAAAGAACTAGGTCTATGTCGTAAGTATGACTGTTGGTGCGTTCTTTGCGTCCAAAATATGTTTTTCTGAGGGAAAATGTGGCAGTGTCATCTTGGAAAAAGTCAATGAAAAATACATTACACTACACTAGGCTATACACATCTGTATATACAAACAATGTATTGCACAAGTGTAGTGTAAAATGTGCAGATTTGTTTAATGAAGGGGTAAATTCTTAGAGCCTTTGCATGAAGGCAAGGTATAACATGAATTCATTTTCTGTCACTTATTTATTGTCTCATCATGATATACAAGCAAGGGAAGGAATGTAGCCTGAACGCCCTGATTACAGTGATGATAGTGTCTAGTGATACTGATGATAGGACTTTGAAAAAGTGAAAGTGAAGATGTGTTTTTATTATGCATGCTTACCTTGGCCCGTAGCTTGCTTGATGGATTATTGAGGACAAGCTATATGACTGATGGATTATTCAGTTTAGAGAGCAAAGGTTGTGAATATCTAAGGAAAGACTGAGAGAACCGGTCCCACAGATATGGACTAATGAAGTTGGCTCTGACGCTCCTGAGGCTCCGATCCGCCTGTCTGGTGGAGTGAAGGTATTATCAGAGATGACATTGAAGCTTGTCGCATCTCAAAAAAAAATAATCCAGGTTCAAGCCCTACTGGCATTGGTTTGTCCATAGGCCCCTGAATGCTAATTAGCGGGATTAGCTAGGAACATTATTTCATACCAGTATCGTCTGTTAGATTGGGATCATTTATTCAATCATATAACTTTATAACTTGTTCTGTCTTTTCAGCACAACAGGGACAAGTCTTTATGAAACATTAGGAATAAACAAAGAAGCCACACACGACGATATCAAAAAGGCATATCGGAAAGTAAGTTACCCATTTACCTGATAGGTGGAGCTATTGTCACTGTTCCATAGAGAATATGTCATATTTGTCAATATCTTCGTCCTTATTGATACATTTTAGTTTACAACCTATTTTGCCATGGAAGTTACATGTCAGAATGCCTGAAGGGCAAACCAGTGCTCTAGTCATAAGAAGGTAGAACATCTTGAGCCCTAGGTCCAAGCTAGGTGCTGTCTGCCGCTGTCAGTTAGTTAAATGTGGGTTTGACACCCAATTGCCTTGATGTCTGAATGAGCAATGAAGTGATGTTTCATGAACATGTATGTGATTGCAGTGTAACTGGCCATATCCTGGTTGTGTGCTTGTCATGCTCTCTGTTTGGAGTCATTCATTATTGAACTAACAGTGTAATGCATAAGTACATACATGATCGCATGTCCACTTCACAGCATGTATTATGGTCCATGTATGGTAGCCAGTATGGATTTCTCGTTCTCTTGAAGCACGACAGCTGTAGACTCTTGAGGCTCGGTACCAGTTTATGAGAAGTTTTATACATTATTTAAGGAGCAAATATCTTCCTCTGGATAGCTAATGTTTGGCACATATATAAACTACCTGACATGCTCAATTTTGAAGAAGAAAATTCTTTTTGAAATTACTTTGACAGCAAATTTATTATAGTGAATAAAACACATGCAACGATCTACGTATTCTCGACGTTTCGTGTATTTGACACTTTTTCAAAGAGATACAGAATCAAAAGATCAACCAGGTTTTATACAAAATTTAACAGAGATTCTGGTTTGCGCAGCAAATTTATACATTGTATTGTGAAGTTGAATCTCTCTGTCATGACTATGATGTATAGCAGTGAAAAATGAACAGATTTACAATGTTTAACCTGAGGCACTTTTCCAGTTCAATCGATGTACTTCGTTTAGTATTTGAACCATGCAAAATATTTATTCCTCAATGAACAATTCTGGAGTGCCTTTGGAGGTTAAGTGGGCCACCCAGGGGGATATTCAACACTGTACATGGACAATAAGTAAGGGGTTTTCTTCCTCATACTTTATCAATGGAGAAATCTAAATAATTTGCCTCTCCTTGCATCAATTTTTGATTTACATGTAAAAATACATCGAGATGAAATTCATGCAAATGAAAAATTATGGGTTACGAAAGTCACAATATCTTTTTGCTTTGCAGTTAGCTCTGAAGTATCATCCTGATAAAAATCTAGACAACCCTGAGACTACATCTAAGGTAAGTGTTGCCATGTGCTTCCTCCTCAACTCCTCCATTCTGGTCAGACATTCTACTCAGGCTTTCAGTGCATGAGGGATGTTCTGGTGCTTGTCTACAAGGTCTCCACCATTCAAACCTCAGACCCGATTCTATCTGAACATTAAGATCATGTTCCTCTTTCCAAAGCAAGTGTTTTTCTGCATGATTACGGTACAGCCTGATTGATGTGTTTATTTGCAAGCACTATATGAATTGCGATGACTCACTTGGCTCAGTTCAACTACTGTCCCTCAAAGAGCTGACCACACAGTCGTTTTGATAGCTTCAATGGCTTCATTACATTAGGGAAGTCAATTTATGGGTTCTTGATAGCCTGTTGCAAGTTCGGCATCTAATGGCATTGATACAGACACCACTAAACTAATGGCACTTTTTCCAGTTTCAAGAAATCAACAGAGCCAATGCAGTTCTCAGTGATACAACCAAAAGAGGAATCTATGACCGCTATGGATCCGTAGGTTTATACGTCGCCGAACAATTTGGCGAGGAAAATGTCAACACATACTTTGTGCTTACAAGTGGGTGGTGTAAGGTAAGATATCAATCAACTCTGGACTCTCGGGACCATGCCAAGATAGTTTCTTTTAAATCCCAAATTGATGACACCCCACCTAAATGCATTCAGTTGGCAACATGCGCTGGGACAAGATGACCTAGAATCATTGATATACAATGTATGATTGTGCCTTCTATGATTTTTTTAGCTTTTGCTCATGAATAATGGGTATTGGTCTTTTGAAATTTGAATAGCATTTATTGGAATAGCATAGCGTCTTCAGCATTTTTGATAGCCCTGCTGCCTCTTTTCATACCGATCACAAGTCCTGATGGTACCCCTTGTGCAAGAGTTACACTACACAGAATTTTTGTCCTCGCTGTGTCTATTGCATTCCATGTGTGTGGTATGCTGTTGAGTATTGATCAGTTTTCTCTGTATAGCCATTGGTAATGCATTGCTGCTGTGCTGAGGTCTGTGGTTCCTATTGTAAGGGGCGCGGAGCATCATCAATTTGCCAGTGATAAATGTACAACACAGCGCTCTATTCATTCAGAAACATACTGTAAATCCCAATCGTGAGTCGCTAAAACCAAAGGCATTGAGACCAAGTCTGGCTCATAGAATCCTTCAAAAGACAGTGGCACCTCCTGGGAACCCTCAAACATACCAGTTAGGATCTCTCTTTAGCTGTTTCTTCATGACTCACCACAATAACTCGTCTTTTCTTCTTTCAGGCCCTGTTTGTGTTCTGCGGAGTGATCACCGGTTGTTACCTGTGCTGTTGTTGCTGTTGCTGTTTTAACTTCTGTTGTGGGAAATGTAAACCAAAGCCACCAGATGAAGATGGCGACTATGCTAATTTACATGTAAGTATGATACTGATAGCATCACATGGTCGGTCTACCAATCTTGGTGAGACTGAGGCAAAATATGTTGATTGATTTGATATCTAAACAGGCAACCGAACTTGGTGCCAGAGATAGAATCAGATAAGCCCTCAAGCTCACTGATTGGGCAAGGCTGACATTGTGAATTTTGGCCTTGTTTGCTTTCAAGAGGATTGAACAGTTTTGATTTTGTTCCCCGCTTTATTTTAGAACCCCCTTTGTGTCCTGTCAAAGTTATCCTTCCCTGATGGTCAGACCTGAATGATGTATTTATGGTAATGCAATAATGGCAATAGATGGTACCCCAAGTCAGTAGCACACACTGATTGAAACTTCACCTCTACTTCTGTTTCTCCAAACACATTTACTTTTGAGTTGTCAAGCAAACAATAATTGAAACCACCAGCTACATCATGTACAGCTGACATCATTACATTCGCTTTATTTTGAAAATGTAGAAGAGGATGATGTCATTATTCTTCAATAGACAACAATACAAGCCTGAGTTTATAACTTTGCTAATTTTGTGTTAAAATAACCAGCTTCCTTACAGTTTCGCATCAATAAATACCAATATAATCTGCTTGAAATAACTTTGGTCTTTGATAGAATCAAGCTTTGATGATTTTGCTTTGGGCTTCATAGCAATCAATATTTGACCTTGACCCGTTTTCTATGACCTTGACCTTGCTCTCCTAGGATGATGGGGAGGGCTCCCCAATAACAACTGAACCAACTAGTGCTGACTTCAAGAAAGTAAGTGCTCACTTGCCATTCTGCTTCGAGCTCTGTACCCTCCTGACAAGATTCCCATCATGCTCTGCTCAATGTGTAAAAGAAGGGAGCGCCATTTCCTGATCCAAGAATTGTATTTCTTGGCGAAGGATGGCTATGTTCAGCATCCATTGTTGAGCCCTTGCAACTCCCAACAGTCCATGTGTAGAGCAATAGCCTGACATTGCTTCATTCATGTATCTCAGTTACAAGTTATGTCGCTTTGCCAGTCGCCCATACCCTCATGTGGGCATGCTACAAGTTCGGCTACAATGCATGGAAGGAGAATAAGTCCTCCCCCACAAGAACCTAACCAATTTGACTTCTATAAGCACTGGAAATGTTGGATTTTATTATTGTAATAATGTTTCAAACCGTTTGCTTGTTACCATGGTTACCTTATGCAAAAAACAACCACCATTAGCTCTTCCCTCCCAGTCTGAACCCAGCTATCTGTAAAAAATATCCTTGCCTTGTCCGTTTCATCTGGTTTGATGGAAGAAAATTGTAGCTTTGCTGTGAATGCGATCCAGAAGCCTTAATGGCTGACGAGTGTTCCCCATCTCTCTCACTGTTGGCCAAAGAGGTAGCAATTACACTGGCTTATCACAGAAACATGCGTGTGTGTTGCATACACTTGTTCAATAACGCATGATATGTAAGTTGTAACTATGACTAGAATCAATGGCCAAATAGAGTGGAACGAGACTGAGATGGATTTTCAATCAGAGCTGATCATCTGTGATAAACCACCCCAGATAACATCCGTTAACACTAATATACTCCCAACATTGGCATCGCTGGTGGCACCACTGTGACAGATGAGAATATGAAGCTAATCTGGGATCTCATCGACTGATCTCAGAGTCTAGTCGGTGAGATACTGCTACTCAGGATTGCAGCTTATGATTGGCCAGAAACTTGCTTTGATGTGCCCCTCCCTCACTAAATCTGGCTTGCTGTTGACGCTGCATATGCTTGCTCATGTAGTTATAGTTGCTTTCCATAGAAATTGTGCCACAGTGTGTTTAGTTTCAAGGAATAGTTTTTCAGAAGAGATAAGAAATAGTCCTACATACATTACAACACCGTGGGTAGTTGATCCTGTCCAAGTCCTAGTAGAGGATTCGCTTAAAAACTATGAAAATCTTTGTTGGGACTCACTGTCATGGCAAGTCATTCACATTTTGTGATGAATGATGATGCTGAAATTACCATGGGTCTCTGGGCAACCCTATTTTGCTTCTCTGCCTGACCATTTAATGCTATCCCAGCAGGAAGACGGGGAGTTCACCCCTATAACCACCGAGCCAATGGGCGCAAACAATGAGTATAAAGATTAGGGGTAAGTCCGCTAGCTTTAGGCATGGCCGCAAGTGTAACATGGGGAGTTGCAGGAAACGGGCAAACTTTCTGACATGGTAATGAAATGAGTGAAATTGTTTCCATAGCAGTGACCTTCAGCTGGGATTGAAAATGAAATAATTTGGTCACGTTTCAATTGATGTCAGTGACCTTCAGGATAATGACCATCAAGATGACCTTGAATACATCATTCCACATGAGGAATTTTGCCTGTGTCAGTGTAACACTGAATTCGGGCGCCCACGATTTTCATTAACCATTGGATCGCTGAGCGCCAGGCTTTAGATTCGGGTGAGGGCTTAAAAATCTAGCTATTGTAACACTTATATCATATCTAATCAAGGTTATGGTGCACTTCACTAACTGACTAACATGTCTAACACTCTGAATCAATTAGAGCCAGGATTGCATGGTTGGTCGCTTAGAATGGCAAACTTTTTGATATGGAGTTGTGGAGAGCAAGGCAAGGTTTGTTCTCTCTTGTGTCTTTGTCATGTTTGTCACATTATGATATCAAAAAGAAACTCCCTTCCTTAAGTTCACTTTGACCATTTCCTGATCCTATTTGTTAATTGTGAATGATAACAATAATGTATATTTCATATTATTCTTATCGATAACAATGATGTGGTTTCTATTCCGTTCCCTTTTCCAAGAATCACAGATGATGGAAATATCTCGAGCATTGCACAAACGAGTGATTTTTGTCATGGCAATCTGCGAATATAATCGCTGCGAGAA